>NC_059087.1:20759924-21359924 GCF_020497125.1 Mauremys mutica
TGTTGATGCCTTTCTGGAAGACATGTTTTAGTCAAACAAGTCATTGGGTTCAATATAGGGGTAACATGGTGAAGTTTAATGGTCTCTGGTATTCAGATCAGGCTAGTTGATCTTTTGGTACCTTCTGAATCTGTGCCCCTTGTTAGCTGCGTGCAGTAGTCTTGTTATAATATAGGATTTGGCCCCTGGTGTGTAGATGTATATTAAGGCATATATCATTTAAATCCTCTCAACTCACATTAACAGATCGCATTCTGCAAAGTTTGAGAGGGGTAGAGATAGCTCAAAGATAACTTTCCCTTGTGATTTAAGGAAGGAAGCCATACAAAGTCAAAGCTCGCTAATGGCCTCTATCTAGGCACCTTGCATATGGAATCTATTCTACAAATTCACACCAATACAAAGCAGAAAGAGAACTAGCGAACTCTGCTAGAATCTAACACCCTAGCCTTGAACCATAACTCAGAACAGCTTACCCAATCTGGCTGGCTAGCAGATAGTCTTCAGGAATCCTTTTGTTCTTGTGGATGTCCTCCAGATATGATTTCAAATACATCAGCTGAAGGACAGAGAGGGGAAAATAACCTTTCTGCTTGCCTCTGAAAATCTAGTTCCTGTATCACCACAAATGTATTTTAAAAGCTGTGAATAAAACAGACTGAGCTGGAGGCAACAGCCTCACCTCTTGTGCTTGCATGTGGTTGATGTTCCATAGCTGGTGAATGACAATCTCACACTCTTCCAGGGTAGGTGGTTTCCGGATGTGGGAGGGGAGGACACTCACCAGGAAAGGGTTGGAGGAGGCTGGTGGTACCTGAGCTTGCTCAGATTTAATCTGGCATGGCAGTGAAAGTACTCGAGATGTAATTTTATCAGAGACTTCTCTGTCCTCTCTAGAAAATTGATCACAATTAAGGAATAAAACACATGGGACATGGATTAAATGTCTAAATATTTATTGTATTTACCTCACCAAAACGTGTCAAACATTTATTAAGACTCTCAAGAGTGAGGTATTAGGTAGGGATGGAGGGGGAGGGATAGCTCAGTGGTTTGAGCATTGGCCTGCTAAACCCAAGGTTGTGAGCTCCATCCTTGAGGGGGCCATTTAGGGAACTGGGGTAAAAAAATCTTTCTGGGGATTGGTCCTGCTTTGAGCAGGAGGTTGGACTAGATGACCTGAGATCCCTTCCAACCCTGACATTCTACAATTATACTTATTTCACAAGTGGAAAATGAAGGAAACATGTCAGGGCCAGGAGTCTTAACTCTACAGGATCACATCCTTCGCTGTAGCTAAACTACGACTTTCTGTGTCCTCTGTCCAGAGTAGTGCACAGCAGTATTTACACCTGAGTTTTTCCTTTGAATTAATTAGCACTTCTGTCTATGCCCACTACAATACACAATGCCAACTAAATTGAAGACTTTATCCCCTAAGAGCTTCCTAAGTACCACTGCTAGAATCAGTTGCTCACCGTAATTTATTCCTAACCCTCCTAAATTTGTATTTGACATTACTTATATTTCTAAGATATGCAGGTGCATGTGCACCATCAGTGGGATCCACATGGTCAAAGACTCAAAAAAGAACACAAACTTACAACCCAGAAACCTCAAATGAGCTGCCTACAATTGCAGTATGCTAATAGCTTTCTCATACCTAGAAAGAACCTCCTCTTGTGGCTTCTCCACCTTTGGACAGGGAGGCTCTTGTTCCCCTTGTACCACATTGACCACCTGTTCTTCTGTATTCAGTTTTTGCTTTTTGGGCTGGTCCATCTGCTGCCTGTTTGTCACTGAATACCTAGAGCCTGCAGCAGCTGTTAAACAAAATATGAAGGGGAGAGGGAAGAAGGGAGGGGGCATGTGTGTGCACGTATCACAGGCCAGAGACCTAACAGCTTGCAGATACAAGCTTTAAATAACCTGATCTCCACAGCAGTTCAGAGTATTCCATGCTCTCTTACGGCTTTATTTTGTGAGCAACTGAACAGCTTCATTGTAGTTTAGCTTATTTTAATCTTTTAACACTTAATGTCAAGAAATCCTATTTTACTATGTTAGCACTAACAACCATAAATTAGAAGCAGCCCAAATTTAGGCTTAGCAACTCAGTCATAATGTAAAAGGGATTATAAATGTGTGTGCAAGCACACATGATCCAAATAAGTGAAAAACAGGTATACTAGGACTCCTGATCATCAAGAGCCTTAAGAAGAGAGATTTAAAACAAATCTTAGAGGGATTCAGACTTTTACATTGTTTCCTGTTTCTATATCTAGGCCTAGATATTTTCATTTAATAATTTATCTTTAAGCTATCTTACCTGCTGAACTTTGCCTTGAAAGGAACTTGTCAGACAAGGTGGGAGTTAAATTATCACCTGCAAAGAAGCATAAGTGATGAATTGGGCATTATGATCATAGAACTGACCAGCGAAGAGGCTACATTATCCTCAGTTTAGAATAGGAAACACAGGGAAACTATTTATTTAAAGTCTGCAGAGCCAAGGCGCTCTACATGCAGGATTGCTGAGAGCAACCTCCAATGTAACTGTTTCCTATAGCACCAGAACAGCTGTTTGGTTTAACCAGCGGGAGTGTTTTCTGCACTCAGCATGGAACACAATATGAGCACAAAGACCTGGATAAAATCACTGAAGATTGATCTGTAAAAGGGAGGGATACTCTGGGGCAAGGTTAAGCAACTAGGAACATTGAAGACTGAATGCTGCTTATTGGTGGAGTTTGTCCACCCTTGGTCACAGTAGTTGGCTATTGCAAGGTACTCCTGGGCTCCTGACTGCATTTGTATACCTAGGTAATGGTGGCTCATACAGTTATCTGCAGTTAACTTAGAGGCTGCAGCCTTTCTTTACTAAAGCTGATCTCACTATGATCAGCCATGTCTTTTGTCCCCTCTCATCTGGACAACTTCCATCTACTACTTTGGCATACCTTGGAAGGCAGAATGTGAGATATCCTATCTGCTTATGTGTGAATCAGTAGGAGCATATTAACGTGCAGTGAAATATACCAGTCTCCATCTGCTTCTGAATGAAGTTCAACATGTTTTAATCTATAAAGGTTCAGTACAATGATTTTCTAGTCATGGGTCCAGCATTTAAAGTCCTCCAGATGAATGTTGAAGGGCTGTCTGCTGCCAAGCAGGAACTTATTGGTGTTCTGGCAAAGGAAGTTCTAGCTGACATTTGTGTACAAGAAAATCTCATCATGCTGAATGAAGCACACTGATTTAAGATTACTGGTTTCAATGTTGTCACAGTCTTCATGCAAAACATGGTCGAGCCACGTACACCCATAGTGATATATCAGATGTTGTCCATGTTGAATAATCACCTTTTCGTAACACAATTAAAGTCAGTGGGTTTCAAATCACAAATGTATAAGCCACTGTGTGAAACATGGACTTCACATGTTCTCCCAAGGCTTAAGCATGCAGACGTGTATGTTGGCGACTTTAATAGTCAGCTCAGCAAGTGGGGTTATGCAACTGCAGACCCAAACGGTGAACAACTGTTGGAGTGGGCAACAAATAATGCTCTCGCACCAATCCATGATCCTAAGCAGTATGGTATCTTCCATTCAACATGCTGGAATAGGGACTACTGCCCAGACCTGTGCTGGGTCACATCGTTTGCCAATCACCCGTTAGCCACTGGCGTGTACTGTACTTAATGATTTTCCACATAGCCAATGCTGTCCTCCGTTGATTCAGATGGGAATGCGTCTTCCATCTGCCAACTATAAGGAGTGTACCAAAGCTTAGATGGAACTTCCGGAAGGCACATTGGGGCTCCTTTACAGAGTACTTAGAATGAAGTGTCATAACTATCTCCAAGGAAGATACAAACCATTGTTTCTGTTGTATCCTTTTTAAAGCTGCAAGTGCAACAATTCCACGTGGCTTCCAACCAGCATACATTCCATGTTTGAATGAGGATTGTGCAGACTTGCTGATGCAGTTTGAGCAGTCAGGTGATCCGGAGACTGCAGACCATTTTACAGAATCATTGGATGCCACTCACTAGACTCAGAGAGGAAGCGACAGCGGTGCTTGACTTTACGTGGTCAAGTTGGAAGAGCTCTGGAGTTTAATTCGTTGACAAGGTGCGGCTCAAATGCCCATGTACACAAAGCAGGCCAGCAGTTACTCCAAACCAGATTGCCAGTCATCTGTTGAAGGTTGCCAAAGCTCCTGTTGACAGTGTTGTCAAATGCCAGGTACATGACGAATGGCAACATTTCCTAAGAAGTAATCCTGCTGATAGTAGGATAGAGCCATTCACTAGTCTGGAATTAAATAAAGTGCTGAATGATTTAAAAACCGGTTCAGCTCCTGCATATGATAGATTGCACCTGAATTCGTGACAACATCTGGGTCCTCACGCTCAGGAATGGCTTGTCCAGTTTTTCAACAGACTTCTGCGGGAATCAAGACTGCCTAGAATCTGGTGCCAAGGGAACATCATTTCCTTGCTGTAACCTGGGAAAGATCCACACTTGCCTTCAAGCTACAGACCAATTTCACTTCTGAGCATCTGTTTTAAGGTGCTTGAGTGTCTGATTTCACAAAGAAGGCATATGTGGAAGGCATGCTGGGACCAGAGCAAGCTGTTTTTTGCTGTGGTAATGGTACATGTGATCAAATGCTGGCACTTACAACATTAATCAAAAATGGCTTCCAACATCAGCTGAAGACTGTTCATTTTTTCTTGAACTGATTGCGGCATACAATACGGTTTGCACATTGGCCTTTTGGTGAAATTGCCCAGAACTAAGCCAAGTTGGTTTGTATGTGCAATGGCTCTGTTTTTGAGAAATCACCATTTCCATGTGCATATTGGTGACAGAATAAGTATTTGGAGGCACCAGAAGAATGGCCTCCCGCAAGGAACAGTATTATCTCCAACATTATTCAACTTATATTTGAATGACCTACTGTATACCGGCGCTCGCAAGTTTGTTTATGCAGGCGACATATGCCTCGGCACCCAGTCACACTCCTTTGACATACTTGAAAATGTTTTCAATGCAAATATGGTGGCTATGGCCAATTATTGTCATTAGTGGCACCTGATACCAAGTGGAAGTAAGACTGTGTTAAGTTTATTCCACTTACATCATGCACAAGTGGGCAGACAGCTGAATATAGTTCTCAATGGCCAGCAAATAAAGCATGATTCACACCCGATTCATCTAGGTGTCATGTTGGATAGAATTTTCATATATCAAGATCATCTTACAAAGACCACAACTAAGGTCAAAATGCGCATCAACCTGCTCGGAAAATTGACCGAAACAACATGAGGTGCCCAGGCCCACACATTACACATGTCAGCCTTGGCACTCTGTTACTTAGCAGTGGAGTACTTCACTCCACTACGGGCTCACTTGTCTCACACAAAGATGATCAACGTACAACTTAATTCTACTATGCGTATTATTTCAGGCACACTTAAATCTTCTCCTCTACCGTGGTTACCGGTTCTCTGCAATATTGCTCCACCCAGTTTTCACAGAGAGGAAAGTGTAGTAAAGTCATGATGAAATTGTGTGATATACCATAACTACCATTAACTAAAGACTTGTTTAATCCACCACATGGTCATCTGCCCTCATCACACCCGCTGTGTATACGTTTACTAGGTGAAGGATTTACAGTAGAGGATGTGGTAAGTTTCATAATCCCTAGAGAAAGTGACAAATAATTATCGTCTCATACTCCAATCAACGTCAAGTCTGGGTTTGATGTACCTCAAAGGCAATGGAGCCTTCTCAACCGGTTTGGTACCCAACATGGAATTTGTGCTGCAGCAGAATTTCGATGATATTTTAGAGACAGTCCACTATGTCAATGTGGGCAGCCACAAACCATGATACACATTGTTGAGGACTGCAAAATGACTCAACTTCCTGGAGGTCTTTGTTCCTTGAACATTGTTGATAAGAATGCTGTGGCTTGACTTGACCAAATTGCATACACCAAATAAATAATAATCTATAAAGTGAAACATGCGTTGGGACCCAGCTATTTCCACAAGTGCTTCTTTCCCTACAAACCACCACAGTAACTGAGGTAAGCTAAGGTACTTTCGTTGACATCCTAGATATGCGATGTTGAGGACATGTGGCAGGGTATTTTTATGGGCACGGTTCCTAACTGCAGAACTTGCTTCCTCTAGCAATCTGCCAGAGTGAGTATTGACCTTCAGAGCATAGCGCAAGTGCATAGTGTATTTTAGGTTGAACATTTGATTATGCATCATCTCTGCTAAGGCTTTTCTTATGATAGGATGTGGAGATACAGATCCCTTTGGTCGTCTGGCATGACGGATGCATAAAAGTAATAAATATTTAACTTTCCAAAAGGATCTGAACTTTGACCTTGCATACCAGTAAAGTTAATGGACTGCATATAGATTTGCCTCATGGTGAAAGATTGGTGCCAACCCCCAAACATTCTAAAGTTGTAAGTCAAGCCCTAACGTATCATGAGATTTTGCAAAATAATAAACCAGGGCTTTTTATTTCCCTTCTGGTTTTTGAGCTTGTCTGGATCCTGTTTACAAGCTGTTCTCGAGAGCTATGAAGGTTAGAAATTTTTTTAATGAAACCACCATTATCATGTACTTACCATTCCAAAAGCCAAAGCTTTAACGGAAAAAACTATTATGAGAGACATTCAATGAATGTTTGTACTTGTGAAAGCTTTGCCAATGTAGCAATATTGTCCAATCTCTCCTGGTATAGATGCAACTTATACCAGCCATACAGTGCTTTTGCTAGTATATCTAATAAATATTTGGCAAGAAAAATAAATTATACTGGCAAACATTTTTTGGCAGTATCACTGTATCTACAGTGGGGCTTTTGTTGTATAAAGGTGTTGCCACCCCCTCACTCCCAATCACATTCAACTGCTCTTGCTATACAGGCAAAAGTTTCTAGTACAGAGGGGTCCTTAGGGCCTTAACTGTAGAATAATGAGAATGGAAGAGCATTATAGTGCAGGCAAGTACTGTCTCTAAGGTTCTCATGGCTCGCCAATATGCTTCCTAGTTGACCTAATCCACTCAGATTGTAACCTGTCAATCATGTCAACCTATGTGTTGGTTTAGGGCAGACAACTCACATCTCAATCAGAATAATGAAACTCAGGCTACACTTAGCTATTCCATTTTCTCCTACAAATCCATGAAAACTGAATTCTGACATGAAAGCAGCAAGATTGTGTTCACTGTACGCAGTCTTCAGTCACCAGAGAGCTACAACATTTCTGCATTGCAAAGGGGAGGTGACACTTCCAAGATTCTCTCTCAGGACTGGGAAATGGACAAAGCACCAAGGCTAAATGTCTATTAATAAAATTAATGAGGGGAGACAAAGGGACTTCCAGGAGATAAGACACTTACTAGATCATCCTACTTCTAGAACAGTAAAAAGTGTAGCCTACCTTTTATCTGCAGCGACTGATTCATTATGAGTTTATAATGAAGCTCTGTAATCAAATGAGAACACAATTTAGTTTGAACTCTTTCCATCCCCCCTTAACTTTCCTTTTCGCATTATAGAGTAAAGCTAAGCTTGTCCCTAGAGAATGTCACTCACATCAGCTTTCAACATTTCTGACAGACTGAACATTTTTTCATTTAAAAATGTACAATAAACATATTGGCTCAGAAAGGGTGAGGGAGTAACTGTAATGTAAAACCTAAGAGTGGATATTATTTAAATAATATTGGGAAGGGGGCAGAGATTGGAAGTAGAGTTAAAACTACTGAAATAATTTGTCTTCTTTAAGACAAGTATGCACACAGAAGTATAGCATAACTCGGGTCACACTGAATGAAACTATTTGTGTATTGTATCAGAGGGGTAGCCGTGTTAGTCTGGATCTGTAAAAGCAGCAGAGAGTCCTGTGGCACCTTATAGACTAACAGACGTTTTGGAGCATGAGCTTTCGTGGGTGAATACCCACTTCGTCAGATGCATGTAGTGGAAATTTCCAGGGGCAGGTATATATATGCAAGCAAGAAGCAGGCTAGAGATAACGAGGTTAGTTCAATCAGGGAGGATGAGGCCCTCTTCTAGCAGCTGAGGTGTGAAAACCAAGGGAGGAGAAACTGGTTTTGTAGTTGGCAAGCCATTCACAATCTTAGTTTAATCCTGATGGTGTCAAATTTGCAGATGAACTGAAGCTCAGCAGTTTCTCTTTGAAGTCTGGTCCTGAAGTTTTTTTGCTGCAGGATGGCCACCTTAAGATCTGCTATTGTGTGGCCACGGAGGTTGAAGTGTTCTCCTACAGGTTTTTGTATATTGCCATTCCTAATATCTGATGTGTGTCCATTTATCCTTTTCCGTAGAGACTGTCCAGTTTGGCCAATGTACATAGCAGAGGGGCATTGCTGGCATATGATGGAGTATATTACATTGGTGGACGTGCAGGTGAATGAACCAGTGATGGTGTGGCTGATCTGGTTAGGTGATGGTGTCGCTGGTGTAGATATGTGGGCAGCGTTGGCATCGAGGTTTGTTGCATGGATTGGTTCCTGAGTGAGTTACTATGGTGCAGTGTGCAGTTACTGGTGAGAATATGCTTCAGGTTGGCAGGTTGTCTGTGGGCGAGGACTGGCCTGCCACCCAAGGCCTGTGAAAGTGTGGGATCATTGTCCGAGATGGGTTGTAGATCCCTGATGATGCGTTGGAGGGGTTTTAGCTGGGGACTGTATGTGATGGCCAGTGGAGTCCTGTTGGTTTCTTTCTTGGGTTTGTCTTGCAGTAAGAGGCTTCTGGGTACACGTCTGGCTCTGTTGATCTGTTTCCTTATTTCCTCATGTGTGTATTGTAGTTTTGAGAATGCTTGATGGAGATTTTGTAGGTGTTGGTCTCTGTCTGAGGGGTTAGAGCAGATGTGGTTGTACCTCAGTGCTTGGCTGTAGACAATGGATCGTGTGGTGTGCCCGGGATGGAAGCTGGAGGCATGAAGGTAGGCATAGTGGTTGGTAGGTTTTCGGTATAAGGTAGTGTTAATGTGACCATCACTTATTTGCACCGTGGTGTCTAGGAAGTGGACCTCCCGTGTAGATTGGTCCAGGCTGAGGTTGGTGGGGTGGAAGCTGTTGAAATCGTGGTGGAATTTTTCCAGAGTCTCCTTCCCATGGGTCCAGATGATGAAGATGTCATTAATGTAGCGTAGGTAGAGAAGGGGCATGAGTGGACGAGAGCTGAGGAAGCGTTGTTCCAGGTCAGCCATAAAATTTTGGCATATTATGGGGCCATGCGGGTGCCCATAGCGGTGCCACTGATCTGGAGGTATATATTGTCATCAAATTTGAAATAGTTGTGTGTGAGGATAAAGGCACAGAGCTCAGCAATCAGTTGTGCTGTGGCATCATCAGGGATACTGTTCCTGACAGCTTGTATTCCATCTGTGTGTGGGATGTTTGTGTAGAGAGCCTCTACATCCATGGTGGCTAGGATGATGTTTTCTGGAAGGTCACCAATGCATTGTAGTTTCCTCAGGAAATCAGTGGTGTCACGGAGATAGCTGGGAGTGCTGGTGGCATAGGGTCTGAGTAGAGAGTCCACATATCCAGACAGTCCTTCAGTGAGAGTGCCAATGCCCGAGATGATGGGGCATCCAGGATTTCTGGGTTTGTGGATCTTGGGTAGTAGATAGAATAATCCTGGTCAGGGCTCTAAGGGTATGTTGATTTGTTCCGGTGTTAGTGTAGGGAGTGTCCTGAGTAGATGGTGCAGTTTCTTAGTGTATTCCTCAGTGGGATCTGAAGGAAGTGGCCTGTAGAATTTGGTATTGGAGAGTTGTCTGGTGGCCTCCTTTTGGTAGTCAGACCTGTTCATGATGACAACAGCACCTCCTTTATCAGCCTCTTTGATTATAATGTCAGGGTGGTTTCTGAGGCTGTGGATGGCATTGTGTTCTGCACAACTTAGGTTATGAGGCAAGCGATTTTGTTTTTCCACAATTTCTGCCTGTGCACGTCGGCGGAAGCATTCTATGTATAGGTCCAGACTGTCATTTCGACCCTCAGGAGGAGTCCATGTGGAGTTTGTGTATTCTGCACTATGAACAAGGATTTATTACTAGCCCAAACCTCTAGCTCAGGGCTGGGCAAACTTTTTGGCCCGAGGGCCACATCTGAGTATAGAAATTGTACGGCGGGCCATGAATGCTCATGAAATTGGGGTTGGGGCGTGGGAGGGGGTGGGGCCAGAAATGAGTTCAGAGTGTGGGAGGGGGCTCTGGGCTGGGGAGGGATGCAGGAGGGTGAGTGCTCTGGCTGTGGATGAGGGTTTTGGGGTGTAGGAGGGTTTTCTGGGCTGGGACCAAGGGGTTTGGAGGGCAGGGGGTTGGGGCGTGAGGAGGGTGGCGTAGGGTTGCAGGCTCCAGGTAGTGCTTACCTCAAGCAGCTCACGGAAGCAGCAGCATGTTCCCCTTCCTGCTCCTACATGGAGGGGCGGCCAGGCAGCTCTGCTGCCCCAGCTGCAGGCACCGCCCCCACAGCTCCCATGGGCCAGGAACCACGCCCCATGGGAGCTGCAGGGGCAGCACTTGGGGGTTGGGGCAGTGTGCAGAGCAGAGCCCCCTGGCTGGCCCTATGCATAGGAGTCAAAGGGGGGGACATGCTGCTGCTTCCAGGAGCCACCAGAGTGGGGCAAGCCCCAGATTCCACTCCCCAGCATCCAAGGGCCAGATTAAAACAGCTGGTGGGCCGGATGTGGCCCGTAGTTTGCCCACCCCGATCTAGCTACTTTGACCTCTAAAGAATTTACTGACATTGCCATGAATGTAATTTTTTGTTGTCCAGGTACAACAAGCTTTGAACTGTTTTTTGTCAATTTTCTCATGGTTGTATTTCTTGTAAACCAGCTGTGCTCTAAATTAACCAGTCTGTCATACTGATGCTTTTTCCTACATCTCTTATTGACAATATACCCCAGCCCTGATCTGGAGAGAAAATCAACAAGACAGAGGGCACATTCTCTCTACAAAGATTCAGTCGACAGCTTCTCTCAAGGATGACAGGAATGCTGATTTAAATGGTATTTTTGTAATGTCAACACTTGTCCAGTAGAAACTAAACTTGCGATCACACCAGCTCATTTCAGATGTACTACTATGTATCCATCCCCCAGTAAACTGAAGTGGTGCCTACTAAGTGTGAAAGACTAATTTCATTGCCTTTCCCCAAGCTATCCAGTCGCCTATGTATTTTCAAGCTTTCAAGTCAGTAACTGACCAGATTTGTCTTTGAGCTTTTGTTAGCCTCACAGTCAAAATCATTAGAATTCCCTTCTTATATCCCCTGTTATAGTCTAAGTGTTAGGAAATATTTTCTAACAATTTCAAAACAAAATTCTTGTGAAAAGCACAAGGAATGGCAGGCCTAAGCAAGTGGCATCAGGGACCTCTTTAAAGAGATGACATAGAAGAAATGTGGGGGTATAAAAGCAAAGTTTTGCAGAAGCAAAACCTACATTCATTGTAATTAATTCACAAATGAGCATGTTTGAGAAAAAAGAGATCAAAGATGACTCGACTTGCAGTGACAACTCTCCCATCTCTCTAGTGCTTTCAGAATGTATATAAAGTTGTACATGGAAAGTCACCTCACCTTTGTTTTCTCTTTTGAGATACTCAATTTCCTCATGAAGCTTCATTAGGGTCTCAGCATGCTGCTGCTGCAGGAACTTCAGGCTTCTCTCCAAATCCATGACTAGATTATGTGGGTCTTTTTTCCAGGCTTCAACAGATTGGGACTGAGAATGAGGCTGAGGTCCCTGGTTATTCTGGATGCCAAGTTGAAGACTGCTTGATTTATCCAGTCGTCCTACTCTTGACCACTGTGGTAGGTTCCCCAGTGAAGGGAAACTGGTGGTATTCATCCTCAAAGGTCCTGATACAAAAGTCGTTTTCAGGCTAGGGTTACGTGGGCAGCCTACAGCTTCTCAGTAAAGTAGCTGAGGAAATGCCACTGAAATTGAACAAGGGTCAGTGCCCATGTTTAATGTGCATCAGTCTCTATGAGGTCTGGCCCTGTATGTGCCTTGTACCCCTGGCATGCAAATGTGCCTCCACTATGGCATCCTGGGTTGGGGGGGAGGTCTCCTCAGGACTTGGCTCTGACAGCGGGGCTTGTGTTCACTGTCTCTGACGGAGGGGGTGGACTATGGCTCTGTGTGCCTTCGCCTGGGCCTCTGCTCTCTGTAACTTGCCCTCACAGGGGAATGGGGATGGGGCAGGTATCACTACCCAAAGCCTCCTCACGGTCACCAGCCATTCCTGCACATGGCCCTCAAATTTACAACTGCCAACCTAGAATGGGGGGAGGAGAGAACAAGAATGTGAGCTTAGGCAGCAGGCTGGAATTGGAACCCCCCCCCCCCTTCGCCACACACACACACACCCCTGCTCAGGCACTTCCTTCCCCCTCCCTTCTCAGCCCACCACACACCCTGGGCTCAGCCCCTCCCCTCTACACACACACACACACACACATCCTGGGCCCAGCGCCGCCCCCCCGCTCAGCCACCTGCCTCACTCTGGGCTCAGCCCCTCCCCCCAAGCTCAGCCCCTCCTCTACACACACACCCATCCTGTGCCCAGCTCCCTCCTTTTGGGCTCAGCCTCTCCCCACCCACACTGGGCTCAGCCTCTCCCCTGCACACACACCCATCCTGTGCCCAGCCACTTCCCCCTCCCCACACCCTCTGGGCCCAGCCACTGCCGCTCCCCCAACACACACCCTTGGGCTCAGCCACCTGCCACCCCCTGGGCTCAGACCCCCCACCCACCCCCTGGGCTCAGCCACACTCTCTCACACACACACACGCACTCTGGGCTCAACCCCCCCACCCTGGGCTCAGGCCCCCCCTGTTCTCCCCCACGCTAAGGCTCAGACACCCCCCGCTCCCCACCTCAGCCAGCCCCGCAGCCGTAGCCCCAGGTGCCAACCCACCAGCTCCTCCCCCAAACCCGCTGGTGGACGTAGCCTCTCTCCACGCGGCCCGGGCGCCTCTTTCCGCTCCGCTCTCCTCAGGCCTGGCGCCTGCTGTCAACGTTCCCATGGAGACCGGCGCACTCCCCAGCGTCGCCCCTCTCAGAATGGTCTCGTCCGGGGCGGCGGGGGGGGGGGCGCTGGGTGGTATCACCCACCTGGGACGAGGCGGGCACTGGGCGCCTCCTGCCGAACCCCGGCTCGGCCCGTTGCGGGGAGGGGGGAGCGGTGGTAGCTGGCGCTGGCGCTGCCCCCCCGGAAGCAAATCACGTGCATGGAGCGGTGCGGCGGCCTCGCTTTGGCACACGCTCCATCGGCTCCGCGCGGAGAGCCTGCCCGCCCCCTGCCGGAGCCCGGCCCTAGCTGTTCAGCCAGACCGAGGCTCTGAACTGGCCCTCGGGGCCTGGGGCTTGAGGAGCAGGGAGGCGAGGGGCTGGTGGCAGGAGCCCTGCTCAGCACCTGGCACGGCAACCCCCCCGCCCCCCGCAGTGGCAGGGCCTAGCAGCACTTAGGCACTAATGCGCCATAGCACAGACAACAGCCTCTCAGCCTAGACTCTAAAGCCAGAAGGGACCAGCAGGATCATCTTGGCTGACCTCCTGCACATTGCAAGCCACAGAACCTCCCCCAGCCATTCCTGTAGCAGTCCCAGGGCCGGCTCCAGAGCCCAGCAGGGCAAGCACCCGCCTGGGGCGGCCCTTTCCCGGGGGGGCGGCAGGCTGGGCCAGCGGACCTGCCGCAGTCATGCCTGCGGGAGGTCCACCGGAGCCCCGGGAGCAACGGACCTGCCGCAGGCATGACTGCGGAGGGGACGCTCGGCCGGCTCAACCGGAGCCGCCGGACCTGCGAACCGCCCGCAGCTGCGGGAGGTCCAGCCGAGCCGTGCGACCAGTGGACCCTCTGCAGTCATGCCCGCGGGAGGTCCGCTGCTCCCGCGGCTCCGGGGCGCCTCCCGGGCATGACTGCTTGGGGCGGCCAAAAACCTAGAGCCGCCCCTGAGCAGTCCCATAACCTCTGGCTGAGTTACTTTGTCCACACAAATCTTGATTTAATGACTTCAGGTTACAGAGACTCTAGTTAGTTCAAACCAGCACGTGACCCAGGCTCCACCCTGCAAAGGAAGGTTTAAAAAAACCCAGACTGTCTACCAATCTGACTTGGGGAAAAATTCCTTCCCCATCCCAAAGTATGATCAGTTAGAATCTGATGATATGGGCGACAGCCACCAGCCAGACACCTGGGAAATAATTCTCTGTAGTAAATCAGAGCCCTCCCCCCATCTATGGCAATAGGAGATATTTGCTAATAGCAGTTGCAGATGGCCTTATGCCATTATAGGCAATCTCCTCGTACCATCTCCTTCATAAAACTTATCAAGCTCAGTTTTAAAACAAGTTACTTCTGGGACTGCCTTCCAACTGGAAAGGGGGAAGGACTTCTCTCCTCTGATGGTTAGAAACCGTTCTTCACTATTGTCTGCCCATTGCATCACAGCTAGCTGCCCTGCCCTCTTGGGCTAAGAATGGCAGTATTTGAGCGCATAGGGATCAATGCTGCCTTGACAGGGAAAAAGATCAGACCTCCCAAAGGTTTTTCCAGGTCAGCTTATGGTGCAAGAAAGTCTACATTCTTATTCTGCTTTTGCTGTCCAACTTCACCTCTTCTGTACCACTTTTAAAGATATGTGGGCGAATTTCATGCTCGGCTGTAAAAGCGTAGTGCTTACACAAAGCTGTCTGCACCAGTACTGTGTTAGTCCAAGTCACCTGGTGTAGAAGCCAGCAATCATGTGACAATGTGATTTGGATGTGACAATGGACAAGTGTTATTTATACAGGCTCGTAGGTGGGCAAGATGCTTTACAAATAAAATGAAAAGTGACAAATCTCTGCCCAAAGGATATTATATGGTACCTTACATCTCACTACTGCAAGGTGTATTTAATCCTTTACACCACAAGTGCCGCACCTGGCAGCAGTGTATTTCAGGGGAGAGCAGGTTAAACTAACTGATTCCTTAAACATGTTTTCTGTTTAAACAAAGAAGCTCAATTTACTTTGGTTTAGTTAGTGACTCTTTTCTTCCTGGGAAGGTAGCACATTTATTAAAGAATGAAACTTGAGAGATTTTGAACCCAGGACTACAATCAGAGGCCTAAACATACTTCTTTTATGCCATCTACCAGAACAAATTGCAGTACTAGAAAGAAACTGACAAAATCTTACTGAAAATAAATGCATAGTACAGTACTTACTATTTCACTTACACACACTACAACACAGTCCTGCTCAAAAAGAAGGTTTAACACAAAAACACACCAGGACACTTTGCTTTAAAAATAAATCAAGCAAGCACTTTAATTTACACATGCGGTTTCAAAAGAAGAAACTTGTACCACAAAGAGAAATTTGATTGAACAAGTTGACAGAAGGGTTCACTGGATTTGGTAAACATAAGTTGGAAATGCAGTTATCAGGAAACATGGAAAAAGAGTTTGGGTGCTGCCAAAAAATTATGAATTCTAATGTATTAGAAAGCTCCAAATCTAGAGCCAAATGTTAGCTGTTTTCCAAACACATATCTATTAAATGCATACATATAGGTAAGAGAAAACTGAACACACTTATTCCACTTAATGCAAATTATGTGCTCCTTACATCTCACTATTGCAAGGTGTATTTAATCCTTTACACCACAAGTGCCACAACTGCACCTGACAGCAGTGTATTTCAGGGAAGAGCAGGTTAAACTAACTGATTCCTTAAACATGTTTGTTTAAGCAAAGAAGCTCAATTTACTTAGGTTTAGTTGGTGACTCTTTTTCTAAAGTAGTTTGTTGCTGGGAAGGTAGACCACTTGCTAAAGAAGTAGTGAGGGCAGAGAAGAAACCCATTTTATGGTGGGTAGACAAAAATCTAGTCACAGCTCAAGTTCTGGAGAAAATGTTAAAAGATATAATTTCCTTTCTACAACCGAGTGTCAGTACCACAGAAGGTTACAGTTTCTTTGATAGTTTTATACTACAGTGTGTGGAGTGACTGATTTATTCACACTAGGCACTAATGGCAGTCACAGTAGGAATACTGGACCAATGGCATCAGGGGATACCCAGAAAACTAGAACTTTAGTTTAGATGAATGCTAAATTCTCCCCTTTAGCACATGACTCATGGGTTGTTGTTGCCAAGTTAAATGGTAAAAGAATCAACTCCCAGAGTTCCTCATTTTGAAAAGACAGGGACCAGTGAAGACAACAAGTAGGTATTGGTTCAGAAAAGGGAATGCAGAGTTAGCCTCTGTGCTAGGCTATGGGATTCCTGCCCCCAGCTCCTCCTCCTTTCCTGGTACTTTGAAATATTTATAATGCAATTTTTTGCAAATCAAAGCAATCATATGTAGCTGGCAACAAGATGCAACTCCCCTCTCCTGTTTCTGAGCCAAACCATTATTACCTATTTCCCCCAGATTTCTTTTGAGTAATTTAAGCCAAAAACTTGTTTATGCTAATCATGTCATTTTTGTCCTACTGATTTTTTGGGATTCAGCTTTGTGTACCGAACTCATGATTTGTGGCTACTATTGCCTTTGTCACACTGAAAACCCCCTCCCCAGCAACATGATATAAAACCTGCAGAAAGCAGTTCAAATGGCCAATTGCCACATGAAGTGGTAAAAGTAAAAAGCTGCACTATGGATAGATTGCCAAATCTAGAGCTGTTTCTATGTGTAGTTTCCCATAGCTACTTCAGGCTGTTCATTTCAGCTCTATAATCATTGGCGGTTGTTCCCCAAACCACAAGCAGTGTCTCTCATCCCGCACATTCAGTAAACTGTGTAGAAAAGACAGTTTATCAAAACAGAATTTACATAGATTACAGTGGCTTCTACAACCACAAACCCATCCCTCTGGCTCAACTTTAATACAAAAAAAGCACACTTAAAAGTTTTGAAGTGATCCTTTGCCGAAGGCTTTTAATCACAAAGCACTGTACTTTTATCCTTAAAAAGTTCCTTTTACAGTGTACAGTGAAGGGAAAAATTAGTGTTGATGAGGTTTCCACCTTTCAGTGAAGAAAGTCATTACTATTGCATACAGAAGATACCCAAGGAGAATAATGAATGTGCAGGCCAGTGGTCCAATGCAGAACCAAGATGCAATGAAGTATATCATGAACAAAGAAAGAAGAGTCCTGTAGCTGGCCAGAAATCTCAGACTGATCCTTGGTCGCCGAGAACGTCCTGACCTTTGTTTCAGTGCTGGGCTGTGCCTGCCCTTCTCTGCAAGGAATGGATTGGTAAGATGATAGCGACACAATCTGCCAATAAACTCTTCCCTGGAGCAGAGAATCTCCATTTGATCAGCAAACTAAGGTAAGAAAAACAAAGTCAATAACAGAACAAGAAAAATGTAAACAAAAATTAAAATGTAGATTTTAAGTTCACACTGAAAAATTGTTGCTTTTATGTTTTGGTTTGTATTAAGGGGACAGGAAAGAGGATTATAGCAATTATAACTCAAAACTCATGTGTCTTTCAAAAGTTAGAATTGTTCCAACACAAATTTACATTTGTACTGTAGTAATTCTGCTAATTTACTATTAGCAGTACAAAGCGCTAAACCAAACAGAAGGAAATCTGGAACAACAGTGGTGTGTACATATGATGTCAGGATACAGTGGAGAGAGGACCAACCATCAAGCTGCAAGACAAAGCTTAAAGGAGTGAGACACAGGAGGAGGAAGGAATAAAAGGGTTTGGTTGGATTAACCCTTTTCCTGCTTATTTTGACAACTAGGGAAACAGAGTGTTCTTTCATTATGCTTGTATGTGCTAATATGATCCTGTGAAGGACATTCCTTCTACCTCATCTACCATGAACAATACATTTCAGTTTACTGTTTCTGATTTAGAGAGAATGTTGTGACATTTACAAATCTTGAGCAATAGGGAAAAAAGTGATTCCAGGCTGGAAGAAGAGCCCTATGGAATATTTGCAAACTCATACAGAAGTCACATTAATGGCGAGAGTACAAAGCAAGTGTGTAAGTTGTACATTGACGCATGTCAGAGGGAGAATAGGAATATGCAACTGAAAAAGAGAAAGAAGACTTCTCATTGCACTTACCCTTTGATTAATTCCTGAGGATAACTGGAACAACAGTCGCACTAGAGTGGCATTTTCATAACTTCTAATGGGTTGAAGATCAGTATCTCCTTGGTACTCTATCTCAAACCGTCGTAAGCCATTTATGATCTAGGAACAGGAACGGAAATCACATACTTTATAGCTCAAATTTGAATTGCATACAAACTGGTATCTCTCCTCCCAGCCCTGACAAGCTATTTATTTTGATCTCGAGGCATACACTCTGCTTTCTTAAACAGAAGCTCTAGAAGTATTGGTCTGGAAGCTTTTCCCTCTTACCTGATACCTGCCAAGAGGCGTAAGAATTAGTCCATCCTCACTCTCAATGCAGTCTGGAAGTTGCTTCTTTCCATTCTCATCCTGAGCTGCTCCACAATTCATAATCATTTGGGTCAGCTGGGCTTCATTCAACTAGTCAAAAAGAACAATTTCTTCATAATTATTCAGTTTTACGACCTTTTTCTGTTCCACCTATTTCCCCATTCACCAGCTTCTGTGCAGTCCTTGAGAACCACATAGCCAATGACTGACAACAGAACAGGTACTGAAAACAACCTATTTACCAGTCTACAATAGAAATAATTTTTTAAAAAGCGACTACATTCTTGTTTTCATCAGGTGGCAAGACCTGGCAGACAGAAGTATTATTCGCTCAGTACATCCTAGTCTTCCCATAGCTGTTGCTTAGTTCTATCTTCTCCCAGCCATGTGCAAGCGAACTTGTGTAAAATCTCTTTGCTTCCTTTCAGCTTAATGAGAGAAGCAGCCATCTTCTAGTATCTTCTATTAGCTTTATCACTTTTGCATTTCTACAGCATCTTTCATTAGAAAATCTCAAAGTGCTTTAAAAACAGTAAGCCATAAAATGCCCATTGGTACGTAGGAAAAATATGGGATTTTATTAAGTGACTACTTATTGTGGGTGCCTAGTTTAACATGGCTTGGGATCAGTGTTCCCTCTAATTTTTTATATCCATGTGCGGAATGAATTTTGTTTTGTGCACCAATATAGAGGTGATGTGTGACACATCGCCTTCATATTGGTGCACATAACAAAATTCATGTGGTGGAGGTGGGGCCGAAGGTTTCAGAGTGTGGGAGGGGGCTTGGGGCTGAGACAGAGGGTTGGGTGCGGGGGAGGGGGACTGAGGGCTCTGGGGTGGGGCTGAGGATGAGGGGTTTGGGGTGTGGGAGGGGGCTCAGGGCTGGGAGAGAGTGTTGGGTGCAGGGGGTGAGGGCTCCGGCTTTGGGGTGGGTCCAGGGATGAGGGGTTTGGGGTGCAGGCTACATTGGGGCTGCGGTGGGGAGAGAGGACTCCCCCAGCTCTCTCTCACCGCAGCAGGTCAGGGCTGGGGGGAGAGGCGCCTCTCCCCAGCCACAGCAGCTCCGGTGGGGCTGCACTGGGCCAATGGAGGTCTCCTTGCCACAGCAGCTCCGGTGGGCCCGGGCAGGCAGGTCCGCACTGGGGCCGACAGGGAGTGCTGCCTCTCCCCACCATGGCAGGTCCGCGCTGAGGGACAGGCACCTCTCCCCACCTCAGCCCTGAGCCCCTGCATGGGGCTTAATACCCAGCTGCGTGGCCACACAGCTTAGAGGGAACTTAGCTTGGGATTGATATTTTCAAGTGCACAGCACCCGCAAATTTAGCAATAGTCAAGAGGTTTACAGGCACTCAGCACTCCTGGGAAAAAAAATCAATCCTAAAGTGTCTCAAGATGGGCACCAAAAATTGAGGTACCCAAAATGAGTGTCCACTTTTGAAATGTTGGCCTACGTGACTTGCCAATGATCACACTGCAAATAAGCGAGAAAGCTGGAAGTAGACTGCAGGAATCCTGACTCCCATTCATGCTACTTCCCAGTGACAGCACTTGGAAGGAAATTACATACTCGAAAGATCTGGCATAGGTACTCCTGTGCCTTCTCCAAATATTCATCTGTTTTCTTGATAATGTCTTGCCCAATTTCATCTAGGTCATTTCCTGTATAGGAACCATTCATGTCAGAAGGGCTGAACCTAAACCAGGATAGGAAGGACTGACTAGCCATGGTCTCTGCAGAGTGGTCTGATATGGATTTTGCTGTTTGCTGGGCCTGGCCTATTAACTGGGCCAATCTTAATACCTGAAAAATAAAAGACAGGCGGATGACTAAATAAAGCAATTGAATAAAGTCAGTAATAAGCACCAGCATGTGAATACAAGTCTGCCTGGTGACCTGACAGTCAGAACAGAATCAGCACATTCATTCCCTTGGCCGACATGGACTTGTGCTGGTAGTAGTCATGTGCTCCAACTCCAATAGAATAAAGGAAATCACTGCAGCTGGGGCATTCAGAGGAATGCGAGTGCCCCTCTGTTTCCTTTGAGATGCATCTTCCTTCAGTTCACTAGCCTGCTGCTACACCATTTTTAACTGGCTTGCTGCTGGGTATTGATTATTAACACTATGAATCAGAAATACACACAGTCATTGTTGATAGATGAAACAAGTACATGCCCATACCAGATTGCTCCAAAGCTGCAAGCCCAGTCCACCCCACCCTTCAGGACTGGAAAGCAGTCTGTACATTTCTATTTTCACACTTGTTATGGACCTTTCAAACAGATTCTATAACCACCACCAATTCCTGATTCACCCCCTACTTTTAAAGAGCTTAAATTTCTCCCCCCTCTTACGTGATGGAGCAGATATTCAGTATGGAGACATATCCCTCACAACAGCAATAAAGGGGCTTACACAGAGCAAGTAAGCAAGGTCATTGCTTACCAAATTCCTGACTTCTGGACCAAACATCTGCTTGTACTGGGACTCCTGTCCTTCCAGGCAGTAAACATGACTCTTCACCTTAAATGAGGCATCTGTGATTGCTGGAGGCCATGATGACAAGAAGCTCCCACCAAGAGTGGGGGTCATGAAAATTCGGTGTTGACGGTGAGGGATAACAAGTTCTGGCTCCAGGAATAACTGCTCTCCTAGAATTTGGGATAAGATGATGTGGGGTGGAGAAAACCAGGTTACACCTTCCTCTGATTTGGGAATCTAGCAATACAATTTTTTAACCACTCATTGTAACAAGGTTGCAAGGTTATTTGTGGGGAGGAGAGGGAGGGCAGGGCCCTAGTTATTAGTTCAAGTTTTCCACTGAATCTTCACTCATAGAGCAGAAAGAGTTTTCACTATTACAATGGTGCATCTAAGTCTATATAGACATAGTACTTCTAGACCATGATTGGTTGTTGGAAAGGATATTATGGTCCCTATATCTGCCCAGCTGAGCACGTTCCAGCACCTGAAATTTTTGTTGCTTGCCTAAACCCTCTTGTCCCCTCCCCACGTCCCCCAGGCCTCTCAACATGCAACTTTCAGGACACTTTAAACTGATATCTAGAACTTGGAGTGCAAGTTCTTGCTGACTTGCCATCTTGCTGAAGTCTGAGTAAATATAAATTTCTGTAGGGCATTACAAAGTTTTAATTCTGAGTTAATTAATAACAAAACAGCACAAACAATAAGGAGGTTGTAAAACACAAGGAGTTTCTATTTACTAAAAATACCCACCACCATGGGTTTTTTTGTGTTAGTTAGAACAAATAGGAATGAGTGAGACTGATGAATGGAAATGAGAAAAAAAAAAATGAGAAAAACTTGTATATATGTATGAAACCAATACTGTAAATAGAAGCAAAGACATCAGGTCTCTGAACTTCAATGTCACATAAGGCAGACACCAAATCCTCCAATTCACATTTCTCCATGCTTCTGAGGCAAAAGAGTTGCCATCAGACAGACCAGGGCAGAACACTGCAAGGAGGCAACATGGTATTCAGTTACCTTTCTGGATCATTTCAGCTAGGTTGGGCTGAGCAAAGACCTTGGCTACTCGGAACACCATCAGGGCATTTTTAGCGCTGACCAAATCGGTGCGGAGAGCTCGGTTCAGAAAGCCTACAAATAGCTTGGTGTACATCAGTAGGTTCTCTTGAATGAAGGGAGCCCTGTCAAAGTAACAATGGGTTTGTGAATACAGCTATTTAAAATAAGGAGTAAGTATATTCAGTCTGCCAAATAAATAATCCCATAGAATATATTTTAGACCATCAACTGGAATGATCTCATCCTTTCCATTACACACACAAATGTCCCTCCTTACTCAAGCGTTTTTAGGTACCAGTAACAATCTCTGACTTTGTGCTAGCAGATATCTAGTTGCATGGATGTGCAATGGGAGGACTTCAGAGGCAAGCTGAAGCCTGAAGTGTGGTTTCTATCACTGTCTCCTGCACAAGTATCCAGGAACCAAAAAAACTGGTGCTGCCTCTTCATGAAACCCACCCTCACCGCTGAATGGATTGTGCCACTATAGGTCTTAGGGAAGGAGGAGGTGCCTCAGAACGGTTGGTAAAGTCAACGCACAGTCAACTTGTGGAACTCGTTGACAGGGGGTGTTCTAAAGGCCAAAACTATAACAGGGTTAAAAAAATAACTAGATAAATTCATGGAGGATAGTCTACAAGGCAAGATGGTCATGGATGCAAAACCATGCTCTAGATGTCCCAAACCACTGATTGCCAGAAGCTGGGAGTGGACGACAGGTGATGGATCACTCGATGACCGCCTGTTCTGTTCATTCCCTCTGAAGCACCTGGCATTAGCCACTGTCAGAAGACAGGATACTGGGCTAGATGGGCCTTTGGTCTGACCCAGCACGGCTGTTCTTATGACCCAGGATTTTGGACGCAGTACAATGCAATGAGCAGTGTAGTTTGTAACGTTGGAGCCACCTGGGGGGGCTTTGCTGAACATGGGAGAGATGGTGAAGTAAAGGAAAAGACCCCAAGGAGTCCAAACAGAGGAAACAATGAACAGGGCTTATGCTTATCAATATAGCTTTAAGCCAAATAAATACTTTTACCCATATCAGGGTGACGGATATGCCGTCTTTGTTCTTCCTGAGCAGGAAGGCTAATCTGGCACCTGCTGTATGAAGAAAGCTACTTAGAGTAACATGTCAGGAGGAACTGAATGGGGTAAACTAGGAAAGCAGATCTCAACCTTTTCCATTCTGTGACCCCCACCTCACGATAAAGAAAGAGGGTGCTTGGTCACAATTCCACAGTTCAGTATCCATGAACTGGATGCTTACAAGGAACAACATTTAAAACTCTGTCTTCGAGATTTTCATATGCAAAATTCTAACAGTTAATAGATGCCATCTGCTGAAGCAAGATTAGAGCGATCTGCAGATTCTGCTCAGGAATAATCCTATGTTTACCATTTCTCTGATACACTGCGAGGCTGAAGCTCTGCATTCTGAAGTGGTTTCTCAGGAGCATATCTCCAGGGCTGCACGTAGCTTAACCACATCTCCAGGACCTGAAACAAAACCACAACAACATAAAAATTAATTCAATTGAAGAAGGAAGATTTTGCTTATTTGTTTTGCTAAGTCCCTTGGACAATGACACCCACTTTCTTAATGCCAACAAAAGGCTTAAGGAATGAAAATATCTTGCAAAAGTCTCAGCCCTGAAGAGTAAGTCTTTAGTGATCATGTGCTCTTGCATCAGAGCTGAAAAGAACTAGATGCTTAGTAAAAATCCATTAACAAAATACCGGGTTGTATTGAACAAGCAGCTCACTCTCTACAATAACAGTCAGATGAAAGAGTGCTCAAGTGGCTGCCATGGAAAGGAAGATGCATCCACCAATCAAACTGATGTACTAGTATTGGTGTATGCAGTGTTGGACCCAGGATATTAGAGACAAGGTGGGTGAGATAATATCTTGTATTGACCTAACTCCGTTGGTGAGAGAGACAAGCTTTCAAGCTTGGACGGTGCTCTTCTTCAGGTCTAGGAAACGTACTTAGGCCAGGCCTACACTACAGCGTTAGGTCAACATAAGTCAACTTACGTCAACCTCACTCTGTTTAAGTGTCTGCAAATTTACAGCATTGCTCCCGCCGATACTGCCCAGTGGCAGAGTCTGGTGCCGCTTTGAGTTGGTGTTGTTCTGTTGGGAGCTTGCTTCTGATGATGAGCTTAGAAAAGTTGGGAGGGTTGTTTGAAGGCCAGGAGAGGGGGTTCAGGAAAGATTTCGTTCAGGATGGGGTCCTCATCAAGTGTGGATTGTAGCTGTTTGATGATACCCTGTATGGATTCCAGTGTGGGGTGGTAGGAAACAACTAGGGGTGTGTGGTTGGAGGGGGGGTTATTTCTGTATTGAAACAAGTTCTCTCAAGGTATTTGGGTGGCCTGTTCTATGACGGGATCTACTTCTCTGGTGAAGTGCAGTTATTTAGACAGTTTTGAGCGTGTTAAGATGTATATCCTGGACTTTCTCCTCAGAGCATATTCTGTGGTATCTGAGTGCCTGGCTGTAGATAACAGATTTCTCGGTGTGTTTGAGATGGTTACTGCATCTATGAAGGTAGGTATGGTGATCCGTGGGAAGTTGTGGTGCAAATCTATGAGAGATTGTCTGTTCAGAGGATGAAAATATCATCAATGTATCTCAGATACATTATTAGTTTCATGGTGCATTTGTCCAGAAATTCTTCAAGGTGGAAGAGGTTGGTTGTGTCTTGAAGGAAGCTGGCCCTTTGCTTGGTGAGTGTGTAAGGATGGTTTCTATAAGTCCCAATATTCCTTCTGTGAGAGTGCCATGGCCAGATATGATGGGTCTGCCTGGGTTCTCTTGTTTGTGTACCTTGGGAAGCACGTAGAAGGTCCCTGAGGAGGGTTCTTGGGGGATGAGTTTGTAGAGTTTCTCTTGGAGTTGTTTGGGGAAGGATTTGATGATATCCTTAAATTCCTGAATAAACTGTGGTGTGGGATCTTCTCTGAGTTCTTTATAACAGGTGGTGTCGGAGAGTTGTTGGTTGGCCACGTTAATGTAGTCATCACGGTTGAAGATTGTGTTATTATTCTGACATTTAATATCATTCACTGAAGCACCATATAGCCTAGTGAGACACATGGAGGATGGGCTGAATAGCATTTTATATTAATGCTTTTTCAGTCCTTCTTCTCACACAAGAAACTACTAGGCAACAGGGGGTGAAATCTTGGCCCCACTGAAGTCCGTGACAACTTTGACTTCAGCTGAATTAAGATTTCACCCCAAGAGGATTCCCAATGGTCTATTCTGTCCTATCTCTGCCAAACGTGGCAACATAACTGACCCAGCCATGTCACTTCCCCGAGGTAGGAGGAATGTATATTTAAAACATCTAGATATAAGAAATTAAAGCCATATTTCTTCTCCTAGTCTGGTTAGTTACAACAAGATTAGAGTGTATTATTAAATAGGCCAAATTTATCCATAAACATACAGGTTCGCTGTAGTAAGAATAGCTTGTTCTCAACCTGTGGTCATTTCCATAAAGGGAAAGAGAAATGAACCACCACCACATAGTTTCACCAGTATCTAAGAATTCCCCTTCTCATATCTTTACTACACTTCATTTCTAACTCTAGTCTTAATAAATGTTTATTTTCCTCATGAACAGTGAACAGTTCTACAAAAACAGTAGTTTTACCACTGCAGCTGGTCCAGTGTTTTATTAACTAACTCTGATTTTGAATGAACTCAGCAGAAATAAAGGCTGGTACATACAGCTCTGAAAGAGGCATCCAGAGGCCAGTGGCCAAAGCAATGCTGCAGGAAGATATAGAGCTTCTGCTGGACAAACCGAGGGATCACAACTCTGCAATGAGATTCAGACACAAAGACACATGCATAAACAAATAATAGATGATAAAGTACTATCTCAAACATTTAATACAGAAGTAACGAGTTTTGATAGGTTCTTTCTCAGCTGAAGGAGGAGCCGATGATTTGAATATGTCTGAAAAGTTCTAATAGTGATGCACACAACTTGCTATTCCAGGGCCAAATGCAACCCAAGTGCCTCTAAGAAGGCTGCCCAGTGTTCTCAGCTGGAATTTCTCTCTGGTGCAGTTTCAGTAACACAACTTTTCCTCCACCCAATACTGATCTGTACATGCCCTTTTCAGAGAGATGTACAGAAGTTATTTCTGCACCAGTCTGACTGCTCTTCTAAACTGGCTTCCACTTCCCTCTGTTCGCAGAACAAACACTAGCACCTCTAAAGCAGTTTGATCCCCTCCCTCTTTTTTAAAAAGGTGAAGCATTTTCCATTGTGGATTGGGAGCAACTACTTCCTTCTTCCCTATTCTGATCTGGACTCCAGCCCAAAGTGCATGAGGAGTGTAAAAGTGGGCTCTCTCATCCTCCTCATAATGCCATTGCAAGCTCTCAACAAAAGCAAAACTGCCAAGGTATGTATTAATTAGTGCTTTGCATGCTCGAAAGGCAGTTTGACATACACCTACCTCTTGAATTCCTCCAGTGGGCTGGCTGTATGGGAATGGGCTGAGGGTGAGAGTGGCTCTGGTTTCAGACTGTTGGCAAAAGCGTGCAGATGCTTCACGAGAAGTCTTATCACTAACACGTGCTCTTCTGTGGGTTTAAATGACTCCTGGATTTAAAGCAATAGGCAGAAAGATAAGTTTTGCTTGTTAATTCTCTATGAGGGAGCTCAGCACAAAGATATTTTCACATCAGACATTTAAACAGAACAGGAGTGTCCCTACCTGTTTAGTTCTGCATCACCCAATTTGAACAAATTATCTCCCCAAGTGAACAAGTTGCATCACAGCTCTGCCTTCAACAGCTCACTAACAAATTTTCCACTCCATGCATCTGATGAAGTGGGTTTTAGGCCACGAAAGCTTATGCCCAAATAAATTAGTTAGTCTCTAAGGTGCCACAAGGACTCCTCATTGTCTTAAATACCTGTGAGGCTTCTTTTAGTCAGTGTGATTACAGGAGAAAGGGGTTTATAGTCTATCTTTTTGTTTCAAGTTACAGTAACCCCCTAGAGAGTAGTAACAGAACATCACTAAGTTTTACTTTAATTTACTCCCTCTCAGGAAAAAAGAATATCCATTCTTTTATTTAATTTATTTATTATTATTAATAATTATTGTTATTATTAAAGTGTCTGCTGTTGGTAACACAACAGAACCATTATTATGCTCTCAGCTCACTCTCTACTAAGCCTTCCTTCTTATGTGGGTGTTCTTCTGCCTCCTAAAAAAGAAAAACTCTAAAATTTGCTTCTGTTGCTCATGCCCTGAATGATCCTGTTGCACTTAACATCAGTATAAGTTTTTTGGGGGGTGGGGGTGTCATTCAATCTTTTTACTGGAAGTGTGAGAGATGGGAAGATCTTTTTCACACAAGGAACACAGAAGAGTGAGAGTGGGCCAGTTTGGTATTGCTACCAGAAGCATGAGCATATGAAGGAATAGGGAGATGCTATAGGGAGAGAAAAAGGGAGTTCTCAGTGCACCTCTTCCCCACTACTGCAGAGCCCAGGAGCACACACCAGCCCTACTGGTATTCTAGCCTGCCTTGGAAACAGTAATCTTATCTCAATCCACTAAGGGCTGTTTGTGGGAGATCAAGGATAGCCAAATACAAGTACCACAGCAACAAAAACAAGTGTGATGGAGGGTCGCACTGGGCTGCATGTGTTATCAGCAGCTGTGAAAGGAGATTCTTGGATGCGATAATGAAGGTGAAACTTCGGAACTGCATAGTTTGGCTACTTGGGACAGGTTATTTTGTTTTTTTAGGAAACTACTTCTTATCTTTTCAATGTGTTTAATTGTGTGTGAGCAATTCAGAACAATTCTTAGTGCTATGACGACACTTTAAAGCCCTTCCTACTTGCAATGACTGTGGGAAAGCAGCTAACAGTTTTCATATGCTTAAACAGTTCTGAAAATTTTCTTAATACTTTTACATAGCTAGGTTCCCTCTGGGAAAAGACTCAGCTCCTGACTGATGGCAGGCGATGAAGGGCCTCTGACTGCAGCAGTGAAGTTGGATGGATCTATGCCTTCTCTAAGGGAGGGAAGGCCCTATTACTATGGTTAATGAAGACTCCATTTGTATTCCTACCAGTGTCCATAACCAGTGGAAGTGAGGCTACAAAAGGGGTCACACCAGCTGATAGGTGGCTGCGAGTCAGTTAGTCCATAGAAAGTCTGAAGGAGAAAATACCTAACAAAGACATCTTAGGTAGGGTCTTTCTGGTGCTATAAAGTTAGGCCAAGATTTTCAAAAGTGGCTAGTGATTTTGGAGTGCTCATCTTGAGACCCTTATAGGGTCTGATTTTCACAAATTGCTGAGCACCCACCTTCTGAAAATTCAGGCCCCTTTAAGGAACCTCAAACTGGGCACCCAAAATCACTAGTCACTTTTGAAATCTTGGCCATTGACTACCTCCAAGAAAGGATTCTCTGTTGTTTTATATGAGTCTTCAACTGTTTGTGTGGTTGCATTTAACTCCATTGTTCATTTTCACACTAACAAATCCTCTGTCACTTAAAAGCTATTTGACAGGCTAATTTCCTCATAACCTGGATCACCAGCATCACCACGAGTATTGTTCTCTAAAGCTCAAAGGAAACTTCTGTTCTCCCCACTCTTTCCAAAAGCTCTTGACCTCCAGCCCTAAGTTGCAGGAATGTTCGCCCAATCATTCCCCCCCTCACCCAGGAAGGTGGAGAAAATACATATTCCACATAAGTTTAAGAACAACACTATGGACTGGCCTGATGATTTAAGGCTATAAAACAATACACCAGGTAGTAGATTCTTATTTCCCTTCTTAAGCAGTATGTTGATTAATAGTAAAAGTGTTCATGCCGCTTATGCAAAAGCAGAGGACTAAGTGGTTAAAGCAGGGAGAATTTAAACCAACATTAATTTGGCTTTATGGACTATGTGCCCCACCAAATGAGGAAACAGTGAGTAAAGGGCTGAAATAGGGAGGATGAACCCAGGAATCTGTTCCAACAGGAATGGCTTTGCAGGCAAGTCCTGAATAATCCACAGATGTGCAACCCACATAGCCCTTTGTGAAGTAAACCAATCAAGCTCAGGCTGCCAATATTAATTTAACTGTCCAGCTGTGTTTCACTGGAAGCGTAGAATGATTGTTTACATGTTACCTACCTCTCTCATTAGGGGTACAGCCATGCAATCTCTGATCTCCTCTTCCCTGCAAGATTCATTTAAAGGAGCAGTACATGACAGACAGAATTCTGCCATTAGCAAAGCACATTGTTGGGCCAAGGAGATATTAGCACAGTGTCAAATTTTTCCCTTTAAATCCATTAAAAGAGATGCATCTCTTAAAATGGGGATCCCAGTTGGTCCTTCTAATATGTGCTATACATCTAACATCTTTTTCCAAGGTGTTCATCAGCATCTCTCAGTATCTGCTGCACCTAGCTTTACCAAACATTGTTTCAGTGGAACTAATCTCTGAATCATCTTGCAAACCTTCTGTACAGCTGCCTTTTCTGCTAGTGCCAATTAATACACTTTGCAGATTATATGATGAAACAAGATTTTTTAAAAAGAAACAAAATGAAAAGATGGCAATACTTGGTATGCGTGGAGGGCCTGGTAGCCGGATTGGGCAGGACTACTGTGGTGTGTACTGGAGATACTGAGTCGGTAGTGGAGAACCTCCAGCTGAGAGACAACAGAAACAAAAAGGAAGGAAAGAGGGAGAGAAAAGAGCAAGAGAAAAAAAACAAAAAAAAAAACAAGAAACAGTGTGAATGATCCAGAGAAAGGGTTGTGGGGGGAAAAAAATGGAAGTCACAAATACAGTCAATGACAACATATCACAACAACTGCAGCCACAGTATCCTCTTCTCCTTCTGGTATTCAGTAGCATGATTCCACAGGTACAGTGCCTCAACCCTCATTAAGCTGGGAAAGCAATTGACAGGACATTGTTGTTGGGTTCACAATTAACCTTAGTGGGTTGGGAGGAAGCTCTGATTGAGTCAGTTCTGTCTCTTTCTCTACCACAAAAGCAGTAGGCTTGTATCAGTGACTGAACAAGCAGTGCATAGAGAGACACAGCTTCCGCCAAACATGTTGAGGAAATCTTAGGCTCATGAAATTAAGTCCAACCTCTCCACTTGAAAACAGCTAAACCGCAGGACAGAATAGCTGACTGTAGGGATTAACATGTGGAATGATTTGATGTGGGGCAAAACCAATCATTTTTCTGGAAACACTTACTTCCAAACTAGTATTACAAAAGCTACTGTAAAGCTATCCCTTAGCCTGCCGTGCACTGGCAGACCAAGGTTTGGGATTCTTGCTTGTGTGCCAATGAGAACCAGAGGAGCCAGTATGGGGACATATCTTGCCCCAGAGACATGGAAGGGGAAAAGGTAAAGGGTTGATTGCACCGCTGTGAGCCTCTCCAATTAACTGCAGTATTGACAATCACCAGATAGGAGCCTGCATGCTCCATGCTTTGTTTTTCTAGTTAAAGGCCAAATACGATTGATGGGAATTCAAATCTGTGCAAAGTGAATAGGTCTCAAAGAGAGAATGGCCTCTACTATTAGAGAGGGGGGAAACAACACTAGAAAAAAAAAAAGCCCAACCAAACCAAAGGACAAGCTTGTTATAGAGATGGCATGCTGAAATAAACATGGCCATTAAGGTTCTAGGCCAGTACCAAGATCTTCCCAAGTCTCAACCACACTCCTCCTTGGACAGGAAACATTTTCTAAAACTAATCAAAACAGTGGTGAAGAGGATACTGTAGCCACATTGACATGTATGGAATAAATAAAAAAAATCAAAACAAAATGTACACCTAAACAGAAACCCAAATCAACAATATCAGGCATCTAAACTAACTCTCCGTCTCACACCTCCTCTAAGTTTATAATAGAATATATTATTATAATAATATATGGCGCTATACCTATCTCATAGAACTGGAAGGGACCCCGAAAGGTCAAGTCCAGCCCCCTGTCTTCACTAGCAGCATCTTTCTGTCCCTTTCTCCTCTATTTTCAATTCAGTTTTTCAGATTTATTCTGCTTTGCTTCGACACTGCTAAGAGAGCGGTAACAATGCGACTGCAAGCTCCACAACAGCAGAGCCCATCTTCTGCTATGGTAATTAACTCTCCTCTCATTTGCTGCAGCAAGATCTAGGCCCCTGAAGAGTGCCACACATGCAATTGTTACTGAGATCTGTGATCCCTGGCAATGTAAACACAACAGGCTTTACACACAACCTATTAGATACTGACCCCTTAAAATAAATCAAATCATGACAAAAGCAGAAGCTAAAAGGAAAACAGATACTGCACACCTGGCCCCCACTGAGCAGCTGCAAAACAGACAGAGGAAAGAGAGTACAATAGAAAGGGGGAAATATGAAATTGAATCAAGTTGAATTAATGGGAGGGGGAGAGTCATCAAACCCAGCATAACAGTGTTAACTTCAGGCTCACTCCACATCTGGGAGCAATTTCAAGCAGCGTAATCACAAAGGAAAGTAATTATTCTTGAAGCAAACTCTCTATTGGCTCCTCCCCATACCTCACCCCCACCCTTTTATTACTGACGTAAAAGAGCTTCTTAATGACATGAATCACTCTTAGGATTTGCCTGTTTCTTCAGACAATTCAGAAGGGGCAATGGGAAATGACACAGCTGGGATCCAGCATGGCACTCCCAGACAACCCGTTTTTCTGCTGAGGGAAGACGCATCAAGTTCTGTGGAACGCCATCCCAGCCCTGCTCTTTACAGGAGAGTTTGTAGCTAGAGACTTAAAATAGCACGTTTAAAATCATGAATGGGCCCAGATTCGGAGACCTTCTATGGGACTGAGCATCCCTCTGCTCCACAAATGCAGAAAGGTAAATGGAAATGGGAAGATACGTGGTCATTATTCACTTTACTTTTAAAAAGCTTATGGTATTCTCTAGATTGGCAGTCAAAAGCCCCAATTAAAAAAAACTCCTCTGAATACCAGAGAAATGTTAATTTTGCAAGTTCTAGTTTCTCGCTCACATCTGAACAACTGATAAGCTTCACTAGTTTTTTTCAACTCATCCAGATAATACTGTGGTCAGTTAAGTACTCACTGCTTGAGAGATAGTGCTGTCTCCACACCTTCCAAAGTCTTACATCTCAGAGTTCTGGAGGAAGGTTCCTTTTTGGATGGGGACGCCACTTCCCTGCCCTTGTTTTCTATCCTGCAACCCACCCAAAAGCAGCAGGATTTCATTTGTCTACATGCCCATGACTAGTGATTCTTGGGAAATAATCAGGGACAGAAGTAGAAAGTCACCCGGCAGCCACAAGCCTCAATCCTCCCCTGATCAGTGCATCTGGGTGGGACCCTATGGTGGCAAAACTCCTTTAGGCGCTACCCATACATTTCCACAGCGTAAGTCACACTGTTTTATGAGCACTAAGAAATCATCATTGTCATCTGCCTGGATGCTGCTATAACATTAGAAGACAGTGTCTCAGCTACAGAGGGTGAACAGAGGAGAGAAGTTTAAAGCGATGCATTTTTTTTTTTAACCTAAACATAAAGCTGCATGCACAAAGACTATGCAGACAGAGAACAAAGGTACTTGAAAGCAAAGCCTTTCCATCATTGGTGCATAGCCATGCTGCTGGGGTTCCTGAGTGGAGACCTACCATCTTTATTAAGAGTTTGCAGTTTGAGCTCAAATCATTTTTTTTTTTAAATAAAAACAGACAATCTCACCACACTTAGATCTGCAACATTCTTCCCTAACAAAATATTTGTTTTATAACCTGATGAAGTGAAGGGTCAGAATTTCCCAATCAAGCTACTCTCATCTTACTCCTTCACACATGAACAAGCCTTTAGTAACTTTTGCATTTTTCCCTCTTGGGAATCCTGAGACTCATCAGTCCCCCGGCATTTTTCCAAATTCCCTCAAATCTCAGCACTCCCAACTCTTCTGATACCAGGTTCCCCTTTAAGCACATCAGTTTTATTCTTGAACAGCTAGAACAAATGGCTTGTAATCAATGTAATATCTTATTTAAGTAAGACTTTATAAGAGATCCCAAAGTTACATATACACAGAAAGCACTTCAGCCACCACTGAAATACAGCACACATTTAACAATGCCAGTTTCTGGGATAGGAAATATAGAATGTGCTTTAACCAATTAAAACTACAAGGACAGTTTATGAAAACCCATTAAAATTGGATTTAGACTAAAATCTTTGCTCTTGAAAAACATGACACTGGATCTTCAAATGACTAACTCCTCAGTAACACTATCAGCTGCAGAAACCAAATTTAGGTCTCTTGTATGGCCATGTTGACTTTTTGTGTGGGATTTTAATAGGGCATTTTATACTGAATTCTTACCAGTAGTTACTGCTCCAACTACTATGAGCAGCATTGATTGTTATGACCATTCCACAAAGTCAACTTTATATATATTTAGCTACTGCAACAAAGCACTTTTTCACAACATCTTTTCATCACTGCAGTTTAGAAGCTCTGCTGTATGCTTTTAAGAACACTCCTTTGTAACCATACTCTTAAAAGTCCTCCATAAGATGGGAAGTGACAAAGGTTCACCCCAAGATAAGAAGCCAACAAGCAAGAGACACCAATGAATGAAGCACAGGCTATTACCTTGACATGAGGGGACTGCATTTTCTGATACATTTCCAGTGAGTAATGGTGAAGCCACATTTCAACAAAAACCTGTAAAACAACAAATGTTTTCTCAGCTAGAGAAAAAGAGGGAAGACCCAGGAATAGCCAGTCACAATCTGCCTTTGATTAGCCAAATTGAAGCCTGTTGTACATCACTCAACAAAAGACTAAGTTATACTGGTAAAATAGTGTAAGCATGTACTTAGAGATGTTTCAGTTTTTACAGACTTGGTTCTTTCCAAGTTCACCTTTACTAAATTATTACATTTAGGAGGTAAGTCTGAGCCACATTGTATAATACGATCCCTAAGTATTATTTCACAATATCTGCAATCACACGTCTGTATAGTTACACTGCATGTTGCGGTTATGAGGCCAAAACTTCTCCCAATTACACACATGCAAACCCATCTACTGTATTTCAATGTTGTGACACAGGTGCAAGGGCACTTTGCACCCCACCAAGGTGTATGTTTTCTTTTCTCAATATTTTTAAGGCCCATTATGTTTCTGCCATTATCACTGAATTAACTCTCTCTCTTTGTTCAAAGGAGACTATTATACAATATAAGTCAAAACACCTCGTATAAATACAAGAAAAGTAATAGGACAAGCTACAGCTACCGTATAGATCATAAAGTCCGAGGAATTGTGAACACGGTTCTGAAACGTTGAAAGAAGAGTTCCTCCTTTAGCTCACACAGCAGAACACTCACCTGGGAATACCAGTGATCCAAGTTTAGTTGCTTTCATTTATTAACAGACATGTCTCTGTTTGATAAGAATGCGTGTGTCTGTCTCTCTCTCAAGGGAGATGGGAAAAGGCTGCAAGTGAACTACATAACAAGCACATCACACATTTCCTATAGGTATTACTTATCCATCCCTGAATTCAAATAGCATAGCAGAATAACCTATCCCTTTTGACTCTTCCGTCTGTTTCCATTTCCCTTCCAACTTGCTCTAAGAATAAAAGCCCCAATGATCAGTTTAATCCTTTAGAGTCTAAGAGCCTTGAAGCAAAACCTAACATAAGGTTAGGTTTCTTTAGGCCAAGATACATCAATTCCAGTGAAATATTCAATTATTTGTTAATCAAGAGAGAGAGTGGTGAGCAAAGCACGTGGGGGAGATGCAGGCACAGACTTCAGTGGATGACTCCCCGACACTGCTGCTTTATTATTTAGATTGTGATAGCACCCAAAATGTGTTAGGCAATTTCCTCATATAGAGAAAGACGTCATCCCTGATTGGGAGAACTTACAGTCTACACAAAGACCTGGGTGTGGCAATGAGAGGAATCATTTTAATTTTTTCCCCACTACCTGTCTGATGACTGGAGTGAGGGGGAGGAAATGAACAAGAACCGTGTCACTTACACTCAACCGAAGAGCAGCTTTATTTGAAAGAGAGACATCATCATTAGCACTATACCACAAAATAAAGCTACATTGACAGCTTCTTCTTTTTTTCCCCCTTGAGGAGAGATGAGATCCTTATCTTCTGAATTCTAGGAATTATTTTTAAAAATTGATTCTTGCTTGCTTGTTGTCTAAACTTAGGTCTAATTTAGCATGCGGTTCCCCACAATGTTCTAATACTTTGGATAGAAGTCATCACAGGAATGCAATAACTCAAAACATTAGTGAATTAATTCTCATAACCACCTGTAAAATAGGTATTAACCCCCCCCAAACTGAGGTGCAGAGATTAAGTGTCTTGCCCAGAGTCACACAGGAAGTTTGTGGCTGAGTCAGGAATAAACCTACAAACTCCCAGTCCTGTGTTTTAGCCACAAGATCATTGCGCACACACTATGGTAGCTTACACTGTACAATCAATATTTCAGTTTAGCATTGGGGCATTATATCGGGTTTTGAATAAATTCCTAGTTCTTGATATTTCTCTCCCTAAATAAGGAGCAACTTACTCTGGTGTAAGCTGGATGAGACTCAGGCCCCTAAAAACCAAAGTGTGGCAACGGTTGCTTAACAAGTTAGCAGTGCCTTTTTATCTTATGTTTCTTTATATTATGTTAATAGAAAACAACAACTGCACTGCTCAGTTCCATTAACAGACTGCAAGCTAGAGAGGAATGGAAAAGCAAGCTGATCTTTAGTTAGGAAAAAAGAGATTTACCCGCAAATAAGCTTTTTCAGTCATTCTAACTTTAAAAATATAAGAAAATTCACTGGACTCACTTTAAGCACTGTTTCTGATCTCCAGATCTCTTGGGAAGCAGGATCAGCATTCACTGAAGGCTGATGGGCAATGTGCCGTTTCAGCAGACTAGTGTGATGTATGCCATAAGAAGTGAAAGGCACTGCTGGGGATCTTTAAAGAGAAGTTTATATAAATACTGAAGTCAATGGGCCTCTGTACAGGGACAGAGGTCATAGATTGTAACCACAAGGACATAAAGAAACTGGGTAAGAGTTTGTGCTAAATAAATCTGCATAATTAGAATTTAAAAAATTAAGCAAGCGGTTGCAATTATTAGCCACAGCATTAGTAAGTGTGCAGTGCCTATTTTAATTTATTATTTTATGGAAACCACACACTACATTCTGCAGTATTTTACACTATTTTATTTAGCCTGTCTCCTATTCAATTTTACTGTGAGGTTAGGCCTTCATTAGGCAGCTAAATCATTAACAGACTATTTAATCTAGTTTAAGGTTGAAGAAAGCCCGAGAGAGAACTTTTGGGAGTCACTCAAAATGCCATAGTTAAAAAAAAGCCACAACACTATATATTTGAGTAAATAAACATTTTTGATGATAAATATAATACATAAAAATACCACACTCAAAATTGGCCTTACAAAACTGTACATTCCCACTCATCCCAGATGAGTAAGATATCAGTTTTAACATTATCAATCATTGTAAAGGGCAGACAAGTAGATTTTGCGCATGTGCCGGTAAATTTTCATGTCAATTTTGCAAGGCTAATTGAAGAGCGTAAGTTAAAACTACAGACAAGCTAAAAAAAACTTTAGTAAGAGATTGAAAACGCTTTCCTTGGGTCCTCAGTTTGTGACTCAATAAATCAGCATATATAGTTATGCATAGTCTGTCACCTAAACTTTGATAACCCTGTTATATGCTGGATAGTAAAATAAAAATTCCACCCAGGCTTTGTATACCAGATCAAGAAACCCCCAACAATTGGTAGCTTGCAAAGAAACACTGATGCATTCTTAACTAGGACATGGAAGGTTATAGCACTAGAGACGACTGAAGCTGGCAACATCAAAAAGTTGAGCCAGCAGCAAAATTGTTATAATGTGAGAGGTTCCTTCAGCTACAGCCAATACCAATTCAATTGCTCCCTGACTGCCCACATATACATTAAGTGGTACAAGCCACTCCTGGGTGGATGGTGAGTGTGTCCCACACTAGTCAGAGCATATAGCAGGAGCCATAATTAGTGGAGCTGAATGAAAAAAAATCCAACAGCTACAAACCACTTCTATAACTCATCTCTGGCTCCACTATTGCAGGCCAGCAAACTTTCAGAATAAAAGTTTCTCAGCTTTCAGTGACCCCTGTATTATATCCTCCATTATAAGACTACGATACCAGTACAATCATGTTTATTTTCTGTATGGATACACACACTATAAAAATAGTGGCATTCTCTTACATTATCTGTGGCAAGAACTCATCATTGAAGCAAGCCAGTTTTTGCAAGCACTGCCCATGCAGTCTAGCACTGATAACGCAAGTTTACCAAGTCATTACCTAGGAGCGGGTGAAGGGATGCCTCCCCCAGGATTGGAAGAAGGTGGAGGAAGAACACTTCCTTCTGTGGGAAGAAACCATTTCAGGTATGTGTCCACCAGACTGAAGTAAGCGCTGTTTGAAGGGCTGACATGATGGGTGGTGGGAGAGTTCTGGAATATACACACACAGCATATAGCTACAATAAGTCAATACACACGCTGTTACAATAAGTCACTGGGAACAGGGATTTCAGGACCTGATAAATCTCATTCTGGCTCTGATGCAGGAATTACTGGATGAAAGTCTACGGCCTGTGTTACGCAAGAAATCAAATTGGATGTTCATAGTGTTTTATTCTAGCCTTAAAGAGCTGCATTTTCATGAGCTCTTCTGCACTGATTCAGTGTATTGAATCACACTGCACATCTGACAGCAACATTAGATTCTGATAAAAACAAGGGAAGTTTAGTGTGCAATATAATATAAGACAGCCATGTGTATTGTTTGTACAACAAAGGACGAATGATGATCAACATGCTCAGCAGGTATAAAGTAAAAGTGCACAGAAAGCTGAAATTTCTATACCTCATTCATCCTCAGCCACCACCAATGGAATGCAGCACTGAGAAGAGGAAGATGTGTACAATTATCTACATGTGTATCATCACTGCCTTTGTTTTCAGCATATCAAATGGTATTTATAAGGCAACAGGGTGCAAGATTCAGTTTAACTGGGTTCTTGCATTTAGAGACGAGATGGAAGCTTTCAAAGTGCAGCGAAGAAATGGTTTGCCAGAGTGATGCTACTTTAAAGGGGAAAAAGCATGAAATTTACTTACCCTCTGTGTGATAAGGCTTATTGCAAAGTAAAACATGTAATATTCAAATGGATCTGGAGAGACAGAGTCAAGGATACAATAAGTACAGCTTATTGGACACATCATATGAATTACTGGCCTTTTAAATCTTCAGTATCTCAGTGCTAGTTTTAGAAGACTTTCTAGAGCCCAATGGCAAGGTCAAGTTTGATCTTTTCTTCTCTTCCCAGGGTGTTTATTACACACTGTCAGGTAGTTTAGGTTTTTTCTCCCTACCAGACAAACAACCTAGAAATATTTATGAAACATACGGGGTGATATCCTGGGCCCACTGAAGTCAAAGAGAGTTTTGCCATCAACTTCGATGAGGCCAGAATATCATTCTAGAAGTTTTCAAACATTCGAGATTTCAATGAACGACAACATTTCCCTACCGTGTTTGCAATCTGAACACAGCAGCATTGGACTAAGGGACATCACTATACAGCTAAGTACAGTAAGCAAACAGCAGAAATGGATCTTGATTTCTCAGTTTTAGTCACTTAAAATATTAAAAGGAATTAAAAAATGTAAACCCTTCAATTGTTAAAAGGATACTGAGGGCCAAGTTCGAACCTAGGCCTCCAGATGGAGGGAACTGGACTTTGTTGTGGTACAGTGAGCATTCTGGTAGGACTCGCTCTTGCATTGAAGCCTTCACAGGGCCCTGAAAAGAGAGGGAGTAATGAGATACCTAGACCAGTCTACGAAGAATATGTGAATGAGTTTTTGAGGATGTATTCTTGTGTTGGACTGTAAAAAGATGTCTGGTTCTTTGTTTTAGACTGTGGCTATCTGGTTGCAATGGAAAAGTTATTTCACAAAGCTTCCGTGGACAGCTGTTTTCCTACAACCATAAAGTGTTATGTTCCATAACCAGGAGGACAGTTAATCTTCATTAAACTTACAGGAATGAAGTGTCTGGGAGATATGAGATGTTGTTAGAGGTGGAGATGCTTTCCAACAAGTTTGGAAGAGATGTTTTAAACTCCATCTATTGGTAATCAAGACAAAAATAGTCTAGTGCCTATTTTGGCGGCCAAATAATAAAAAAAAGAAGTGAAATTTCTTAGCTGAACAGCACAAAATTTTGCTGATAGTAACATAAGCTAACAGCACAACTTCTTATAAAATCCATCATGACAACGAATGCTCTGCCCTAACAGCCCTCTGAAACAATCAACAATCTAGAAATCCCATCTCCAGAGCCTGCTATGCTATGAAACAGTAATTCAACTACTACAGTGGCAGGTCCTATCCTGAACTCAGGGTATCTGAGTAAGTAACCTTCCAACGGGTGCAACACCAAAATAATTTTCTCTTACATAACCTTTAACTTACCGGAAGATAGGAGACTGGGAACTCATATCTGTACTCCTCAGCTTGGAGTTTGTAAACCAGCTTCATCATCGGGCCACTGTATGCAAGGATAAGGAAAAACACAGTGAGCGTCTTTTTTGGCCCCTTTTGTAGATGAATGTTACGTATGAGGAAACAGATCAAATACTGGTTTATTAATTCACCATGAATTTTCCACTGCTCTGAAGTTAGCACATTTACCTGGGATCCAGGAAATCCAGGGCAACAGCATACTCTGTAGGATTTGCTCTTCCGTGCAAACAGCGAAGATTCCAACCTATGATAATGCCATCCAGACTACCAAAAATATTCTCCACTAGCCATGGGAAGATGGCATGCAGTTCCTGCAGGAAAACAACCAGAAAAAGGAGTGGAGTCATAATAAATAAATAAAATTTTAAAAAAGAAAGATTACTGTTCATGTGTAGATTCTTTGTCTGAAGAGCCTTAATTTCAGACATCTGAATGCAAGAAATATTTCCCACCAACTACAGTCAATATATGCATAATTTTTGTTATTTCCAGGGCACACTTCTATGTGCAGAACATTCAGTGGAAACAATTTAAAGAAATTTAAATGCAAACATATATCCCCTCCTCCTTGATGTGAAGCTGGACTCTGCCTGTTTTCTAAATCCTCGCTTCCCATAATTTTACAGCCTGGGGACATAAGAACCAGCCATAATGGGCAGACCAAAGGTCCATCTAGCCCAGTATCCTGTCTTCCAAAAGTGGCCAATGTCAGGTGCTTCAGAGGGAATGAACAGAACAGGTAATCATCAAGTGATCCATCCCGTGTCGCCTGTTCCCAGCTTCTGACAAACAGAGGCTAGGGACACTTCAGAGTATGATTTTGCATCCTTGCCCATCCTGGCTAAGATGCACCTATCTTCCATGAACTTCTCTAGTTCTTTAATGAACCCTGTTATAGTCTTGGCCTTCACAACATCCTCTGGCAAAGAATTCCACACACTGTGCATTGTGTGAAGAAATACTTCCTTTTGTTTGTTTTTAACCTGCTACCTATTAATTTCATTTGATGACCCCTAGACAACACTTTCTTATTTACTTTCTTCACATCAATCATGATTTTGTAGATCTCCATCACATCCCCCCTTAGTCGTCTCTTTTCCAAGCTGAAAAGTCCTAGTCTTATTAATCTCTCCTCATATGGAAGCTGTTCCATACTCCTAATCATTTTTGTTGCACTTTTCTGTACCTTTTCCAATTCCATTATATCTTTTTTGAGATGGGATGACCAGATTTGCACACCATATTGTTACCATAAAAGTTTTCAATCTAGAGTGATTAAGGTGGTAGAAAACCTCATTCTTTATTCCTAGATTACTATGTTCCAACTCAACTGGTTAGTATCAGTCATGTGTCACATCTTAAAATATTAGTGTCCTCATATCTGGCATTTCAGTAGAGAATAAAAAGTATGATTAGGAATGTGATCAATAAAAAATTTAGAGTTTTGTAACTACTGGAAAAGTTAGGTAACTTTTGGAAAATTACTGAACTCATAAAACTTCATATAAGAATCTTAAAACTCTTTACAAAGGCAGAAATAAAGAGAAATATTTTTAAAATATTTTTATAACTCCACTGAGGTATAGCTCAGACTACATTCATGAAAAAGTGGCTGCTCTGTACCTTGGCAGGAAAATCTTCAATGACTATCTCCAGATCATGGCACCTCTGAGCAAAGGGCTTGTTCATGCAATCTGCCTTCAAACTGGCCTGTTATGGACAGAAACTGAAATCAGATCACTTCTTCAAGAGAAAGTAAAAAGGGCAACACTTGTAAAGATCTTGGCAGAGAATTCTTTAGTTAGTGTCATATATTGCTCTTGTAAAAAAAGCAATGGGCTGTCATTGTTTCCATCGTAAGACTTACTCTAAACATAAGTATTTTTTAACTCAAGACAAATCTCAGATAGTTTGTTTTACCTATTTGGATCTACATTACAAGTTTTAAATTAAAGAGCAAGTACTCAATTTGTGATCATTTAAGTTCTATGAAAATAAGACTACATCACATTTAGAATGGTCAACACACAGAGTATTTGAGAAGAGGAGCTGGAACTTTCTCAGTGCATTTCCACAGAATGCTTTCAGATTTTATGCTATGCATTCTGCTTATAGATAAACTGTCAGGAATTAATATGTGGAGGATTAAATTTTCAAGTGATTATTTGGCAATTCATTAGTCAAAAGCAATATCACCACAAGACTTTCCTAATGCCAATAACCGTCTGTACTGGCACTTACCAATAGGAAGCTAGGCTGTTGTAAGTGAGGGACAGCCATAACTGTCTTTCTACAATACCCCAAAGGAAGTGTGGTCTCAGGAAATCACTGCAAATAAAAGAGATAGAAAAATCTAAGTGAATATCAAAATCTCATGTTATAACACTGCTACAACTCACTTTCTGATATGTTCATGTTTATGCACGAAAACAGGCAAAAATGTATGTTTATTTTGTCTATGTGACTGGGGAGTTGGAGTAAACCAAGGCAGATCCCTAACAAAGGTCACTACACAGTATTTCCCCCATAGTCGGTAACACTGCACATTCGCATAGAAATAATACAGTCTTTTCCAAATAAACATAACTGGGGGACCGGGGGGAGGATGCAAAAAGAGCAAAAGATACAAAAAGACTGCAGCCAATGCAGGGGCACAAAACCATCTCTAGAGGACACAACCTGTATGACATGGACTGTATGATGTGTTTATGGAAGCACCAGTCCAGCAGGAGAAAGACGACACTCCCAGATGTGAGATTGTCTGCAAATAGCTTATGCTATAGCTCCCTCCCCTCCCCCAATGAGGTGGTGGCTGCTGACACAGGGAACACAAGCACATTACTAGCAGCGGCTGTCTCCTGTCTCTCAGGAAAGAACCCAGAAGGGACCAAGAGAAGCAGGATCCTGGAAGGTTTTATGTTTGTTGGAGAGCGGTGGGACTAAGACCCCTCCAGGGCGCTGGATAATGGGGACCCAAACTACAGCCTCCACCCTAGTGCTGAAACCCCCTTCATGGGGCTGGATATTGGGGCCCTGCTTACAGTCTCCCCCCAGGACTGAGACCCCCCCCTCCATGGGGCTGGATATTGGGGCCCTGCTTACAGCCTCCCCCCAGGACTGAGACCCCCTCCCCCATGGGGCTGGATATTGGGGCCCTGCTTACAGCCTCCCCCCAGGACTGAGACCCCCCCCTCCATGGGGCTGGATATTGGGGCCCTGCTTACAGCCTCCCCCCCCAGGACTGCGACCCCCTGCAGCCCTGCCCCCAATCTCCAGCTCGCTCTCCGGGAGGGGGCGTCTCCCCACCCCGCGCGGGGGCCTGTACCCTCCCCCACCTCCAGCTTCCTGCCCGGCGGCCCAGGGGCGGCCCCTCACCTCGCTCCGCGGCCCCGTCCCGCGCGCTAGCGCCCCGGACCATTTTCAATCCGCCGCCGCTTCCTCCTCCCCTCGGGACCGGCGCTGTCGTTAGACGTCATCCCTCTCTCGGCGCGTTGCAGTGACGCGGCTGGCGGGAAAGTGGCTGCTGCCTGCGTCATGGGGCTCCCCGGCCACCCGGGCCTGCAGCGCCGCGGCACCATGGCGGGGGGGAGCTGGGGCTTCCCTGCAGGCGGGGAGCGATTGTTGTTATGTGTATTAGGGTAGGGCCTACAGGCCAGGGCCCCATTGTGCTAGGCGCTGACCAACAACCTCCCAGCGGGGCCCCCGCCCCGCCCCGCCCCGCGGAGCACACGGGAGCCCTGTGCAACCCCACAGAGCTGCGGGGCCCTTGTGGTCCCCACTGCTGTGCCCGCGGCACGGGGCTCTGCCCTTAGCCGCAGAGACAGCGATGGGGAGGCAGAACAGTGCTCAAAAATCACGAGCCAGGCTGCAAAATCCTACGGTGGGTTTTAAAAAATGAGATTTAAAACAAACAAAACAAACACATTTTGGGAGGTTTTTTATTTGCCATCTGGTTTTTGAGCCTTTAGGTTACACTCGGATCATGTTTTAAACTAGTTCTCTGCAACGATGAGCGCTAGGAGCAATGTTTGTTTGTTTGAATGTGTCGGGGACTCGAACCCCAACAGCGAAGTTCGTTGTCTGACCGCAGAGAGACCAGGCAACACCAGCAAGGTCCGATCAAAAGTTCTTTATTGATAAGTGCACGTATCAGTAAAGAACAGCTCGTATCCGAAAAGAACCAGCCCCCCCTTTACAGCTTAGTATAGCTTATATAGACAGTTTTATTACGTCATAAATCATTTACTTAAGCAATCCACCCCCTTTGTCTAACAACTAGAAATTAGACACCTTTTAATATATACGCATGCCTAGTCTCTACAGCATTATATTATTAATATCTCAACAAGCGCCAAAGGTTAGGAATGTGAGGGAGTTAAAAACACACCGAACACTAAACCAGGGAGTTAGTCAGAACTGTGAGATGCTTGTGTTTCTTATCGGTCCTTCAAACACTGTGTCTTAACACAACACAGCTGGCATCAGCCCCCTCACTTATCTTGCTCTTTCCCAGGGCTTTGTGAGACAATTCTGCCTGTCAGTATTTCACTCTGGGTTTTCCCAGAAACCTCTGCTAGCCTGATTTTAGTCAGGTTGGCACAACTGGTTTTGTGCTACATCTTTATTCAGGCCTAACAATCCCCCCTTTGTCCCTAGAGGACCAACGGGACTCTTGGGACAACAAATTACTGCTTGGCAGGGCACAACCGGGTTACGGTTTCTTCAGTCGCAGACGAAGCTTCAAATCGCCTTTAGGGGTAACAGTTCATTGGTCTGGGGCACTGACTATAAATCAGGTAGGTATACCAAGGGGTCTAATGTCCCAGATGTCTCGGTAAACAATTCAGTCCCACATGCATCCTCCCCATGGACCCAGCAGGATTCGGTATGTGAAAGCTACACCCACCCTAACTGGTCCATATGCTTGGAAGGAGCACTATGAATATCCACACTTTCATCCAGAAAGTGTCCAAGTATGTTTGCATGACCACAGATCAGATGGTACTCCTGACGTGTCTGTAAGGGCAGTGGGCCTAGTCCAGTGCTCAGGATCAATTTAAACATACTAGATCCCACTGCAATGCCTTCCCAGCCTCAGTGATATTCAATACCATCTCTGTCAGTAACTTCTGGGTCATAGAACTAAGGGTGGAAATGACATGTCACTCAACAACTCCAGCCTGTACTGAAGATAGCTGAGCTGCAAAAATAAGGCTATTGGCCTTTTTAGTTGGCCCAATTTCTCATCATTTTCTTGGCTTTTAGGTCCCTCTTTGTTCCAGAGGAAATAGCCCAGGCTTTCTGGTAGACTAATCTAATGGCAGCCCCTTGTGAGCAATCTGGGTATGTGAAAGCGATCTGAAAACTGGATAAGGACAATGCTATTCAAAATGCAATGAGGGAGGGCAATACATGCTGAAGGAGTTATCCAAAACACAGGGCACAGCCTGTAGAATAAACCCCAAAATCCAATTAATACCACAGTTCCAAACATAAGTCCCACAAATTTCTTCCTGCCAGTGTGTAATTGTTTGTTTCTTCACCAGGGTCAGTTCTTAATGTTCTTTTTGGTCAGGAATTCCTGGACTTTGGCAATGTCAGTGGAGTGAGTGTTTTTTTTCTTCTTTCCCAAAACAGATGTAGTTTAGCATTCTACAGGGAAGAGATGATGAGTACATCACCCTGTAATGGTTTTGCTTCTTTTAGAAAAATTCAAAGGCACAATAGATTTGTCCGTGGACAAGGGAGAGGTTCAACCAGCACGTTACCTTGTCCTTTTGCCATGCTGTTCAGAAGCACAATAGAACTAGAAAAAAAAATAGGCTTATCATCAGTAGGAGAATTCTTCTGAGGTGGAGGGGTCTTTTTGCAGAGAGAATCCTGGGTCCAAACAGTCAGTCTTTGGCACTTCACAGCGGTGTTGGTAGTCAGCAGGACTCAATACGGGCCTTTCCAGCATGGAGCCAAGGCAGTCTTTCGTTGAAGGATCTTTATGTAGACCCAGTCTCCTGGTTCCAAGGGGTGAGAGGGCTGCTAGGATCTTTGGGTTGTTTCTTCTTTACCTGTGAGAAAAGAAACCTAACACATTGCATTAGTGTCTTTGCAGATTTTACAAATTTTATAGCTGCATGGGCAAATTTAAGTCCCCCCCTTGTTCCTTTTGAGGGTTAGCCAAGTCTTAGCTGTGAGGAGTGTCCTTGAACAAAGTCAGTGTCTCAGCTTTAAACTGAGCATGTTATCTATTTTTTTTTCAGTCAACTTGTTTTTTTTTTCCGCTTCCCTTCTCAGCTTGTTTTTTTTTAACCTACAAAAAAAACTTTCATGTTTTACATATACACCTGGTGTTAACAATGAACACATACACATTGCTGTTATACAGTACATTAGTCTTATCTAATATATGCCACATATACCATTTCACTAAAATAACCTTATTAGAGAGCTTTAAAACAACAAACCAGGACAAGCACACCCACTTCGATGAGTTCATTTAATACAAACTGTAGTCCAATAGCTTTCCACCATCCCCAGCCCTCTGGCTAGAAGTCTGAGGTAGCCAGAAGGATCCCATGTACAATATGGGGAGTGGGTTAACTTTCCATGCCCTTGCTTTCAAAGACTGTTAATATGCAAATTTCAATAACAATTGTCAATTAAAAGTTTTGGCCAATGTAGTATCTTTCTCTTACTTAAGAAAATGTATAAGACTTTAGTATATCACATTTTGCTGATGTATCCAAACACTTTGTATTCTAAGTTGAACAAAACAAATATCTGCATTTTAATCCAACACTGCTGCTTGATTTTAAATCAGACCATCGCATAAAAATATTAAACACATCAATTTTGGCCACAAGACAACACCACAAGACAGAACATAGAACACAAAACACAATTTTTACTGTGCCAGCAAATTATGGTACGTTGAATGCTGTTCAGCCGGCATCAGTTGTCTCTGATCATCTGAAAGACAAAAAACAGAAGTCTACCCCTTCTGGGCAGGCAATCATTACTAAAAATATACAAATACTCTTGTTGATTTTAGGCAAAACAAGGGAATTACCCCATATTTTCTTGTATGTGTTTTATAGGCAGCCCCTGTTTTAGTGGCTCCTATCTTATTAGTTAGATAATTTGCATTAATACAGATGCTTGCTGGCTCACTTTTTACTTGTAACTCCTGCTCGTAAACACTGAAAGAAAACATCATCACTCACAGTGCTCTTAGAGCCTAATACAATTTTAATGACATAGCACTGTATACATTGTTCAGCTGATTTAACAAAATTGTTCATAGCCAAATGATTGCAATCTAATAATTTCTTTGCCTGAATTTATTTACAAACATTTCAAAGACACCAAGAACTTTTTACTTTAGTACATTTACAAAATTCAACTGCTGTTCCCTCCAGCAACTATAGAGTTAACTTTTCACTGTGCCTTAAATCACTTGCTTGTCCTTTCAACAACCACTTACCAACTCAGATCACCATGCCAAATATTCTTCTGAGTATTTGAACCCCTATGTGTATACTTACTTACTCCGTTCTTGTTTTTTTTTTTTTCACTACACCCTAAAAGTTTCCAACCTGTTCTCCAAGCTCTCTGTCTGTTGCCTGGCCGCCTGGGCCCGATCCTTTTTCCTCGCTGAACCGTCACTACCAGTGTAGCCAGGAGGGTGGGCTTTGTAACTAGCCCCCACCCTTCTGGTCTTTGCCCTAAAACATTTCTACTAACAAAACTACTCGAGTCCTCCCCTGTGAGGCTTGCCACCTGGGCAAAACACATGGCCCACTGGCGTTGAACTATTCAATTTCCTCTTGTAGCAAACACACTGCTGTTACAACATATGCTGAGCACAAAGGGTTAAATTTTAACAAGTCCCTGAAGGACTGGTACGTGCTTAGCCAGGGCTTCCTTTTCTAACTGGAAATCCTGTCTCAAGGCCTGCAACTTGCCCTGGCGCAGGTTTGAGTTGCCGCCCGGTTCATGATCCATGCTCTTAATTGCTCAATTCTAGTTATCAAGTACACATCTCGTCCCTTTTCTCCAACTACTCTATTGCCCAGTCCTGCTACGACTGGGGGTAGATCCACCTGCCACCCTTCCGGTCAACCAGGGTGGAGAGAAAAATGCTAAACCCCTCTCCAGTTCTCGGACTTACTGCAGCTGAGAGTAGGCTCACCTTTAATCATGCAATCCTCAACATATAACACCAAAAGTACCAAACAAAAGAAACACAAAACAAGGGTAAAACAGATAGATGGTGTAAATTCTATAGGGCTCCCCTATTCTCAATTGCTCACCAAACTGTGACAAATTTGTTACCAATTCATCTACTGCAGGACGTTGGGGGAACACACCATATAATCAAATTTTAAAGCTTAATTAAAAATAATAAAACAACAATGAAGAGTGTTGGGAACGCTCCCACATTACTCAGGAAGAACATGAATGCTTCAACCCTTAAGCCACTTTAATACTCACACATGTCCAAACTGGCCACATCTGTATAACGTTCAGAGAAGGGGAATAGGCAGACGGGAGATTATCCTGTATACAGCTTGTCCAGAATTTCCAACATGCTTCCGCTCTTGGGAGAGCTGTTTTTTACACCCTGGAATCTCCTGCAGTGTCTCTTTCAGAGAGTCCAGTTCAAGTGGCTTCTCCAGTTTCACCAAGTCAAGCTGAATTTCAAATTAACCCGTTCCTAGACAAATTGCTCACACTGTGTCAGAGGCTTTTCTTTGGTGATTAAAAGCTCCTTTGAAATATATGATCTTATCTAGATTGAAGGTACCTTCTAATGGGCATTGTTTAGATAGATTTTCACGCGTGTAAAGATTCCAATTCTTTAAATACCTGCAGGTTTTAAGACCATAATGTACGTACATGTAACATGCTGGGGTACCCTTAGGGGGTGAGGTGGAATATTTAGACTGTCCCTCCCCCATTTTCCACACACACACCAAGGCCATTATTTCCTATTACCACGATGCATCATATCTTGCTGCACAGTCAATAAATTCAGATGGCGTGAGCCCAAGAGAGACAGACGTCCCCACGGACAGTCTTCCTCCCAGTGTGGCTCTGGGGCATATGCTGGGGGATTTTTACAAGAGCTCTCCATACAGCTTTAAACATACAGCTCCAAAAGCTACCTGGTTCCAGAAATCTTCTTTCAATCTTTAAGTATTAGAGACAATGGGGCGTCCCCCAGACACTTACTGCCAAATTGTTCCATTTTGTAAGGGGACTCTAACCCCTCTTCAAGGTAAAGGGACTCTAACCCCCACCTCCCGCGTCGAGCGCTCACTTACCTCTCCAGGGGACTCGAACACCTGGACTGGGACTCAAACCCAGGCTGGGACTCTAACCCAGACTACTTGGATCCTGTGCAAACCTGGACTGGGACTCTAACCCAGACCTAAGTTGTCAGGGACTCTAACCCCGACAATCTGCACTGGGACTCTAACCCAGGCAACCTTAACCCTACTCAACGGGTAGGTGGATGTTGCTGGATTTCTACGAGCTTCAGCTGGTTCACAGAACTCGCCTTATCGCCGACGCAGAGATCAGATTACCAGGCAAGGCTCCTCTAAATCAGAGGATGCGCGCTGCGTTGCCTCAGAGTCTGATCCCCCGCCGGAGAGTCAGACAGAGTCCCGGCGGAGTCGCCAAAGATGTCGGGGACTCGAACCCCAACAGCGAAGTTCGTTGTCTGACCGCAGAGAGACCAGGCAACACCAGCAAGGTCCGATCAAAAGTTCTTTATTGATAAGTGCACGTATCAGTAAAGAACAGCTCGTATCCGAAAAGAACCAGCCCCCCCTTTACAGCTTAGTATAGCTTATATAGACAGTTTTATTACGTCATAAATCATTTACTTAAGCAATCCACCCCCTTTGTCTAACAACTAGAAATTAGACACCTTTTAATATATACGCATGCCTAGTCTCTACAGCATTATATTATTAATATCTCAACAAGCGCCAAAGGTTAGGAATGTGAGGGAGTTAAAAACACACCGAACACTAAACCAGGGAGTTAGTCAGAACTGTGAGATGCTTGTGTTTCTTATCGGTCCTTCAAACACTGTGTCTTAACACAACACAGCTGGCATCAGCCCCCTCACTTATCTTGCTCTTTCCCAGGGCTTTGTGAGACAATTCTGCCTGTCAGTATTTCACTCTGGGTTTTCCCAGAAACCTCTGCTAGCCTGATTTTAGTCAGGTTGGCACAACTGGTTTTGTGCTACATCTTTATTCAGGCCTAACAAATGGAAGATGAGAGTCTCCCATAATCACTTTACTCCAGAAACTGAGGCTTTAAAAGAAATACCATCTATCTCAGGGGTGGGCAAACTACCACCCACGGGCAGTTTTAATCCAGCCCTCGAGCTCCCACTGGGGAGTGGGCTCGGGGGCTGCTCCACATGACTCCTGAAAGCAGCAGCATGGCCCCCCTCCAGCTCCTGTGTGTAGGGGCAGCCAGGGGGCTCAGCTCTGCACACTGTCCCTGACCCAAGCACTGTCCCTGCAGCTCCCATTGGCCGGGCATCACAGCCAATGGGAACTACAGGGGCAGTGCCTGCAGACGGAGAAGGGTGCAGAGCCACCTGGCCATGCCTCTGCACAGAAGTCGGAGAGGGTACATGCTGCTGCTTCCGGGAGCCATTTGAGGTAAGCACCACCTGGAGCCTGCACCCCGAACCTCTCCCTGCACTGTAACCCCTGCCCTCTGAACCCTTCAATCCCAGCCTGGAGCACTCTCCTGCACCCCAAACCCGTCAGCCCCACCCCAGAGCCCGCACCCCCAGCTGGAGCCCTCTCCAACATCCTGAACTCATTTCTGGCCCCACTCCAGAGCCCGAACCCCCAGCCAGAGCCCGCACTCCAACCCCAATTTTGTGAGCATGGCCCACCATACAATTTCTATTCCCAGATGTGGCCCTCGGGACAAAAAGTTTGCCCACCCCTGATCTATCTTCCGGACTCAATGAAATCACAAGAGTTGGCAACACTATAATGGCAGCTGCCAGATCTCTCCTCTTTCAGTCTGTAAAACTGCTAATTTTTCATGAAAACAAACCTAAATACGTGGGGGATGCTAAATGTGTGAAATCTAATGCACTTTGATAAAACCACCTCTACAGAGACATAATTAGCATTAGCACCAATTATTATCACTAATGAAGAATTTGCATTTAATTGCTGGCTGAGGCAGAGATCTTCACTGAGGACAGGTTTGATCTCCTGCACAGTTTACATCAACTTTACATCCTCTTTGAGGAGAAATTCATGGTTGTCCTTGAACCTAACACCATCAACATGATGATTGACTCCATCCAGATCAACAGCCTGCGGATGCTGATGGACCTATTGAGAGGCACCTATTGGAGGACCTATTGAGAGGCACCTCTTTCCCATTGGCTACAAGTGAGTACCCCACACACTCCCTGCCTCCAGGATGCGGAGAAGGGAAGGTCAAACAGACGGGGGAATGAGAACTTCACAGGGACTGTGCTGGATGGGCAGATTCTGCCTTGGGGCAAACCTGTATGATGGCTCCAAAGGGGGATCAGAAACTTGTAGGGTTTTCCCCATCAGATCTGGTCTGTTTAGCTTCTACTCTAAAGACATTTCCTCTCCTCTGCCTCCCTGGATCTCATCAGGGATGGAGGGAGGGGAGCCTGGAGAGGGGAAAATGGGAAGGGGCTAATCTTTTCAGTTGGAAATGAGGAGGAGCCGCCAGGAGAGTGTTAAACTGCAAACGCAAGGGGGAAGATGCTAAGGAGGCAGATATGGTTCAAACTCAGCATATCATTAACAAATCGAACCAATGTGACAGTGAATGAGAAGAGAAGAAAATTTTAAATTGTTGATATACCAAAGCCAGGACTCTGTGTATTAAACAAAAGAAATTGGGAATTCCCATCGAGGAGAAGAAATTTTGATATAGCTGGCATTTGTGAAACTTGGTGGGATGATTTGCATGATTGGAATGTTAAAATCACTGGTAATAAACTGTTCAGGAAGGATAGAGAGGGCAAAGAGGTGGGGGGTACTCTACATTAAAGACACTATTACCTGTTTTTGAGTTATTGGTAACTCAGAACTACTGGATCTTGGATGCCTGTGCATTCATGTGCTAACAAAGCCCAAGAGGAGGTATTGGTGGGGTGTCTGTTACAAATCACCCCAGAGGAAAAGTTGAGTTTCATCTTAAGCATCTATCTGTAATGTGTGGAAAGAAAAACTGTGTTGTTACGGGTAACTTCAGAGAGGTATGTGCAGGAGGACTCATGGAGACCGTCGTAAAACATCATTAGAGGTTCTAAAAATTATTGATAAGTTCCTAACACAAAAGATATTGCACATTGCACCAAACCTAACATAACTATATTGTGGTACTCCTTGTGATGGATAAAGATGAATTAATCACCGGACTGAAAGTTTATGATTGTCGAGGGACCAATGATCATGACTTGATTGCATTCAATATGGACAAACAGAGAACAGTTCCAACCAGTTAGATATATGCTTGGTGCTTCAAAAGGGATAATTTTCCAAAGCTGATGAAAATTATGAGTGAAATTGATATAAAAGTTAAGACTGAAAAATATGAATGAAAAATGGGAGTTCTTTAAGAAGTGTGAATTAGATGACTTAAAAAGACAAAGTTCCACTTTGGCTAAAAGCCCATCCTGGTTCAGTGGTGAAGTGAAGGCAGCAAAATCAAAATGAAGGAGAGGCTGCTTACACAGGTATGTTTATAAAGGCAGAAATTGTTTCTAATATGATTGTGTGGAAATAGTTGTTCTCATTAGTGGAAGTCAAGAGCCACATTGGTATCTATCAGTGAAAAAACGAAAGGTGGGCACAAAAAGTGAATGTGAGAAAAATACAGTAGTAGCTGAAATCATAGATTAGTAAAAATTTTGGTCTAAGCAGGAGATTTTTCTCAAATACTTAGAGGCAAAAGGCCAACCAGCACCTAAAAAACAGCTAATGAAAAGGCAGCAAAATAGAATGACTGAGGAAAGTAGCAGCTGTGCAGCACTGGCTGTTTCCCAACCTCTGACAGCCCCAGGTAGAACTCTTGGTTTTTTAATCTTCAATGTTCTGTGGACAGTTTTCACATGTCTGAGGGAGACCTGTGAATCTGTTGGTTTTCTTATTCCTTTTCTTTTTTACGTCTTGTGTTTCACATTGTATATTTCATTCAGAAATATCAGTTATTTTCAAAAAAAGAACAGGAGTACTTGTGGCACCTTAGAGACTAACAAATTTATTTTTAATAAATAAATCTATTTATTTATTTAATAAATAAATCTAAGGTGCCACAAGTACTCCTTTTCTTTTTGCGGATACAGACTAACACGGCTGCTACTCTGAAACCAGTTATTTTCAGTGTACTCAAACTGGTCATGGGATGATAAGAGGCTGCTTTGGTACATACAAGTGTGTGATTGAATATAATTCTTCATACTACATTTCAAATAAACGGAAATTTCCTCATCAATTATATAAAAATAAAAATTCCTAGATTGGTGGAGGGATATTTTTCATTTCATAGTACCGGTAAAGAGCTCTGTGCTCCCCGCCGCGGCGGGCAGCCCAGAGCCCTCTGATTCCCCGCCGCGGCTGGGATTGAAAGCGCTCTGGGCTTCCCGCCGCGGTGGGCAGCCTAGAGCCCTCTGAGTCCCGGCCGCGGCTGGGATTTAAAGGGCTCTGGGCTCCCCGCCGCAGCGGGCAGCCTAGAGCCCTCTGAGTCCCGGCCGCGGCTGGGATTTAAAGGGCTCTGGGCTCCCCGCCGCGGCGGGCAGCCCAGAGCGCTCTGATTCCCCGCCGCGGCTGGGATTTAAAGAGCTCTGGGCTCCCCGCCGCAGCGGGCAGCCTAGAGCCCTCTGAGTCCCGGCCACGGCTGGGATTTAAAGGGCTCTGGGCTCCCCGCCGCGGCGGGCAGCCCAGAGCCCTCTGAGTCCCGGCCGCGGCTGGGATTTAAAGGGCTCTGGTCTCCCCGCCGCGGCAGACAGCCCAGAGCCCTCTGATTCCCGGCCCGCGGCTGAGATTTAAAGGGCTCTGGGCTCCCCGCCGCGGCAGACAGCCCAGAGCCCTCTGAGTCCCGGCCGCGGCTGGGATTTAAAGGGCTCTGGGCTCCCCGCCGCGGCAGACAGCCCAGAGCCCTCTGAGTCCCGGCCGCGGCTGAGATTTTCTTTAAGTTAAAAAAAGTTAAAAATTTAATTTTTTTAAAATAGCACCAAACTTTAAGGGTGCGGCTTATAATCAGGAGCGGCCTATACTCGGAACAATACGGTAATGCATTTGAAAGTGGAGATTACTAGCGGTTGAGTGTAAAAGCGTTCTTTATGGTTATTTCCTCTTGGTGGTGCTAAAGAGCTACAGTAGAATCTCAGAGTTACGAACACCAGAGATACGAACTGACTAGTCTGTCCCACACCTCATTTGGAACCAGAAGTACACAGTCAGGCAGCAGCAGCAGAGATGGGTGGGCGGGGGAGAGAGGAGGAAATGAAAGCAAGTCAAGTCCTGTATTAAATGTGCACTGCTTTAAAAAAGGAAAAGTTTAAATTATTTTTGACAGGGTAAGGAAACTGTTCCTGTGCTTGTTTCATTTAAATTAAGGTGGTTAAAAGCAGCATTTCTCTTCTGCATAGTAAAGTTTCAAAGCGGTGTTAAGTCAGTGTTCAGTTGTAAACTTTTGAAAGAACAACCATAATGTTTTGTTCAGAGTTAGGAACATTTCAGTGTTATGAACAACCTCCATTCCCAAGGTGTTCGTGTATCTTGAAAGTTACATCTGGAGGAGTGGGGATTTTCCAAGACTTCTCCCCCTCCTCCCACGAGGGGTGTACACTCTCTCCCTCCCCCAAAAAAATGTTCCCAACACCCCCCCAGTTACATTCGGTGTTGCCAATTTAGATGATTGGAAATTTGAATTGAAATTGAAACATTAATACACACTTTAAAAGCATACACAGTATCTGAGAAAATACTTGTACCTGAGAAAGCATAATGGGTTTGAAAAGTATAAACAAAGACTGTTTTTATGACAATGTCAGCACATTTGTTTCGGCTGTATTGGCCTACCTAATAATTTCAAATTATAATTTGTAAGCAAGTTCTGAATGAGCTCTCTTCTGACAGCTAGTGGTGAAGTAGGGGTGGGTGGGAAGGCTTCAGGACCAGACTGTGGGTACGTCTACACTACGGGATTATTCCGAATTTACATAAACCGGTTTAGCAAAACAGATTGTATAAAATCGAGTGTGCGCGGCCACACTAAACACATTAAATCGGTGGTGTGCGTCCACGGTCCGAGCTAGCGTCGATTTCTGGAGCATTGCACTGTGGGTAGCTATTCCGTAGCTATCCCATAGTTCCCGCAGCCTCCCCCGCCCCTTGGAATTTCCGGGTTGAGATCCCAGTGCCTGATGGGGCAAAAATCATTGTCGCGGGTGGTTCTGGGTAAATGTCGTCAGTCACTCCTTCCACTGGGAAAGCAACGGCAGACAAGCATTTCGTGCCTTTTTTCCCTGGATTGCCCTGGCAGATGCCATAGCATGGCAATCATGGAGCCTGTTTTGCCTTTTGTGACTGTCACCGTATGTGTACTAGATGCCGCTCACAGAGGCGGTCCAGCAGCGCTACACAGCAGCATGCTTTTGCTTTTGCATGACAGCAGAGATGCTTACCAGCCATATTGCACCATCTACCATACCATAAATTGGTAATAAGATGATCGTGGCTACCAGTCCTTTTGCACTGCACCATCTGTTGCTGTCATAAGTGCCCCTGGCTGCTCTTAGCCAGGGGCGCAAAAGCCAAAATTGGGAATGACTTCCTGAGTCAATCCCTCCTTTTTGGTATCTAAAAATAGAATCAGTCCTGCCTAGAATATGGGCAAGTGTACTAGAGAACCACTGTATATCATAACCAGAGAGCACAGCTGCTCTGTGTCAGATCCTGCAGAAATTATGAGCTGTATGCTATTCACAGGGGGTGCTCCTGCAACAACCCCACCTGTTCATTCTGTTCTTCCCCCAGCCTTCCTGGGCTACCATAGCATTGTCCCCCCACTTGTGTGATGACACAGTGACTTGTTAGTGAGAAATGAGTGGAAGGCAGCCTCCAGCTGCTATGATAGTCCAGACAGGACATTAAGCAGTGTGTAGGAGAGGAGCCCAGCATCCCACTGCTAGTCCAGGGGCAACTAAATCTTTTCTTTACACATGAAGGGTGGGGGCTGATGGAGCTCAGCCCCCTGTTGCTATGATGAAGACGGTTACCAGCCATATTGCACCATCTACCAGGACAAATTAGGGGCAGGCACCCTTGATAGACCTAACTGATGCTAGTCGGCATGGTTACCAGTCCTTTTGCACTGCCCCATGTGCCAATAGACTGATGATGACAATGGATATCAGTCTTATTGCACCATCAGCCACCCATGGCAGGGGGGGAGCAAGGATGTTGGTGTTGAGTGCTGCAGCATTGTGTCTGTCTGCAGCATTCAGTAAAGATAGGGTGACATGTAAAAGAGTCAAGAGAGGATTGTTTTCCCTTTCACTTCTGGGGGTGGGTGGGGGGGTGCGTAAATTGCCAAGCTATGCCCTGACCCACCGCGGACACTGTGTTTGACCCTAGAAGCATTTGGAGCTCAGCCAAGAATGCAAATACTTTTCGGAGACTGCAAGAACTGTGGGATAGCTTGAGTCCTCCAGGCCATGAGCATCCATTTGATTCTTTGGCTTTCCTTTATGCTTGTCACGCAGCAGTGAGCTGAGTCCCTGCTATGGTGTCTGTCTGGAGATTTTTTAAAAATGATTTTGAATTTTGTCTTCTGTAACGGAGCGCTGATAGAACAGATTTGCCTGCCCTTACAGCAATCACATCCGCATTGTCCATGCTGGAGCTCTTTCTTTATTTTGATTTTTAACTGCATCGCCACACGTGCTGATCGGAGCTCCACGCTGGGCAAACAGGAAATATTCAAAAGTTCGTGGGGCTTTTCCTGTCTACCTGGCCACTGCATCCGAGTTCAGATTGCTGTCCAGAGCGGTCAGTGGTGCACTGTGGGATACCACCCGGAGGCCAATACCGTCGATCTGCGGCCACACTAACCCTAATCCGATATGGTAATACCGATACTAGCGCTACTCCTCTCGTTAGGGAGGAGTACAGAAACCGGTTTAAAGAGCCCTTTATATCGATATAAAGGGACTCTTAGTGTGGACGGGTGTGGCGTTAAATCGGTTTTACGCTCCTTAAACCGGTTTAAACACGTAGTGTAGACCAGGCCTGTATTTACATGAACACACCTACTCTGCCTATGTGTCCAGCAGACAGAGCTGTGCTGCCAAGTGATCAACTTTGGCTGGTGTTGGGTTACAAATCACTGTAGTATAAAAACTCCCGCACCCCAATCTGGGTCTATGCTTGTTATGTACTATGTATTTACCCTGTGAACCTTGTAACCAATACTTGTAATCCCTCATAACTCTAGCCTGACTGCAGATGTACAGTACCTTCCCGGTTAACTTGTGTAAATTTGATTTTAAACATTAGCGTTAATAACAAAAAATAATGTGGGGATCATGAAATGTTGTTGTTCTTATTGTATGAGTAAAGGGCAGCAGACCTGTGCTTAGCCTGCCTGAATGAGGGGTCTACCTCAGTGCTTAATTTGTGCCAGGGCTTGCCAGGGCTGAACCCCAGCGCCTCTAGGCTTGGCAGTTCCTAGCCCTGGGACCTCTGGGCTTGTCACATTGGTTATGAAAGGGAATCATTGAGTGATCCATCTCCTGTTGTCCATTCCCGGCTTCTGGCAAACAGGGGCTAGGGATACTCAGAGCATGGTGTTGCATCCCTGCCCATCCTGGCTAATAGCCATTGATGGACCTATTCTCCATTAACTTATCTAGTTCTTTTTTGAACCCTGTTATAATTTTGGCCTTCACAACATCCCTGGCAAAAAGTTCCATGGGTGACTATGCACTGTTTGAAGATATACTTCCTTTTGTTTGTTTTAAACTTGCTGGCTATTAATTTTATTGGGTGACCCCTAGTTCTTGTGTTAAGTGAAGGGGTAAATAACACTTCCTTATTCATTTTCTCCACACCAGTCAAGATTTTATAAGCCTCTATCAAAACCCCCTTAGTCATCTCTTTTCCAAGCTGAAAAATCCCAGTCTTTTTAATCTCTCTTCATATGGAATCCGTTCCATACCCATAATCATTTTTGTTCCCCTTTTCTGAACCTTTTCCAATTCCAATATATCTTTTTTGAGATGGGGTGACCAGAACTGCATGCAGTATTCAAGATGTGGGCATATAATGGATTTATATAGTAAAAGCTGGGGAGCTTGGTTTCCCAGACTGATAAACTACGCCAATACTGACAACATACATGGCTTTTGCATCATACTTTCTATTTAAAGCAAGAGAAACCACATACTATAAACTGGAGGCCAATGTTAATTACATTATCATTTGTTAATCCTGAAGTTGAGTACTGGTTTAGGACAAGACCAGCAAATGCTTGCCTTCTTTCTGAAAAAAATCAGCTGACCCTCTAGAAGCATGCAGTGCAACAGTGAAAGACTCAGCAGTTGAAAAAGTGAAGAACTCTCTCACCATATTCAAAATATGTGCATACATGGCTGATGAATGCACCAATGCAAATAGACATCAAGTATTAAGTAATTGCATATGTTATCTTGATGTCCGTGGTAGGCCAGTAGATGCATTCTAGATGTTCAGGTTATAGAAGACACATCAGCTGCATCTGTGACATCAAGAGTTAAATGCTTGTCAATTGAACCCCAAACAGATGGCTGCTTGTGCATTTGATGGAGCTACAAACTTCTCTGGAAGACATAGTGGAGTATAATTTTCCCTCAGAGAAAAATGTAACCCTAATCTCTCCTATACACACTGCAGAGGACATCCTAAAATAAAAAATTGAGATATACCTATCTCATGGAACTGGATGGGACCCTGAGAGGTCATTGAGTCCAGCCCCCTGCCTTCACTAGCAGGACCAAGTACTGATTTTGCCCCAGATCCCTAAGTGGCCCCCTCAAGGGTTGAACTCACAACTCTGAGTTTAGCAGGCTAATGCTCAAACCACTGAGCTAGCTATCCCTCCCTACTCCAGCTAGTCCTAGTATGAGCTGCAGACTCTTCAAAAGACATTAAAAAGCCATACATTTAATGTCTATTTTTACTCTTTTTTTCAGCAAGAGTCCAAAAGGACTGAATGTTTTGGAAAGAAATAGAAGATACACTGGGATTGAAGTTCAAATTAGCCCAACCTGGGAAAACCCACTGGCTTTCTGATGAGCAATTCTTGGCTGTTGTCTTAAAATAACTGCAACCATTATTACTGGCTTTGGAAAGTATCCACCAAGATAGGAATCTGTCCTTAGTGAGGCTGGTGGACAACGTTTGTTACTTAGTTCAGAGAAGACTATCGCAGTTCTCTCTCTTGTAAGTCTACTGTTGAAATCACTTGGGTCATTAAACAATGTCATTCGGGCATCTTCTACAACAGTAGTAGATCTTTGTCCAGCAATAGAAGCCACCCTTGTATCAATCAGAGATATCAATTGAAAATGTACTGCAAGAAGCAAAGACTTCAGTCCAGAGATATCAATTGAAAATGTACTGCAAGAAGCAAAGACTTCAGTCCAGAAGTTGACTAATGAAGGTATTTATATTGACTCCTTAAGTGACAAGGACAAGAAGTGTTTGTTAAGCCAGCTGAAAAAGTACACAGACTAGATTCTTACAAATCTACAATAGCCATTTCTGGATTCTACTCAACCTTCATGTAGCTTTTACAGATGCCTGTCTTATAAAACACCTACAACTGAGTTGAGTGAGGCACTACCAGCAACGGGCTGCTATGTGATCAGGACAGAACAGAAAATTTTGAACACAGAGTGGAATATCATATGACAAACGAAAGAAGATTTAATTTCAACTTCTTTATCATCACTAGTGGTTTGACCCAGTCTTTGTACTATGTTTCCTAGGATGAAAGAAGTAGGAATCCATCTCTTGCTACTCCCAGTCACAACAGCTACAGTTGAGCACTCTTTTCCCTCATTGAATAGAATTTTGTGTTCTGAAAGAAGTTGCCTTTTCCTGATCATGAACATATCATGAAGGACTGGAAGTACCGGACACACAAGAAGACACCAAAGAGTGCAAAATTACAACAAGAAACCAAGAAGGATGTTGATGTAGCGCTTCATAGTAGGCTTGAGTAGCCAACCTTAATTTCTGTGATGATTTTAAAACATGAGTTAAATCTTAATAAAATGGTCATGAAACGTTTTTCAGTTTTTACTATCGTGCCATTCAGCCCACCTTTGCCCTCACAGTCTCAACCCTCGTCAGCCCTCACCCCCCCTTAAATATTCCAACACCCACCCTAATTTCAGTTCCTGGGGAAAACACTGATTTCTGCCAGGTTTACTAGTTTATGATTCAAGTTTTGTAACGCGTTTAGGCAGTGATAGATGTACTATGCTGGAGACTAAGGAAATGACCATAGTCTAGCTGTGTTGTCAGTGGATTATAAAATTAATTGGAGACAGGAAAAAGCAGGAAAGCTGTGTTCTAAATGATTTGCGTCTGGATGACTAAGTGGAAGAAGAACAATTGACGGGACTTCTGGGAATGGCTCAGTCAACACTTGTGTAATTGAGTTAGTAATATAACTTTGTGGTGTGAAAGTTTTAGATCACCAGTTTTAATAAAATACGGGTGTATGGTGGGGCAATAGTAAAGAAGCCTCTATAATGAGGCTTTGCATTTATAGGGTCTGATCCTGCTCCTATTGAAGTAAATGGCCAAACTCCCATTGATTTCAATAGGACTGGCATCAGGCCCATAGAGTTCTTTTTCTTGAAATCTCAAAGTTAGATAAAGATGATTTTCTCAATTTTTACAGAAGGGGCAACTGAGGCACTGAGTGGTTAAAGTCACTTGCCCATGTCACTCAGAGCCAGGTCTCCTGATTCCCATTCCTTTATCGTATTCACTACTACAACTGTCTATGAACAAGGATAACAACAAACAGCTCTGTGTTTTTTTCTTGTAGGGATTCTCCTGAACTGGCAGGCTGTTTGAGGTAGCGGTTCAGCTGTTTGTCAGCCAAAATTCCATCTTGATAAGCTGAATTATTTGCTGTATTAATCCTCACCCCTCTCTGGTGTTGGGCAAAGTAATCCATGGCATGAACTGATAGTGATATGAACCCTATGCTGATGTAGTTTCAAAGGCAAGTCAGCATTTTATCATGTAGGCACGTTCATATTGTCCTAGTTCAGCGGATCTCAAACTGTGGGGCGGGCCTCCCAAGGGAGGTGCGGTAATGTGTCAAGGGAGGCATGAGCTGTATGTGCCTTTTTATGTTTTTATTTTTATTTTTTAAGAGCTCTGGCTGTCAGCCCTAAGTGGCTGGAGCTCGTGCAGAAGGGTTGTGCGCTATGGGGGGCGCGTGAACTGTCATCCGGGGGATGCTATCCCCCAGCTCCACCCCTTCTGAGCCCCCAGCTCCGGGAGGGCGGGCGGTGCGGCCCCAGCCCCGGACAACACAGGGACAGGGGAACTGGCAGGAGGAGGTCTGGGGGCAGAGTGTAGGCAACAGCCACAGCTGGCTTTTTGGGGAGAGACAGCCTCCCCCAGCCTATGATACCCGCCACCCATGCCATGCACACTCGGGAGGCAGGGATAAAAGGGACAGCCGGAGTTCCGCCGCCCGTGCTCTCGCCCCCCACCGTCCCCAATCCCTCACCTGGAGACGGCGGAGCTCCGGCTGTCAGCCCCATGGAGGTGGCAGTGGGGCGCTATGTCTGCTGTGAAGTGGCATTGATGAATATCACTTTTCACATTGTCATCCTTATTTCTCTGCTGCTGCTGGTGTGACGCTGCCTTCAGAGCTGGACGATGGTATATGTACTTGAGGGGAAGGAGTGTAAACGACTACAAACACAAAGAAGGGGAGCCCAGTCAAATACGTTTGAGAATCACTGTCCTGCTTTAATCTGGAGCTCAAACTGCTACATTCCAGCATTATATTTAGTGATTTTTTTTTAGTTAATATATTTTATAAAAAATCTTTGATAGCACTTATGGTCTGCTTCTGCATTTGCACTTCTGACTGGGAGTTTTGGGTATGCAAGGATTGGTGCTATAGTGCTGACACTCCCATCCCATTTTAAATAAGCTGTGCTTGGCTCCCTTAAGTCATATGTGCATACTTCCTTACACACACACACTTTAAGGAGCTGAAGATTAAGGTAGTTTAACGGATATTTATCATATTTTCATCTGTTCCGACAAGTAGAGGTGAGGATGGCATAAACGGTGGAGAACTCTGGCAAGTAGGTTTCTTTGGCTAGAGAATTGTTTGGATGTTAGTACAGTAAAGACAGGTGAAAGAGTTCAGAGACTATCCAGTCACCTTGGCATTGATAGGAATGAGTCCCGACTGGTAGGTAATGAGCATTGCTGCTGGAACAAGAGTAAAGCTGCTCAGGAGAAAGGGGAATTCCTAGCTCATTGAAACTATTTCTCAGCAAAAAGTCTCCTCCTTAGGGCTCGACAGCTCATACTGAATCCACTATTGTACTCTCCCTCACACTCATGGATCTGCCAAGTGTGTTAGTCAAAGTTTAACATAGAAAATGAAAGCAAAGCATCAGAACTGGGATCTTCTATGTGGATCTGAGAGGAAAGCTTTGCATGTAGAATGTATTTAACTGTTTCTCTTCTGAACAACACACCAACCACAGCCAATGCATGGGTTAATCCACTGCAGACAGATGCATTTACCTAGCCCTGTACCCTAATGTTAATATATTATCCCTCTGGTGCACAGACAGATTTTAAATGTCGGGGGAAAAAATAAAATCTCTTCCAGGACAGCACTGGGGAAAAATAGTTACGGTATGTTCTATACATCATGCTTCTTGCTATTCACTTTTAAGCTGTGCATTGTTTGTTAGATATGGGTTTCTCCAACTTTTTCCTAGCCTGGACCAATTTTTTAAAACAAAGCTAGATTGATGGGCACCCACCCTGTTCTTCAGAATCTCATGGACGATCTCCCTTCCCAGGACTAATCGTATGAGACTCCTGTGGCACCAATGGCAATTGCTTACATGGAAAAATAATATTTAGGAAAGTATTGAAAGTATTTGTTGCTGTATTTGAATGGGGTTTAGCAGCTGGAAATGAGGAGTAGCAGCTAGCATAATAGTGACCATCATCTTTCCTTGGACCACCAGCATGTGCTCCACAGGCCATCCATCCATCAGTGGTACAGAGACCACAATTTGGGAACCTCCATATGAGAGTATAGCACTAGAAATTATTAAAATTCGGGGTGAGAAGGCATTTCCATGATAAACCCCTATTTCCAGGTTTCATTTGCAGATTTCCGAGATCTGTAGCCAACCATTTCCCACCAGCATTCCATCCATTTCTCTAAGCTGCTGAGCTTCTTGCACTGTAGCCCTTACAACAGTTAGTTCCTCACACTTCATCATAAAGACTCATCAATGCCTGTTTCTAGGATCATAGCTGGAATGCAGTGGATTAAGAATTTAGGTAATGTAACTACACCCAATGCTGCTCCTATCAAAATCAGTGGCAGAACAGCCATTGACTTAACTGGGGGCTAATTCAGACTCTGTCCCAAAAGCAACTAACGCAGATGTTAGTTTTGGCCCAGAATTAATGGCCCAGATGCTGCCATCCAGGCTGAACAAATGCAGTTGTTTTACACTAGAAGAAACCTGTGTGTCCTCATCAGTCCTATCAGGTTTGTCTTGGTGACACAGCTGTCTGGGGATTGGTCCTGCTTTGAGCAGGGGGTTGGACTAGATGACCTCCTGAGGTCCCTTCCAACCCTGATATTCTATGATTATGATTCCTAAATCAAGGACTGGAAAGATTTTTATTATCTGATGTTGAAAATTAAAGACAGAGTCAGATTCATCCCTGTTGTAACTCCACTGACTTCAGTGACATTATAACAGGGTGGAATCTGGCCTATTATATTTATCCTGAGTTTGGGAATGGTCAGTGATATATAATTCAGGTTCCATTGTAGAATGTTGTTCTTGATAATGGGCCCGATCCTCTGTACAGGGTGGGACTCATTTTGTGAGGGTATTCTTCATATCCCAAGAGACCTTCCTCTATAGCATATGAGGCTATTCTGTTCTTCACAATCAGGGTCTGTGCACCCCAATTCTGCATCTGCTGGAGTAGCTGCAGAATTGCATCCTTGGGCTGTGGCTACACTTAGCACTTGCTTTGAAGCGCTAAGTGTAGTCAAAGCGCCAGCGCTGGGAGAGAGCTCTCCCAGCGCTGTCCGTACTCCACCTCCCTGTGGGGAATAACAGACAGCGCTGGGAGCCGCGCTCCCAGCGCTGGGGCTTTGACCACACTGGCGCTTTGCAGCGCCGCAATTTGCAGCGCTGGAGAGGGTGTGTTTTCACACCCTGCTGCAGCGCTGCAAATTTGTAAGTATAGCCAAGCCCCTTGGACCCCAATCGCAGAGTCAGCTTCTCCAGCAAAATGGAACATTTTTAAGGAATATTATTCCAGCTCATTTCTAATGTTAGAAACTCCTTTAATAAAACAAACAAAAAAAATCTCTCTGATCTAAAATAGTTGCTTCAACTCATCAGGTTTGTGACAGGCAATGTGAAATGATCTAAAAGCAATCAGGTGGTGCTGCATCTGAGACTAATAAGGGCTTGGCTACACTTACAAATTTGCAGCGCTGCAGCAGGGTGTGAAAACACACCCTCTCCAGCGCTGCAAATTGCGGCGCTGCAAAGCGCCAGTGTGGTCAAAGCCCCAGCGCTGGGAGCGCGGCTCCCAGCGCTGTCCGTTATTCCCCACAGGGAGGTGGAGTACGGACAGCGCTGGGAGAGCTCTCTCCCAGCGCTGGCGCTTTGACTACACTTAGCGCTTCAAAGCGCTGCCGCGGCAGCGCTTTGAAGTGCTAAGTGTAGCCACAGTCTGTTGGAGGGACTGCTGAGATGCGCATGCCACAGAGGGTAGTGGGAAAGCAGAGCATACCCATGAACAGAACAGCCTCTATGGGCTACTGTTCTAAGTACAGCAACCCTGTTCCAAGCAACCTGAAGAAGAGACAAAAGGGCGAGAAATAGACTGTTTTTTTCTGCTGGGATTTCCTTGAAAACATTTTTAAAAATACGTAATTTTTGTACATTCGTTAGTAGAAATTATATTTTTGTCAACTTTCAACAAACAGAGATGGCCTTAGGATGTTAGACTACACACTAGTTTTAAAGCATGGTGGCAGTATTACCAAACCCAAGTGTTCCCCAAAATCATGAGAGACTTAAAAATAATGAGATTTTAGAAAATAATATATTTTGGGCCTTTATATGCTTTCTGGAGTTTGAGCCATTAGGATTCGTGTTTTCAAAGCTTTTGTACATAAACACGCGGACTAGACTTTTTTTTTTTTTTTAAATTAAAGCTGGGATTTTACATAAATCGCGACTCCAGGAGCCTGAAGCTTTAAGAAAAATTCCAGATATGGCAACAGTCATGATAAAATTGTGTGAATTGGCAACACTGTATGTAATGACTGTAATACGTCAGACAACGAGATGACCCAAAGCCTGGATCCAAGTTTGGCTCTGGTTCTGACATGGAACTTTGTTCCTGAAGCCCTGCTCTGATTTTCGCTGTACTAAAATATAGGGTTTGGTTTTTTTACCTCACAGGTATAAAGGAGCATTTCATATATCATTATCAGCTACAATTGACAGGAGAGCTGTACTCTAGCTGCCCAGTTTAGCAATGTTCCATTTTCAGATTATGCCTGATGACTAAAAGGGAAAATAATGCCACCAGCTGATAGTTGCTGGTTCTCACAGAATTGTGTAGATTTCCAAAACCAGAGACTGTTGCACTAAGTAAAATAAGCATTGACTCAACGTAATACTTTGTCAGACAGACATTCCTAGGCCTGACTTTGACCTCAGTTGCACTAGTTTTCAGGGTAGCTCCATTAACTTGACTGGCATTTTTCCTTATTTGGGCTGCAGTCCTGTAATTGGATCTGTTGAGGGGCAACCCTGTGGGTACATGGAGCCCCACAGACAGTAGTGGATTAGCCACTGGGGCAACGGGGCCCATGCCCGGGGCCCCCAGCCAACCCGTTTTCCGGGGCCCTGGAAAAAATCCACTGCAGGAGGTGGAATCCCGGAGCCCCGGGCAGGAGAAGCCCTTGCACCCTGACCCTGCTCCACAGCAGCAGCGTGGGGTGGGGGAAGCCCCAGTGCCCTCCCTTCCCCGGCAGAAGCTGTGAGATAGGGGAATCCCTCCCTCCCCCCCTGCCCAGTGGCCCCTGATCCCATCCCCGCCAGAAGCCAAGGGATGGTGGAAGCCCCCACCCCAGTGGTCCCCTAGACCCCGTCCCTGGCAGAAGCTGTGGGATGAGGGAACACCCCCCAAAGTGGCCCCTGGCCACGTCCCTGGCAGAAGCCAAGGAATGGGGGAAGGGACGGGGGAACTCCCTCCTCCCAAGCAGCCCCTAACTCTGTCCCCGGCAGAAGCCAAGGAATGGGGGAAGCCCCCCTCAGCAGCCCCTGTCCCCGGCAGAAGCCAAGGGATGGGGACAGAGCTTCTCCAGTCTTGGGACCGAAGTTGGGGGGGGGCAAAAGGGGTTGCAGGGCTGCGGTGGGGAGGTGGAATGGGGGGACCCTGGGTGGAACAGGAGCGGCCGCAGGGAAGGGGCAGAAAGGGGTGGGGCGGTGGGCCAGGCTGCAGTTGGAAGGTGTGGAATGTGGGCGGGGCCTCAGGCAGAAACAGTGGGGTGGGAGCCCCCCACTTGCTCTGGCCTGGGGCCCCAGGAAACCATAATCTGCCTCTGCCCACAGACTTCAGTGGGTTCCATGCAAGCGCCAGGGCAGATCCTTGTGCCTGCCTGGATCCCATGGTAGTGTCGGAGCCTTGAAGTGTGGACTCTGAATCAGGCCCAATGAGTCTGTAATCAACATCATCAGTTAGGAAGAGTCAGTTCCTGTTTTCAGTGGAGCTTTCCATTCACTTAATTTGTTTAATGGACAGCAAAATACAGCACACTATGATGGATGGGCAGTTCCATAAACACATCATTCCTTGCCAGAATGCATTCAGCAATTGTGATTAAGATTCTCGCTCTGAGTCTGAAAAGCAACTTTTGAACGTACAGTATTGTTGTGTGTGGTTTTCTTCAGTGATTCTAGATGTCCATCATTATGGCATGTCCATCCTGGGGATATTTTAACCTCCAGGTGCTTTGATAACCTTAATTTCACCAATAGTATGGAGTAAATAGAGCTCTCAGCTGTTTAATAAAACAAAATAATGTTTTAAAAATGTCTAAAGGAAGAGTATAAAATCAGAGCATTAGTGGGATTCATTTAGCTGGGAGTAGAATCCAATAGGGTATTTCATGTTATTTTTACCTTTTTAATTGTCTCTGCCAGTTGTTATTGGTTTTTTAAGAGCTTTGATTATATTTTCTGAATGCCCAATAACATGAATAAGTCTGTTCAGAAAGAACCCTTCTGTGTACACCACTTATTTGTAAAGCAGAAGGGGTTCCTCCTCTCCCACTAACGGCACTCTGCCAAACTCACTTGCATCTTCTAGCAGCTCAGCTGCTGACTTCTCGGTCAATTACTCATGAGAGAAACTCGCTTTTAGATCATTCTATGTTCAGATTCTCATTGCCAAGATGGGCCAACTCAAAATAAAATAAATATTTGGGTCATTTCCCATGAGGGGAGGATGGAAAGTCCTGAACACTTGAAAATCCATCCTATAAACCACATAAAATCTGTGTGAAAGGGAAACTTCTAACCCCAGCATATTTGTAGAGCCCAGGAAAGATGATAAATTAATGAGCATCAGGGTAGAACATAAGGAAGATCAAATAAGGATACACACAGATGGAGATGAATGGCTTCCTGATACATGTACAAGAAGATCCTTTGAATACAGGATGGGGATCTTTGCTCACTGAAGTCAATGGCAGAATTCCCACTGACTGTGGTGTAGGGTGACCATTTTGGCCGGGACAGTCCCTTTTGTAAGCCCTGTCCTGGCTGTCAGGATTTTTTTCCCTCCAAAAGTGGGCATTTGTCCTGTTTGCTCTTGCCGACTTGATCTGTTGACAAATGACCACTTTTGTCAAAAAAGCAGGTTGCAGTGTGTGTGTGGGAGGGAGGCAAGCAGAGATGCCAACCCTGCACCGGGGCGGGGGGGAGCAAGGAGGGGAGGCAGCATTCATGCATGCAGGGACATGGCAGGCTTCCAGTTACCAGAAACAGCCTCGTGGGGAGGGCCCTCAGGCAAGCAGCTGGGGGTGTCCCATTTTCCCTTGAGGAAATGTGGTCACCCTACGTCTCAATCCTGCACCAGGGTGATCAAACCACCATAGCAGAAGGGCCTACAGAGGGCAACATTCTCAAGATGCTTTGTTTTTAAACTATTTGCCTAAGGAACATTTAAGATAAAGCCCAAAGAAGCTAGATGCTCTCGGAAGTGAGGCCCAGCACAATAGCTGCTGTTGGTCTATTTAAAGTGGAAACAAGGACAGCATGCTTGGCTTCATGGAGTGGCTTACATTGCTCTGTAGGCACCCTATTAGTTGATTTAGGAGAGTTGCTGCTGATCTCTGAAAGGTAGACACTCCCTCTAGCCCTGATTCAGTATTGCAAACCCTAGGGATTAAAAAATGATGAGACACTTAAAATTATGAAACTGGCTTCAAAATTATGAAATTTATCAAAAATAATAAATGTTGGGTGCTTTTTATTTTTCTTTTGGTTTCTGGGCCTTTGGGGGTACTCTTGGGTCATACTTTTAAGCTTTTCTCTGCCACCAGGAGGCCTAGAAATGTCCTTTTTTAAAATGAAAGCTGAGATTCCGACAATCATCTGGTTTCAGGTACTTTAAGAAAAAGACTGTATATCACAGAACTAATGATAAAATCATGAGAATTGGCATCTCTGCAATGATGAGCTGAAAGGATCCATAAAGGTGGGGGGAGGAAAGGAGAGTGTTTGGAAAAACAGCAGGTTCTTAGGGCTCCAGAATCCTTCCTCTATCATGGATAATGTGGAAACAGCTACTCAGTATCCAATTAGGCATTGAGTAAAATATCGGGTGTAAGCATGTATGTTTTAGGAACGAGTCTCAGCAACAGGGAAATTACTTGATGCAAGTTGGAAAATTGTAATCAGGCCTCACTCACTTTGAGTTTTATGTTTGGGAGCTATAATCCCCTTTTTGATAGCATTTTGGAGTCAACTACTGCTCCTGAACATGCATTACTGCGGTTTGATTCTCCTTATTGCATTGCTTCAGCTTTGAGATAGAAAACACACATGAGAGTGTTTGCTGGTATAGGCTGGAGATTTGTGTTGCATCAAATAAGGCCTAAAAGTTATTATCTGATTGATCTGATCTCTAATTTTAATTATTTTTGAAAGCTTGTCCTTTTCCTCCATCCCCTTAAGAAATAATGGGGGGTAGATTGAGACAAGTGGTATCTTACAGCATGATAGCAGCAGGAATTTTGCAGCTGTATCCTTAATGCTGTTTTCATTACACTGTTTTGAATATATAATATTTACTGTTATGTTATTTCCTCATTTCTTGTGTTTTTTAAATGCTCAAACCTATACATAAAGTTTAAAACTAAAATCAAGACTTACCTTGTATCCATGTCCATTTTATGACTGCATGAGACTGTGTATTATACCCATACTGTGTTAAAATGAAATTAGGGGGTCCATTTTTGACATGGGGCCGACTATCTATTAATGGAGAGATTACAAATCTAGCATGTTTTGCAATGTATTCAGACTCCTCCAGCAAAAGAACCTTTTTAGAACAGCGATGATCTTACTCAGGGCCAAATTTTCTACTGGTTTAAACTAAACCAGCTGCCAATGGCTCCATGGGGCCATTGCAGCAGAAAGAATCACCATAGTGCAAGGATGCTCTGCCACACCTCCGTTCTCCTGGAAAGGATGGCATAGGGCCAGCTACACTAATTCATTACCATCCAGGGATAATCTACACACAGGGGGAGTTCTCTGCTGCCAGATTGCCACATTTAAGTCTGCTTTGTACCAGGAGACCAGTGCAAAGCAGGTATCACAGGGTTAAGGATCTGCCCTCAATCTTTAACTCATTGGGTTAAAGTTATTTTTATTTTTATTATTATCAATTATTACTACTTTATATTGCAGTACAACTCGAAGGCCACAATGAGAATCATAGCCCTATTGTATGAGATATTGGACAAACAGAAAAGGTAGAATTTTTCTGGAGAATTTGTGGCAAAATCCCTGAAACTCCTTGTATTAAGTGATTTTTAAGTATCTTTGTCATTTACTTTTCTAGGGACCTGGGGTCATGGTGGATTCTCCATCATTTTCAGTTTTTAAGTCAAGACTGGGTCTCTTTCTGAGAGATTATGCTGTATCTCAAACAGAAGCTGTGGGCTTGGTGCAAAGGTTACCGGGTGAGACTTATTGGCCAGTGTTACGCAGAGTCATACTAGATTATCATAATCGTCCCTTGTGGCCTTGAAATGTATGAATCTCAAAGAAGACATGGTCCCTGCCTCGAAGAGTTTACCATCTGAATTGAAAGAAAACACAACAAGGGATTGTAAAACAATAGCAGGAATGAGGGGAGGCAGCATGAGGGTAACAGTGATGAGATCTTGATGTTACATAGGCTGGCTATGTGCACAGCATGATGGTTTCAAATTATAGTTTGTTTGTTTAAATTAATAAGACTGTGTGGCAGCATAGATGAAAGAGCAGAACTGTTTGCAAGAGAGCTGCACACTGGAATCAGTGGATGTGTGCCATTGATGGTGGGTACCTTAAGAACACCAGAGCGGCCATACTGGGCCAGACCAATGGTCCATCTAGCCCAGTATCCTGTCTTCTGACAGTGGCCAATGCCAAGTGTTCAGAGGGAATGAACAGAATAGGCAATCATCGAGCGAGCCATCCCCTGTTGTCCACTCCCAGCTTCTGGCAACAATTGCTACTAAAGACTGAATTTTGTTATGAGATTATCTTCCCTGGAGAATACGTGGATCCATTTTTTTTTCTGGGGTTGTTTCCAGAGTGAATGCAGATTTAAGAAGATCAGTTCTCAAAGAAACACCAGTACTCTTGTCCATATGCACTAGTCATTATTGTGTTCTCTTGTCTTTCGATAGGGTGTCTCCTACAGATTCTGAATGCACCTGCATATCATCACTGCTTGTCACACTACCTCCCATGCCAGTAACTTCACTCCTGGCAGTGACTCCCAATCCGGCACACATGGTGTATAAAATTCTGCACTGGAGTAAACTAGTGCAGCTCCGTTGACTTTCATGGAGCTGGGCCATTTACAACAGAGAATTTGGCCCACGGGGTTTAGTATTACATACACTTACATAGCATTCCGTGTGTTGGACCCTATTGCACTTCTGATCACTGGCATGCCACATCTCTTCTGTTGCTTTTTGGAGACTCCGGAGCGGGGGTCTTTCCTGTGTGAATTCTTTCAGTTCAGAAATGTAGACACAGTTCCAAAGCTGAAGGCAAAGGGTGAGAACTAATACATCTGCAAGTAATATTGCTCTTGGCTGTAACACAAAACAGTCAGTGCTTGATTACAATATATGTGAACATTTGGTACGAATTCCATTGCCATTTAACTCAGCCTGAGACTTCTTGGCATTGTAAGATAACAGTGCTTCCATGGCGGATGGATGAGATATCTGTGGTATACTGATGGTATAGCATCATACTGTGGTCACAATAGCATAAGATTATTGACAGCTATGGTAACGTACAATAGACTGTGTCATCAGTAAGTGGTGGGGACCGACTGCTGTGCTACTTTAATATTCCTCATCTGGGAGAGCTCACACAGCTCCTCAGGATGCCGGTCCCAGCAGCTGAGGAGACTGTGGGAGAACTTGGAGGGAATCACAGAACCTCAGGCAGGTAGAGTGAGTGGGTTGCTTCGGGAGATACTGCTGTGCTGAGCAGAACCAGGGGCGGAGGTGGGGGGGGATGTCCCCCTTCCCCTGCCTCAGGATAGGTCGGTCAGCCTGCTGTCATTCCCCCACACGCACCACTTTCCTCTCCCTTCCCCTCCCACTTCAGTCTAAAAGTGGTTGACAGTCTGCTAGGATGCCCCTGGAACACGGATTAAGAAACCTGCATCATGTGACACTGTACTTGCCCCATGAAGCATTGCAAACCCTTTCCAAAGCACCCTGTGGCCATTTGCACAGTGGGATCGCTACCCATAGTACACTGCTCTCTGTGTCAATGCAAGAGCTGCTAGTATGGATGCATTCTGCTGACACAAGGAGCATAGTGTGGACATGCAACAGCAGTTTAGTTAAAGCTGCATAACTTTTGGTGACAAAATTTTGTAGAGTAGACAAGGCCTTAGTTTGTGGCACAACAAGGGCATCCACTCTCAGGTTTCTGGCTCCCTTGCCATTTCCTTTCTTGATGGAGACACGCCTCTCTCTCCCTCCTGAGCAGCCAAACTGAACAGTTCCTTATTCCCAGCAAAAGACAGTCTGACTAAGCAGGTCTATTTTTTTGTCTCTTCGGAGACTAATAACATTGTAACATCCTACAGTTACCACACAGTTCTTTAAAAGCCAGCATATTTTATTCTTAAAGTAAAAGCATTACAGAGAAAACATATTAAAAACAATAAAAGAACCTATACACATGCAAATGAAGCTAACCAGAGATCACCCCAACTTTAACATGGGCTCTGGCTGGAGCAGTCCTTCAAAACCCCAGAAAAGGGTTTTGTCTGTGGTCACAAATTCATAGCAGCCTCAGCTTAGAACTAGCCCACTCATGGAAGTTTAGTCCCTTCTGTACAGTTCAGGGGTCTTTGATCTGGAGTTTCCAGGAGCAGGTAATCATTAGATAATGGGTTTCCTCCCAAGTACCTCCTAGGAAACTCACATCTCACCTATCGTCCCAAACAGTTCTTTGAAGTGCCTGACATTTTCCTAAGATTTACATTTGTTAGTCTCCTAGAAAAGTTACATACAGTCCTACAATAACACATAAACAGTTGCATTTTTAATACAATGGATGCCAAGGGTATTAAACCTAATAAGGTTTGATCAAGATGTTGCAGGAAATTGCCCTGTCACAAGAGCTACCAGTGACCACAACATCCTGGGCAAGGGCCTTCCATTGCTTTGCACTGCAATATAGTATTCAGGAGCAGCCCTAGCCGGGAAGGAAAATGTTTTCAGCACGCATGCGCACACCCCTCCACCCGCCTACATCCTGAGTGGTGAAACAAAAATGCCCAGCCAGCTACTGTGAAGCAGCAGTGTCCCCTAGAAGTTTCCCCTGCTCTTCTGCCCCTGGAATCAGACCTGGTTATGTCAACACGTTGCCTCGTCACAACCCGGTATGATCATATATTGCTACACTTTCACAAAGGAGACTTTGCAAAGCAATGTCCTGAGACTCTATAATCTGCAGGCTCCATTTGATCCCAAAGATCCTTTCTCCTCCTTCAGTCCTTGCTGTTTTAAGGTAAGGGGAGTGTCCCTCCCCTGTCTGTCTCCCGCTCTGGGTCACTTGTGAATTCACAGCTACATGTAGGCAGAGAAAGCCATGTCTAGGGCTACAGGGAAGCTTTAGGAAACATAGCCAGATTCTGCAGAATTATCATCCATCCTTTCCTCCTGCCTGCCAGCTTCTGCTGAAATGTTTTGGAAAAACTGCAGAATTCACTTATGAAAACAGAAATAAATTGGACACAGTTCACTGTTGCCCATTCACAGCAAGAGGTGAAGGCCTGTGAAATGAAAATGGAGGAAGTGGTATCTAATAGTTAAAGCAGGGAACAGCATGTCTGGACTCCTTGGTTCTATTCTTGAGTCTGCCATGGACATGCCATGCAGCCATGGGCAAGTCACTCAGATCCTTCTATGCCTCTGCTTTGCTAATAAGGTTTCCCTGCAGTCCAAAGCCCTATGTACTCTGTGGTAAACTGCACCTAAATTAATGGAGATATCCTATCTCCAGAAGGGATCTTGAAAGGTCATCAAGTCCAGCCCCCTGCCTTCACTACAGGACCAAGTACTGATTTTGCCCCAGATCCCTAAGTGGCCCCCTCAAGGATTGAGCTCACAACCCTGGGTTTAGTAGGCCAATGCTCAAACCACTGAGCTATCCCTTCCCCCTGTGGCAAGGTCATTGGGTTCTGCGGCTTTTGGTGGAAATTCTTCAGCAGCTTCAGATCAATTTTGAAAATGGAGAATGGAATGAAATTTGAAAATGGACACTATCTGTAAAGCTGCATGATTAAAGATGACCATTTTATATCATTGATATTATCACTGTTATACATTGCAACAAATCTGTCACAACATACCGGTATATCATGTAAGGTGTCAAAGAAAAAGCTACAATCTATCCATGTATCCAGGGACATACCTTCTCTGGAGCACAGCAGGCAGGGATCACTGTCCTCCCCACATGCGTCTGACGAAGTGGGTATGCTAAAGTTATATACAGTATACAATGGCTATACAATATATTTGTATCTCCAACCTGTGTTTTGTTCCTGAGTGACACCCACTGGATAGAATTGACATTAGGGCTAGGCAGCTCTGTACTGATGGCCCATCAAGGATCCCAGCTCTCAAAATGGGCCACTGAAGAAACTCATCCCATTCCGCTCTTCCTGAGGATGCCTCAGACAGCCAGGAGCCATTGACCACCCGCTGTTATTCAGCAAAACATGTAGGGGCAAGTAATATGCTCCTGTGAATGTGGCATTATCAGTGTAGCCTTTCCAGGTACCCGATCACACTATCTTCCGCACAGCATACCTTGTATCATTTATTTTGATGTTCGCTTTCTTTACACTGCCTCCACATATTTGGTTTTCAGTATGCCACAGTTGGTCACCTTTAGGTTTTAGACTGAACTACCCATTAAGATAAATGGGGCAGCTCCCAGAGCTATGATATCAGGCTGTCTGCAGACTCAGGAAGATAACACTGCATACTCATGTTTCAAGATTTTCTTCACAGCCATGAAGTCTGGGAGCATAATTTTGTTACAGTGAAAGCAGAATTCTGGAGCATGTTTCTCTGTGAAGAGGTGACATCCATGGCCACAGAATTGTGGAATACATGGGGTTCTGCCAGCAGTAACTCAGAGACATGTCTGGAGGATCAGTTAATGGTTGTAGAGTGATGTGAGGTCTTTGGACAAAAGGTGCCTGAGAAATGCAGGGTATTAATATGAGTTTGACTAGGCCAAGAAATGTAGGCACAGGCTATAGGAGCCCCTTCTCTCTTGCTGAAGTCTCCCCTGCACAGGGGACAACCATACTGTAGCTACAGAGCACTGGGCAGCACAATGTGGGGAGTATCAGAGGGGGAGACGTGTTAGTCTGGATCTGTAAAAGCAACAAAGAGTCCTGTGGCACCTTAATGACTAACAGATGTATTGGAGCATAAGCTTCCGTGGGTGAATACCCACTTCGTCAGACGCATGTCGGGAGGACAGTAGTCCCTGCCTGCTGTGCTCCAGAGAAGGTATGTCCCTGGCCCCTGAACACTGGCAAGTGTCAGCAGCGCTATGTTCATGGTGAGGTCTGTGAATCTTCCTCTGCACAGTGTAGCCTGATTTAGGGTGTACTGATAATATTAATGTGGACAATATGGGAATTTAATTTATTAATTTATTTTTATTTTTTTATTTAAGTAATATTACTAATAATTAATAATCAATATTAATTGATATGGGTTTTAGGCTCGCCAATCTGTTTGATCAGAAGATTCAAGTTCTTGTCCCAAATCAGGCTCCACAGAATTTACAAAGGACCCTCGGGGGTATGACAGGAAGCTCACACTGAGACAGGTACAGCCTTAAAGACTTTTTATTAAAATCAGTAATAGTAAGTAAATGGTAAAATAATCAGAGTTACAACGTTACAATTGCATTACTGCTATTGAAAAGATACATATGATAATATAGTATTCTGTGCAACAAAGCTTTGGTTAATATACCCACATCCTTCCTCGATAACCTGGTAGTAAGAGGCACAGGAACAGCCTTGTGGTTCAGGTTTCTTAATTCTTGAGCAAGGGATGCAGGGCTTAGAAGAAACTAATGCTACGAGCTATTAAAGTGAACTTAGGGTTTACTTGACTAACTTAAACTTAAAATCAAAACCTAATAAAGAATCAAACTTAGGAAAACCAAGCTTAGCCTAGTTCCTTTGAAACTTAAAGTTTAAGAAGAACAAGTACAGCCTACTGTTGAGTCTGAACTTTTGATGAACTGAAACTTAACTCAGTCTTGATGTCTCTGTCTGAAACTTTTAATCAAAGCTCTGACCTGCAAACTACTCATGACACCCCCCCTCCCCTTAAGTAGCCATCTCCCCTTTTGTCTTTTTAAATTTACATTTTAACCTGTTCTATCCTGTAGAATCTTGTTTGATTATGCATGACCATTATGATCTGTTAATCACTTTGTTTACTTCTGTGTATAAATATTGATGCTCACCCCTAATAAACTTGCCACACTTACTCCGAAGCCTTTTAAGCTAAGGATAAGTGTGAGCCCGTTGATCAACGAAGTGTTGTCTGGTCTCTGACAGATTGTGAGCCCCATACCAACTCCGCACTAACTCGGGTGCTGGAGAGGTGAGTAAGAACTTGCTTTTTACCTAACAATTTGGGGGCTCGTCCGGGATATCCTTCTGGTGCGGTGCCTCTGTCCAGTGGTCAGACCACTCATATACGAATTGGCAGGCGCCACGGGAGATTTCTCCCAGCCAATTCAATATTGAGGGGTCGTGTACTGGACAGCAAGATAAATGCCAGTTGGAGGGCTCCTGTCAGACACCATGGGTCAAGGGACTAGCGTGCCTCTTGAGAGTCCGCTGGGGATTGTAAATAAGTTATGGAATGAAGGGAAACTCCCAGTACAGACAGGAATGTCTAGGAGGAAGTTGTACACACTGTGTTTAAGGAATTGGACTGGGTATACCGCGGTATTGGCCGACCCGGAGATGAGGTGGCCTTCGTATGGCTCTTTCGAACAGGCTGCCTTAAGAGGAGTAAGGAGCCAGATCGAAAAAGACCATCCGGGACAGTTATGTTACTGGTTTTGTTGGGACACAGCAGCAGAGCTGTGGAAATCTTTAAAAATTATGGCAGTCAGGTATTCTCCGGAGAGTGAACCCCCTCCATGTTATTTCGATGAAGGGTGTAAACCACAGCGTGTTTTAACTCGTCAGTTGGTCCCCACTGCACCTGCCCCTATTCCTCCACAGGGGGACTCTCTCCAGAGCGCAGAGGGGAATCTGCAGGACTCCAGATTGGAATCTCTGCAGAGGGATAAGGAGGAATTGGAGGGGCACACCTCGGGAGGAGTTTTGCATGGGAGAAAGAAAGGGAAAGTAGTAAAAAGAAAGAGAAAAAGGAAGAATATAAGTTGATGGCTTTAGCTTTTCGCGGTGGTATTCGAGGCAGAAGCCGTGGCCGTGGCAGGGGATTTCAGGGTGCTCGGGGAAGAGGGTCCTGGCAACCCCAGCCACCAGGAAATTGTTTTCAGTGCGGACAGCCCGGTCACTTTAAACGTGAATGCCCCTGGGGACGCCCAGAGGGTCCGGTCGCATCCGCAGATACTTACACCAGAGACGAATACACCCCTGCACCACCAGCCCAGCCCGTTCCTCAGGCCTGGATCAACTACGGGCAACAGCAGCAGCTGCAGAAAACTCAGCCTCCTCAATGACGGTACCCCGGGGGCGAAGGCAAACAATGTGATGGTCTTATTTCCTTAATGTCTTTAGCCGGCTCCTTCCTCACTTTCTCCCCTCCCAGCAAAGAGCCTCGTCTAACCCTTTCAGTCCTAGGACTGCCTGTCTCTTTCCTCATTGATACTGGAGCTACTTTCTCTCTTTTAAATCATGCCCCCCTCTCCCTGGCTATCCTCTGAGGTTAAAACTGCAACTGGGGTGGAGGGCAACCCACAGTCTCTGGGACTCACTTTGCCTCTAAATGTTATTTATGCTGATAAATGTTTTTCTCACCGTTTTCTTTTTTCCCCAGCTTGTCCAATCCCTTTGATGGGCCGGGATTTACTCTGTAAGCTTGAGGCTACTTTAACCTGCACTCCTGAAGGGGTAGGATTATTGATGACAGTGTTAGGAGATTCGGCCCCAACTCAGGGTAATTGGGAAAACCCCCTCTCTCTCTCCCCTGACCTCACTGACTTGCCTTTAACCCTCTGGGGAATTTCTGACACTGATGTTGGCCTGCTCCTTTCGGCAGAGCCAGTAAGGATTCAAGTGAAGCCCTCCTTAACCCCCCCATCAGTCCCTCAATACCCCCTGTCGCTGGAAGCCCGGGAGGGCATCCGCCCCATTATCGAGGGATTCATTGCACAAAAGCTAGTCCGCCCTCAGCGCACTCCCTGTAATACCCCTATACTGCCTGTCAAAAAGCATCCTAAAAAGGACGGAGACCCTATTCGTTGGCGCTTTGTACAGGATCTACGGGTTATTAATCAGTATGTGGTTCCTCTTCATGCAGTAGTTCCTGATCCAGCTACTATCATCAGCCAGATCCCCTGGGATGCTGAGTGGTTCACTGTTATTGACTTAAAATCAGCCTTTTTCAGCATTCCTGTGCACCCAGACTCTCAGTATCTCTTTGGTTTCACCTGGGAGGGACAAAGTTATGTCTGGCAACGACTTCCTCAAGGCTACAGAGACAGCCCCACGATTTTCAGCCAATGCCTCCGCCACGACTTGGAAGGCTTCACCAGTCCGCAGGGATCCACGTTAGTCCTATACGTAGATGACATCCTACTAGGTAACCGCGAAGAAGCCGCCCTCCGCATCGATGGTAAGGCACTTTTATTATACCTACACACCAGAGGCCACAAGGTAGACCCTAACAAGATTCAGTGGGTCTCACAGAAGGTCCGATATCTGGGCTTCCTGTTAACCCCAGAGGGGAGACAAATGGACCCAGTCCGCATAAAGACTATCCAAAACTGCCCTCTGCCAAACACCAAGAAACAACTTCGAGGTTTTTTAGGATTAATTGGCTTCTGTCGCCCCTGGTTGCCGTCCTGCGGGGAGTTGAGCAAACCGCTCCACCGACTCACTGCTAACCTTGCTCCTGACCCTTTGCAGTGGTCCCCAGACACGATCCAAGCCTTTCAGTTACTCAAGGACAGTGTGGCCTCCTCCATGTCTCTCCGCCCCCCCAATTACAGCAAACCCTTTCACCTTTTTGTCCACGAGAAGGGCGGAATTGCTAGTGGCGTCCTTACCCAGCTGAGTGGGCCCCACCATTTCCCGCTTGCTTTTTACTCTCAGCAGATCGACCCTGTCGCTCAGGGAACCCCATCTTGCACCCGGACTCTGGCAGCAGCTGCCCTGCTGATCACAAAGGCAAAGAGCCTGACCCTGGGTCATTTTACCACGGTTTGGACCTCTCATGCCTTGTCAGCCCTTCTGCGTAGGGGCACAACCCAAGTCTTTTCGGCCCATCGTCAGCAGCAGCTAGAGGCCAAACTCCTAGAAGACACTAATCTAATTTTTGAAAGGTGTGGGCCCCTTAATCCAGCTACCTTGCTTCCTGACCTGCCAGTCCTCCAGGATCAGCACGACTGTGTGGAAGTAGTTCATAGCATCTTACAGATAAGGAACAACCTGTTTGATGTGCCACTGGACAACCCTGATTGCATCCTCTTCTCGGACGGAAGCTCCTTCTATGTTGATGGCAAGCGTTTCACCGGTTATGCAGTCACCTCTGAATGGGACATTCAAGAGGCCGCGTCACTGCCAGGCAACTGGGGAGCCCAAGCCGCCGAACTCTATGCCCTGGCCCGAGCTTGCCAGTTGGCCGCTGGTAAGACCGTTACCATTTTTACTGATAGCAAGTATGCTTTTACCCCGTACCAGTACCCGCTGCTGAACTACAGTCGTGGGAGAGCCTCGGAGCCACCCTGGTCAAAGGGACCTGGCTTATGCCGGATGGCCGAGCCTGCCTCCCTCGCTCCACATACCCCGTGGCAGTTCGCTGGCACCATGATAAGGGGGGTCACTACGGCACGCACGCCCTTGTGGACACCATCGCTCGCTTTTGGTATGCTCCAGGCATTCAACCCTACTGCCTGTCAATAGTGAAAGCATGCAGCACATGTCAGCGTAATGGACCTGCTCCGCCTCTTAACAAAATTAAGGGTGGAAGACCTCCGCCTGCTGCTCCATTTCAACATCTTCAAATTGACTTTGCAGATATGCCAAAGGCTTTTGGGAAAAAGCACCTCCTTGTTTTGGTTTGCCCTCTGACTTCATGGGTCGAAGCTTTTCCTACTGCTAATTGTACTGCTGCCACAGTGACAAAGATTCTCCTTAGAGACATTGTACCCCGTTTTGGCATCCCTCTCGTGCTTGACTCAGATCGCGGACCCTACTTTACTGGTAATGTCCTTGGCCGTTTAGAACAAGGACTGGGCATTTCACACTCCTTTCATACACCCTACCACCCCCAGTCTAGCGGGAAAGTTGAGCATATGAATAGGGAGCTTAAGCTCACATTGGCTAAATACTGTCAGGAAACAGGGTTACAGTGGCCTCAGGTACTTCCCTTGGTCCTGTTTCACCTTTGTACTCGCCCAACCCGTGTATTAGGATTATCCCCCTTTGAACTGCTCTATGGACACCCCCCTTTCAAAGGCGGGGCGCTACCACGTGCTGATGTTTCACTATTGGGAGGGGATCATATGACCGCGTGCCAGTTTCTCTCCCTACAGGCTCACCTCCGTACCCTTTGGAAAGCCTCGCAGTTTTCCCAGATCGTGCCACTAGAAGAACAGATCCACCCGTTCCAACCAGGAGACTTCGTCTGGGCCAAAAAGTTCGTTCGTGGCGACACCCTCCAGCCAAGGTCTACTGGACCCCACCAGGTTCTTTTAACAACCCAGACTGCAGTGTTCCTGGAAGGACGCAAATCCTGGATCCACCACTCCCACGTCAAGCCAGCCGTAGTGGACCACAGTGACGGACCAGCAGCTCTTGCCACCACTGAGGACACTGCCTCTGACCAGTGGACCAGCTTACCTCTTTCAGACATCAGACTTAAATTGACTCGAAAAAAATGAGAGGACCTTTTATTCTGACAACTGTATGTTTTTTATTATGCCTTTTTAGTTTATTTTCTGCTTATGAAGATAATGCTTTTATTAGATATTCCCACGAGGTTAAAACTCGTATTTTAGGAAATAGAAGTAATTGCTGGGTATGTACTCAATTTCCAGTAAATGCAGAACAGGGACTCCCCTTCACACCCATTCCCCTGACCACTGCTAATATGACTTGGATGCCATCGGCTAGAGTAAAAGATCCAGTCCAACACAATCTTACATGGGACAAAACAGGAGTGCCAATTAACAGATATCTCAGGGTAACCAATCAGACAGGATCACTGTGTTTTGTTAAAGAAAAGGGGTCAACTTTTGTGGGAACCAGTAAATGCAACATGTATTTTAATGGCACCGCCTTTAGTAAAAATCTTGGCTTCAAGCCTTGCACATCCCACTTATCCCATATGGGGATCCCTCACCCCGATCCAACTTTTTCATGGGTGGGCAAGCCTTCAGAGTCAGCTTTTAAGAAGCCCTGCTCAGATCACGAGGGTGTCCAACTAATTGTTAAGGGATATACGATTGCCTTCTACAACTGCTCAAGCAGTACTACACTGCACTTTGAAAACACCACTACCAAATTGTGCCTCTGCGGTTCGCACAACGACCCCTCTGCGTTACCAGGGGAACAGTGGTCCAACGGGTGGTGGGTTACCTCCTACTTTGAGAAATGGAATACCCGAAACGCAATGTATGGAACATACTGGGTGTGCGGGCCCAAAGCTTATTACTTTCTCTCCCCTGATTGGGCAGGGTCATGTTATTTAGCGTGGCTCACACCGCCTTCTCGCATCTCCCTCACCCCCCCCATTTTCCCCACGTTCGTAACATCCGTGAAACCTTCAGAGATATTAATATCCGTGATGGTTTGTCGTGGCAGCGGTGGGCTGGTCTTATTAGCTTGAGGGGTGGTGTCATCCATCTACAGGGACTACTAGAATCTTTAACCAATGAAACTGCGACCCTATTTGAGAATCAGGCCGGGGAAATGTCCCAACTGCGCCAGTTAGCTTTGCAAAACCGAATGGCTTTAGACATAATGTTAGCAGCCCAGGGAGGAACTTGCGCCCTCATAAATGAAGAATGCTGTGTTTTTGTAAATGACACCTACCCTGACACCTTTCAACGTACCAAACATCTAAGGGAAATGGCTAAGAACTACTCCTCTGGCCAGCCACCTTATGATTGGTGGGGAGCCTTATGGAATTGGCTGCCTGGATTTGGGTGGGTTAAAAAACTCTTGGTGGGTATTGTTGGGGCCATAGTAATCCTTATAATACTGTGTTGCTGTATTCAGTGTGTCCCCTCCCTCATAAACTCATGTGGGTCAGTTTATTCTTTTCCTACTTCAGCCAAAGGCCTTACTCTCTTCGAGTTGGCCCAGGCTGAAATTGCCAAGCGGCCCTTGGCTCCTTAAAATGGGGTGTAGCTTTTGGTAAATAGTTATCCCAAAGCTACAAATGGAGGAATGTTGAGTCTGAACTTTTGATGAACTGAAACTTAACTCAGACTTGATGTCTCTGTCTGAAACTTTTAATCAAAGCTCTGACCTGCAAACTACTCATGACACCCCCCCTCCCCTTAAGTAGCCATCTCCCCTTTTGTCTTTTTAAATTTACATTTTAACCTGTTTTATCCTGTAGAATCTTGTTTGATTATGCATGACCATTATGATCTGTTAATCACTTTGTTTACTTCTGTGTATAAATATTGATGCTTACCCCTAATAAACTTGCCACACTTACTCCAAAGCCTTTTAAGCTAAGGATAAGTGTGAGCCCGTTGATCAACGAAGTGTTGTCTGGTCTCTGACAGATTGTGAGCCCCATACCAACTCCGCACTAACTCGGGTGCTGGAGAGGTGAGTAAGGACTTGCTTTTTACCTAACACTACTAATAGTAACAATCATCGTAGATAGAGAGAGAGAGTAGAAATAGAATGTAAGTGAGAAATGGCGTAAAGTGAGAACTGGAGTCCTCTATTGAGGTGGGTCATCTCTTTTATAGGGCAGATGCTGGAAATCCTTCCTCTTATGCCCAAATTTCATTCCTCACCCAGAGAAATGTTAGGGTACACTTACCCCATAGTCTAATATGTATGTGCGTATTGATGACAGGTATGTACGCACATCAGTCTCTTGTGGTGTACTTGTTAAGTCTGTGGGTACAACACTGAAAACCCCCCTATGCCATTCTCCATTGTCTATTGGACTAAATAAAAGGTCATGGGCATAGGTGTGGGTACTCATCTATTTAGGTAGCAAGATATAGGTCAACTTTGCTTTCTGAGTAAAAGGTCTAAATGTAGATATGCTAACTTTGCCTTAGCTTAACATACAGGATATGGCCTGTAGGTCTCTTGCATTACAGCCAAACATTTTAATATAAATCTATAAACCTATTACAATAAACCAAATACTTAAACTATATATATATGTAAGCAAGCAGGTTAGTCCTATAGGCTACAACAGATCCACCAGCTATTGCCCCGAACATTTTTTGGGGAGGCACGGTGGAGAGGATGACACCAGCTCTGCTGAGGTTATTTGAGCTCTCAGCTCCATAGCCATAGGGGAGATTTCTCAACTAACCCGGGGGCTTATGAATTAAAGTGCTCTGCTACAGATAGAGCTGCCAATAGTCCCTTTTTACAAGGGACATCTCTTATCTTTTCATCTCTGTACCACAAGATCCGGAATTGCTGAGTGCTGCAAAAAGCAGCGAGAAATACCCCTTGCAAATGTAGGTGAGTACTGCCTATAAATTATTTTTAATACTAATAATGATAATACTGGGGGCAAGGGGTGCTAAGAAAACAGCGCCTTATCTTTGAAATATAATGTTGGCAATGCTAGCTACAGATGACACATTACTATTGCGCCTAACACAGTCCAGACCAGGTCACAGAGTGTCCCTTAAATCCCATTAGCAGAGAGGATAAAGCATGGCCGAATTTGGGGAGGAATAGATAGTTTTTCCCTTAGCACTGTGGAAGTTGACAATCTGCAGGGTGATAGAACACAAATCCCACAATGTTGCCATCTTATCTAGACAGAGATTACATTAGTTCCATCCTCATATTGGACCCTGTCATTAAATTGCAATCAGTATTGCACAGAGCTCCTGTGGGGATTAGAATTTCCCCACTGAACTTCATTGTTTTTGAAACCCCTAATCCTTCCTGTTTTTGACAACTGCTCCCTAATTCCCAGAAATCCATTGCACTTTGTAGCCTCTGTAATATGTTTCACATAGCTAACCTGCTTATTTTACTCATACCCTTATTTCTTCAGTTCCTTGGACCCTTACTCAACTGCTTAACCATAGTCATTTGGATTGCTTCACCCCACTCAGCCATTTGTAGCTTGGCAATTTCTTGCCCACTTCTAGCCCATTCCCAGGATATTATATTACATTTCCTTTATTTCTAGTAAGAAAGTAACTGCTGACTCAACTCATCAGAGATAACTCTTCTTTCACAATCAGTATGAAGCCAGTACTGTAGCATGATTATGGAAGTTTTTTTTACTGTTGGAGGTGCTGCCTTTTAAATAAAGCATAAATTCCAGGTCCTGTCCACATATGGTCATTTAAGAGTTCCTGGAAACTTTTTGTAAGAGTAGGGCTATTAAAACGAGTGTCCTGATCAGATTCCAGTTCTGTTGGGTGCCTTCTGACTAGCTAAAATTCCCCAGGTAGTTACCATTGGAAATTCAAGTCTCCTACCTAAATTTAACCACAGTATTTTTCTTCATTTCCTATCCTATATTGTGTAGTGTTTCTGTGTTCTTTTAAACAGATATTCCCCAGTGGTGGATGTATTTTGGTAGTAGGTGAAGGGAAGTGTACAATCCCTAACCCACAGAGAGGGTGTGATACTTAATTCGCTAGGGTTACATTTTTAAAGGTCTCTCATACCATCTTCCAATTTTACACTTGCAGTTAGATTCCAGGGACAAATGATGGGTCCTAGTAGACTGATTAATTGTTTTGTGGGTGCAGTCAGATGCGGATACTTAGGGCTTGTCTACACTGGCACTTTTAAAGCGCTGCAGCTTTCTCACTGAGGGGTGTGAAAAAACACCTCCCTGAGCACTGCAAGTTTCAGCACTGTAACGTATCAGTATAGACAGTGCATCAGTGCTCGTAGCTGCGCTCCCAGGGCTAGGCTACACTTACAAATTTGCAGCGCTGCAGCAGGGTGTGAAAACACACCCTCTCCAGCGCTGCAATTGCGGTGCTGCAAAGCACCAGTGTAGTCAAAGCCCCAGCGCTGGGAGCGCGGCTCCCAGCGCTGTCCATTATTCCCCACAGGGAGGTGGAGTACGGACAGCGCTGGGAGAGCTTTCTCCCAGCGCTGGTGCTTTGACTACACTTAGCGCTTCAAAGCGCTGCCGCGGCAGCGCTTTGAAGTGTAAGTGTAGCCAAAGCCCCAGTGCTGGTAGGTACACCCCTTGTGAAGGTGGGTTTTTTAGAGAGCTCTCCCCCAGCGCTATGCCATGATTACACAAGCCACGTTAAAGTGCTGCCGCAGGATTTCAGAAGCAATCAGGATTGATCTAACTCTGCTCCCAGTGGAATCAAAGGCAGTTTTGCCATTGTCTCCTATGGGAGCCAAGTTAGACCAATACTGAGCACTTCTGAAAATCCCAATCCTAGAGGCCTGCATAGTTGCTTCCATAATCAAACTAAGGCAAAAAATTTGAGACCACCTCAAAAATGCCATGTAAAGTGTTTTGAGATCTTTAGTTTGGCAGGCAGTGAAGAATTGCAGTATCCATCTAACCCCAGTGCCCTTTCTGATACAGGATTGCACTGCGTGTCCCTTTCTGATATTCTAGCTAGCATAGTGTTCATCCCACAGGCCACCACTTGTCCATTTCCATTTCTTTTAATTTTTGTAATTTAAATATTAGTTATATTAGTATTGGTCTTAGATGTCAGAGTAATAACCCTACAAAGTGAAAACCTTGTAATGGGTGTGTCTCAGGAAGTAACAATTCAAGCTTCCATATAATGTCCTGCTAATGTAAATACTCCAACCTTGACCTGATGTGCACAGCTTTCTAGAGAGGAAGAAATAGAGTGTCATCTCAATGGCCCTGTCAGCCCTTGGTCTCTAAGATGAGAATGCCAACAAAGGGGCCTATTGCTGCCAAGCCAACTGTGACAGTAGTGTTAATTGTATGGACCCCTGCCTGGTAGGAGATTTACTGAGATCTTCAATCATTTTATACATCATACTGTTGAACACCCATAAATCCAAGAAAGCTGCAGGGAGCTAAACAATGTGCAAAGCAAGTTTAGGCTTTGTCTACATTGCCAAAAGTTATACCACATTTATTAAAGTGCTTTAATTAAACCTCTGTTGCATGTCCACACTGTGCTCCTTGTGTTGCTGGAGTGCATCCACATTAGCAGCTCTTGCAGTGACAAAGAGAGCAGTGCACTGTGCATAGCTATCCCACTCTGCAACTGGCCGCAGGGTGCTTTGGGAAGGGTTTGCAATGCCTCATGGGGCAGGTACAGCATCACATGATGCAGGTTTCTCAATCCCATTGTTCCATGGGCATCCTACTACATTGCCAACTGCTTTTCAACTGAAGTCCAGGGGAGGGAGAGTGTGTGACAGGGAGAATGTGTGTATGGGGGAGGACAGACTGCATGTTGGGGGAGAGTGAGTGTGTCGGCATGCTGTCTCATAAGTTCAGACCGCTGCAGGAAGCAACGTGTCCTGAAACGGGGAAGGGGAAACCCCGACATCAGCCCCGCCTCCCTTCCTACCTCTGCACAGAACAGTCTGTCTCTCTCTCTCTCTCTGTCACGCACACACATCCACCCCTGCCTGCCTGCCTGCCTCTGTGTTCATAGTGTGGGAGACAGCAGGAGCGTTTCATGTAAATGATTGGCTCTTTGTTTCCCGGAGCGGAGCAGAGCAGCGCAGCGCAGCACACTGGCTGGCTGTCAGAACGGAGCTTTGAAAGGGGAGAGGTGCATCCTGCAGGGCTGCTGAGTTCAAAACAATGAGCAGAACAGTCACGGCAGGCATTGTGGGACACTCCGGAGGCCAATTACAGCGAGAAAAGCAAGCCCGGTGTTTACACTGGCACTATGGCGATCAAACTTTTGCGCAAAAAGCCTTTTCACTCTCACTGAGGTGGTTTTATTACAGTGCTGCAACTGAGGCGTTTTGTCTCAAAAAGTGACACTGCAGTGTGTACACCTCTGCGTTTCATCGCCAAAAGCTGCCTTTTGGTATAAAAACTTGGCAGTGTAGACCAGGCCCTAGTGTCTGCTTCCATTTAAGATACATCAGTGGAAGCTGCTTTGCATGTGCAGTAGCTGCTAAGTACAGCCTAGCCCAAATGATTTTATGCTCTATCACATTCCCCATTGCTAACACTTTTTAATGAGTGCTTTTCATGAGACAGATGCATACACAGTGGCATGATTCTGATTCCCATTGCATCAGAGAATTCACTCTGTTGACTTCAGCAGAGTTAGTTGGGATTTACATCAGTATTAAAGAGATCAGAATCTGCCTTCAGCATGCTGATAGGTGGGTCATAGGAAATGGAGCTCATCAATCCATTTGTAAACTGATTTGATGTGATTCTGTATCTAAATGTTCTCAGCTCTTCTAATACAGTGTGCTCACATCACCTATCTGACACGGATTTACTGGCCAAGACAACCCACAACCTGAGGCATCCGCAGTTATTAAATCAACTCATAAAATTCTCTTCTATAGCATTCTTCTCTATGAGTGATTTAGGACCAAGTACATAGAGTGCTTAGCAATTAGATTTGTTGTCTCCTGATTCACATTCTTTCTGTTTTGTTAGTAATTTTGCATAATAAACACCAGCCGAAGTGCTTGGTCATCATGATTAAACTCAAAACCTAGTTTTGGGGATTTTTTTAGCGCTCTGCAGTTAATCAAAATCTGGGCTTTCTTTCCCAGTCTCCCCTCCCCCATTCCTAAATTCCTCTGGGGCTTAGGCTTTGCTAAGAGTTGCTCTGGAGAGCAGCCACAAAGAGTTGAGAAAAAATGCAAGTTCCCTTCTGCAGTTTATCTGGGCAAAGAGCCCTTCCTAGCACAGACAGTGCTTCTGCTCTCACAGCAGTCCCCGTAGTTCCATGGGTCCCTTTAGGACTTTTATTCAGATTTCTCACAGTTCATCCCCCCGAGAAGCAAGGGATTGGCCTGTTGCAGAGAGCCGTGTTGGAAGGGAGAAAGTTGTAGGATTTTGGTGGAGGCCTGTGTTGTAGCGAGCTGGCAGGACCTCTGTCAGGGATGAGGTTATTGCCCTGGACTCACTATGACCGGTGCAGGGGGTGCAGCAGGCTGGATGACAGGCTGACAGCACATTGAGGCCACTCAGATTGCGAGGGTGCTGTGTTTGGGTCAGGTCCTCCGAGGCAGTAAATGTGGCTAGTCCTGGTGGTCTCAAGTGGAGGCTCACCCCTTTTTTCACACTATTAATCTGCTGCCCCCTCCAGCCAATCACAGCTGAGACTCTTCAAATGTAACTGGGGGTTGGATCAAAGCAGGACACTTGGGATCCAGGTTCAGTGGTATGAGGTGACCCAGTGCAGAAGAAACTCAGAGCAAATGACAAACCAGGGGCCAGATCTTCAGCTCTGCTCAAGGAAAGGAGTGCTTGGAGCTGAGGAGGTGCCAGGGGTGGGTGGATTTAAGCTAGTTTTACTCCCTTCCCCCACACCAGATCCAGTGGCTGGTCCTCTGGAGCAAGTCAGAGTAGTGGCCTCATGGCTGACTTGCAAAAAGAGGCAGTTTAAAGCAAGCGCTTTGCAGGTAACAGAGTGAAATATTAATATTAATAAACTGTTGATTGAAGTGAATTATTTAAGTGTGTTAAGGCTTGCCTATGTGACCATTTAGTTCATTTTAAAATGAGTCTATCCTGCACTAGCCTGCCACCTCTGTCAGTGTGGATCCTGCTGAGACATGTCAACAGTTCATTAGAGTACTTTGATCTAATCAAAGAGGACTTGATCAAAGCACCCTAATGAACTGTTAATATACATCAGCAGAGTTCACCCAGACAAGGGGCAGGCTTCTGTGAATGAATGTTCATGTAGACAAGCTCTGATTGTCATTTTGCTGTTTTATGATTTTAAATCATACCTAAAAAAAAAGATTTAAAACAGTCCAGTGTCATGTCCTTTTAAAAATCCAGAAAGCTTTTCTCAGCATTCTGGAATGAAAATTGTAAACGTCTTCAGAAGAATAAATAATTACCATAATTGGATCTATTATGTAGAGGAGACTGAAAGAGGATCATGAGAAAAGAAGACAAATATCCTCCAGTTGAAGCAGTGTAGATCAGCTGTGAGGTAAGGACAGGACAGCTTTCCAGGCCTCTGATTTGCATTTAAATGTTTACTTATTTCCATGAGTTGTTTACAGGGCCATCCCTAGACATTTTGGAGCCCTATGCAGCCCCCCCGGGCAGGTGCATCCACGGGCTTCTGCGGGGGGTGGGGGGCAGGGGGAAGCCGCTCCCCAGCACTCACTGGCGGCGCAGGAGTGGATATTCTTGGAGCGGGATTAAAAAAATAGTCTCCCACAGGGCTCTGCTTCGGAGCCCCAACTGGGATAGACACAGGGGTAACCACTGTACTATTTTCCCAAGCTGATACCCTGGGGCAGTGACACAGCTGCTGCTGCTGCTTGAAAGCTGAAGATGAACATGCTATAGTGTTAGTTTAGCAGCTTTGAGTGGCACATACAGTTAGGAGGAGGGCTACATTTATTTTCCTTTGATTTCATTTTTCCTGAGGGTCAGACCCAAAGCCTGATTCTCATCTCACTTTTGTACCAGTGTTATGACAGTGTAACTTCATTGACTTCAGGTGAGTTACTCCTGATTTACACTGGTGTTGGAAGAAAAGTAGGCCTGGGTGACCTATTCCTTGACAACGAGTGTGATGACTTAAGGAGCAAGCCAGTGTAATATTTAGCCTTATGGGGTGCCAAGGTGGAAAAGGCACTGACATAGTTTCTCACCCCCCCCCCCAAAACATGGGATCTGACTTTGAAGAGTGAAGGAGAACAGAAGTCTTGAACTTGCTGTTTCCTCTCCTTCAAAAATCTATAAAGACCTGTGAGCTTATCATGCCAGCTTCATACAAATAACCCAAGTGTCAGGTCTCCCACTGTGATGAATCGACAGATATGTACGCTACATTGCTTTTGGGATATGGCAGTTCCACTCATGTGTGATTGCTCTCCTCTGTACTGGCGGAGCTAATGGAACTGTTCTGCTGTTTTCCCAGTAGTAGGGAGGGATTCAGGTTTCAAACTTTCCCCTTGGCGCTCTGAATGGCTCAGGGAGTTGGCTCTAGAGCATTTTGCTGCCTACTTGGTTGTAATCCAGCCAAGGCATGTTGTGGTGAATGATTGGTTAGTAAACTGAAGGGTAAAGTATAGCTATTATTTCTGGCAGAACTGCTGTTAAATAGCTTGAAGAAAGGCCAATATTGGGTTCTGTCAGTACGACCCACCAGAAGCAATGTTCAGTGTTGTGTTTTCCTATCAAGTTGGCATTCAGTCTCCCAGAGGATCTATGGGAAATGGCAGTAAGTGAACTGTATTGTTTAAGATGATCAAAACATTTCCTTTTTCCTTATCTCTGTGTTTTCATTTATATCATCCTCTCTGTAATTAGAATCTTTCTCCTTTATGTCTCTAACATAATGCTGAACACATTGTTCTTGTTTGAGTGTCGTTGAGTGTGCGTATTTTAATAATCACCTTGCAATCATGCAGTTCCGTATTCCATTAGCATGGTTCACCTGCCTAAGTACTTATCTGAGTATCCAAATGCAAGATTTGGACATTCTGTTTATTCGCATATGAAACTTGTGGCAGCCAGTGAGTCTGCTGCTAATATTGACACATCTGCATGTTCTCCATTAAAATGAAAGCGACTAGTGCATTATGAGCTTCACCACAGCATTGTAGAGAAATTCAGCAGCTGCCATTCCAGGGAATAGTGGGGAAAGCAGGTACATGCCTGAATCTTTAAACAGAACTTAACAGTTTAGAAAACAGGGCAAGGATAATTCTTCATTAACACACACAATCTCACCCTGGACCACTCTCAGGAAAATGCTCACCACGCAGGTAGCACTTCTTAGGCCTTGTCTACACTGGCATGTTTCTGTGCGGTAAAGCAGCTTTCTGCAGTTTTAACTCCCGAGGTGTACACACTGCCAAGCCACTTAGTGCACAGAAACTGTGCAGTTGCAGCGCTGTAAAACACCCCAATGAGAGGCATACAGCTTTCTGTGCCGGGGTACAGTGCCGCGGTGCCAGTGTAGATTACAGTGCTGTGATTGGCCTCCAGAAGGTGTCCCACAATGCCTGTTTTTGCCTTTTTGGTCATTGGTTTGAACTCTGCTGCCCTGCCCTCAGGTGACCAACCGTGAGCCCCACCCCTTGAATTCTTTGGGAATTTTGAAAAAGTCCCCTTCCTGTTTGCTCAGTGATGCGTGCAGTGATCCCAGCGTATCTTTCCAGGTGGCTAGGTGCCTGCTCCACGCACCAGGCGATCCCCCGCTTGGAGCAATGCCGAGCTGCTGGACCTCATCAGCATTTGGGGAGAGGAGGCTGTGCAGTCCCAGCTGTGCTCCAGCCATAGGAATTATGATACCTACAGACAGATTTCACGATGCATGACAGAAAGGGGCCATGACTGAGACACACTGCAGTGCAGGGTCAAAGTGAAGGAGCTGCAGAACGCCTGCCACAAGGTGCGGGAGGCAAACTGCTGCTCCGGTGCTGCGCCATGAGCTGCCAGTTCTATAAAGAGCTGGATGTGATACTCGATGGCGACCCCCACCTCCACTGCGAAGGCCACTGTGGATACTTCGGTGGCTCACGGGCCAGTCGAGAGTGGATCAAACCAGGAGGAGGAGATCTTAAACGAGGAGGGGGAGGGGAACCCAGAGGCAGAGGACGACTCGGAGGTCAGAGATGCATGCAGCCAGGAGAAGCTTTTCTACCCCGGAGAAGGCCAGCCAGTCACAGCTGTTGGATGTTGGCGAAGCCCAAACAGGAGAGGAGGCCCCGGTAAGCGGATTTGATTTTGAGAATCGTTGAAGCGAGTTGTTGGGGGCAGCAAGGTTGCAAAAAGCAGGCTTGTGTCTGTGTGAGGCACATACCACCAGAACAGGGTGTTGATTGATTCCCTCACTTCACAGGAATCTCCCTAAGAAATCTCCAGGAAATTCTCATGGAGATCTAGAAGCAATTTAGAATCATAGAATGTCAGGGTTGGAAGGGACCTCAGGAGGTCATCTAGTCCAACCCCCTGCTCAAAGCAGGACCAATCCCCAGACAATTTTTTGGCCCAAATGGCCCCCTCAAGGATTGAACTCACAACCCCAGGTTTAGCAGGCCAGTGCTTAAACCACTGGGCAATCCACTGCCACAGGTTCTTTGGCAGAGCTGCTTTGTTTCTTGCCCCATTAACGGTAACTTCCCTGCACCACTCTGCCGTCACTGGGGGAGGGGGGACCATTGCACACAGGCGAGCTGCACAGGGGCCAGGTCGGAAGCCACAGTCTTGGAGAAGACCCTCCCTTGATTCCCAGCTCACCCTCAGCAGCAAGATGGAAAATGTGGGGACAGGAATGATTATCAGGTCTCCCCTACAGTGCTGGCTCTCCCTGAGAACCCAGTGTACAGTAGGGTCTGGGAACACTGATTTACCCTGCCCCTGCGGCTGCTTACCATTTTGGGGGTCTTATGGCTCATGTGTGCTTGCCTGGGGTCAACCAGTTAGTGATAGGTTTGTGAATAGTGGCTGTGTTTTAAATCACTGAATCAGTGTTCTGTGTGTTGCAAACAATACTGCTTCTGTAAAATGTTGTGTTTTGGCTTCACAGAGATGACCTTGGGAGCCCAGCCTCCCTTTCTGTTATCGGTGGCTGAACGGCTGGGCAGAATTAGAAAGCGGCCACAGAGAACTAAGGAGAACTTTCTGTGTGAGGTTATGATGCACTCCACGGCCGAAAAACAGGAATTGAAGGCGTGGCAGGACAGTGAGAAGAGGGACCAAAATGAGAATGTGGCGCGCCAGAATGAAGCCACAGAGAGGCTTTTAAACATTATGGAGCACCAAATGGACACACTCCAGGTAATACCAGCACTGCAAACCGAGCAGCTCCGTGCCTGCCCTCCCCTGCAGCCAGTGTTACAAAACTCTTTCCCATGTGCCCCCCAAGACACTGCCTACACACTTTTATCAATGTCCTGGCTCCAGTCTGTACCCATGGCATTCCACTCCTCCCCCATCACAGTCCAGCACTGCGGACTCCCAGTACCCACTGCACTCAACACCCATCACTCTGCAGTTTAGCCCTGCTGAAGTACAGTACCCGCTGCACTGTACTCCAAAGGAGAAAGTTGGATATGATCCCTGGACATACACAAATCTTTAACCATCCTGGGATCCCATCTCCTCCTGGGACCTTCCCTTCCCCCATCCTCCTCAGGGCTGATGTGTTTTATTGTTTGTCTCTCTCTTCTGGTTGTTTTTTAATAAAAGAATTGTGTTGGTTTGAAAGCAATCTTTATTCTATTAACTGAAAGCAAACAGAGCCCTGCAACTCAACAGACAATTATGTTAAACCTTCATATTGCATCATCTGCACCAATTACAATCACCTCCTAGCATTAGAAGCACTGCACTCCCGAGCGTAGCAACAAATATTTGTGGCTTTCAGCTTCATATTGCTTCCTCAAGGCAGCCCTGATCCCTATGGCCCTGCGCTGCGCCCTTCTAATAGCCCTGGTCTCTGGCTGTTCAAGTTCAGCCTCCAGGCACTGAGTTTCTGTGGTCAAGCCCTGAGTGAAACTTTCACCCTTCCCTTCACAAATATTATGGAGCGTACAGCATGCGGCTATAAATGTAGAAATATTGTCATCGGCCAGGTCCAGCTTCCCATAAAGGCAATGCCAGCGGGCCTTTAAACGGCCAAATGCACACTCAGCAGTCATTCTGCATTTGCTCAGCCTGTTGTTGAACTGCTCCTTGCTGCTGTCAAGGTGTCCTGTGTATGGCTTCATAAGCCATGGCATTAAGGGGTAGGTGGGGTCTCCCAGGATCACAATGGGCATGTTGACTTCCCCAACGGTGATCGGGTCCGGGATGAAAGTCTCTGCTTGCAGCTTCCTGATCAGGCCAGTGTTCCAAAACATGCATGTGTCATGCACCTTTCCAGACCAGCCTGCGTTAATGTCTGTGAAATGCCCACGGTGATCCACAAGCGCCTGGAGAACCAAAGAGAAATAGCCCTTGCGATTAATTTACTCGATGGCTGGGTGGTCTGGTGCCAGAATTGGAATATGCGTGCCATCTGTCACTCCTCCGCAGTTAGGGAAACTCATTTGTGCAAAGCCACCCACAGTGTCATGCACATTGCCCACTTCCGTCAACATGATTCCAATGGTCGACTTTCCCCCTCTGAAGTGGTTAGCGACCAATCGGTAGCAGTCTGGAGTAGCCAGCTTCCACAGTGCAATCACCACACACTTCTCCAGTAGCAGGGCAGCTCTCATTCTCGTGTCCTTGCGCCACAAGGCTGGGGCGAGCTCATCACCAGTCCCATGAATGTGGCTTTCCTCATCTAAAAGTTCTGCAGCCACTGCTCGTCATCCCAGACGTGCATGACGATGTGATCCCACCACTCAGTGCTTGTTTCTTGAGCCCAAAAGTGGCGTTCCACGGTGGTCAGCACCTCTGTGAATGCCACAAGCAATCTCGTATCATAGCTAGTACACATGGCAAGATCAATGTCACACTCCTCTTGCCTTTATAGTTTAAGGAATAACTCCACTGCCACTCGTGACATGTTAGTCAGAGCGAGTAGCATACTGGTCAACAGTTCAGGATCCATTCCTGCAGACCGAAGAGGCAGAGTGTGCAGTACACAAACTGTTGAAAGGTGGCACTAAATACGGATGGAAGCACAGGGATTGCTGGGATGCGAAGCAATGCATCATGGGGCATTGGGACAGTATGCCCCGCGATCCCCTCCACCTTCCCACAACTCTTAGCAGCAGAAGAGGAATAGATGTTCTGTGGGATAGCTGCCCAGAGTGCACCGCTCTGAATACCGCGGCAAGTGCCGCAAGTGTGAACACGCTATTGCGCAGGCAGCTGATAGTGTGAACACACAACAGCAGTTACCCTTCAGCACTCTCTGAGAGGTGCTGTAACTGCCGGCACTGTATCTCTGCCAGTGTAGACATACCCTTAGACATAAACTGATTGATTCCCCACAACACTCCTTCAAGGCAGGCAACTATTACTACTCCCATTTTACAGATGGGGAAACCGAGGCAGAGAAAAAGTCAGTGGCCATATAGTGAGTGAGTAGAAGGGCTGAGATTTAACACAGGAGTTCCTATCCTCTGTCCCATATTCAGACTAAGAGAGCATGCTGGCACAAGATCAGTTTCTCTTTAAAGCAAAGTCTGTGAAATAGCTGAGAGAAGACGTACTCTTTTAAGTGGTGAGCTGTTGTGGGAAAGTGCAGATTGTGAAAGAAATTGGAAGCATAAACCACTCTTGAAGATCCAGTACCACTGAGGATTTTCAAAGTAAAACACAAGTGAAAGAAGAAAAGCCAAGAAAACAAAATCCAAAATCAACCTAATTTTCCTTGACCATCTGGTGAAGGAAGCAATGTTTTCTTGTATTCTTGCATAAGATCGAGGCTATTTCATGCTTGCTGCCAGGGCCTGCAAGGTAGGCCAATACACAGAGTAACAGCAACGTGATTACTCTCTGATAGCTGGAAAGAAAGAAGCAAACTTTCCATTAGCAGCTTATTCTGCTCTTATTTGTACTAAGATGTGCAGATAACTGTTCACCAGAGTTCTGAGCAACACAGGATCTAGCTAGCTAGTTAAATGGTGATTGCTAGCTATCATAATTTCCATGTAAATTAGGACTGTATGGTGAAGTCCCTAGCAGACTTAATGAATCGTCTTTCCCTAGCAGAAGAGATTCTGTTTGCACTCTATTTGGGTGGTTATGTGGGGTTTCTCAGTGGAGCTTGTTGATTTACATCATCCAAGGATCTGGCCCAGCATTTAAAGAGAAGAGCATCCTGTAATGCTGTACCCCATAATGCTTTATGGGACTATGACATAACTGGAATATGTTTTGTGCTTCCTGTGCCATGTAACATAGCTCTATAAAGGTTATGGTCTACTATATCTATTCATCCTATGTGTACACATATATCATTTTGTATTTGAGGTTAAGAATATTGGATGTATACTTGCTTGATCTCTAAGTAAACTTTGTGAGGCATTTGGTCAGTTTCTTTAGGAAGGAATTCGCAAGGTTAAGTACCCGATCAGGAAGCACTTGGGGAACAATGCATCTTGGAATGCTCCAATCCACATAAGAAGTCTTCCTGGAGACATACAAGATACCATGTGGACAATGGCTTCTGCCTGTAAAGACTGTGAGTCATGCATGGACATGTGACTTGCCCAGGTGACTCCAGAACTCCATCTTGGAGCTGGACTTTGCATAGGAGTGAGGAGAAAGTCTATATAAACCCCTGCGAGACCCCTCCATTTTGTCTTCAGCTGGCTAAAGAGAGAGCCTCTGCACCCCCCAGGATGCTTGAAAGAAACTGGAACAAAGGACAGTAACTACAGGGGGTGTGAGTGATTGCTGGACCCAGGCTAAAAGGAGATTAGTCTATAAAAGGGAGCATTCTGGAACTGGTGAGGATCTTATCTGTTTTCAGTTTGATTAGACATAGATTTGCGCATTTTATTGTATTTTGCTTGGTGACTTCCTTTGTTCTGTCTGTTACTACTTGGAACCACTTTAAATCCTACTTTCTGTATTTAATAAAATTGCTTTTTACTTATTAATTAACTCAGAGTATGTATTAATACCTGAGGGAGCAAACAGTTGTGCATATCTCTCTATCAGTGTTATAGAGGGTGAACAATTTATGAATTTACCCTGCATAAGCTTTATACAGGGTAAAGCAGATTTATTTGGGTTTAGACCCCCTTGGGAGTTGGGCATCTGAGTGTTAAAGACAGGAACACTTCTGTGAGCTGCTTTCAGGTAAACCTGCAGCTTTGGGGCAAGTAATTCAGACCCCGGGTCTGTGTTGGAGCAGACGGGAGTGTCTGGCTCAGCAAGACGGTGCTGGAGTCTTGAGCTGTCAGGCAAAGCAGGGATAGAAGTAGTCTTGGCACATCAGGTAGCAGCTCTCAAGGGGGTTTCTGTGATCCAACCCGTCACACATCCTAACAAGTAAGGAGGGAGAATTGAGGAAGGAGGAGGTGATGCAGGAGAAGAGTTGGAAGTTCATATTTGGAAGGAAGGCGATTTTCACGGCATGGCTTTATTCTAAACTCAGTAGTGCTGATTACTTGGTTTGCGTTTGAGCTGCAGCTCATGGGTGGAGAATCCGGCTGTACCGTGAAGAAAGAAGTTGTAAGCAGAGGTGGGCTAAAACCAGAACCATTGATCCAACCACCTTGCTTCACACCCATAACACTGTTTTCTTAAAAGAGAACAAACCCTCTAGTTGTGTGCACCTCAACCAGAGGAGTGGGTGGATGTCACTTGACTCTCCAGTGTATCAATCAGGAAATGGGCTGGGAATCCTGAATGGAATGGTCTTCTGGTTCCATTTTGCCAGTTTCCCCTTCTCAGAATGAACCACGTCAGTAGGAAAAGTCTTAGGGTATGTGCACCCTGCACCTGGGCACTTGCCTCCAGCCTGGGTATTTGGACACATGCTAGCTCCACTTGAGCTAGCATGCTAAAAATAGCAGCATGGATGTTGTTGCACGGGCAGTGGCACAGATTAGCTATCCAAGCACAAGACCACTCGACCCCCTGGGTCTGAGCGAGGGTTGCTAGCCCATGCCACTGTCCATGCTTCCAGAACATCCACAGTGCTATTCTGAGTGCACTGGTTCCAGTGAAGCTAGCATGAGGCACACTCCCAGCTGCAGTACAGACATACACGTGTAGGCCCAGGCTGCAAAGCCCCAGCGTGGGCTGCAGGGAAAGGTAGGCTCTGCATCTCTGAAGGCTCCTTCCCCTCTCCCTGGGACCTGTTGCTCATGCCCAATGAAATCTTCTCTACCATAGATTTTGAAACAAATGCTGGACCCATGCCTTAGTCCTGACTCATTGGCTTCACTAGAAGGGTAGCCTGAGCTCATTGCGAGTCAGCAGCATGTTTACAGACTACAGACTAGGGACTGAGTGGCTAGGCAGCAGTACTGCAGAAATGGATTTAGGGGTTACAGTGGGCGAGAAGCTGGATATGAGTCAACAGTGTGCCCTTGTTGTCAAGAAGGCTAACGGCATTTTGGGCTGTATAAGTAGGGGGGCATTGCCAGCAGATCGAGGGACGTGATCATTCCCCTCTATTCGGCACTGGTGAGGCCTCATCTGGAGTATTGCATCCAGTTTTGGGCCCCACACTACAAGAAGGATGTGGAAAAATTTGGAAGAGCCAGCGGAGGGCAACAAAAATGATTAGGGGGCTGGAGCACATGACTTATGAGGAGAGGCTGGGGGAACTGGGATTATTTAGTCTGCAGAAGAGAAGAATTAGGGGGGATTTGATAGCTGCTTTCAACTATCTGAAAGGGGGTTCAAAAGAGGATGGATCTAGACTGTTCTCAGTGGTACCAGATGACAGAACAAGGACTAATGGGGGAGGTTTAGGATGGATATTAGGAAAAACTTTTTCACTAGGAGGGTGGTGAAGCACTGGAATGGGTTACCTAGGGAGGTGATGGAATCTACTTCCTTAGAGGTTTTTAAGGTCAGGCTTGATAAAGCCCTGGCTGGGATGATTTACTTGGGAATTGGTCCCGCTTTGAGCAGGGGGTTGGACTAGATGACCTCCTGAGGTCCCTTCCAACCCTGATATTCTATGATTCTATACTTGTGAATTCCTGGAAGAATTTACTCACTTGAAAATTCTCTTTTGGGGGAAATATCTCAAAAATTCCCTTCTTGCTCCATTATCCAGAACAATCAGCCTCACCAGGGTTACCAGAGTGAGGCTGAGCTTGCCATCAGATGGACTGTAAGGAGAAATTTCTCTTTTGCTTCTGTATTCCAGTAACCATAATTAGGGAGTTTTTAGAATGACACCAAAAGTGTGTAATCTTTGTAGATACAGCTGGTCCCTGCATGTAAATCATTATCAGCCCTGAGCATCACAGTGAGCTAAACTTCACAAAGCCCATAGCACAAGTTTGTCAGAACTGGCTTTCCAAGTGTGACAGAAAGAGAGGGGTTTCCTGAAAGCTCTACATCCTGAGTGAAACCCGCTCTTTCTGCTGGGAGTGCCCCTTTAATCCATATGGGCAGGCCCTGTTCTAAGTTCCCTGTAAACTGTGTGGCTGCCGGGCCAGGATGTGCCCTCGGGAGGGGCGCCCCTCTTCCAGCCCCTCCCTAGCCCCGGACCTGCTGTGGCTGGGGGAGAGGAGCCCCTCCCGCGGCCCCAACCTAGCCCAGCCCACAACCTGCCGTGGCAGGTCTGGGGCTGAGTTGGGGTTGGGGCAGCCCAAACCCAGCCCCAACCCGGACCTGTTGCAGCTAGGGGAGGGGCACCTATCCCGTGGTCCCAGCCATAGGTGGGCGCAGCACATCTCATTGGGGTGAGCACCCAGGGAATTTTTTTTTTAAAGGCAAACATCATAAAGGTTGGAGTGCAGGAGGGAGTGTGGGGCATGGGAGAGGGTGCGGTGTGCAGGAAGGGGCTCAGGGCAAGGGATTGGGGCAGAGGAGGGGTGTGGAGTGTATAAGGAGGCTCAGGGAAAGGGGTTGGGGTGCAGGAGGGGTGCAGGGTGCAGCAGGGGGATGAGGGCAGGGGGTTGGGGTGTGAAGTGCAGGCAGGGGGTTAGGGCAGGGGGTTGGAGTACAGGAGGGGTGCAGGGTGCAACGGGGCTCAGGGCAGGGAGTTTGGGGTGCATGGGGGTGCAGCAGGGGCTCAGGGCAGGGAGTTGGGGTGCATGGGGGTGCAGGGTGCAGCAGGGGGCTCAGGGCAGGGGGTTGAGGTATGAGGTGCAGGCAGGGGCTTAAGGCAGGGAGTTGGGGTGCAGGCAGGGGGCTCAGGACAGGGAGTTGGGGGGTGGGATGCAGGAGGGGGCTCAGGGCAAGGGGTTGGGGGTGAGGTGCAGGCAGGTGGCTCAGAGCAGGGAGTTGGGGTGCAGGAGGGGTGCGGGGTGCAGGCAGGGGGCTCAGAACAGGGGGTTGGGGTGCAGGAGGGGTGTGGGGTGCGGCAGGGAGTTGGGGGCAGGGTGCAGGAGGGGGCTCAGGGCAAGGGGTTGGGGGTGAGGTGCAGGCAGGGGGTTGGGGGTGCAGGAGGGGTGCAGGGAGTGGCAGGTGGCTCAGAGCAGGGAGTTGGAGTGCAGGAGGAGTGCGGGGTGCGGCAGAGGGCTCAGGGCAGGGGTTGGGGTGCAGGAGGGGTGTAGGGTGCAGGCAGGGGGCTTAGAGCAGGGAGTTGGGGTGCAGGCAGGGGGCTCAGGGCAGGGGTTGGGGTGTAGGAGGGATGTGGGGTGCAGGCAGGGGGGTTAGAGCAGGGAGTTGGGGTGCAGGAGGGGTGCAGCAGGGGCTCAGGACGGAGTTGGGGTGCAGGGTATAGGCAGGGGGCTCAGGGCAGGGGTTGGGGTGCAGGAGGGTTGTGGGGTGCAGGCAGGAGGCCCAGGGCAGGGGTTGGGTTGCAGGAGGGGTGTGGGGTGCAGGCAGGAGGCCCAGGGCAGGGAGTTGGGGGACAGGGTGCAGGAGGGGTTCAGTCTCTGGCCCGGCGCCGCTTACCTGCAGCGACACGCTCCCTGCCCACCTGCCCTGGCCCCAGGAGCACCACTCACCACGTCCCAGTGCAGCCCTGGGGGGCCCACACGCTGCCCTTGCCATGCCTCCAGGTACCTCCCCTGAAGCTCCCATTGGCTGCGGTTTCCCATTCCCGGCCAATGGGAGCTGTGGGTGGCGGTGCCTGGAGCAACCCAGGGAGCCCTCTGTCCCCCCCCACCCCCGGGCCCCAGGGACGTGTTGCTGTGCCTGCAGCTTCTGAGAGCGGCGCGGGGCCTGCGGCACCACGGGGGGCAAATCCCGTGGGCCGGATCCAAAGTCCTGAGGGGCCAGATCTGGCCCGTGGGCATTAGGGTGTGCCTGGGCTGGTTCAGACCCACCCCCAGATTTCTCCCCCAACTGTCGGAAACTGCAAACTTCACCACGCCACCTTGTGCGTCCTGCACCCATCACTTCTCAGCTGCAGGGGGAGGGATCTCTGTACAGGGAGCTGCTCCCCCCAGCCACCCAATCCCCGTGCATCCAGACCCCCTCAGACCCTCCCACCAAGTGTCACCCCCCCACGCCCAGAACCGCCCAACAAGCCCCTGTGCATCCAGATCCCCCCCACACTGAGCCTCCCGCACCCAGATTGCCCCACACAGAACCCTCTCAACCCACACCTGCAGCCCCCCACACTAAGCCCTCCACACTTGGATCCTGCCTTGCTGAGCCTGCCTGCCCACACCTGGTGCACCTAGCACAGAGGGGCAGGGCCCTGTGGTGTTTCTGGGGCAGGCCTGGTCCTTGTGCTGTGTCAGGGTTGGGTGCAGCCTCACTGCTGAGTCTGTGTCCTGGGGGAAGCTGCACAGTGATCTCCCACCTCTGTACAGCCAGTGGCCTGTGCTCCTCACTGACATGCTGGAGCCTCCACATTTACTGGACAAATAAAATTTGCAGAATTTTGCATAACTTTAAAGTACTGTGCACAGAATTTTTATTTTTTTGGGGCGCAGAATGCCCTCAGGAGTAAATAATGGAACATTAATACAACATCCGAAATCATGGCCAGAAAGATTCCAGAGCTTAATTTTGCGTGATCATCATTGCACTAAGTGTGATTACAAGTAATTTCCTATGCAGTTTTCCACTGTATTGTTCTTTGGACATGTTGTGATACACGGTTTGATGTTTATAATAGGACAAAATTTGAGTCAGTCATTTCTCAGTGCCTGTTTGACAACGTAAATAAGGAAATACTGCTGGGAAACAGAGGGGTCAATGGCCTCTGTGCAGGGAGAGGGGCTGATGAATTCCTGTAGCACATACTGAACGTTCTCTTATTGTATAATGTCTTTCCTGGGGGCGAGGATGGAGTTAATGCAAATGCCCCAACTCTGGTTATGAAAAAAAACTAGCCTTGTGAAGCTACGCCCTGAGGAGGGGGTGATTGCCTGCTGATGAACTGTTACAGAACCAAGTTCTAAGGACCGAGTTGTATAAAGAAACAGCTGATCTACTCAGCCTTCCTTCTGGTTCCTGATCTAAAGACTGATAGGAACTTGTAACTATGAGGAAAACCCAGTTGTAAGTTTTGAAGGACTGACACCTACCAGAGCCCTAGGTTGGAGTTGGCGATGATCTCTGCTCAGCTTTTTAGCATGCGTGTAGGTTCTTTTATTGTTTTAATGTTTTCTCTGTAATGTTTTCACTTTCAGAACAAATGTGCTTGCTTAGAAAGAGCTGTATAATAACTTATAACTGCAGGCAATACACCGGTCATAGCCCTTGGGAAAAGGCAAAATGCAGGTGCTGGCCTTTTTAGGCAATCTGGGTTGCGGGGATTATCAGTGTAAATCAGAGAGCTATGCAGCCTTAAAATCCCTGACCAGCGGGGAGTGAGACATGTCTCTCTGCCCAGGAGAGATGATGGCTGGGATCTAGAAGCCTAAAGTGAGTCCCCCTGGGTGGACCATGGGTAACAGCTAATTTAGACCCCCATCATTTTATATGTATAGTTGGGATGTTTTCTAATATGTATTACTGTGCATTTATCAACATTGAATTTCATCTGCCATTTTGTTGCCCAGTCACCCAGTTTTGTGAGACCCCTTTTGTAACTCTTTTGCAGGCAGCTTTGGATTTAACTATCTTGAGTAATTTTGTATCATCTGCAAATTTTGCCAACTCACTGTTTACCCCTTTTTCCAGATCATTTCTGAATATGTTGAACCGCACTGGTCCCAGTACAGATCCTTGGGGGACACCACTATTTACCCCATCTCCATTCTGAAAACTGACTATTTAGTCCTGCCTTTTGTTTCCTCTCTTTTAACCAGTTATTGTTTCATGAGAGGACCTTCCCTCTTATCCCATGCTGCCTACTTTGCTTAACAGCCTTTGTTGAGAGACCTTGTCAAAGGTTTTCCGAAAGTCCAAGTACAATCGTTTTGCTCACTACTGTACTTCTTGACCCTAATTTAGCCAATGCAAAGTTCAGATAAAGTTCACTGTAGGTACTTCTGGGTGGGAGACAAGCCCCTTCTTTGTTCTATGGCTTCATAATTTTCAGTCATTGCCATAATTGTTCTAATGAGTTTTTATCTTTAAGAAAACATGTCCTGCTGGATTCGTTCCAAAATCCAATTAAAGAGCTAATGGTGAAATTACAAGGTTCCACTAATCTAATCTGGAGTGTGGCTGTGCTGTTGAGAGTAGAGGTAAAGTGTTGGTGCTGTTCCGGAAACCGCCTGGTTATCGTCAACAAATAGAATAATTAACAATAAATTAATGAACCTCATCCCTGTGCAGTGGGGCAGCTCAAGGCCTGTGCAGTGCTAAATCCCATTTAAACCTTATTTTGAGGACTTACACTGATCCTCTGCAAAAGGGAGAATTTCATCCAAATGAGAACAAAGGATCGATAGTTTGGCTCTCACCACAGTTTTTTGTTGGGACTCCTCCTCCTACAGGCCCTGGCCATAAATTAGCTTGGAGTCAAACCCAGGAGAAGGTCCAGAACAACTGTGTTTTGATGCTTCCAAGTTAATGCCCTACTTCATTTGCTCATTCTTTTACTCTTGGTCTCCTTTCTAACAGTGAAATATGTAATGGTCTGTATGGTTGTATGCTCCTAGCACAACACGGCTGGAATATATTTGGGCTTCTAGGAAGTACAAAAAATAAAATGTAGATCAGTTGGCTACATAGTCCCAAACCAGAAAGCAGCCTGTGGTAGGAAGAGAGACTGATATATAAACCCTTGTACCAGAGGCCTGCTATGAGGCCTCAGCTAAAGTAGTGGGCAAGCTTTACTAATGTACAGCAAAGTTAGCAAAAGTCAGGCTGACTTTAAAGCTCACAGAATCTGGCAAGAACAGGGCTGATATTGCAGAAATACACATTCCTAAGAAGTGCTAAGCACAGAACACTTACGCAAGAGTGCGCGTCCCGATATCAAGTGGTACCAAAACATCACGATATCAAGGATGGTACAAAAACATTCCCCAGGGATAACGAACACACTGACTCCTCCTAAAAGATAAGGTCAGGATAACAGTATGTAATAAAAATGTTTTGGTCAAACCAACAGGTACAAGGCAATGGGTAATAACTAGCCACGTCAGCGGGCAATTACTGTGTCAGAGGCAGTACGTAACTTGTTTGTATCAGGGTATAAAGATGTATCTCAGAGGGAGTGTCTTTGTCCAGCCGAGGGGGGAATGGAAAGTCCTGCCATTCACTGAGATGTGTCCATCTTCATGGGCATACATGTCTTAGTATCCTCATAGAGTCTGCCAGGTGCTGTTACCATGCTTTGTCGACAATAAAGCTGGCCAGGTGCCTTCGTACCTTAACAGATCTTGTGGTCACTGGGCGGTTCGCTTGAGGTCTGTGGTGCCGGCTGTCTGCGCAGAGCTGGGGCAGCACACAGGGAGAACACACACACACACAGCCGAACATCTGACCACACAGCCATGTTGTTTCACAAGGCTTGTGCACCACTCAAAACCTTTGTTTTGAGAATGTGAGTAGTGCATCAGCTCCATGCTGCCTGCCTGCACAGGAATGTATTTTACACACAGGAGCCTAGGTCTCTTAAAGTAGAGTTTCTGTAGTTTCCTTTTTCTGATGACAATAACAAGAAATTGTGTAGGGCCCTGTATGTTCTGTGACCAGGCATACATATACCTCCACTTATCTCCTATTCATATCCCTCAAAGACATATACCAAGATGAGCAACAGAAAATCATGATGGGTAAATTTCATCTCCTTTTCTTTTTACATGCTGAAAGACCATACAGGAAGAGCGTTTTCTCAGATGGAGCATAGCCAGGTTTCTTACCTTCAGCTAGAACAGTATCACTTGCTTCCCTGAACCTAATCTCTTTAATTTTGAAGGTGGGAGGCACATCAGCATTAAGACCCCGATTCGGGAAAACACTTAACATGTGCTCAACAGACCCACTGACTTCAGTAGCACCTAAGCATGTGCTTAAAGTTAAGAGCATGCTTAACTCTTTTCCTGACTAGAGGTGTTTTCCTGTATCAGGGTCTATAGTTGGTCCGATGGTGAACATGCGTTTTATCACACAGGCTAAGAATCAATAAACAAAAGTGAGACATGAGCAGAAAATTCTTCATCACAATTTTACAAATGTCTTGGAACTCATTTTTCACACCTCATTTTTAACATGTACAAAACCTCATATCTGTGCACACAAAATTCAGTACAGCCCACCTGTGTGCAAAGGAAGTTTATATGCACACTGCTATGTTTTTGCATATTCAAACATTAAATGCAAGAAAATGCACCCTCAAAAACCTAGGTGAAAAGAAAGTACCCCAAAAACTTTCCCCCACGAAACTATGAGCACAATTGTAGAGGCTGCAGTTAGTCGCTTTTGCAAGTGTCCTTACATGTTTCTTGAGCTCATGTAACTTAATTATATTAGAAACAACTGGTGTCCCATGGTTAGAAATATGTTTGCTCAAGGGGGAGAAGAACAATGTAAGAATATATCCAATTTAGTTTCTTGTTTCATGATGATTGGGACCTTTCCCAGAATCTTTCAACGAGAGTAAACTTGATTTAGAGCAGTCTCATTTGTCCAAGACTATCACTGTAATTGTTTATTATAGTAACAAACAGCATTGTAGATGTGCGTGGGTCTCTGCCGACAAATACAAAAAAGAGAGAGGCCCTACCTTACGGCTGTTACAATGCAGTTTAGACAGTGTAAAGCTAAAGAAGAGGGAAGGGGAGAGATTGTCATATAAAGTCATGAGAATTTGCATTGCTGAAGTTTGACATGTGTCGTCTTGTCATTACAGGACTATTATTTATGTAAGTTGCTTTATTTAAAGGCAGTAGAGTGGGGGTTTTGGTTATTGGACAAAGGCCCATTGAAACTAACTTTATGTTCTGAGCAGCTGTACCTGGTTGTCTGTTCAGTGATACTCTTTGTCAGTCCCTCCACCCACCCCTATTTAAGATTTGGGACTGCAAAAGAATAGGTTTGGGGGAAATACAACACTTGAAAATCTAAAATCCTTTGCAGACCTCTGGAAAGCTCAGCTGCCTTTTGTCTCTGATTCTCATCACTGTTGTCAAATGCTCCCTGGAATGTTGCAATGCTGAGCAGAGGAGCTGGCATAACAAAGAAGAGGGTGGGATGCCCTGATACAAGCTATCTGATAAAAGCACAGAGCATCCCACCCTCCTCTTTGTTATCCCTTTAAAAAACTATCCACAATTTCAAAGGTGTTTGCAAGTGGAGCAAAGGAAGTTGCTTATACAAGGCTGAATTTTTTAGATTTCAAGTGGACTGAATCATAGAATGATAGAATCATTGAATATCAGGGTTGGAAGGGCCCTCAGGAGGTCATCTAGTCCAACCCCCTGCTCAAAGCAGGACCAATCCCCAACTAAATCATCCCAGCCAGGGCTTTGTCAAGCCTGACCTTAAAAACCTCTAAGGAAGGAGATTCCACCACCTCCCTAGGTAACCCCTTCCAGTGCTTCATCACCTAGTGAAAAAGTTTTTCCTAATATCCAACCTAAACTTCCCTCATTGCAACTTGAGGCCATTACTCCTTGTTCTGTCACTGAGGGCTTGTCTACACTGGCACTTTACAGCGCTGCAACTTTCTTGCTCGGGGTGTGAAAAAAACACCCCTGAGCACAGCAAGTTCCAGTGCTGTAAAGTACCAGTGAAGACAGTGCACCAGTACTGGGACCCCACCTCCTCCTGGGACCTTTCCATCCCCCTGACTGCTGATGTGTTTTTTTTGTTTGACTCTCTCCTCTGGTTGTTGTTTTTTTAATAAAAGAATTGTGTTGATTTGAAAGCAATCTTTATTCTATTAATTGAAAGCAAACAGAGCCCTGCAACGCAACAGTCAGTTATGTTAAACCTTCGTAGTGCATCGTCTGCACCAATCACAGTCACCTCCTAGCATTACAAGCACTGCACTCCCGAGCATAGCAACAAATATTAGTGGCTTTCAACTTTAAATAACTGCCTCAAGGCATCCTTGATCCTTATGCCCTGCGCTGCTCCCCTGTAATAGCCCTGGTCTCTGTTCAAACTCAGCCTCCAGGCACTGCGCCTCTGCGGTCAAGTCTGGAGTGACTTCTCTTCACCAGGGCTGCCCGGGGGGGGAGGGGGAAGTGGGGCAATTTGCCCCGGGCCCCATAGTATTCTATAGTATTGCAACTTTTTTTTATGGAAGGGGCCCCCGAAATTGCTTTGCCCCAAGCCCCCTGAATCCTCTGGGCAGCCCTGCCCTTCACAAGTATTATGGAGCGTACAGCATGCGGCTATAAGCATAGGAATACAGTCATCAGCCAGGTCCAGCTTCCCATATAGGCAACACCAGTGGGCCTTTAAATGGCCAAAAGCACACTCAGCAGTCATTCTGCATTGGCTCAGCCTGTTGTTGAACTGCTCCTGGCTGCTGTCAAGGTCAGGGGCGGCTCTAGTAATTGCGGCGCCCCAAGCAGGGTGGCACGCCGCGGGGGGCGCTCTGGTGGTCACCAGTCCTGCGGCTCCGGTGCACCTCCTGCAGACGTGCCTGCGGAGGGTCCGCTGGTCCCGCGGCTCGGGTGGACCTCCCGCAGGCGTGCCTGCGGATGCTCCACCCGAGCCGCGGGACCAGCGGACCCTCCGCAGCCATGCCTGCGGCAGGTCCACCGGAGCCGCGGACGACCGGACCCTCCGCAGGCACACCTGCGGGAGGTCCACCGGAGCCGCCTGCTGCCCTCCCGGCAGCATGCCGCCCCAAGCACGCGCTTGGCGCGCTGGGGTCTAGAGCCAGCCCTGGTCAAGGTGCCCTGTGTATGGATTCGTAAGCCACGGCATTAAGGGGTAGGTGGGGTCTCCCAGGATCACAATGGGCATTTGGACTTCCCCTACAGTGATCTGGTCCAGGAAGAAAGTCCCTGCTTGCAGCTTCCTGATCAGGCCAGTGTTCCAAAACATGCATGTGTCATGCACCTTTCCAGACCAGCCTGTGTTAATGTCCATGAAACGCCCATGGTGATCCACAAGCACCTGGAGAACCATAGAGAAATACCCTTTGCGATTAATGTACTCGGTGGCTGGGTGGTCCGGTGCCAGAATTGGAATATGTGTGCCATCTATCACCCCTCCGCAATTAGGGAAACTCATTTGCGCAAAGTCATCCACAATGTCATGCACGTTTCCAAGAGTCATGGTCTTTCGGAGCCGAATGTGATTAATGGCCCTGAACACTTCCTTCAACACGAGTCCTATGGTCAACTTTCTCACTCTGAACTGGTTAGCAACCGATTGGTAGCAGTTTGGAGTAGCCAGTTTCCACAGTGCAATTGCCACACGCTCCTCCAACAGCAGGGTAGCTCTCATTCTCGTGTCTTTGTGCCACAGGGCTGGGGCGAGCTTATCACACAGTCCCATGAATGTAGCTTTCCTCATCCGAAAGTTCTGCAGCCACTGCTTGTCATCCCAGATGTGCATGATGATGTGATCCCACCACTCAGTGCTTGTTTCCCAAGCCCAAAAGCGGCGTTCCACAATGGTGAGCATGGCTGTGAATGCCACAAGCAATCTCGTATTGTAGCTAGTTTGTGTGATGAGATCAATGTTGCACTCCTCTTGCCTTTGTAGTTTAAGGAATAACTCCACTGCCACTCCTGACGTGTTAGAGCGAGCAGCATACTGGTCAACAGTTCGAGATCCATTCGTGCAGCCCGAAGAGGCAGGGCACGCAGTACACAAACCGTTGAAAGCTGGTGCCAAATGCAGACGGAAGCACAGGGATTGCTGGGATGTGAAGCAATGCACCACGGAGCATTGGGACAGGACCCAGGATGCCCTGTGATCCCCTCTGTCTTCCCAGAACTCTTAGCAGCAGAAGAGGAAAAAATACTCTGTGGGATAGCTCCCCCGAGTGCACCGTTCCGAATACCGCTGCAAGTGCCGCAAATGTGAACATGCTATTGCGCAGGCAGCTGACAGTGTGAACACACAACAGCGGTTTCCCTTCAGTGTTCTCTGAGCGGCGCTGTTAGTCCCGGCACTGTAACTCTGCCAGTGTAGACATGCCCTTAGTAAACTGTCATTTGTACTGAATTATATCACCTGATCTATTAGGCACTTGTCTGGAGCCTTAGGTGCTGTTATTCCATGGATATGGTACTAGAGTGGATTCGAAGTCAGGAGGCCCTGAGGTTCTGCCATTGACTCCTGATGTGACCTTTGGGCAAATTACAAGTATCTTTGTGCCTCAGTTTCCTCACTGTAAAGGACTGTGAGCTCAAAGGATGGAAAGTTTCTATGTAAGTGGTGGGCCAAATTCTGTCCTTGGTTACACACACACATTCCTACTGAAATCACTGGAGTTGCTTAGGTGTAAATGAGGCTGAATCTTGCCAGGTGGGTTTATCATGGACCGTGTGCATACGGCTAAGTACACGTCCTGGCTTTGTAGGCTGAATGAAAGTTAGGCGCCTGTCTCTGTTCTTCTTCATTTCCATTTCCCTCTGCCAGGGAGCAGCACCTTCCCTCCCAGTCCTTTGGGAGCTGGTGATTGCTCTTCCATTGTAACCCAAGCCATCCAGTTTTGTTTTCACTATGCATGCCTCTCCTTGCGTAATTTTCAGCAATCCAGTTCACAGATATGCTGTGGCTTCATGCCTGCGTGTTCTCAGAGGCAATTCTGCTCCAGTAACAACAAAGTGCACAGCGTGCCAATCACTGCCTCCTTCCAGGGCCGGATTAACCTTGTGTGGGCCCGGCGCCAAATATATTTGTGGGCCCCCATGGAGGCAATGGAGCATGGTGCAGGGATGTCACTCCCCAGAGCGAGGGGTCAGCCAGAGGCGATGGGGCATGGCATGGCAGGGGCGGCCCTGTTCCACCCAGCCGGTGGCACTATTTACAAACCGGCAGTTGCCAGACGCACAGTGGCCCGCCCGGCCCTGTGCTGCCGGCACGTCCTTTCCCCTCAGGGGCAGGCCTATGCCGCGCCACACAGACCCCCTGCCCAACACTGGAACATCCCCCTGATTCCCTATGGCCAGAGCTCCCCCAGACCCACTATGCCCAGCACCTCCCACAACCCCTCCCACAAATGCACACCACCACCCTTGCCCAGTGCCCCCCTGCCCACAGACCCACCTAAACTGCCCAGCACCCACCACAGAACCCCCCCACTCCCTAGTGCCCCAACACACACAGATCTTCCCCACCACCTCACAGCCCAGCACCCCCCGAAACCCACTCCCCACCCCCTGCCTCGCAGCCACACTCATTGGCCCTGCTGGGAGGTGACTGTGTCTGCCAGACCGAGCCAGCAGCACAGCCAGAGCTGGTCCCAGGGCTGGGAATCACTCTGGCCCTCGGGAGTGGCACCATCAGCCAGGCCAGGGCCTGCCCCAGCCAGGCTCTCTCAAGACGCACTTGCCTGGAGGGGCCCAGGCAAGCCCTCCACCCTCACCCCAGCCCCCATTGGCTGAGACTAGCCAGGCTTCTGCACCACTCCCAGGCAGCTCAGCTCTGGGGAGACAGGCGGGGCCCCACAGGCGGTGGGAAGCAGAGACTGCCCGGAGCTGGAGGTGCCCAGGGGTCCAGCCAGGAGACAGAGAGGAGCAGGGCAGTGGGGCCAGGGGGTGGAGAGGATCCCTCGGCCTCAGGAGCAAGTGATGGGTGGCAGGGAGCCAGTGAGCTGGTGGGGTCTTGGGACGCAGTGCAAGCAGAGCAGGACAGGGCCCCTTCTGAGCATGGGCCCGGCTCCATTGTAAACCCAGCGCTGCCTCCTTCACCTAGTAGATCTGAGGCTTTTCTGTAGCTTCATAGTGTAATGAGAGGGGATGTATATTAGAGGGCTAGGCAGGAAACAACATGCTTCTCTTCTTGAAGATTAGCCAATTTTTTTATCTTCATCCAACAAGCCTGTTCAACTGATAGACAAAATCCGTTGCTTACTTGGCCGGATGGCCATGCAAATTTGCATTGATCTTTAACCAAGTGACACAGTTTTCCAGGTGAAGCTATAATACTATAAATACCAAAATCTAATTAACTGCTAAGTCTTCATCCCTCTTATTGAGCATGGTGCCTCTCTCATTCTGTGATTCAGGCGGAGCTGACAGCCTCTGTGTCTGTGGCGGAGGTGTCGCAAGAGGTTCGAGACCAGGCAAACAAAATGTTTTTTAAATTGAGTTGGGTTGCTGAGGGGTGTGTGACATTGCACTCCATAAGTTTTATGAAAATATGCTTATGAATGTGAATATAATGTAACTGGAATATGCTTTATGCAAAAGTTCTCTTGTAATGTGTAATTGCAAACAGGGGCGGCTCCAGGCCCCAGCACGCCAAGCGTGTGCTTGGGGCGGCCTGCCGCGGGGGGCACTCTGCCAGTTGCCGGGAGGGTGGCAGGCAGGCAACCTTCGGTGGCATACCTGCGGAGGGTCCGCTGGTCCCGCGGCTTCGGTGGAGCCACAGGACCAGTGGACGCTCCGCAGGCACGCCTGCAGGAGGTCCACTGGAGCCAGGGGACCGGCGACTGGCAGAGCGCCCCCCTGCGGCATGCTGCCGTGCTTGGGGCGGTGAAATGTCTAGAGCCGCCCCTGATTGCAAAGCTTATAATCTACTGAGTGTGTTCATCCTATTTGTATGATGTATCATCCTTGATTCTGAAGCTAGAATTATGAAGTATAACTCTGAGGTCCTATTGTAACTATGCAAAGTGTGGGCCATTAATGGTGGATTAGAATCTTGATGGCTCCCATTGACTAGGGCAATTGGTTGTGAATGGGTTTATTTGAAGGATTACAACAGGAGCTTGTTTTGTTACCTTTTGTTACCTTTTGTTACCAGCCTATGAAGATCTTTGCCCATTCTTACAGAGAAACCATATTCTGCAGCCCTTTCCTTCACAGGTGTTGTATTATCCTTCTGAGCCCATGCGAATAGTGCAAATATCCAGTGAAAATCCACCATTGTCTCCACTTCACATTTATCTCCTTTTGCTAACCTGTATTCCCCTTTTCACACTTCTGCTACAAGTGAGGCTCTGCAGCTGTATTAACTCCAGGCCTATACGGGATCAATCACAAAATGTTCAGGTGCCTCACACATTTTGGTAGGTTGTACTATTAAAACATTGATGTTTAAAATCTTAGCCCTATGTTGTTCCCCCTAGATCAGCATATGGAGAGGCCCCTCCCCAGCTGGATCCTCCCCCCTTCTGAGTGGAAAGGGGGCCATGGGGGACTAGAGCCACTGTACAAGGGTATGGGGCCTCCTTAAGATACCCTGTGAACGGCCAGATTTGGGGCAGGCCTTTTCTGTGTAGCAACAACGACTTGATGGACAAATGTGAGGCGATCTGCTTTTGGATATTCCCCTCCTGCCTCCCCCATCCTGTGGATTTGTTCTTGATGGGGATGGACTGGGGCCTGGTCTTTTTCCTTGCACACTGAATCACTATCTTGCAATTTTAAAAGATGTTTTAGAGACTTGTTATTTGCAACCGCTACCTCTGTACGTCCATGGAAAGTTATATAGGGATATGGAGGAAAGTGGAAGTCCTCACTGTTCTTTATTCCATTCATAGACCACCATTAACCCAGGTCCTGATTTGGCAAAAGAATCTTCACATGGAGACCTTTACTCCTGTTCAGAACTCCACTGTAGTTAATGAGAGGGCAGGGTACTCAGCACCCCGCAAGCTCAGGCCCTTAAGGTTCTGTTCATTCCTTTTACTGAATGAAAGGTGTGTATGCTACGTGATTTGTATAATTAAAGAACATTACCTATTGCCCTCTGGAGTCCCTCCCACTTTGGATCACCAGAGCAGGGTTGCCTTCTTATCTTCAATCCCCTGAGGGGCCCTGATGACTTTTCTCATAAAACAGCTGGTTTCCGAGAGAGGCAAACTGCCATTTGAAAAGAGCCTCATTAAGGGAGAAAGAATTTTCATGGAGACTAGATTAGCATGTCAGGGACATGTTTGGATCTCAGTTAAAATTACACTGAGCTTGCCAGAGTTCTTAGTTCAAAGAGCTGCTGCTGGAATGAGCAAGGAAAGTACTTCCAACACTCAGACCAGCTGCCTTTGTGACTAGTATGAGTTGATGTTGGCTTCCCCAGAACCTGCGCCTTCTCTATAGCGCCTCCTAGAGGTTGGGATTGACACAGCTACCACTGTGCATGGTCTGTGAGCTCCCCATATTCAGCATTCTTACACAATTCCCTATAGTCTGTAAGCTCCTTCCTAGCCAGTTGCTCCTGCACCATTCCCTGTAGTGACTTCTTTTGGGAGAGGTTGGAACAGGAATAGCTGTGAGCTTCCCCACAACCCATTCCATGTAGAGGCAGTTGCTGGAAAATCCCAACACTGAAGTACACGTGCATGGATAACCTCCTTCGGTGTCTTCTCAAAAACAAAACAAACCCACTAACAATATGAGTCCTTTCTCAGGGACGTGACATCTTGTTCAGGTAATTGTAGGAGTAGAACTCCTCAGCAAAGAGATTATAGACTCCAAGGTGTAGGAATGAACTACATGCTGTCCTACAATGGAAAATATGGTAAATATTTGCCACCAGGATGTATTCATAGACCAGGTGTTCTATTCTTATCAGTTTTAATAACACTCGGCAATTATATATCATTTTCCATTCTCAAAGACCTTCACAAACATCAGCTAATTAATCTTTACAGTGCCCATGTGAAGGACAATTTACTGTGAGAAGTATAGTATTGGATGGTCTTGGATCCTGCACTGTTTTGAGCCAGCACTTAACCTCTTCAGGGTACTCCAGAGCTGGGGTCTCAAAAGACTCTTCCATAGGAACATGGGAATTGTCATTCCAGGTAAGACCACTGGTCCGTCTCTTCCAGTATCCTGTCTCTACCAGTGCCCAGTACCAGATGCTTTAGAAGAAAGTGGTAGACATCCCATAACAGGTAAGTTTGGAATAACCTGCCCATAGGGGAAATTTCTTCCCAGTTCCATCAGTTAGTGGTTGTTTAGCCCCCTTAAAGCAGGAGGGCTTATATTACTCAACATTTTTTTTACCCTAGCTAATGTAACTGTGGTTAATATTCTCATTATCCATATAGATGTCTGTTTTCTGTTTGGTAAGCAATTTCCAAATTGTCACATCTTGAAAAGTTTGGGAGAAGGATGGTACAGAATTTCAAAAAAAAGGAATGATACATGAATAAAGGATTTTTAAAATTATTATACCCATTTGATTAGACAGCAATTCTGTTAATGACTGCAGTGAAAATTAAGAGGTAAATAAAATGGTTTGGGGCCCTGGGAATTGATTCCTACAAAATTTTTATTTTTGTGTTAGTAATTCTTAATGGGTGAATTTCACTATATTTAAAATGGTCAGATCTTGAAGTCTTTCATTTTTATACAGTTCTTACTCAGGCAGAATTCTCACTGAAGTGTGTATATCTGTGTATCTTATGCCTTTGAGCTATATTCTTAAATGTACAAGGATTTCGCTGTCTGTAGAGACCAGCAGCCACTTTGTGTTCAGCAGCTCAGTGCAGACTGTTACAGAGGAGACACACACATACTGTCTCTAGAGTAATTTTCTTTGGTTCTTTTTGCTTGATCTCTGAATTTAAAATAAAGTCCATTCTGGTTGAAAGTATGAGAGTTCACTCTGTGTAGAGAAAATCAAAGTCTGTGGCAGTTTTGTCTGAGGAAAGAATGAGTAAAAACTCAGGCAGTGATCTACCTACATGTTTAACTTTACTGCCATGAGAGTCCCATTGTGGTCAATGGGTACTACTCATGGAAGAAGTTAAGCACATACATGTTTGCAGGATCAATGTATGAGTAAGGATCCCAGGGCTTAGCCCAAAGATGTAGTCCAGGGGAGATTGCATGATACAGGGTCCATACTGCCTCATCTACCTCTGCTTGGAGGTTTGCAGCTGGCACGTGCAGAGAATTAGGCCTTGTCTACACTGGAACTTTGTTGGCAAAACTTTTGTCATTCGGGGTGTTAAAAAAACACTCCCTCCGAATGACAAAAGTTTTACCGACGAAAAGCGCTGGTGTGAACAGCGCTTTGTCAGCAGGAGCGCTCTCCTGCTAACAAGGCCGCTGCTGCTCATTGGGGGTGGAAGTTTTTTGTTGGCGGGAGAGCTCTGTCCCACCGACAAACAGCAGCTACACTGCACGCCTTTTAGCACACAGCGGTAGTGGCAGAGCTGTGTTGCTAAAAGGTGGCTCTGAAAGCAGGGAAGTGTTGTGAAAGGTTGAAGATTTTCCGCTAGAAATGCTCCAGGAATAAATGGGTTAATAGTTTTCATCTCAACTTTCAAAGCAATCTTTGGAGTGTTCTGCCAAAAAAAGCAATTTATGTTCATAAGAGAGGAAAAAGTCTTACTGAGATTTGTGTGCGTAAGAGTGTTCTGCACACACATTTCTTAACAGACATATCAAGGCACTTAACAGACTGTTTCCTTCAAAGCCACTGTGGGGCAGTCACTGAGCCCGTTAATGCGAGCTCCCTCCTATAGCTCTCAGTGCCCCAGAGCAAGACAAGACAGGAGTCTCCGCCAGACGCAAGTCTTTACTAACAACAGGACTGAAATCCTCTCTCTCTGCTGCACTGGGGAACGTCAGGATAGCCATGTCTACAAGGAAGATCTGCTGTCTTGTGCTGGTGGTCCTAGGGCTCCTGGCTATTACAGTTTCTGTCATTGTAATCCTGGCGCTGCCCAAGTGTGCTCCTGGAAGTTATCTGCATGCTGCTGTAGCAGCTGACACTGAAATCTGTTCGGACATTGGCAGGTAGGTGCATGGACTTTTCTGTTTGGAACTTGTATATGTAGTGCACGATATAGAGCCAGAGTGAAAGACAGGTAGATAATACTAGAGGCTATAGTTAAAACCAGCCCGTCCCAGTGACTGAGCAGGAGGCACTGGGTTTTACCTTCTCCCCTAATCCTCAGTCTGAAGAGTTATGCCAGATACCTGAGCACAAGCTCCTGATCATAGGGCAAGTTCAGTCCTAGTGTAAGAGCTCTGAAGTCAAACATTCTTAGCCTTACATACCAGTAGGATATTCCTTTCCTTCTCTCACATCTAAGTCTGGCTGCTCTGCAAACCTGTCTGTTGCAGATAATGACTGTCACTCGTATTTGAGTGTGACTACGACTGGAACCCACAAGGCATCTCTTAAGGAGAAGCAGGCAGTAGCTTAATCCCTCTTCACTGGGCAGTAATCTCTGTTCAGCAAGACTTTAGAAACAAACTGAGAGAAGGTGAGGAGGAGAACATAGAGGGGAGAAGTGGCATTAGGCTGCAGGGAAAGACAAGCACCTATGCTTGTGGGTAGCACTGCCCAGGCTGGTCGAAATATCCTTTATATCCATAAAAGAGGAAGCATGGGGAAATTATTTCACTTAATTATCTTATCAATACTGAAGAAACAAAGGCAAATGTTTTGCAGCTCTCCAGATCCCTTGTGTGGAGAGCTAGGGAACTTCTGATAGATCTTTATGGAAACAGGTATGACTCAGTTCCCCTCTCCCTTTGTATTGTTTTGCCTGGGTGTGAAGGAATTAATTCCTTTCTGGAAACAAGACAGGCGACGCATCGATTGGGGCGGGAGAGGGGGCAACGTCATATAAGCATGAATGAACTATCAAGAACTCTCAACCTGTAGAAGCTATAGAATCATAGTCTCCTCAGACCATTTTATCAACTTTGGGTTGTGTGTATCTGTTTAGACTTGGGGAGGAGGGGCGGGAGGTGCAGGAGTTTTCTGCAAGAACTAAAGGTGGGGGATTAATGCAAATCCCTAGGCAAGTTAACAAGTCTGGAGAGGCAGCACCCCTCTGGGGAAAATGGCATCTCCTGGTTTGTGCGTATTGAAGAAGGCTACCAAAGAACTGAGAACTCTCTAATGCAGGGGTAGGCAACCTATGGCACATGTGCCGAAGGCGGCACATGAGCTGATTTCCGGTGGCACTCACACTGCCCGGGTCCTGGCCACCGGTCCAGGGAGCTCTGCATTTTAATTTAATTTTAAATGAAGCTTCTTAACCATTTTAAAAACCTCATTTACTTTACAAACAACGATACTTTAGTTATATATTATAGACGTATAGAAAGAGACCTTCTAAAAACATTAAAATGTATTACTGGCACGTGAAACCTTAAATCAGAGTCAATAAATGAAGACTCGGCACACCACTTCTGAAAGGTTGCCGACCCCTGCTCTAATGTGACCACCTTATCATAAGGGAGGTGTCACTCTCATTGGATTCAAGAACTCATTACGCTGTGTGGGACAGACCCTGACATAAGGGTATGAAGGACTTTGGACCCCATCAGGGTCTCCACGTTGAAGAGGGGTGACACCTGCTAGGGGTGACAGGTATGCATGTAAACTCTGGCTGTCAAGAAACAGTATGTTATCTCGGTGAATTGTAGGAGGAATTGCTGACTAAATCTCTGGTCTGGAGGGAAAGGTGGGTTCCTACCTTGAGTAAGGTGATGGCTAGAGGCTAGAGGCTTGAGTAGGGTGCCCTCAAAGAGGCCATGAAGGGGCTAGAGGTGCAGATAGCTTTGGAATTTGTGGCACCTGGCTCAGTGAGTGGCCGAGTCAGTAGGAGGTGAGGGCTCAGCACTTCATGTGATCGGACCCTGACCCATGACTCAAGCCACTTATGACAGCAGCAACATTTCAAAGGCATCATTTTCTCTTGTCTGCACTGAGTGTTATGCTAGCATCCAGCCCTTTCTCACATTTACTGTCACCCTGGCCAGTCAGGGAGCATTGCTGTGCTATTGGAATAAGGATGGCTCAATGTTAGGGAGCTACATGAGTGGCTAGGGAGAGTGGGATTCAATACCCGGCTTCAACACAGACTTTCTGGGTAACCTTGGGCAAGTGTCTCACTGTACCTCAGTTCTCTCTCCATGCCTCACACGGGTGCCGTGAGGGTAAATCCATTAATGACTGTGAGGTGATGAGGTACTGTGGTGATGTGGGCCAGAGAGGTTCCTGAGACAGACAGATACAAGGACAGGTCTCTAGCTAGCCTCAGCCAAACCTCACTTAGAATAGATTAGAATAGAATCATAGGACTAGAAGGGACCACAAGAGGTCATCTAGTCCAGTCCCCTGCACTCATGGCAGGACTAAGTATTATCTAGACCAGTGTTTCCCAAACTTGGGACGTTGCTCGTGTAGGGAAAGCCCCTAGCGGGCCAGGCCCACTTGTTTACTTGCCCTGGCCGCAGGTCCGACCGATCGCGGCTCCCACTGGCCGCGGTTCGCTGCTGCAGGCCAATGGGGGCTGCGGGAAGCGGCAGCCAGTACGTCCCTCAGCCCGTGCCGCTTCCAGCAGCCCGCATTGGCCTGGAGCAGCGAACTGTGGCCAGTGGGAGCCGCGATCGGCCGGACTTGCGGACGCGGCAGGTAAACAAACCATCCCATCCCGCCAGGGGCTTTCTCTTCACAAGCGGCATCCCAAGTTTGGGAAACACTGATCTAGACTATTCCTGAGAGGTGTTTGTCTAAACTGTTCTTAAAAATCTCCAATGATGGAGATTCCACAACCTCCCTAGGCAATTTATTCCAGTGCTTAACCACCCTGACAGTTAGTAATGTCCAGCCTAAACCTCCCTTGCTGCCATTTAAGCCCATTGCTTCTTGTCCTATCCTCAGAGGTTAAGAACAGTTTTTCTCCTTCCTCCTTGTAACACCTTTTATGTACTTGTAAACCCCTCTCAGTCTTCTCTTCTCCAGACTAAACAAACCCAGTTTTTTTAATCTTCCCTCATAGGTCATGTTTTCTAGACCTTTAATCATTTTTGCTGCTCTTCTTTGGACTTTCTCCAATTTGTCCACATCTTTCCTGAAATGTGGCGCCCAGAACTGCACACAATATTCCAGTGCCTTGGTTATAATACATCCCAGAATGATGCTGAATTTTTTTGCAACAATGTTACATTGTTGACTCATATTTAGCTTGTGGTCCACTATGACCCCCAGAACCCTTTCCCAGGCAGTCATTTCCCACTTTGTATGTGTGTAACTGATTGTTCCTTCCTAAGTGGATTACTTTCCACGTCTCTTTGTTTTCTGTCCAGCATTTCAGACTGGACAATAAAGAAAACCCTGTTGTTGGTGGTGTTTCTGAGTCCCTGCTTCAGTGAGCAGGGCTATTGCATTGCTGGGGCACATGCATGAAAGCCACGGGAAAACGAATTAAGTATCCAACTCAGCTAACATGGGGATTTTCCTATTCAGATGCCAATGCTGTGGTGGGGACTGTTGTATACAGGTATCAGTCTGCTCCTCTCCTCCCTCCAGGCTTTCTCCCACAGTCACCTCGGCTGCTCCCAGGGCTTCAGCCATCGCCTTTATGTCGGTGACTTGGAAATCTACCTCACTACACCATACACCTCCCTGCTTCTGCCCATTTCCCACACATTCAGCTCCCTCTCTGACCTCTGACACAACTGATAATCTTTCCTTTCCTCCAAAACCTTCCCTTCTCTCTGGTTCCTCTTTTCACTTGCAACTGCACCACCCTCCCTGTCACATAGTATCACCCTTGAGCCTCATTCTGCTCCTACCATCTATCTTCTCACCAAATCCCATTGCTACTTCCTCTGTAGCATCTCTGAAACCTGCCCTCTCCTCCTGGCTCACACTTTTGTGTTGGAGCTGCCATCGTCTCTTCCCCACCATCCCACACAGAGCTCCCTTCAGCCCATGTCGCTTTGACGCTATCCGGTTTTCTATCCCTGGATTTCTGTTTCAGTACTGAATGAAAGTGACTCAAGTGATTACAAAGGCTCAAATCCCTAAAGTCAAAGCAGCTCTCCTGAACCCTGACCTAGTTATTTCCAGATTTTGAAACTTTGCTGGTTTTTATTCTTCAGTCAAAATATTTTTTTAATAAAGTGTCTGCCACATGCTTTACAGTGAGCAGCCATTAATGAATGGAGATAAAATTCCTGTGGTGTGACATACTGCAGCATCTCACAAGCTTCCTGACTGTCTGATTAACAATGTTTAAATCAACACTTGATCTGAGCTCCAAGGAGCCAAAAGCAACCCAGGCCCCATCCAACTCCAATTAAAACGAAAGGAAAGATTCCATTGACTTCAAGAGAAGTTCGACTGGACCCCTTATAATAGGAGCAGCTGTTCCCTGTCCTGAGGACAAAGCCCTCTGGGCATTGCTCTTTCCCACTCTAATGAAGTGTTTGTCTGGAACTGCACCAGTGAGTGAAGCTGGGGAGATGGGAGGATGCTCTTAGGAAAGTCTGTGTCCTTCACTGACCTGACCCTGTACTTGAACCTGGGCAGCAGTATAACTCCAGGGTTCTACTCCAGGCGCTTCAACTAACCTGTGGTTGGCAACTTGCAACCTCTCTGTGCCACAGTTTCCCCATTTATGATGATAATAATTCCACCTTGTGGATGTTTTTGAGGCTTGGTTCACTATAATGTTTCTAAAGCCCTTTAGATCCTTTAGAGAAAAAAGCTGTACATATGTGAAGTCTCACTGTCCTTACTGGCATCACTCACAGATTCTGTGCTAGATTTATTGTTACTAACTCAGTGGCTAAGAGAAAGCATCTCCGGCTTCTGGTGATAAAAGGATTTCCAGTGCTGAAAGACGACTAGGTCCCTTGTGGTGTAATGGTATGTGTATGGAGGATGGAGAGGGGGATAGGACTATTATATTATTGTCTCTTCCTGCCAATCCAGTCTACAGACCCTGGACAGAGAGTGTATGTAGTAGATTGAGTAGGAAACCTGAGTGCATCCAAACTTTTCCTTTGTGGGAGCCATAGATGTTTGAAATCCACAGATGTGAATTTTGTGGCCTCAGTCCAGCTCCAACAATGGGGTCTCTTTCCCCCTTGGCCCACAAAGCGTACAGATGGAGAAGTATCTAAACATGAATCCTGAGGAATCTGTTTGTCCTTAGCATTCTGCACAGAGGTGTAGTCAGACCAGGTACCATCCCCCACACATGCCCTGTATCTCCCAGTCACAGTGCATCCTTTCCCTTCTCTGCTTTTTTAGGTCATTATAACCCCCTGTGTGAGCATTAGAAGAGGCTTTTCCTCCCAAGCAGACAAAAGACTATGTATTCCCATCCCTGCCTGCTTCCATCCATCTCCTGGTGGGGCTGTCTGCTCAGAGCTCTGGGCAGAAACCCACCTGCCCCAGTCACCACCTCTGCAGTGTTCTGTTTTGCCCGCTATTGTTTCTGAAACTGAAAGTGGGGGCATGAGCCAGCAACAGGGGGTGACAGAGGATTTTGGAAAGATAGACCACAGAAGAAGAGTTTGTTCCTAGCAGAGGAAAGGCAGGGCCAGTTGGGAATCACTGCAGCCGGGAATCCTGTCTTGACTTGACCTTCCCTCCCAGCAGCTATCAATCTTCCAACCTCCCCAGCACATACTAAAGAGAATGCTGGAAACTAGTCTCTTTCGAAACAGCATCCCCCAGGGGCTTTGCTAGTTTCCTTGTGGCTAAGCCCCTAAAGGATGGAGGAGCTGGGAAGGCGAAAAATTTTACAACCAAGCGATGTTCACATTAATATGACTCCCACATCCTAAGCCAAGGATATGCTACAAAAGTCATTTGCAGTTTTGAAGCCCTCTGGTGTTCCTTGTGAATCTTTCTCCCCATCCCAAGGGATCTCCTCCTAGTTTAAGCATTATCAGCTTGGGCACTAAACATTCCATAGGAACAGCTGTCGCCTTTACTCCTGATAAGCCATCTGAGTCAGACAAGTCAAGGGTGGTATTGTCCTCAGGCCCAAGCTTGCATGAAGAAGAAGAAATATCTCCCAAGGGTATTTAATGCCTTCACATTTCCAGGATTTACCCAATTGCAGCTTCTACTGCAGGAGTTGTTCATTAACTGGCTTTAGGCAGGAGGCTCTAGAAGCTTTATAGCCTCCTGCATCATAACTAGGCCCGATTGTTTGACGTGGCAAAAAATGGGAAAATTTACAATTTTAGTAAAAATAGAAAAAAAGAAAGTCACGGGGAGGGGTCAGGGACGGTATCGAAAGCAGCAGCCTGGCTCCAATCATCTCTGTGTGAGGCAGAAATGGATAAGCAGGACTGATGTGCAGAGGAATGTGAAACTGCAGAGATCGGAGAGCTGCTGCGAGGCCACCAGGCTAGCCCTGCCTAGCAGCAGCAGCAAAGCCTACACATCTAAACACTTGGTTTTTAATTATAGGTGTTTTCATTTAATCCTTGGCTCCTTAAAATTGGTCCTTATCTGCCCAGACCCTTTTTTAGCCTGTGCTTGAACCTCATCCTGTCTATGTGGAGGCCTATGCCCAATGTTTAACCTGACCTCTGTGCACACAATTAGCCTCTGGTGCAGAATGGTATTGCCTCCTCTGCTGTGCACCATACAGGTCCTTGCAGGTGTAAAAACAACTGATGGGAAAGGTTACAAATGCAGCCATGGGTTCAGCAGGGATGCCTGGCTTCACCTGCGGCAGTTCAGGGGGGACGGGCCTTGGTGGCCGTTCATATCCTGTGATGTTATTAGTATGAACTGGGACCGTATAGGTCATTCTTGCAACCAAGGTCCTGTAGTGGCACCAAATCTTGTATAAAGGGGGTTAAATAAGGTGTCTAAGACAAGGTTATGGTTTGCTGGTTATGATTATACTGTCTGTGTGCATGTATCATTTTTGAATTTAAAGTTGTAAGTATTGGCTCTATACTGTCTGTATTTCAAACTTATGCTATGCTTCTGTGACACCTCAGACAGTTTGGCATCAGCACTGCCTAGCCTGCTTGATGGCCCATTAAGGACCATCAGCTATACAATTGAGAAGGCAGATATACCTTGTGACTCAGCAAGACATGCCTATGGACAAGACTCTAAGGTTTTTCCATGCCATGTGCTGGATAGTTTGTCTGTGGAACAAAGAAAGAGAGGCAACATGACAAGAAACTATAAAAGGCTGTAAAAAGCAACAAAGAGTCTTGTGGCACCTTATAGACCAGGGGTCGGCAACCTTTCAGAAGTGCTGTGCCGAGTCTTCATTTATTCACTCTAATTTAAGGTTTCATGTGCCAGTAATACATTTTAATATTTTTAGAAGGTCTCTTTCTATAAGTCTATAATATATAACTAAACTATTGTTGTATGTAAAGTAAATAAGGTTTTTAAAATATTTAAGAAGCTTCATTTAAAATTAAATTAAAATGCAGAGCCCCCCGGACCAGTGGCCAAGACCTGGGCAGTGTGAGTGCCACTGGAAATCAGCTCGCATGCCGCTTTCGGCACATGTGCCATAGATTGCCTACCCCTGTTATAGACTAACAGACGTATTGGAGCATAAGCTTTCGTGGGTGAATACCCACTTCATCAGATGCATAAAAGACTTCTGCAACTCCTCCATCTTATCGTCAATCCTGCTTCTGACCTCTGGAGAGACTTTATTACAAACTGAAGCTCTAAACAAAGGACTGAATGACCCATCCCACCTGTGGATGTACTCCGGAGACTTGATTTGAACCTGCAGTTTATTCCATCACTGCTATAAGCCTGAACCAAGAACTTTGCCATTATTGTGTGTAATTGATTCCAGTTAACCAATTCTAGCTCTCCTCCATATATTTTTCCTTTGATGAATAAACCTTTAGATTTTAGATTCTAAAGGATTGGCAACAGCATGATCTGTGGGTAAGATCTAACTTGTATATTGATCTGGGTCTGGGGCTTGGTCCTTTGATATTGAGAGAACCTTTTTTCTTTTACTGGGGTACTGGTTTTCATAACCATTCGTCCCCATAACGAGTGGCACTGGTGGTGATACTGGGAAACTGGAGTGTCTAAGGGAATTGCCTGTGTGACTTATGGTTAGCCAATGGGGTAAAACCAACTTCTTCTCTGTTTGGCTGGTTTGGTTTGCCTTGGTGTGCAAAGGAACCTCAGCCTTGGGCTGTGACTGGCCAGCTTTAAGCAATTTGTCCTGAATTGACATTCTCAGAAGTGTCCCACCAAAGCCAGCATCATTACATATCCCACGAAAATAAAACAAATAACTGGGACACTGCTGTGAATTTTTTTAAAATCCAATTACACAGGGCCTTAAGGCACCCTTGTAGCCAGCCAGGGTTGTAAGACCCCTGCTGGGAACAACCATCTGGCATTGTGAGGAAGATGCTGGCTTGATCTTTTGTTTGTGATTGTTCTCCACTGTGGTCTCCTGAATCCACCATAAGAAATCCCTCTGGATTCCTTTGCAAGAGCTCCTCTGGCTGGGGCTGCTTTAACAGACTGGAATGAAATGTGGGCGTGGAGTGGAGCCAAGCTCTTATTTATTCTCCTTTGCTGCTCCCCCCCAAAGGGATTGTTAAACTTTAAACAGTCTCTCCCTGTTAACAGACCTTTGCTCATCAGTTGCTGCTCTTGCTGTCGGGAACCCTCCAAGGGTCAATGATCACTGTCTGGTGCTGCTGAGAATAGAGCAGAGACCTGATATTAGTGGTGCTGCTTTGAAGCTCTGGATGGCGTCTGTCTTTGAATTCTGCTGCCTTCCTTGCAACTGGTGCTACATGTCCAATTGTAGAGAGAAAAATGTGTAATCGGGCAGGAGTCTAGTGTGTTGGGGCATTCTTTCATCTACGAGAGCTGGTGGGAATTGCAGCCTCTGATGGAAATCCAGGATCAATGGAACCACAAAACCTACCGTAGTTACAGGAAAGGTTCCTTTAAAAGAGCTGTGTTTGCCGAGTGTCTCAACCCTCACAGTCATAATCAGTAACAGAACAGGATGTTGGCAGTTGCCAAGGTATGAAAATGTTCCTAAAATTCAAACTAGGCCATCTAATGCTATGATTTCATCAGATGCAGCACTCATAACCTAGGCTGGCTTTGTACTTGGATGGGAGGCCTAAGGAAAACCCCAGATGCTGCAAGAAATGGTGTTGGTGATACAGTACATGACAACCTTCCCTCTCTATCAGCCCAGTGCCCTTATGTAGTGTTGGGAGAGAGGGGCACTGAGCTTCTTGAAATGTCACCTTTCAGTTGAGAACTAGTAAGAAGTGCTATGTGCTTTTGGACAGATGCTGTATTTGACCACAGAGCTGGTTACATTTTCAGGATGGGTAAAGTCACTACCACATATGTTTTCATCAGTCAGTAAAAGGAGTACGTAAAGCACGCAGGGGTCATTAAACACTGCATATTTTCATGGTCATCTTGTCTAGGTTTCATAACATAGTTAATGTATGTTAACAAAACAACGGATTCAAAATTAGAAAGTGCTCTACTTTGACAGGAAGATGCATGATCCTCTTGCAGATTGTTAAAAGGAATCGCTTCCTACTTAGCTCTGACAACATGATTATTATTTGTATTATTGTGGCACCTAGCACCTCCAGTCATTGTGCGACGTGGTGTCCAGACATGAAAAAAGAAGACAGTTCCTACCCCAGAGAGCTCACAACATGTGAGATACGATGCAACAGACAAATGTTTGGGGTGGGTTGGAAGGATGAAGCAAATGAATATAAAATTAATAGAGTTTAGCAGAAACCACAGCTTGCCATTTGCCTAACCAAGAGCAGACAGGATTCCACCCGCACCCCCTCTCCCTCTGCTTCCATACCGCAGATTAGGAAAGTACATTCATCAGCATTGGGCTGGATTGTGAATTACTTATTCCAGTTAATGAGCATGAGTAGTGACTTTTCATAAGTCAAGAGTGGACTTTACATGAGTTCTAACCAGACTTCAGTGGGATCCAGAAGATGCGTCTTTGATATCAGGAACACTCTGACTATTTAATATACAAATATTATTTATTTTCATTCTTAGGCCTGGCTGTAGGCACCTCCCATTGACCTCAGTTGGAATCACATTTTAAAGCATTGATTTGGCCTGAGTTTATTAACTTGTGTCGAGTTGTGCTAGAGAGAGTGCATTACTACACACTGAGGTCTAACCATTTTGTGTATGTGGCGTTACTATAAAGCCCTAGAAGTGTTTGTAGTAATTAAATAGTGTTTTATCGCACAGTGTTGCTGTTGTTAAATAAATGTTGCTTTTGTTGGGAATTTAAAAGCTTTAAGCAGCAGACTGAGGCCCTTGGGATCATGTGTGTGACTTATAGACTCCAACTTGCTGATAGATTTGTCACTGGGGTCCCAGGGGAGCCACACTGGGATTACTTAATTAGGGCAAACTGCAAAGACTGGGGCAGACAATCCCCAAGCTGGTGGTCATTCCAGGACTTAGGTCCACCAAGCTAGCCTCAAAACAGCTTCTGCAATACCTTACTGGTTACCCAGAAACCAAAACAGCTCCCTTAAAGCAACCCAGCCTTAGGCCTCCACCCAGACACCCAAGTCAAATATGATGAGGATTACTGAAAATCTTATTCACCATAGAAGAAAGTTCTACCAGTCCCAAAACATCAGACACATTACCTCCCAGGTTAATGAATATTTCAGATCTTACCCAAATACACACTTACAGCCAATTCTTATTAACTAAACTAAAATTTATTTAAAAAGAAAAGAGAGACAATATTGCTTAAAACAGGGGTCGGCAACCTTTGGCACGCGGCTCGCTAGGGTAAGCATCCTGGCGGGCCAGGCCAGTTTGTTTACCTGCTGCGTCCGCAGGTTCGGCCGATCGTGGCTCCCACTGCCGCAGTTCGCCGCTCCAGGCCAATAGGGGCAGCGGGAAGCCGCATCCAGCACATCCCTCGGCCCGTGCCACTTCCCGCAGCCCCCATTGGCCTGGAGCAGCGAACTGCAGCCAGTGTGAGCCACGATCAGCCGAACCTGCGGACGCGGCAGGTAAACAAACTGGCCCGGCCCACCAGGGTGCTTACCCTGGCAGGTCGCGTGCCAAAGGTTGCCTATCACTGGGTTAAAAGATCAGTATGCATACAAACATGAGTGCGTTCTGAGATCAGATTTATATGATGGTGAGCTTTGTAGTTGCAAAGAGTTCTTTCAGAATTAGTCCATAGGTTATATAGTCCAATGTTAATTTTCAGGGTGATCCAGATGGAGATCTCAGTCAAGCTTCCCCTGCATAAAGTATCAAGCAGATCTGAGATGAAAGGATCAGGTCCCAAGAGTTTTTATACAGTTTTCTGGCAGCCTCTTGACCATACAGTCCTGGGTGAAAAATAGGTCTTTGATGTAACCTTCTGTTTCCCAAATATCACCTGTAATTAACTACATGGATTAACATAAGGTAATTTATCCATTAAGTAGTTCATATACAGTTTACCACAAACTTTAAAGAGACATACAGACAATGACGTTATTTCACTCACATTTCATCTAAATGTTAATATTTCCTTTTTATCTCTGAATCAATAGCTATAGTAATAGACAGGAACTGTCTGTTTACATGGCTAACATCTAACAAGATATAAGTAAACACATGCGATTAGGATCACTTCTAATTCTCTAACAATACAGGATTACATTTCAAAATTCTAGCCCATCTAACATGAAATGGCCCTAACTACAATTTACATAGTTTTCTAACGTCTGTAAAGATTGAATCTGGGTCATTCAGCCTGCGGCTGCTTAACCCTTTCTGGCCATGTGTCACAGGAGTACACTGAACTAATGTGTTTAAAATGCAGAGGGCACTGGCTCTGAATTCCCATGTGTGTTTGGATCGGGAGGAAAGAATTGTCCATGAAGGGTAAACACTCAGTGTATCTCCTGGGATTATGCAAGAACTGCTCATCTTCTGGCAAAGATAAGCAACCAGTGTAGTGTGTGAATGAAGAGTGCCTAGGGGTTCTTTAGGTTGTGGTATTTCTCACATAATGTTAAATATTCAGGAGGGTGTGAGTGATTTATCTGTGCTGCTCTAAAAAAAGGATAATGGCCAAGGGGGCATAGGACAATGGTGAATGTGGTTTATAGGAATTGCAAACATTGTCATAAATTATAAAAGCGGCAAAGAGTCCTGTGGCACCTTATAGACTAACAGAAGTTTTGGAGCATGAGCTTTCGTGGATGAATATCCACTTGGTCGGATGCATGACATGATCCACTCTTTGCTGCTTTTACAGATCCAGACTAACACGGCTACCCCTCTGATACATAAATTATAAATATAGCTGTAAACTCAAGTGCTGGAATCTCTGGTCTTCTTTACAGAAAGGTCAGCAGCTCATATGATGGTCACAGGCTTTTTATATTTAAAATCCTGTCCCTCCTCCCTTAAAACCTCTTATGCTAGGGGAAAAACTCCACATCTGTCCAATAGTGAAGGGAACTTCTTATAATGGGTGGAAGAAGAGAAGAGAGGCAGATCTTTCAGCACATCTTTAACCAACCCAGGGCTCTGCATTAACTGCTGCTTCTTCACATGGAAGCTCCCTTCAGGGAACAAGTGGAGAGTGGCAGATTTGTTCCACTTGAGAGATAAAGCCAGGCTGGAAACCTGGTCTCCGAAACAGAGATTCCAGTGATTTCTGTGGGAGCACAGGAATAACCCCAGTGGAGCAGATCAATGGCCCATGTAGTTCAGTATTCTGTCTCTAGTCGTGGCTAATCCTGGATGGTTCTGAGCAAATAACAAAATATAAATAGTGATACACATACAGACCCAGTTTTACAGCCTGATACCTTCACAGAGCTGCTTGTGCTGGCATGCCCCAGCTAGTGTCCTAATCCGATATTTCACTCCTAGCTTCGGCTGCATAGGGATCAGCTATCAGAGTAATTTAGCATGACTTCAGTACATCAGTCAAGATCATGTTAATGGAAAATTCCCAACTGTAAGGGCCACCTGTTTACACAAAGAACATTCTTGCAGATCCAAACGCATGAAGGTTTTTTTATTCTTGTGTTTCTGAGAGGGCCTTGCGAAACAAGACCCCACAGGCAGAGGTGGCTCGTGATCAGTGGGGTAAAATTAAATGTGATTCCCTTTTCTCTAAGGCCAGGTCTACACTAGAAACTTTTTCTAGTAGAGTAAGATTGATTGAGGGGGTGACTTTTTTTGCGGGTGACATTCCTATACTGGTAAAAGCCCTAGTGTAGGTGCAGCATAAAAGTGCTTTTGCTGGGATAGCTTATTTTACTCAGGGAACTAAGGTCTATCATCAGAAGCACTTTTTGCCAGTGTAAACTGCATCTGCACTAGAGCAGGGGTTCTCAAACTTTTGTACGGGTGACCCCTTTCACATAGCAAGCCTCTGAGTGCGACCCCCCCTTATCAATTCAAAACACCTTTTAATGTATTTAACACCATTATAAATGCAGGAGGCAATGTGGGGTTTGGGGTGAAGGCTGACAGCTCGTGACCCCCCATGTAATAGCCTCATGACCCCCTGAGGCGTCCCGACCCCCAGTTTGAGAATCCCTGCCCTAGAGTGTTTACCAATATAACTATACTGGGAAACCATTTCTAGTGGAGATTAGGCTTTACTCTTCCCAGAGAGTAGCATCCAGGGAATATTGAGCATATCCTGTTGCTAATGCTTAGCTGCATGCTGCTTGGTTCTAAGGCTGGTGGGGGCGGGGGGCGGACCCACTTTAATGAGAAAAGAAACGGTTGCTTGCTGTAACTGTGGTTCTTTGAGATGTGATGCAGACAAGTATCCTGCTTGGGTGTGCGTGCACCCAGTGCGCTGGAGCTGGAGACTTTTCCCCAGCCTAGCAATCTGCGTGGAAGACAACGATCGCACCGCCTGGCTGTATGAGGTGGTGCCGCCCTGACTCCCCCTATAGTTCCTTTGCACCGAAAGCCCGTGAGAAGGAGACTCCAGTGCAGAGGGGATGAAGGGTGGGTCATATCTCGAAGAACCACATTTACTGTAAGTAACCGTTTCTTCTTGGAATAGATGCAGACACGTATTCCCCTTAGGTGACTCACAAGCAGTACACCAGTCTAGAGGCAGGGCTTGGAGTCTACGCAATTGAGATCACAGGGCTGCCCTTCCGAGGCTGTGTCCACTCTTAAAGATGCAGTAATAGCATAATGGTTTGTAAACGTATGTATAGATGACTACATGGCAGCCCTGCAAATGTCCTGTATGGAAACATCACTGAGGAATGCCATCAATATCACTTGCCCTCTTGTGGAGTGAGCGGTATCTACTGAGGAGGCATAGCTGAAGCTATCTCATACACAGCCTTGATACAGGATGTTACCCATCTAGAGATGGTCTGTGCCGAGACCTCTTGCCCCTTCATGCAGTCTGCATGTGACACAAACAGGTGAGGTGTAGCACAAAGCGGTTTAGTCCTGTCTAGATAAAAGACTAGACATCGCCTGACATCCAGATTATGGAGGCGCTGTTCTCCTGGGTAAGAGTGCAGCTTTGGGAAAAACAGGTAAATACACCGCATGATTTAGATGAAACTGAGAGACCACCTTGGATAAAAACGTTGGGTGTGAGTCATACGTGCGGGAACTAGGGGTGCTGGGGGTGCTGGAGCACCCCCTGGCTTGAAGTGGTTTTCATTCTATACAGGGTTTACAAAGTTTGATTCAGTGACTCTCAGCACCCCCACTATAAAAATTGTTCCAGCAGTCCACTGTGATTGCAGCGTTACATTCAGCTCCCCAAGGACAAAGTAAAGCAGCTCAGCCATTGGGGCCTGCAATTCACACGTGCCCTTGCTGACGTGATGGCCATCAGGTATGTGGTTTTCTGAGACGGGAGGCAGTGGGCAGACCACAAGGGGCTCAAATGGAGGGCCCATCAGAGCTGCCAGGACCATGTTTAGGTCCCACGGGGGAACTGGTTCTTGGACCAGATGATGTAAGGGGAGAAGCCCCTTCAGAAATCTCGTTACTATGGCACTGGAAAAAACGACTTCCCTTAAATTGGGGGGTGGAATGCAGATACCGCTGCCAAATATACCCTTGGGGAACTGAGCACAAGGCCCAATTTCTGAAGATGTAGCGGGTACTCTAAGATGTCCTAATGGAAGCCCCTGTCATTTGGGTCACATGGGTCAAGGACCACACCGAGAATCTATTCCAGCTCACTAAGTAGGCTGTCCTAGTGGAAGACTTCCTGCTGCTGAGTAGGACATGTTGGATAGCCGCCAAGCACTGCTCCTCCTCTTCATTCAGACATGTAGCAGCTGCACCGTAAGTTTCAAGTAGCTGATTGCAGGATGGAGGGTGGGGCTGTAATCCTGAATGAGCAGATCAGGATGGAGAGGAATTGGTATGGGAGGCTGAACAGACAGAGCAAGGCGAGCTGAGAAGCAGCACTATTTCAGCCACACTAGTGCAATGAGATGAGCTTGTCTCGATCCGCATTGATGAACTATGGAATGATTGGAATAGGGGGAAAGACATACAGAAGAGCTGACTGCTAACTGCAGTGAAAGGCATCCGAGATGGAGCCTGCCCTCCCAGGAGCAGAAGAGGTGGCACTTTCAGTTTTCCCTCGTCACAAACAAGTTGATCATGGAGATGCCCAATGTTGTGAAGACAACCCTGCCGAAATATCTGCAAGACGATTTGCACCCCTGGTAAATGGATTGCTACTGGAGTGATGTCTTCCTCAATGCAAAACTGCCACAGGTTGATCGCCTCCAGACAGAGTGACCTGCAACTTGCTTGTTCACATAGTACACTGCAGTGGTATTTTCCCTGAGTATGTGAACCACTGAGTGTCTGATGCAGTCCCAGAAGGCATGGCATACATTGTGGATGGCCTGAAATTCCAACACGTTGATATGGAGGGAGGTTTTCTGTACCGACCACAGGTCCTGCACCCTCAACAAGTTCAGCTGCGCTCCCCACAACCCAGAAGGGAAGTGTTGATAACCACCGACTTGGTCAGAGAGGGCTGAGCGAAGGGGACTCCTTGGCACTACATTGTGTAGAGACTCCCACCAGCACAAGGAATCCAGGACTGTTGGAGGAAGGTGAACCATAAATTTCAAGTATATAAAAGGTTGTTACAAGGAGGAGGGAGAAAAATTGGTCTCCTTAACATCTGAGGATAGGGCAAGAAGCAATGGGCTTAAATTGCAGCAAGGGAGGTTTAGGTTGGACACTAGAAAAAACTTCCCAACTGTCAGGGTGGTTAAGCACTGGAATAAATTGTCCAGGGAGGTTGTGGAATCTCTGTCATTGGAGATTTTTAAGAGCAGGTTGGACAAACACCTGTCAGGGATGGTCTAAATAATACTTAGTCCTGCCTTGAGTGCAGGGGACTGGACTAGATGATCCTCCTGGTCCTACGATTCTATGATTCTGTGCTGATGCCACAGACAGTGTTGGTCTCAGCACAAACATTGGTAACAGAGTGCCTGAATGTGTCGATGTTGAAGGTGGTGAGAGCTGATATGGGAGCACTTGCGGAGTCAAATGGGGTGGGGCCGAAAAAGGTCCCAGTGCCGTGGTCCTCTGCACTGATTCTGGTGCCAGGTCCATCCCCACCATGGCAAGGGGAGGATCTGGATGCGGTGCCAACAGACACGTAGGCTCAGTGGCTCGCTCCATCAGAGGGGCCATAAGTGGGAGGGTCCTAGTCCAATTGTCAGTTCGGGACTGAAAGGCAGAGAAGGTCTGCGGCTGCCTGAGATGTCAACGATACTGGTACCGGCATCTCCCTCGTCAGTACCAGACTCAATGGATGCCCGGAGGCTGGAACCAGAGTCAACAGCATGGGGTTTCTGCCCTTCCCACTCAGTACTGGGGAAGGGTCAGAGGTACCCGTGCCATCCCATGTTCCAGAACCAGCCCCGTGCCAGTCCGCGCTTTTCCCGGGGGAAGCAGAGGAGTTGCCCTGCAACCTGGAAAGCTCCTGATTGGTCTTATGAGACCTCTTCCTTGACATCGATGATGGAGAACAACTCCTCTGTCTCTCCGGCGAGGTGCCTGTCCCAGAATGAGAGACTGGCGCTTTTCAAGCCTGAGGGCAATCTTTGGCCTGAGGACGACCTTAGTACCGGATCAGGCTGCATGGCCTGTTGAAGCAGGTGTTGCTTGAGGCAAAGGTCCTGTGCCCCCTGAGTCTGCTTTTTAAATGATTTACAGATCAAACAGCACTCTTAAGATGGGCCTCACTGAGACAAAACATGCACCGTGGGGGTAGGGGGGGTCGCTGTTGGGGATCGCCTCTCCACACGAAGGACAGTGTTTAAAGCCTGATGAGGGCATCAAGGGGGGAACACTATCTACTAATGCTATCTAACTACTAACTAATTACCTATGTACAGTAAACTAGGCTTAGAGTAAATGCAAGGTTGTAGGACTACAATCACAGACAGATCTTCAACTCCAGCCACGGTTGGTGAGAAAGGACCGAGGAGGGTCAGGGCAACACCACCTCATATAGCCAGGGGAGGGGCCACAGCCCTGAGGTGCAAGGGCTGCCCCTCTATGGGCACTGCTAGGCAAAAGTCTCTGGCACTGGCACACTGGGTGTGTGCACACCGATGCGGAATTCAGGTCTGCATCTACTCGAACAACTTCAGATTACTGAGCCAACAGACACTGTCTGAAGTGTGTTGTGGAGATGACATGCTTTGGTCTTGGGCAGGCAGTGGAGCTAACAACTTCTTTACTTGGCATCCTTGTCTGGCCAGCAGAGGAGTGGTTGAAAACAAACCTCACTGTTGCCGACTGTCATGGTATGAGGTGTTTTTCTTAAAGCCGCAGCTTATGGAGGCAGGGGCGGCTCTAGCTTTTTTACTGCGCCAAGCAGGGCAGTCAGGCAGGCTTCGGTGGCGCGCCTGCAGGAGGTCCCCCAGTCCCGCAGCTTCGGCGTACCCGCCACTGAATTGCCACTGAATCCGCGGGACTGGCGGACCTCCCGGAGGCATGCCGCCGAAGGCAGCCTGCCTGCCACCCTTACAGCGACAGGCAGGCTGCCCCCTGCGGCTTGCCACCCCAGGCACGTGCTTGGAGCGCTGGTGCCTGGAGCCGCCACTGTCTGGAGGCATGTGATTAGGTGAGAATCTCAGCTTTCGTTTGAAAAAAGAAGTTTCTAGCCCTCCCACTTGCAGAGAAAAGCTTGAAAACAGAACCTAAGTGCACCCGAAAGACACTAAAACCAGAAAGGAAATAAATGACATTCATATGTATTAGGCTTAAAAATCGTGAGGGTTTTCAATAATATCTTTTGATTTTGGGGGGCCTGATTCATGCCTTTTGAACATTTAGGATTGGCAGCACTGAAAATTGGGGTGGTTGAATCTGCCACTAGGAGAGTCAATCGAGGTTAACCTGGAGTTGTGGGAGGGTGCAGTAGTAAGTTCCTGTTGCTTAGCCTCCATGCAAAGACGTCATCTTAATAATGCTTCACTCCTGTAGCCTGATCTATAGATTATGAATAAAAATTCCCAGTTACTGTATCACTTTGAGGGTTGACAGGTTCTTGTCCCAAGATGAGGCCCAGTATTATTAAAATTATATAGTTGGGAACCCAGATGTGCACAGGTGCAACACTCACACTACAGGAACTCTTATATTTACAAATAAATAATTTATTAATACATTTAGCAAAGTCACACACACACTAATTCAGTAAGGTAGATAGAGATAATACAGAAAGTACATCTGAACATCCATACTCTCACCATCCCTTGCAGAACAGCCTGAAATGTTAGCCATTATCTTCCTCATCACCGTCACCTTCTTCATCTTCACCAGTGGCCATCATTCTGGCCCCTCCCAAGGGCTACATCTCTCTCCCTACTGCCCCCAGGCTGGGATGCCACTTTTATAATATGTTATGCTGACATTAGCCGTGTCTAATGTGTATTCAATAGGGGTTTCTTGCCTTTTCCTTATTTGTATTTCCTCCCCTTACCAATGTTAAGGTGTCCTTCTTCTATAGATTAGTGTATTTATGATTTCACCCCATTATCATATATGTCAATTTGTTGCCAGGGCACTCTTACGGTCAGATATTCCATCCAAAACCTTCCAGAAGCCGGTGTCAGTTCATGTTCTGTGGTTGGCTGATGTCATTAGTGACAAAATTCCCCCCTACAATCTACTTCCAGTTCCCCAAAAGGTAGGGGTTACCTAAGCTTATCTGTGCCAAAGTTCATAGGCTTCAAGCCTCATGCTAACTTCTGAAGCCAGTGTCTTACAAGATACAAGCCTGTAGGTTCCTTGCATTACCACTGAATATAATAAAGCAGAATATAATGCAAAGCAATGAATATAATAGAGCAGAGGTGGGCAAACTATGGCCCACGGGCCATATCCAGCCCATGGGCCCCTTCTGCCTGGCCCCTGAGCTCCTGGCTCGGGAGGCTAGCCCCCGGCCCCTCCACTGCTGTGCCCCCTCCCCCGCTGTGCCCCCTCCCCCACAGCCTCAGCATGTCGCACCACCGGCGCAATGCTCTAGGCAGTTGGGGAGCACAGCTGCAGAGCCGGGGCCTGATCTGGTGCTTTGTGCTGCGTGGTGGCGTGGCTGGCTCCAGCCGGGCGGCGGCGCTGTAGCACCACCAGCCACCGGTGCTCCAGGCAGCATGGTAAGAGGGCAGGGAGTGGGGGGGTTGGATGGAGGGCAGGAGAGTTCAGGGTGGTGGTCAGGGGGTGGGGGTGTGGATAGGGATTGGGGAACAGGGGGGTTGAATGGGTGCAGGCATCCTGGGGGGCAGTCAGGAAGGAGGGGGGGTTGGATGGGGCAGCGGGGGGCAGTCAGGGGCAGGGGTTCCGGGGGCAGTCAGGGAGAAGGGATAGTTGGATGGGGCAGGGATCCTGGGGGGGGCAGTCAGGAATGAGAGCAGGGGTTGTATGGGGTGGCAGGGGGGAGTCAGGGGTGGGGGTTCCAGGGGTAGTCAGAGGATAGGGAGTGGGGGGGTGGATGGGGCAGGGGTCCCATGGGGGGCCATCAGAGAATTTGGGGGTTGAATGGGGTAGGAGTCCCAGGGTGGGGCCATCAGAAGGGGGGGATAGAGGGCAGGGGCTGAGCCACGCCTGGCTGTTTGAGGAGGCCCTCAGGCCAAAAAGTTTGCCCACTCCTGTAGTAGAGGTAAGCTGGCCCACTGAGCTACACTCCTAAAGCTCCTTTCATCTGAGGGGAGCAAGGTACTTTCATAATCATTCAACATCATTCATTGTATAAGGCGTTAAACTCCTGCTACAAGAGGGGTGGCTTTGTAGGTAGGGCACTGGACTGGAGATCTAGGTTTTGTTCCTGTCTCTGCTACAAACTCTGTGTGATCTTGGGCAGTTCCCCTATCTGTATAATGGGAAGAATACTTTGTGCCAGGAGTGTTGTGAGGCTAAATTCATTAGTGTTGGGAAGATGGTCAGAGGGCCCCAGAATATGTTATCAATAGAGACATGGACATGCCTGGCCTGCAGTGAGTGTGGATTTGAGCTTCCTCCAAGCTCAGTGCGATTTGGAACAGATCTGTGGATCCAGCCATTACGTTGGAGGCGCTGGTCACCACTCCACAGTGAGGAGTGCATACTTGAAGGAGCTTGAAATGAAGCCTAGATTGGGATCCAGTGCCCTGCGCTCGTTCACTCTGGTGTAAGTCTGGCGTAGCTTCACTTACGCCAGTGGGGTTACACGGCTGGTTAGTGAGCAAAGAATCAGGCCCTGAATTGCCACAGAGTTGGTGTTCAGATCCAAGGGCTTGTTTCTCATCCACCTGTAACTCATACTTCTCCCTTCCCCCCACAATATATTTAATAATCAAATGGTGCCTTGTCTAATTGTCGTAGTAGCTGGAAACGTAGTGCGGTTGAACTAGCCACAAGTCACTTACATTACTTAAGATATCTGTGAAGACTTCAGCTCTGCTTATAGAGTGTGCTGTGCTCTCGGGGGGGCGGGGGGAGGGCTTCTGGTTTTCAATAGCTTTCCTCCTCTTTGTATGATCATTTCCTGATCGGCCTGGTTGCTGTGGCTTAAAAAGCTGTAGCAATTTCCGATGATTGTTCGCTATTTTCATCCTTCAGCTCAGCCTAAATAAGTCTTCATGGTCCAGCTGTGTCGTTTCCTTGTACAGATTTTAGATCCTCACACAGAATTGCTACCTCTTTCCCCAGGGGTTTTCTCCAGTTTCCTTTCCCATTTACTGTAACTCACTTCCTCCCATTTTGTGAAATCACCTGTGACGAAGTGAGAATGTTCTTAATGTTTTCTCTGAATACTGTTGGGTGCCTCAGTTTCCCCTTTGCATTTCTTAAGTATCTAGGTGGTGGGATAAGGGGGTGTGATTGTGGCAGAGCCTTAGAGGGCCAGTGTGATGCTGTCTGCACAGAGAATGGCCGACACCCTGTCTCCTGGCAACTGATGGCCTGGGCCCCTCCCCTGCAAAGGTGCCAACTGAAGGTGTTGGAGAACAAAGAGATCAGATGACCTCCTGGCCCAGGAAAGAGACAAAGGCCAGAGGAGGGGCTGGAGAGTTTCAGTTTGCAGCTAGCTGGGAAATGGAGGGAGGCACAGATGAGGCCCTGGCCTCCCTGCCCCAAGATGGACCTGAATTAGGGGTCCTGTTTCTGTACCTACGAACTCTGGCATAGTCTGTGTTCCTGTCATCTAATAAACCTTCTGTTTTACTGGCTGGCTGAGAGTCACGTCTGACTGCAGACAGGGGCGGCTCCAGGCACCAGCACGCCAAGCGCGTGCCTGGGGTGGCAAGCCACGGGCGGTGCTCTGCCGGTCGCTGTGAGGGCGGCAGACAGGTTGCCTTCGGCAGCATGCCTGCGGAGGGTCCGCTGGTCCCGCAGCTTCGGCGGACCTCCCACAGGCGTGCCACCGAATCTGCGGGACCGAGGACCTCCTGCAGGCAAGCCGCCGAAGGCAGCCTGCCTGCCGTGCTTGGGGCGGCAAAATACCTAGAGCCGCCCCTGACTGCGGAGTTTGGGTGCAGGCAGTGGTGAGCTGCAGCCGGTTCGCACCGGATCGCGCGAACCAGTTGTTAAATTTAGAAGCCCCCTTTAGAACCGGTTGTTCCTGGAGGGACAACTAGTTCCAAAAGGGCTTTTAAATTTAACTAAAGCTCTAGCAGCTGTGTACCTTTCCCCCAGCCCCAACTCACCTCACTCCGCCTCCTCTGCTGAAGCTCCTCCGGCGTCTTCTCCCCCTCCCCAGCTTCCCGCGAATCAGCTGTTCGCGCGGGAAGCTGGGAGGGCTGAGAAGCAAGCAGCGCTTCCACCAGGTGAGCTGGGGGCGGGGGTGCCAGCGGGAGGAGGGCTCCAGGCGGCGCGCCGCTCCAGAGGTCGTAGTGAGACGCTGGGGTCGGGCGGCTGGGCTCCTGCCCCCAGGGTCCAGCTGCGACCTCGGCCGGGCAGCACGGCTCCTCCCCGGGTCCGGCCGGGCGGCGCGGTTCCTGCCCGGGTCTGGGCCGCCTGGGTCTGGGCCGCCCGGGTCCGGGCGGCGCGGTTCCTGGCCCGGTCCGGCCAGGCGGTGCGGTTCCTGGCCGGGTCTGGGCCGGGCGGCGTGGTTCCTGCAGGTGAGCTGGGGCAGGGTGGGGCGCGATGAGGACTCCAGGCGCCGCCCGGCCCTGCTCCAGCCACTGCTCGGCCCCGGCCCCAACTCCGGCCGCACGGCGCGGCTCCGACCCTGGCCCCGACCCCGGCAGGGGTAAGAGGCCAGGGCCAGGGCCGGGACTGGGGTGGGGGAGGAGGGGTTGGATCGGGCAGAGGTTCTGGGGGGGCAGACAGGGGATGGGGAAGGGGGGGTTGGGTAGGCGCCGCGTGGGAGTTCCTGGGGTCTGTTGGGATGGTGATGGATGGAGTCGGGGCAGTCAGGGGACAGGGAGAGGGGCAAGTTTGGCAGGGGGTGGGGTCCTGGGGGGGAGTTAGGGTTGGGGGTCTTGGGAAGGAGTGGTCAGGGGACAAGGAGCAGGGCAGGGGGGGTTATGGGTTGTGGTTTCTGAGGGGGGGCAGGACGTGGGTGGGGGGTGTACTCACTGGGCGGTTCCCTACCGGGTCTTCGGTGGTGGGTCCTTCAGCTGCCGGAGCCGTGCCGCCGAAGACCCAGTAGGGAACCGGTTCCTAAGATTTTGGCAGCTCATCACTGGGTGCAGGGCCCTCTGACTTCCCCAGGAGCCCCGCCTGTGCAGACTTGCTGCGGGAAGCGCACGGTGTGAGAAGGGGATGCTGAATGATCCAAGGTCAGACCCAGGAAGGTGAAAGCTGTGTAAGCTTCTTGCCCTGGAGAGAGTATGCTCAGAGAGAGGAGGCTCCCCCAGAGTCCTGACTGGCTTTGTGGGGAGAATTTCCAGAGCATGACCCGGTGACTCCGTGACATCACCCCAGCTGCTTCAGTCCATTTAACTATTGACTTCTCCCAACTTGCCACCTGTATGTCATTTGCATTACAAGCAGGAAGGCTCTTCCATGAGCCTGCTCAGTTCTGTGCTGCCTGGTCTTTCACAATATTGTCTCTTCCTTTCTCATACAGGGACATCCTACGACGTAAAGGTTCAGCTGTGGATGCTGCTATTGCTGCTCTGGTCTGCACCTCGGTTTTGAACCCCCAGAGTATGGGCCTGGGAGGAGGTGTCATCTTTACCATCTATAATGCAACCACAGGTATGGTAAGGGCCTGTCCCTTCTCAGGTAATTCTCCCATAGCATTTGCATACTCCTCCTTTAGAGTCTATTCACCAGCATATTCATTCAGTAGCCTTGCAGAAGCCAATGTCCTGAAAGCTCAGGCAAAGCATTCTAAGCGTGAGTAGGATATCGCAGTAATTCAAAAAGAAATCTCGTGCAGGTGAGGGAATGTTAAGGTGAAAAACCCAACCATGTCTGAACGCTAGGCAGGCATTAGAGCAAACCCGGAATGGCCTGAATCCCTGATAACTGAAGGGCTGATGCGCACCTTATGCTCAGCCAAAGCAGGTGAGATCAGAAGAGAAGCATTTGCTATGAGAATCTAAGTGTAAATACTCTGAGCCTGTTGTGACTGTGCTGAGGGATGGATGTGACTCTCCACGTCTGCTGAGACCTTGGACCTAATGCTTCCTGGCAAGTTTGCACCTTGTGTCCTTTACCATAAGTGGGTGCAAAAGGCTGCCAGAACAGTACTTTATGTGGCTGTTAGGGACTCCACAAAGAGACAAACTGGGGAGACTCAGGCCTTCTAATTCTGCAGCTTCCTCCCTTTGGCAATCTAGCTATGCTCACGTCCAGCCACTTTCAGGCCCTGATGTAAGACTTGTCTGTTTGTTTGGCTTTTAGAACTCGAAGTTTTGTTGTGTTCCTGCTTCAGTGTATTAATAGTTTAGCCCAGCTGACGTAGCCTATAGAAATTAGTAGTAAGAATAACACTGTAGTTTAAAGCAAACAAACCAGCTAAGTAACAAAGTTTGGAAATACGCAGGACTGACTTACATTAGAAAGCTGTGCTGGCAAAACTTTCCTTTTTCTCAGCACAGCCTGGTGTGTTGTCTCCTACCAACCAAACTCTCCACTTTTGCTGACATAATTATTCTCCTGTTCAGAACATCGTAACCCTCTGCCAGTGTACTGGCAGTGGCTGCATGGGCACACACATACTGATACTGGTACCGACAGTACTCCAGCTGCCATCCCAGAATGCAACATTCATTTGTGGTGCCAACACCCTCCTAAAGTCTACTGTTTCACCTCGCTTTTTTCCCCCTTTACTGGTGAGAGAATCCCATTCGTTGCCACATGAAAGGGACTTAAGCGCTCTCTCTCTTGCAGATATGAATTACTGTAGTGTGGTCTGTTGTTGCAGGATAATATAATCTGCACACATGCCCCATCTCTTAGCCTACCTCCAGTACAATGATTATCAATAGCCAGTCTGTAAGCGTGTATATGGTGCTGCATGTCTAAGGTTGTGTTGCGCTCTGGCTTGCACTGGGAAAATGGAGTGTCTGTCCAATAGCGGCAGATGAATATGGAGTATTGGATGGTTTCAGAGACTTGTATGGACAGTTTGCAGAGGAGAGGGCATGATTGTCACATTTTGGGGTGCAACCCACACCAGTGCGAGGTTGTGTTACCATTTGTCCTGTAACTCTGAGTGCCTTAAAACGCTCTGCTGCTGTAGCTTTCTGTCTGGGTGCTCCCAGCCAGCATACAAGCATGCACTGAGTATCTGTGTGATAAAAGCCACCTTGGTTCAGCAACTCCAGCAGCCTGCTTGTTACACCACAGCCACTCCCTGGTCTCCAGCAACCTTGGTTACTATTAGCCAAGCCACCTCTACTCCCGAATTTCTCCAGAACTGTCTGCCCTGAAATGTCCAGCCCTCTCCTGGTGCATTGAGGGAAGTAATACAATCCATTGCGCCTTTAAAGAGACAGAGCCCCAGCAGTCTGTTGCTTTAACTAGAGTTCACAATTACGTCAATTCAAACAGGGCGCCGGGTTGGTTTAGATGGAAAATAAACACGTTTATTAATGAAAAGAGAGGATTTTAAGTGTAAGGGATAAAGTCAGAAATAGTTATAAGCAAATAAAAGTGAAAAATGCTTTCTAGGGATTAAGATTTAACCAAACGACACTCTTGTTTCAAAGTGAGCTTCTGATGCTTCCTCCCAGCAAGACAGCTGACTGACCCCTTGGTCAGAATCTCCCACAAAGTCCAAGGTACTCGGTTCCTTTGTCTTTTGAGGTGAAAGATAAGTTGGGGTTCTTTGCCCCCCTCTTTTATAGTCCAGTGTACTTTTGAAATGCAGCCTTCTCAAAGTCGAGTGCTCTCCTGTGAGGAAAGGTGCCATGGAGTCTGATGGAGAAGGTTCCACGCTGGTTCCAATCCGCCAAGGAACAGCCACTTCACTGCAGTTTGCAACCATGCCCCCTGCAGCAAGCGCAGGAGCGATGTAGAGATGAGAATTCCTAGCTAACTGGTTAAGCCAACAGTATGGCTCTTTGCACCGCTGAAGTACCATAAAAGGGCCACAACAGTTTTTAAGAGCAATAGAGCCAGAATTAACTCATCTGTATATCCTGGATCATGATCTTGCTTTTGGATCAACAAAGAGTCAAAGGGACCAGCAGTATGAGATGTACTGTTCTTAAAATTGTTAGGAAGATGTAAACTCTGCAGCAGGAAAGCTTCCTGCTGCAGAGTTCATAAACACAACATGAGAGCGTGGCAGGTTTGGTGATGGACTTCATGGACTCCACAGTGCATGATCCAATGGGACTCCAACCCTCACCAGTTTCCACAAAAAAGCATAAACTCCAGTCCTTTGCTTTCTGCTCCACCAACTGTGATGAATGAAACTTACCAGACACTGGGAAGAGATTATTGTGTGTTTTCCTTTCTTATTTCCAGGAGAGGTCGTGGTGATTAACGCTCGTGAAACAGCTCCAGAAAATATCAACCAAGACTTGTTAAATCAGTGTAATGATTTCCCTCTCCAAATAGGTAAGGACAGGAATTGGACTGTTTTCCTATCAGACAGCTTGATGCAGTAAGCAGGGAGAGTGGGGCCACTGCCTGGCATTTGGGGAGAGGATAGAGGACCTCACTACTTCACTGCATTATGGGAAGTCCATTATCTCTAGAGGATCACTCTTCTTCATTATTTCCTGCTGTTGCTCTTGAGTACTAAGCTGAACAGAGCTGGGCAAAGCATTTAAACCCCCCCTAATCTGTGGGACAAGAAGGGAAAAAGTGTCCTAGGGAGAGGAAAGTAACCTGAACCTCAAGGAAACCTTCTGGGGTTGGTCTGGTGTCAGTCCCCATGACTAGACCCTGCGTGTACTGCAGTTCTAAGCTTTTTCCTAATATCAGCGTTGGCCCAGAGTTGGATTGTTTTTAATACAGCTAGTGAAAGAGCACAGCAGATTTGACTCTTACTCCCACACAAAGTAGTTACTCCTTGGTATAGCCACATGTATTTCAATAGGGCTGAAGGGATGTAAAGAATGTGTAAAAACAATAACCGTGTCACCAATTAAAATTCTATCAGTTACCCAGTTAAATGTTTAACCGGGGAACTAGAGGTGTGGGGGGTCTGCAGCCCTTCCCATGTTTTATGTGGGGCTCCGCTGCCAGCCTGACTCCTGGGGATCCCCACTGCCAGGACCACATCCGGGGATCTCTGCTGCTGGCTGCATCCAGCATCCCAGCTGCTGGCCATGCATCCGGGATGCCGGCCCCGCACCCGGGGCTCTGCTGCCCACGCCCAGGATCCTGGCCGCTGGCCCTGCACCTAGGATGCCAGCCCCGCACCCGGGGCTCTGCTGCTCATGCTCGGGATCCCGGCCGCTGGCCCTGTGGCTGGAGTCCCAGCAGCAGGGACTCTGGGACACCAGTCGCAGGTAATAGCAGAGCCCCAGGCACGGGGCCAGCAGCCGGGACCCCAGAAACCGATAAGCATCAGGTTATCAGTTAACTGGTTTAACTTTTACATCACTATAGGGCTGCAGGCTGTTGTAAAGTCCTATAGGATCAGGCTCCACGGCAAGACTCATTATCTGTCAGTCAAAGCTGACAGCTCTGTACTTCATTATTCTTGTCTTTGCCTGTGGCTTAATGTGCAATTCCACAAAAATGACAGCAAAAATGGCCCGGGGGCATGTTTGTGTCTCAGCAACGCTGTATCAAAGTGCAAAGCTTGCAAGGAAAGAGACATTGTCTTTTTGACTGATTTCCCACCAAACTCAGCCAGAGATCTGAAAACAGGATTTTTCCTCTTCTGCATTGTTACCAGGAGCAAAAGTTCTGCAGGCCAAATCAGGCCACCCAAAAGTTCTGCAGGCCACCCTGTGGTGGTGCAAACCTCCTTGTCCTCAGATTCTGCTTTTAGTGACATCCATTCAGTTCCCTTGCTGTCAGTGGGTTTGCACAGATTTTACTGTGACTGAACTTAGCAAGGAATGGTGGTGATGCACAAGAAGGACTAGAGTCCAGCACTCTGTCTCGTAGCTGTGTTGACTTTGCAGTAGTAAACATCATTTTAAAAAATTACTTTTGTCCCTAAAGTTGGTAGAGGCAACTGACCACACAAGGTGAAGATCAGCTAAGTAAGGAGGTGCCTTTTATATGTAATCCTCAAAGTAAAACTGCATTTTCCAAGTGCTCTGCACCCAGCAGCTCCCACTGAGAACAATTAAAGTCAATGTGTGCTCAGCCCCTCTGAACAATCAAGCCCTGAGTGTCTTGCCCAAGATCCTTCAGGGTATCTGTGGCAGAGACAGGAATTGAATCCAGGTCTCCTGAGTTCCAGTACAAACCCGTAACCAGGAAACTACCTTTTCTGTCTCACTCCACCCTGCTTGTTAAAGAGAATACAAGTGCTGTTACTACTAACCAGGGCCGCCCAGAGGATTCCGGGGGCCCGGGGTCTTCGGCGGCGGGGGGCCCTTCCGTTCCGGGACCCGCCGCCGAAGTGCCCGAAGACCCGCGGCGGGGGCCCCCCCGCCGCTGAATTACCGCCGGAGCGGGACCCGCCGCTGAAGTGCAGCCCGGTCTTCGGCAGTAATTCGGCGGCGGAGGGGCCCCCACCGTGGGTCTTCGGGGCACTTCGGCGGCGGGTCCCTGAACGGAAGGGCCCCCCGCCGCCGAATTACCGCCGAAGACCGAGCTGAACTTCGGCGGCGGGTCCCGCTCCGTCTTCGGCGGTAATTCGCTGGCGGGGGGTCCTTCCGCTCCGGCGGCGGCGAAGACCGGGAGCGAAGAAGCTCCTGCGCCCGGCTCCGCAAGAGTTTTCCGGGCCCCCCGGAGCAAGTGAGGGACCCCACTCCGGGGCCCCCGAAAAACTCTGGTGGGGGCCCCTGTGGGGCTTGGGGCCTGGGGCAAATTGCCCCTCTTGCCCCCCCCGGGCGGCCCTGCTACTAACAGCTAATAGAAAAGCAGCTTCTTCAACTTGGGCTGCCGATACTTTTGTTTAGGAAGAGGTCAAGAGCTCTACCCTTGGTGCTTTTGCGCTAATGCTTTGCCTTCCCTAGATTCAAGGATCTCAGAACACATTACAGGCACTAGTGAACTAAGCCTCAGGACACTCCAGGGAAGGAGGTATTAGTGTCCCTCTTTTACAGACTGAGAAGCTGAGGAACAGAAATGTTAAAGCCATTATTGTTTCTTAGAGGAACAGAGCTCAGCTGTCCCAACAGGAGAGCTAAGAGGCATTGTGCGGGGGACTAGCCTCCTTTAAGAGGGTGCAGTCTCTATTTCCCTGTCTAGTTATTTGCATCACCCTTTCCACTAATCATCACTGCTCCTGCTCCATCCCTTCAGGGATCAGGTCAGCATCCTGGCGGTGAATGTGACTGGCCCCTGTACAGGGGTGCATGTGGCGAAGACTCCATATGCTCCCCAGTTTGAGAAACACTGGCCTGCTGGATAAGGCATAGGGCAGGAAACTGGCGTTTGTGGGGGTGTCTATTCTCCGCTCTGCCACTGACTCACTGGTTGACGTTAGGCACGTTGTACCCTATAGTGAATGTCTGCTGGGGCACAAAGGGGGGGAGGGGCCAGTGGTCCCAGGCCCCCCCCTCACCAGAGCTGGAACTTTAGCTTGACTGCCATGCTGTCAACCCCAGGGAGAAATGGAGCAGGGGCTCCAGGAACCCACAGTGCCAAGGCGGGTGGGAGAATTGGAGCCAGGCTTTTGGAGCTTGCACGGGGAAGATGTGGTCTGGGGCTCCCAGAAATGCCTGGCCCCTGGTGGAGGTGGTGTTCTTCAGCCTGACAGCCATGGGGCTGGTTGTGGGGCAGGGAGGTCTCTGGGGCTGAGTGCAGGAGGGGGGAGGTCAGAGCTGGGTGTGGGGCAGCAGACGAGGGGACTGAGAGCAGGGAGAGTGTGCAGGGAAGAGAGTTGGGAGTGGGTGCAGAGCAGAGGAGGGAGAGCTCTGGGAAAACTCTGGTTGTGCCCCTGATAGTCTGAGGGTAATTGCTGCCATTTTGGGATGAATTGGTTGGCCACATAGTGCTGGCTCCCTGACTTGTGTCTGCTACTCAGATGCTAGCTAGACATTGTTTTTCCATGTAAGCACGTGCTGAGCTATCGCATATGAGACAGGCAGCTGGAGGAGGGTTATCAGTAACGGGCAGGCAGGAGGAGGTGGCCTGTGCTATCTCTAATGGAATATGGGGCATGGGGGTGGCCTGTGCGATTGCCAGTGGGATTGAAGGGGGGGAGGGCGGGACTGGCCTGTGCGATCGCCAGTGGGATTGAAAGGGGGGGGGGGGAATGGCCTTTGCTATCACCAGTAGGATTGAAGGGGGTGGGGGTGGGGACTGGCCTCTGCTAACACCAGTGGGATTGAAGTGTGGGGCGGGGGAATGGCCTGTGCTAACGCCAGTGGGATTGAAAGGCGGGGGGGGGAATGTTGCCTGTGCTAACGCCAGTGGGATTGAAAGGGGGGAGTGGACCACGCCTTGAAACTAATGGACATTCCTGGTGCTAGATTCTGCTTCCCTTCTTAGCATGTCATAGCTGTTAGCGGTGGCCTCCAGATGGATGTGACCATGAATTATATGATTAATATATGGAAGGAGAGGTTACTGCAATGAGTAATATCGTAACTGCTTGTGCAGGCAGCCAGTGGATTGCAATCCCGGGGGAGCTTCGTGGATATGAAGAAGCCCACAGGCGCTATGGCCGGTTGCCATGGAAATGGCTGTTTGAACCAACCATCCAGCTTCTTACACGTGGAATCAGAATGCCAGCAGTGCTGAGCAAATTTCTCAGTTACCCGCTGTTACAGGGCTTTTTGAAAAAGTCATCCTTGTGGTAAGAGAAGTTGTATTTCACCTGGGTGTGTGGCATAGGCGCCGACTTCCCCTCTTTCCCATGGGTGCTCGACCCCCCACCCCCGGCCACACTCCACCCCTTCCAGGAGGCTCTGCTCCTGCCCCATCTCTTTCCACCCCTGCCCTGCCCCCATCCTTCCCCAAATCTCTGCCCTGGCCCCGCCTCTTCCCCGCCTCCTCCCCTGAGTGCGCCACAGTCCCACTCCTCTCCCTCCCTCCCGGAACGTGCTATTGCTGCCAAACAGCTGCTTGGTGGCAGCTGGGCAGGAAGCACTGGGCGGTAGGCAGAGAAGCCGGGACGCGGCGCACTCAAGGGAGGAGGCGGCGGTGGGGCGGGGGGTGAGGGGAGCTTGGCTGCCATGGGAAATGTACATCTGCACGTTGAGAATAAGGTGGGGGACTGGATGTGTGAAGACTGCCTCTGTTGAAAGACAGTGACAGTGTTGACAGGGCAGAAACCTGCAGTCTTACTCATGTGAGCATTCCCATTGGGATTACTTGAGTAAAGCCCGCAGCTTCAGGCCCAGAGTGAGGCATGTTTGTGTGGGACTTGATATGGAGACATGCTTTCCAAGGGAGAAGTACTGTGTGAAGACAGGCCGTCCCCGGGTGGTATGGAGTGGAGCTTTGGAGAACAAGGACAAACAGTACACAGAAGAAACAAGCTTTGGCTGGCAAATGGGGACTCTGTTAAGGGAGAGAAATAATCACACACGCTATAAACCTGAACTGATGGACATTCTCTCTTAACAGCCAGCAGTTCTGTGAGAATGGTGGGGTCCTAAAACCTGATGCAATTATCTTTTGGCCAACCCTGCTGAAAACACTGAAGGCTGTAGCAGAGAAGGGAGCCAGAGAATTTTATGAGGGCGAGATAGCACAGAATTTGGTGGAGGACATAAAGCATGAAAGTAGGTAACAGTTATACTTCATAGATGAAATTTCTCTAAGGTGGGTGCACAACCGGTTGGAAGATCATACTCAAAGCGAAGTTATCAGTGGTTCACTGTCAAACTGGGTGGGCACATAGCTAGTGGGGTCTCGCAGGGGGTCAGTCTTGGCTCCAGTGCTATTCAATATTTTCATTAATGACTTGGATAATGGAGTGGAGAGTATGCTTATACCTTTTGGCAATGACATCAAACTGAGGGTGCAAGTACTTTGGAGGACAGGATTAGATTTCAGAAGGACTTTGTCAAACTGGAAAATTAGTCTGAAATCAACAGGATGAAATTCAATAAAGATAAGTGCAAAGAACTCCGTTTGTGGCCCCAAAAATTGAGGCACTCAAAGTCACTAGTCACCTTTTAAAAAAAATCGGCATCATGACAAGTACTGGTGAAAATGCTAGGCCTGATATTTCCTGGTGCTACTCAGCTGACTGTGGAATTACACCATGCCGGGATTTGAGCCCTGATGCCTAGGGATTATACACAATAGGGTTTTCAGCTAAGAAAATAGGTCTATGATCAGGAAAGCTGTAGCCTTGACTTTAATACAGCTGAGGGTTCATTTATCAAAGGAAGGAAAGAGCAGAACTTGCAGATATTTTACCTCATGAGGAAACTGACCCTGCCCACATATTTGGCTGCTGATGTGAGATAAGGAGTAAGAGGATGAGTCTCCTGTTTGACTTGGTATAGACTCCCAACTGGTTGCTGCACTTTATTCATGTCTTGTTGACTCACTGAGTGCAGAAAATGCAGTCACTGGATAATATTTTTCCTTTTTTGTTCCTAGTCTGAGAGCTCCCATCCTGCTCTTCACTCCAGGTTCACCTTGTCCATCGTTAGGGGAATGACAGCAGTATTGTTCAGTGGGGCAGCCAGCGGGTGGAGGTCCAACAGTAGGGTACCTTATGCCATTTCCCTTTCCACGGGGGCAGATGTGACCTGGCTCAGCCCCAGGAGTGGAGCCTGAAACCCAGCCTCTGCTCTGTCATTCAGCCAGGGTCACTGTGCAGTTGTTTCACCAGCTGTATCAGTTTTTTGCTGTCCTTGGGTTTGACACACAAAAGAGGAAGGGCAAAAGATAGGTGGGGGGATGCTGGGGCTGGTTGTAATTAGTATTCATCAGGCTTGCAGGGGCTCTGGCTCTCTCTGCCTATGGCAGGTACCCATAGAATAAGCTATCACTCCAATGGCACGTGCTTCTCTTGTTTTCTCTTGAAGACGGCAGTCTGATGCTGAGTGACCTCAAGAATTTCCAGGCAAAAGTGATGACACCCCTGAATATTTCTCTGGGTGGATACACAATGTATTCCCCTCCACCACCAGCTGGGGGTGCTGTTCTTCTCTTCATTCTCAACATACTGAAAGGTAATCTGTGAAATGAGAGGCAGATTTCTGTATCGTGTGCCATCAATATGCACAGGAAGGGTACTGGCAGTGACAGTGGGTGGAAGGGTAGGATGAGATCAGAAACAGCAATGTAATAATACTACTTGGCCCTTATCTTCAAAGCATGTTACAAATCTGAACCAACTAATCCTCCAACCATCCTTGTGAGGTAGGGAAGCATCATTATCCCCATTATACAGCTAGGGGAACAGAGGCAGAGAGGTTAAATGACTTTCCCAAGGTCACAAAGAGAATTGGTTCCAGAGCTGGAATTAGAACTTTGGTGTTCCTGGCTCCCAGCCCATGCTCAGTCTGCGGGATCAAGTCTCTCAGATGGGAAGAAATGGATTAAGAATAGGGATGGGACAGAAAGAGTAGATAGGATTAGGACTCATGATATAATGCAGCTGGCTGTCTTCCTTACTCCATTAATCCCTTTGGTTTACCCTGCACCAAAGAGTTTAAATTCACGCCAGAGTCGCTGGAGCCGGCCAGTAGGAAGAGTGAGACCTACCATCGTATTGCAGAGGCACTGAAGTTTGGCAATGGGCAAAAGCCAAAACTGGATGACCCACAGTTCTCTGGCATACAGCAGGTGAGCCGGCACAGCACCAGGAGGCAGTCAGAAATGCTATTGCAGATCTCAGACTGTCCCTGTGGCACAAGCAGTGGGGAAAGGGAAGAAATGGAAATCAATCTGCTATTAATTGTCCATGTATTTTAAAGGCCAGTCAATGTTTCCTTGCTAATAAGATTCAAATACCCCAACCCCATAAAGTTTCACTGCTCACTGGTCCAGTGCATCTCCATCTCAATGGAACTCTTACTTGTAAGCCGAATATGTGCAAACTTGGGCTTCCTGTCCTGACTGTCCATTGGATAGTTGATAGGAAACACTGTCATGGAGACAGCTGTTAATTTGGGGCCCCTTCCTTCTCTCCTGCCTTCTCTATAGTTTTGATGCAGGGCTGCTGTTTCTGTTTTGAAACCTCTTTGTCATAAACTCATATGCTTTACACTCCCTATGATAAACCTTCCAAACAACCTGCCAAGTCCCCTTAAGGTTCATTAGAACACTGCACTGCAACGTTAAATGGTACTTCTCTCATGCTTACTCATGCTGAGTAGGAATTTACTCTGTGTAGTTCTGTTGCAATGGGGAAGAAGTAAAATCAGTGGGACAACTGGTGGAGGACAGTACTGCTCAGCTTGGCTGAGGGTGGCAGAATTGGGCCCTGTGTTCTCAGACAGTCTCAATGTCAGTGTGTTGATTGTTTCATTTCAATGGCTTTGCTCACCTGATCAGTTAAAGCAGGAAAGAGGATCTGGATTACAGGCATCATCCATTGCTGTTTGCCAGAGTGTTGTCTTGTTCAGGAGTTGGTTATTAAGCACTGATAGCTCTGCTTCGTGTTGTTTGAGGAGGTGGGTGGTGGGGAACAGTTGGGCAACAGATGCTTGAGTGGTGATGTAGATTCTCTGAATTCCATCACCTTGAGTTAAACCCCGTGACCACCTCCTCAGCCTGCAGCAGCATCCCTGTGCTCTGGAAGGCTCATCTCACTGCCCTTGGCCTTATTCCTAGGTGATTATTCAGGAACTGTTGTCCAACTCCTTTGCTGAACTTGTCAGGAAGCGTATAGATGACAGAGGTGACCATCCAGGCAGTTTTTACAATCTCTCACAGCCAAGCAACATAGGCTACGGCACCTCCCACGTCTCCGTCCTCGCTGAAGATGGCAGTGCTGTGTCTGTCACCAGCACTATCAACCAGCCGTAAGTGACCAGAGCCTGGTGATTTGGTCAACCAGAGGGAGTGTGACTGGGACTCTGCTGAGTAGGTTTGTGGGGCTCCTGGAGCATCCGAGTGTGGGTAGTGCCACCTGAACCATGGCCGCTTCCCATCTTGTGACTCTCTGGAAATGGCTTCAGTCTCAGGTCTCCCGTCTCTCCCCTACCTTCACTCTTTCGCAGGTTGCCGCTCGGTGGGGGGGGGAAGGAGGGAGGGGTTGCTGTACTCATAGGGTGGGGACCAGATGGCCTGGGTCTGTACTGAAACTGACACACAATCCTACTGTCCAGTATAACAAACTGGCACAGCCAGTTACCCGGCTCCCAGGCTGGTTATGAACAATACAACAGCCTGTGTTACAGTTTCCCAGAAATCGGCAAGTCAGGGGCAGGGCTGTAGCTACCCACAGGACAGCCGTACTCTGAGCTTCCCTACGCTGTCTCAACCAGTCATCTGAGTTTGGTTGTTCCCAGCTGGAGCAGCGAACCTGCCCCCTGCTATCAAGGGTCATAGCCCCAAGCCACCTCACTGCCACGCCCACTCAGGAGTCAGACAGGACAAACAACTTGCTCAGGAGTTTTTGCTACTGAGCCACCTACTGAGAGGTGCCCTAGAAAGTGGCAGCCAGCAACTCTTTTACAAGCACCTGGACTCAGCTGACTTAGGAAGTAGAAGTGGCTCAGTTTTGTCTCCTGCAGGGCCGCCCGGGGGAGGGGGGGGGCAAGAGGGGCAATTTGCCCCAGGCCCCGCAGGGGCCCCCACAAGAATATAGTATTGCAACTTTTTTTTATGGAAGGGGCCCCCCCGAAATTGCTTTGCCCCAGGCCCACTGAATCCTCTGGGCGGCCCTGGTCGCCCGTTCAGTGATGGCTGTGGCCCAGCACAAGGGTATAGTATTTACTCTGATTTCAAAACTTAGCCATACAAAAGGTAAAACTCTCTTGTCTCTTCTTACAGATAGTGGACTCAGCAACCCACACAGCCTGTGGCCACACAACAGTAAATATAAAGGTACCCCAGCCTTAAGGCACTGGCACCTCTGCGCTGAATATGGGCTTAGCAGAGTCTTCCATGGGCTCCTGTATATGGCAGTGCTAGGTTGGCATGGTGCAGCATGGCCAGTGGTAATTCCCAAAGGGTTCTCTGCTGTTCTGTCTGTCGGTGATCTTTGGCATAACAGTCCTGGACTACCACATCTCACATGTGCTTTCCCTCCACTCAGGTTTGGCTCAATGGTATATTCTCCAAGCACTGGGATCATTTTAAATAACGAGCTCGCTGACTTCTGCAAGAAGAAGCCAAGAAACAAGATCACTAGCGGTGAGAGCTGTTGCCTCCTATCTAAACAAAAGGCCAGAACGTGCCGTGAGCATCCACAAACCTTTGGATGTGCTCCCAGAGCTTGAGCAGCCAACTCATAGCTCTGAGCCTGAAGTGCACCTTGGGAAATGATCTCCAGCAAGACATTCCAAGGGGCAGAGGTTACTTTTCCTCCCTGGTCCCTTTCTGACCAGAACTAGATGTGAGTTTGTTCTGAATTAGTGCAGTACCTGTAAAGTCCGTAAAACTCTTTCATTCATTTTCTGGGCAGGGCATACAAAGCAAAGGCAAAATGCTGAGAAGCTGAACTCAGAAAAGTAACTACAATCCATATAAGGATAAATGCTGCATTGCTGACTCTCGGCTCCCAGTGACTTCACAATTCTCAGATTGTGGGAAAATAATAATCCCCACAAGACACACGCATCCACCAAGAATTTAAATAGTTTTATTATAGTGCTGGAGGTGTATTTATAGCTGTACAACCCTATAGGTCTCTATGAAGTGCTCGAGCCTGTAGGGTTACCAGATAGCAACTATGATAAAATGGGATGGTGGGGGGGGGGGGGGGGAATAGGCACCTATATAAGAAAAAGTCCCAAAAAATGGGACTGTCCCTTTAAAAATAGGACATCTGGTCATCCTAAGCATGGGGCTATTGGCACATTGTTTTCCATGTTGGCAGATAAGTTTCACCCCAAGGAATTCTTCCATGGCTCAGCTATGCCAAAGGTTGACAGAACAGTGACTATAGCCCTACTGCGAATACTGGTGTGCCCAGGTTGTGCCTATCACTGGTATCTAGTTCCAGCAGTCCCCAAAGAAGTTTGAGGCTGCAGCACACTACAGAACTAAGCAGGGCTGTGAGAGCATCTTCATAGTTACAGGCCTCCTCTAGTGCAGGTTGGGCTTCCAAGGAGTTGCCTCTGGCCAAGGGAGATAAAAACAAAGTGTCCCCCCCAGGTTGCTTTCCCCAAGACTTGTATTTCTGGAACAACTGATGGAAAGTTGAATTGCCGAGGGGAACGGGCGAGGTTCAGTGTGGGACAGGGAGGCGCCAAACAGAGATTTGCCATGAACAAAGTTTGTTTTTTCCCTATGGCCAGATGGGCCAATAACTCATTCTCCATCTTCTCTAGGAGAGAGACCCCCCTCTGCCATGGCTCCTTCCATTCTCGTCTCCAAAGATGATAACTCCAAGCTGGTGATTGGAGGCTCAGGAGGGGACCTGATTATCAGCTCCATTGCCTTGGTGAGCGAGTGACCGCGTGGCATGGGATGAAGCACTAAAGTTACTGCTCTTCATTTGAGTTTCCTCCTACTAAACGCATGAAATGTTCATAAACCTACCTGCAGGGCAGAGGGGGCCGCAGCTCCTTTTGTCGGTGCTGTTAAGACTGTTTGAGGGTGCTACAGGCCCACCAGCCTTTGTGACTACACTGGACACTAGCCCAAGTGGGTTTTAACATCACCATGAACTGGAGTTTCCTTCACTTTATGGCAGCTGTGTCATTGCCCCACAGGCATGGCTTAGACTTTCTTGCTAAAAGCAAGAGATGATGTGTCTACTGGAGGTAGAGGGGATGAAATGGGAGCTTATTAAAACTGGTATTGCTGGTACCATCTCCCAGACCAGATAGGGAATGTTCCCGTCATCCTGCACACTCCGTGTCCTCTTCCACAAACCTGATGCGATTGCTAGTCCTGTCCTTAAAAACTCCTCTCATTAGAGGTTGTGGGGTGGGAAAAATAACTTCCTCTCCATAGAGGTTGGGGCCAAAGTGTCCCCAGGTTGCTTTCCAGGTGGGGTAAGGGATTTCATAGTCACTCTCTGGCCAGCTCGAGAGGCAAATCTCCCCTTCACTGTTAGAACCATCATCTCTGGATGCTGAGTCGCATTCATTCTCGCTTCCTTCTTTTGCTAGTTTAGGCCTCTCACTGACAGGAAACCAAGGCAGTCACTGTAGGCCAAGGTGTTGACTCAGCCTTGAATGACCGCAGCTAGGGATGGGCAAGACCAGCCTTCTAGTCCATCTCCTGTTCCCTAGGGCCTGTTGTTCTAGGGTGGAGTCTGTTTTTAGAGGAGGCTAAATGAACCCCTGGCTGCCAGCAACAGAAAGACTCATCCCAGAAGCTTGTTAAAGCTCTAGATATTGTTCTTAACAGTTTCATAACATCTGGGCTGATGTTCAAATGAGGCAAGGGTGAATCACGACAGATTCCGACTCTGTCCCTTTCATTTGGACCAGTGAGTGCTGTGGAGTCCTGTGGGGGTGGAGGGAAAATATGTGTGTGTTTGTTCCTCTCCTGCCACCTATTTCAAGGGTAGTATTGGTCTGTTGAAGGAAGCTGTGTCTAGCCCTCCTTGGCCCATGGAGCAACAGGGTGTGGAGAATAATCTGCTCTCCCTTGGTATAGTGCACAGCACCTTTATGGCCAGTTGTCTATGTGAGATATGGGCACATAGCAAAAAACTATTGTATCCACCCTGTAGGTGTTTTCATGGGGGGTCAGGATTGTAGTCTGGCTCTGTGAGCGGGTTATAGAGTTTCCTGGAGGAACCAACATCACTGGAGGGTAATTAATGCAAATCCCTAGGTAGGCAGCAAGTCTGGAGAAGACTCGCTCTGTGGTGGAAACTGCATATACTAGTTTGACCAGGATCAAGAGGTCTGATGAACTAAAGCTGTCACAGGTGCCCACCCAGACCTAGGGAGAGCAGACACTCTCACTTGATCCTAGCTATAACTGGTGTAAATCAGTAACTTCTAGCGTTATGTCAGACTTACATTGCCATACAAGCAGGATATAGCCCAAAGACTTCAAAGGTTTGCACCAGTGTAAATGAGAATTTGACCCAGTTTCTCACCCTTCACCTTCATTAACTGCTGAGTTTGTTCCACTGCAGGCAATCATGAACAAACTCTGGTTTGGCTATGACCTGGAGCATGCCATCTCGCTGCCAGTTCTCCATGCTTCCATGAACAACTCCATCCAGTTCGAGCCAGGCTTTGATGAGGTGAGCAGCTTCCGTTGGCTCTCCCTGCACGTGTTGCTTCTCCTTTGTCTGGGTTACAAATATAACTGGCAGGCAGATGAGTGCTCCTTGTCTGTCACCACACCGAATGCTAGGAGGGTCCCACTTCCAGCTGATGCCCCTTTTATTTGAACCCAGTCTCCGGACCAGCTGCTCAACATGTTTCCGGCCCCTGGGAGAATAAGGCCAGATGCAACACACAACAGAGGCCCCGGTGAGACTTACTTCATTTTTTCTGCTCCTTCCTTTTCAGGCTGTTAAGAGGGAACTGCTGCGCAGAGGACACCATGAACAGAAACTCACCATGTTCCTGAATGTTGTGCAGGGGATTTCAAAGGAAGGAAGATGCATCTTTGCTTATTCTGATCGAAGGAAGCTGGGGAAGTCATCTGGGTATTAAGAACAAGTGCTGTAGCAAACATTTTATTGTAGCCAAAAAGAGTATGAAATAACTGGGTCCAGCTATCCTGGAAGCACCCCTGACATCTCCTGTACCAGTCGGACTTCTTGAAGCCACCTAGCAGAGAGTGTGGGTGAGACTCATAGTAACAACTGACCCTCCAATATATGGAAAGCTACATTCAAGCTGTTACAGGCACTAGTCAGCCAGTCTTGGCTAGAATCATACCCTCCATTTATTATATCTGCTAGCTGGGTCCAGAGGACAAAGGACCAGCACTTGTGTGATATATAGAAATATATTTTGTGAACAGAGCAGCTAGTAACCAAGCAGAATTTGGAAAGGGGAACCAGGCCCAGTGCCAATGGGAGCTGCCCTCAGGGACCTGACTCTATCTTCCCTAGAGTCTGAAGATCCTCAGATAGGAGTGGGGGTGGTTTCTTTCTGGCTTTGGAAACCCCCCCACATGTGAATGTGCTTTCTGGCCACACCATTCATGTGAAATAGGAATCTATGACAGACTTCTTTCTTTGCTCAGGTGTATTTCAGCACCACCAAGTTGCACAGCAGAGCTGCAAGATACAGCTTTGCATGGACACACGATAAGGGAGTGACTCTAACAACATTTTGTCTAGCCCTTGCCTGTCCCATGGGTATCATTTGACATTAGCATTAGCACAAACCTGTCTATATACTACAGTGTCTGTTGCCATAGTCAGCTACTATAGGAACGAGGGCCACCTCTGTAGCAGCACTGAAGGTTTCTTAGACACTGCCTAAGAGAGAGTCTCTACAAACGAGCGGTGCAAAGTGTGACTGTGCATTCGTGTGGATAATGTGAATTCTTTTCTCCTTTGGAAGGAACTGATGATGTATTATTACAGATAATCTTCCAGTCTTACACCTCTCCCCTGGGGGCGGGGAGCCCTAAGCCGTCGCCAAATTTCCTTGCTCATCCTTATCTAGATGTGAGCCATAGTGAAGCTGAAGACAGGCCCCTGGATGAGCTGAAGTGAGGATGCACAAGAAAAGGAAATGAATATTTCTTCAAAACAGGAGTGAAATGGGTTCTGGGAGGATCCTTTAAAATAAGGGTGCAGGTAAGAGTAGCCATATAAATAAGAAGAAAACAAAGAAAGAGGAAGTGGGACCGCTAAACACTGAGGATGGAGTGGAGATTAAGGATAATTTAGGCATGGCCCAATATCTAAACAAATACTTTGCCTCAGTTTTTAATGAGGAGCTTAGGGATAATGGCAGGATGACAAATGGGAATGAGGATATGAAGGTAGATATTACCACATCCGAGGTAGAAGCCAAACTCGAACAGCTTAATCAGACTAAATAGGGGGGGCTCAGATAATCTTCATCCAAGAATATTAAAGGAACTGGCACATGAAATTGCAAGCCCATTAGCAAGAATTTTTAATGAATCTGTAAACTCAGGGGTTGTACCGTATGACTGGAGAATTGCTAACATAGTTCCTGTGTTTAAGAAAGGAAAAAAAAGTGATCCGGGTAACTACAGGCCTGTTAGTTTGACATCTGTAGTATGCAAGGTCTTAGAAAATATTTGAAGGAGAAAGTAGTTAAGGACATTAAGGTCAATGGTAATTGGGACAAAATACAACATGGTTTTACAAAAGGTAGATCATGCGAAACCAACCTGATCTCCTTCTTTGAGAAGGTAACAGATTTTTTAGACAAAGGAAACACAGTGGATCTAATTTACCTTGAGTTCAGTAAGGCGTTTGATATGGGTCCACATGGGAAATTATTAGTTAAATTGGAAAAGATGGGGATCAATATGAAAATTGAAAGGTGGATAAGGAACTGGTTAAAGGGGAGACTACAACGGGTCATACTGAAAGGTGAATTGTCAGGCTGGAAGGAGGTTACTAGTGGAGTTCCTCAGGGTGGGACCAATCTTATTTAATCTTTTTATTACTGACCTTGGCACAAAAAGTGGGAATGTGCTAATAAAGTTTGCGGCTGACACAAAGCTGGGAGGTATTGCCAATACAGAGAGGGACCGGGATATCCTACAGGAAGATCTGGATGACCTTGTAAACTGGAGTAATAGTAATAGGATGAAATTTAATAGTGAAAAGTGCAAGGTCATGCATTTAGGGATTAATAACAAGAATTTTTGTTATAAACTGGGAACGCATCACTTGGAAGTAACAAAGGAGGAGAAGGACCTTGGAGTACTGGTTGATCACAGGATGACTATGAGCCGTCAATGTGATATGGCCGTGAAAAAAGCTACTATGGTCTTGGGATGCGTCAGGCGAGGTATTTCCAGTAGAGATAAGACGGTGTTAGTACCGTTATACAAGACAGCCCTCATCTGGAATAGTGTGTGCAGTTCTGGTCTCCCATGTTTAAGAAGGATGAATTCAAACTGGAACAGGTACAGAAAAGGGCTACTAGGATGATCCGAGGAATAGAAAACCTGTCTTATGAAAGGAGACTCAAAGAGCTTGGCTTGTTTAGCCTAACCAAAAGAAAGCTTGAGGGGAAATACGATTGCTTTCTCTAAATATATCAGAGGGATAAATACCTGGGAGGTATTTAAGCTCAGTACCAATGTGGACACAAGAACAAATGGATATAAACTGGCCATCAGGAAGTTTAGACTTGAAATTAGACAAAGGTTTCTAACCATCCGAGGAGTGAAGGTCTGGAATAGCCTTCCAAAGGGAGCAGTGGAGGCAAAAGACATCTCTGGCTTCAAGACTCAGCTTGATAAGTTTATGAAAGGGATGGTATGAGGGGATATCCTAATTTTGGCAATTAATTGATCTTTGACTATTAGCGGTAAATATGCCCAATGGCCTGTGATGGCATGTTAGATGGGATGGGATCTGAGTTACTACAGAGAATTCTTTCCTGGGTGTCTGGCTGGTGAGTCTTGCCCACATGTGCAGGGTTTAGCTGATGGCCATATTGGGGGGGGTCAGGAAGGAATTTTCCTCCAGGGCATATTGGCAGAGGCCCTGGGGGGTTTTCACCTTCTTTTGCAGCATGGGACACGGGTCACTTGCTGGAGGATTCTCTGCACCTTGAAGTCTTTAAACCACACGTTGAGGACTTCAATAGCTCAGCCATAAGTCAGCGGTTTGTTACAGGAGTGGGTGGGTGAGATTCTGTGGCCTGCATTGTTCAGGTGGTCAGACTAGAAGATCATAATGGTCCCTTCTGACCTTAAAGTCTATGAGTCTAAGAGTAGCATAGTCAGGATTTCTATTACATCTTCACAAATACACAATGAACCTTTCCTAACTGGAGCTGTTACTGCACCCACCAACGCAATGAGCCATGATGCAGACTGGTGCTGTGCATTCTGTGACTATTTTACGCCTGTCCCCTCAGGAAGAATTGTGCTCCACAAAAATGAGTTGCCCCTGATTAACTACCACAAGTGACCTACGTTTTTCAGAGAATTTAAGGAGAGGAGTGTAGGAACATGCCAAAGAACAGTCATAGCTAATATGCCTGTAGGAGGGGAGCGGACTAGTGCTTGTTAAATCACAGACATGCACGGCCTGGGGGTTATATATGCCTCATCCCTGCCATAAGTATGATTGGGCATGCAGTCACATTGTTTATATTTGTACACTGATAGTTTTAAAGGGCTTTAGAAAAATTCATAGGACCAAAGATTCAGCATGCCGCTATAAATTCACCTGTGTACAGGAACCTTTGTTTGCATGCAGGAATTAAGATTATTATACGCTGTTAAAGCCGTGCATATAACGAATTTATATTGGCTTTTTTTTTTGTGTGCGTTAATAGATTCCCTAATCGGCTAACCCATTTTATGGAGAAAAGCAAACAGTTGCATTCATGTCAGACCTTAGTCTTTTTACACCAGTCTCATTATCCCCCCACCACTGTTTTTAAACTCATGCTTAAAATGTCTCCACAAACCCTTCTGACTGTTAGCTTTTGGTCCCCAATGGCTGCGTACATGCCTTTAAAAAAATCCTGTATCTCATGAAACCAGATTGCTGGATGCCTGCTTTTTCTACTCATAAGCCCCTATCATGTAAATAAAATGCTAGCCACTTTGAAACCTATTAACTCGGAGAAACAAAAGTCAGCCTTTATATGCATTTCAATGCTGTTGAAAATGAAACTTGCTACAAAGAGCGAGCTGTTTTCCTTCAGTAATTGTACGCCAAGAAACTCTCTTTATTGCATCAACTTCCATGAGAAGCTACGGCTGCATCATAGTGGTGGCTCATACAGACGTATGGTTGCACTAGAACCATGATGTTTTGTCTGGAAAAGTATCAGAGGGGTAGCCGTGTTAGTCTGGCTCTGTAAACAGCAACAGAGTCCTGCGGCACCTTATAGAGTAACAGATGTATTGGAGCATAAGCTGATGAAGTGGGTATTCACCCACAAAAGCTTATGCTCCAATACATCTGTTACTCTATAAGGTGCCACAGGACGCTTTGCTGCTGTCTGGAAAACAAATTTATTACTTTACGTACTAGTCAATGAGTAAGACCATGTGTTTTCCTGAAGCAGGGCTTGCGGTTTAAAGTGCTTGCCTGAACAAGTATTAAATGTAAGTGTGGCAGAATGGTACAGGATAAAAGAATGTTGCTGCTTGGCTAGCATTCATTCTAGAGTATGTAGAATGAGAGGGGCCCTGCTTTTTCCTTAATTTCACCTACCTACTTGTTACAGGCTGGTGCTTGCAGTAGCTGTTTGTTGTGATTTAGCAGTCTTATGACCTGAGCTGCAGGTATACTGACCTCTCAACGGTGGTAGCACTGATGACTATAATTAGTTGCCACCCAAGAATTGTGGGTAATTACATAGGCCCAAAACAGTAAGTTCAAAAATGGACCCAACTCTTCAAGAGCAGGTCCACTGACCGTACGCTAGCACAACCATCATGTAGAACCATAAAACACTAGGCAGATAAACTGAACAGAAGTAGCACTAGAGCTGTCGTGACCTTTGGCTGGGTGAATGTTGCTTAGTGTGTATAAAGATGAGGACCTGGCTGGAAGTAGGCAGGAGCTATTGTTGCTACCATATTACACCTCAACCCTGATCTCAGCATCAATCAGGTCCAGCCCTGGGCTTCTCCGATGGTTGGCTCCCCCATGCCAATTGCTGCCAAGGGCAGGGGCCAGTTCTGTACACTGCCACCTTCCATGGACTTTACGTGACACTGTGAGAGGGGATATGCATCTATTTTCCAATGGAAATTTGTTTTACAAAGTTATATTTTTAATAAAGTACTTTTACAAATGGCTTGTAGATGCTGGGAATTTTTAGCCTGCAGCCCTACCTCCCCCACCCCAACCAATCAGTTCTTAGAGAATGGAACCAGCCGCGTAGTTTCCATTTCTCTGCCATCCCGAGTCATTCTGGCATTTCTTCCAGTAGCAGCAAGGCGTTCAAGGTGGTTTTGAACACCCACATGTTCTATTTCACCTCTGAAATAAGGGTGTCTTTGCCTGGACTGGGCTTTCATGCCTGGGGCCCTGGGCCCAGCATTATGCACTGAATTGTCGGGGGTCTGAATATTACCGCAGTGATTGTGAAATAGCAACAGCCTAACTAGTGCTAAGGAGCTTATGAGGCTCCTTTACTTAAAGTGATATGAGACAACTGGTGTCATTATAAAGATTGGGAGAAGCTAAAGCAGTCGTTTTAAAATGGTTTGCTCTGGTGCTTTCCAAAATAGTACCCAAGTTCTACTTAATTTCCTCTACTGGGACTTTCACTCATAACATTTCAGTGCACGTTTATGGAATTATTTATTTTTTTTAAACATAATCAGTGCAAATCAGTTCAAATCTTTGAAGGCCATACTTTGACTCTTGTTTGTCAGCTAGAAAATAAGTCATAGTGAGGTTTCTGTACCATCAAAGCAACACACTGATAGCTAAACCTTGACTTACTGTGGAAAAAGTTTGAGAATCTTGCCCTGTTGCAGAAAGACCTATATAGAATGGGACAGGAAATGAGTTCAACTAATATTTTTCATGAATAAAAAAGGAGTTTGAAAAAGGAAGTTTTCATCCCAAAACACTTAAGAAATTAAATTTTGGTAACTGCAAAATCTGAGCATTTGCAAAGACAAACATTTGTTTTCATCAGAAATTCTCGGAGGAAAAAGTCAGTTCCTGACCCGCTCCACACCTACAGGATTTAGGAACACAATTGCCACTGACTGTAGGAACTGTGCTCCTAAATCCTTTGGGGTATACTTTCTGAATAACCTGGCATTCATTTCGTTATTAGTATTGTGGATTTTTTTTTGGCTTGTTTTAAAATACAAGTGAGCAAATGCTTGCGCTTGCTCTTTAGAGGGCTACTTCAGGTTAACATTCATTTTCAATGAAGACTTGTTTGTATTATTAATGCCACTGAATAGATTTTTAAAATCCTGTTTAGACCAGTTATATTTTAGTTCTTGGATTTCACCCAACTCCAGTGGACAATGGCGAGAGTAGCAGGCTGACAGTTTGTTTGTGCCCATCCTATAAGGTACCAAGGGCTTCTGAAAGCTACTGACCAGCCTCACCTCCGGTGGGAAGACTTCAGGAGGCAGCGAGGGGGCTCAGGCCTTATTTACCCACCTTGCATCTCAAATCCAAATGAATGACCCCTAGCTCTGAAGGTGGCAAATAGTCTTATTTCTGTTAGAAAGATGGCTAAAGTCACAAGCAACTCAAAAGTTTAAGGGACACACAGTTAGCTGAAACCACAGCTTCACACTCATCTAAGGACACAACTTCTGCAATATTCAAGTCTTTGGGGTAAGCTGCAGATAAGAAAGAAAAATCCACGTATTCAACTGCATCAAATTTGGAGTTGAAGGATGGGCACCCTGCACCCCCCACCCCTTATAGAAAGATCTTTTTTCAGCTGCTAGACACCATATCACAGTGATATAACCAAACCGACCCCTCAGAAGTTGTGCTTGGTACCTGAAAGACAAGATACCTTGCTGCCCGGGCTGTCAGTGGTTTACACCATGCTATTCGGCTTTAAATGCTTCCTTCCTTTTACCTTTGGACTCTAGGAATTTGCATGCTGTCAGAAGGGATAATAGTGAGAGACAAATTGGAGACGCCTGGGGTGAGGGGAGAAGGGAAGACACATCATGGATAAGGGAGCCTTGTCCCTATTTTCTGGGACCTGAAGGAGTTGCACCAAGGAGCCAAATTGCTGCAGTGCCTCAGTCATACGGAGCCTTCCGATTCCTTGTGGACAAGTGCACTGTACAGGTGAAAGCAGGGATGTTTACCTCCTGTCATTCTTTTTCAGCATAAATTAAACAGGTAGCCTCTGTCTTCCCTTGCCAGCTTTTGAACAGAGGTAAAAAAACAAACAAAAAGACATTGGCACCATCACTTCTTCAGCTACCCCGTCATCCCTCATAAACTCCTGAAATGAGAAGCAAGACCATAAAAAATAATGGGTGAGGTTGTGGGAAAGGGTTATCCCAATCCCTCTTCAGCCTGTGGCTCAGGTGTGCTGCCTTACAGTGTAGCGTTGCCAGCACCTTCCATCCCGTTCACAGTCCAGCATTCGTTTCTCATGGGAATGCGTCACTTCTAGAGGACAGACCAGGACAGCCACTGGCTGGGTAAAGCTGAAAAATAAAGGAACACTTTCTGCAGCTGGGCTTTGGACCTTCCAACAGCTGTGCACTCAGTCCCTGGTGAGCAGGAGGAGGGAGCAGACCCTTTAGGTAGGTGCTGGATATTCTGGGAGATTTGTGCTTTTCCTTAGCACACTGATCTGTTGTAAGGCACTTTTCAGTAATGACCCTCGAGAACATCTGTCCAGGTCCATTAGCAGAACCACAGGCAAATTCATTCTTTCCTGTGACAGTCCCTGAGTTGCAGTGCTCAAGTATTCCCTCCCCCCCTTCCCCAAATGTAAGCTGGTCACTAGATCTGCAAAGAAGCAGGCTGTCAGAGCAGCTTGAGCGACTTCAGTAGCCTGCTGGGAAGCCACCTTTCCGGGAATCAGACACAGCAGCCCAGCCATCGGCAGTCCATAGAATGGCCTGGACGACAGCGCTACTGTTAGTCCGCTTGATATCGTGTTTCCGCTTCTTTAGTTCCACTTCTATGCCCTGGAATGCAGAGAGAAGGGGTAAACACACAACAGGAGAGGCACCAAAGAATGCACACAGCGATTACACAGTACATGCAATGTACCTCACTTGCAACACACAAGTATACTGGACTGCTGAGCTGCCCCTCTGCTGCTGGTAGCTCCACGCAGAAACCTGGTCCACCATCTCCACCCTCCCACTCCTCCAGCCAGCTACCTCCTCTCTCTGGCTTTCCAAGGGGTTTTGCTACAAAGTGACAGAAGGAAATTCTTGATTTAATCCTAAATGTTGCACTGGGTCTGGTTCAAGCGGTGAATATAGCTGAACCACTTGGTAATAAGCAACCATCATATAATTAAATGCAACATCCCTGTGGGGGTGGTGGGACACCAAATAAGCCCACCACGGTGGCATTTAATTTAAAAATGGGGAACTACACAAAAAAGAGGCAGCTCATTAAACAGAAATTAAAAGGTACATTCCCAAAAGTGAAATGCCTGCAAGCTGCAGGGAAACTTAAAAAACACCATAATAGAGGCTTAAATTAAATGTATAACTCACATTAAAAAACATAGTAAGAGGCCAAAAAAGTGCCACCATGGCTAAACAAAGTAAAAGAAGCAGTTGGAGGCAAAAAGGCATCCTTTAATAATTGGAAGTTAAATCCCATTGAAGAAAATAGAAAAGGAGCATAAACTCTGGCAAGTCAAGGGTAAAAGTATAATTAGGCAGGCCAAAAAAGAATGTGAATTGCAACTAGCCAAACACTCAAAAAGTAACAGCAAAAGCAGGAAGCCTGCCAAACAATCAGTGGGGTCACTGGACGATCAAGGTGCTTAAGGAGCACAAGCCATTGGGGAGAAACTAATTGCATTTTTTGCATCAGTCTTCACTGTGGAGGACGTGAGGGAGATTCCCAAACCTGAGCCATTCTTTTTAGGTGACAGATCTGAGGAACTGTCCCAGATTGAGGGGTCATTAGAGGAGGTTTTGGAACAGATTGATAAACAGCAATAACAACTCACCGGGACCAGATGGTATTCACCCAAGAATTCTGACGGAACTCAAATGTGAAATTACAGAACTACTAAGTGTGGTTTGTAACCTCTCATTTACATCAGCTTTTGTACCGGATGACTGGAGGATAGCTCATGTGACACCAATTTATAAAAAAGGCTCCAGAAGCAATCCTGGCAATTACAGGCCAGTAAGTCTAACTTCAGTATTGGGCAAACTGGTTGAAACTATAGTAAAGAACAGAATTCTCAGACACATAGATGAACGTGATTTGCTGGGGAAGAGTCAACATGATTTTTTTTGTAAAGTGAAATCATGCCTCGCCAATCTAACTAGAATTCTTTGGGGGGGGGGGGGTCAACAAGCATGTGAACAAGGATGATCCAGTGGAGATGGTGTACTTCGAGTTTCAGAAAGCCTATGACAAGGTCCCTCACCAAAGGCTCTTAAGCAAAGTAAGCTGTCATGGGATAAGAGGGAAGGTCCTCTCATGGATCAGTAACTGGTTAAAAAGATAAGAAACAAAGGGTAGGAATAAATGATAAATTTTCAGAGCAGAGAGAAGTAAATAGTGGTGTCCTCCGGGGGTCTATACTGGGACTAATACTGTTCAACACATTCATAAATGATCTGGAAAAAGGAGTAAACAGTGAGTTGGCAAAATTTGCAGACGATTCAAAATTATTTAAGATAGTTAAGTCCAAAGCAGACTGCAAAGAGTTACAAAGGAATCTCACAAAACTGGGTGACTGGGCAACAAAATGGCAGATGACATTCAATGTGGAGAAAGGCAAAAGAATGCATATTGTATGAGCTTGGCAAAACCATGCGTGCAATTCAGTGGTGTGCTTTGTACAGAGAGGAAACATAAGCAGGAAGCATGATGGGCCACAAAAGCAGAACTGCAGTGGGTCTGGGGGTCTTTATAGATCCTGCCCAAACACGGCTGTGCTTTAGAGGTGGAATTCAGAATCCCAGATCCCAATTGCTCAGCTGAGCCCTTCTGGCTTTAAATAAAAGGGGCAAAACCTTAGGGCATTTGAAGTTAGTGTCTGAATTTTGCATTTCTCTGTATCTAGACCACACATACCTCCCTATCACTCTGCAGTGCCCAAACAGACCCAGCAACAGCCATTATCAGAGGAAGCAGAGCACTAGAGTGATAGATCTTGGAGTCATTGTGGATAGCTTTCCCAAAACATCTGCTCCATGTGCAGCTGCAGTCAAAAAAGCTAACAGAATATTAGGAAGCATTAGGAAAGGGATAGATAAGACAGAAAATATCATAATGCCTCTATAAAAATCCATGATACACCCACATCTTGAATACTCTGGTCAGATCTAGTTGCCCCATCTCAAAAAAGAAATATTAGACTTGGAAAAGGTACAGAGAAGGGCAACAAAAATGATGAGGGGTATGAAACAGCTTCTGTATGAAGAGATCAAAAAGATGGACTTTTCAGCTTGGAAAAGAGATGACTAAGTGGGGGATATGAGAGAGGTTGATAATATCTTGACTGGTGTGGAGAAAGTGAATAAAGTGTTATTTACTCCTTTAGATAATGCAAGAACTAGGGGTCATTAATAGGGAAATTAATGGGCTGCAGGTTAAAAAAGGAAGTACTCCTTCACACAACACACAGTCAACCTGTGGGACTCTCTGTTGTGAAGGCCAAAACTATAACAGGGCTCAAAAAAATAACTAGAGCAGTTAATGGATAGGTCTATCAATGGCCACTAGCCAGGACGGGCAGGGGTGCAACGCCATGCTCTGAGTGTCCCTAGCCTCTGTTTGCCAGAAGTTGGGAATGGACAGGGGATGGATCACTTGATGATTGCCTGTTCTGTTCATTCCCTCTGAAGCACTGGTCACTGTGGGAAGACAGGATACTGGGCTAGCTGGACCTTTGGTCTGACCCAGTAGGGCCATTTTATGTAAGTGAAACATTTTGAACACTACAGCACATCACGTCCATGCGTGAGCGCCTCATCCATGCCACTTCAAGTTTTGTAGGCAAACTGCCTCGCTCCAGTCAACTGACTAGCTTTGAGGTTGACAGGGCGTTTTTGTGGCTTTTAGAGGCCAGGGGCCATCCCCAAACTTGATAATGGCTATTTTAGTTGCTGCCATAACTACAGCAGAAGCCCCTTTAGCTCTCCACAGATAGAAAAGGGGTTTCTGGACACGGTGTTTCTAGTTTGATGAACAAAGCAGGTCTTGTCTGGGAAAAGCATGTTTTTAAATACACAAGGCCTGGATTCAGAGCAGCAGCCACGTTAGTCTGTATCAGCAAAAAGAACAGAAGTACTTGTTGCACCTTAGAGACTAACAAATTTATTTGAGCATAAGCTTTCGTGGGCTAGAGCCCACCTTCATCGGCTGCATGCAGTGGAAAATACAGTAGGAAGATATAGATATATACACAGAGTACATGAAACGAGAGTGATCAGTTAAGGTGAGCTTTTTACAAGGCCTGGAGTGTCTGCTAGAGTTAAGTATCAGAGGGGTAGCCGTGTTAGTCTGGATCTGTAAAAGCAGCAAAGAATCCTGTGGCACCTTATAGACTAACAGACGTTTTGCAGCATGAGCTTTCGTGGGTGAATACCCACTTCATCGGATGCAAGTAGTGGAAATTTCCAGATGCAAGTAGTGGAAATTTCCTGCCCGTCCTGGGCCCCTGGAAATTTCCACTACTTGCATCCGACGAAGTGGGTATTCACCCACGAAAGCTCATGCTGCAAAACGTCTGTTAGTCTATAAGGTGCCACAGGATTCTTTGCTGCTTCTGCTAGAGTTGTTCAGGAGCTCTGCAGAGAAAGTGCTGATCCACATCTGCCCGCAGGACATCTGGGAGGTTAGTGTATCAGAGAAGTGAGTCAGAGAAGCAGGTCTGCTGGCTTGAGTTGAGTGGTATCTGTCATTCTGAATCCCAGACTGAAGCAGGTTTTACCCCAGTGTAACAATGCATTGAGAGGACAGCAAAGGTCCCATGTAAAGATCTTCGGTGGAAGTTTTCTACGGATTTCCCAGGGTGATCTCAGCACTGAATGAATATCTCCTGGGCCATCCTTCAAGTGCCATAGAACGACTCAGCTTCATACCCAACTCTTCGGGATCACGAAGAGAGTGATACATTAAGAGACAAAGCCTGTTGAAATTCACTGGGTTTAAGTTGTTACAAACTTCATGCCTAGCCCAGGCTGAGTATTTTGAAAAGCTTTTGAGCAATGCAGGGCCAAGGACAGCATTAAATTAACCTGCAGGCAAATCCAAGGGCAGCTCTGTAGTATTGGCATTTCCGGCTTTGTTTGCAGCCAAAATTCCGAGTGCAAACCCACATGGATGGGCCCTTGAACTCCTTGTTGTGAACCAAGGCCAAAGCTTTGCCCAGCTTTAATTCTTAAGCTCATAAACAGTCAGACAAACATTACGCAATGGAACATAGGGAAAACATTCCCACAGTGCCTGCGGAGACCAGGATCATGTCTGACATCATACCCCCTGCCCCAATCCCTCCCACAGAAGACAAACAGACCTGCTCTACGTTCTGCTCCAGCTCCGTGACGTTGGGAAACAGCTGATCATGAACTCGAGGGTCTTCCACAGCCTGTGTCATATCGTACCCGAACCAGAGGGATTTGATGATTGTCTGGATGAAGCAGAAAGCCGCAGCATTAGTACATGACCTGCCCTTGGAGAACTCTGTCATTGGTGTCTCAAAATACTGCAGTGAAAGAGAGCCAGATTCCTCAGCATGTTAGGCGTTACCTGTACAATGCTGCCTCTAAAGCCGGCTGAACGGGACACAGGAGATCACCCCAGTATACAGGGCTGCTCAGGTGATTCAGAGCCACTACAGCCCCTTCTCCACCACTCCCTGCCTTGAAGCCAGCCTGGACAAAGCTCCCTTATGCCTGGCTCATCCCTGGCTGTTCTAACTGCCACTTAGGGCTACAGGCAGACACGTTAGAAGGCCTCTAGGCTCAAGGACCTCAATAGCTGACTTACGGCAACTATGGCACAACCTCCTCTTGCCTTGCACCAAGTGTCGCTCCCCCAGATTCCAGCTGCTAGCCCCACTGCTGTGCTTTGTATGAGCTTGGGAAAACCCTGTGTGCAATTCAGCGGTGTGCTTTGTACCGAGAGAAAACATAAGCAGGAAGCAGAACGGACCACAAAAGCAGAACTGCAGTGGGTCTGAGCGTCTTTATACACAGCTGTGCACTCGAGGTGGAATTCAGAATCCCAGATCCCAATTTGCTCAGCTGAGCCCTTCTGTCTCAAAATAAAAAGGGCAAAACCTTAGGGCATTCAAAGTTAGTGTCTGAATTTTGCACTACTCCGTATCTAGACCACACATACCGCCCTATCACTCTGCAGTGCCCAAAGAGGGACAGCAACAGCCATTATCAGAGGAAGCAGAGCACTAGAGTGGCAGCTACTTCCTGTGAAAACCATAATACTTTGTAAGGCTGCTTCTGTAAGAAGTTTGTACAGTGAATCATGGGGATCCACATTTCTAAAACAGACTGAAATGAAGCCAAGTTAGAGTTCGAGTAAATGTAACCTGTAGCTGTGCAGCGCAGCTGCCATTTGAGACTCCTGCAGTTGTACATGCATGTGGAGAAATGCATGAAGGAGCAGTTCCCACGCAAACCATGCAGCTCTCAGAAACATCAATATTGGATAAGTTAGGAACTTTGCGTGCCTGTGATGCAAGTAACCTAGATTGTCCCATTCATTCGCAGAAAGTTGTACTGAATGAGGCTCAACAGCAGCCTCTGCTGGTCTTCTGTTAAAGTGCACCTGGACCATTATCACCCCAAAGCAGGGCACACCATGCAAGCTACCTCAGAAGCTTGGAACATTGTACCAAATCTGACTTGGATTCTTTACCGCTAAGGGTAGTAGACTATTGTATTTGCTAACCAAGTGTTATTGACCCACTAACTCTTTCAGCAACCTAAAAAAAGAAAATTCACTCTTTTGCACTCAGGAAAATCTCATGCAAAGAGACAGATACAAATATTCATGTGCTCAGGAATGTACACAAGTATGGGGTTTAGTGTAAATAATCGTGGGTTGTTCGCACACACAGGTGCTTTTTAAAGTAGCCTTTTTAAATGCCTCCAAAAGCTTAAGGCATTGTGTAGGCACTCAGCAAACTTGGTTTTTTTGAGATCATACCACATGAGTTATATTATAATAAAGTGCATGGCAGAAAAAAGTTACTGCTGCACACAGCATAGTGGTACACCTGACACTTCTAAAATGAAGGTTTTCTATTGCAGATACCGTTTCCCATTGTAACAGTGCTGTGAGGGTTAGGACAGCAGTCTTCATTATGCATTTCTACATTTGTTAGGGTTATAACTTTAATGTACACCAATCATTTTGTATTGATTGGAGATATATGTGTGTGTGTGTGTATATGTATATATATATATATATATATATACATATACACACACACACACACACACACACATACATATACACATACATATACACACACACTTGCCAGAGCAGTATCCTGCTCGGTTGATTAATTGTATTAAGTTCTGTAGAAACATAAAACATGCATTTAGAATAATGTTCAAGTCAAAGGAATTTGGTATGTCCTAGTCTCCAGAGCACAGTGGAATGATTCAGCTGGGACATACGCTAGGGCTCAGTATAGCTGCAGCTAACCCAGGTAGGTCCCATTAAGTAGTACTTAGCTCCTACGTAGCACTTTCGCCCATAGACCCAAAGCTCTTCACAAAGATTGTCATCCCCATTTTATCTATGGGGAAACTGAGGTACAGGTTAGTTGATTTGCCCAAGAACAGTCAATGGCAGAGCTGGGGATAGAGCCTAGATTTCCCAACTCCATCCCAGTTGTGAGGTTACATTATGGCTGTTTTCTTGTGTGACATGCTCACGATGACGGTCTCCATGGAAACAAAGCATGTCGATCACACAGGATGGGAGACAGTAGCCTGGAATTCAGCAACACTGAAAAGGACACATGTACCCATGAACCCTAAGTGAAAATGAGCTCTGAGTATGAAGCTGTAACTAAGAGGGTGAACACATCCTTGATTCCTAAGCAGGAGACAATCAAATAGGATGCGGGAGACTTCTGTATATCCCATTAGTGAGACCATTATCAGAATAGTGTCTAGTTCTGGTGTCCATGCATCAAAAAGGGTTTAGGAAAAGAGGTACAAGAATATTTGAGGTCTGGAAACCATTCCTCATAGACTGAGCTTCCTAAATCTCTCTTAAGAGGCGACTTGATCACAGTCTATTAAGAGCTACCCGGGGAAGAGATTAGTTAGTAAATGGCTTTTTACTCAAGCAGGAAAAGGCATAATGGGATTCTATGGTTGGAAATGACAAATTCAGACTAGAATTATGGTGCAGATTTTTAACAGTGATGACAAGTAACCACTGGAAGAACTTACACAGGGAGGCTGTGGATTCTCCACCATTTGCAGTCTTTATATCCAGATGATGTCTTAAAATATATGCTATAGCTCACACAGAAGTTATGGGCTCGATGCAGAAATGACTGGGTGAAGGTCTGCATTTTATAGCGGGTCAGACTAGATCGTCATAATGTTTCCTTCTACCCTTAACATTTCTGAATCTCAAGGCAATCTCATGTGAACCTTCCCAATGAGAAGCTGGACAGAATGACTCAGCCACCTCTCCAACCTTGTCTGGCCTCTACTAATTGTCTCCTCATCTGTCCCACAGTGACACGTACCAATGCTGTTGCTGTGGTGATTTTTGTTCCTCCGGATGCACCAACCACCATCTTGATCTTATTTGTTTTATCCACTAAGATTGATGGACACATGGAGGACAGGGGCCTTTTACCTGTAAGAGTGCACACAGATGTTAACTTGTATTTAATTACACGCTCAGCATCTGGGCCCACACCACCACAGCCTGCTTAGGCTAGAAATACAGAACACTGCTACCGCTGGTCTTTTGCAGATCCCAGATCTGCTGGTTCAGCGCACAAGTCTCTCTCCAGCTGCCAAGGGGATTCTGTCATCCCCTGATTCCCCCCCCCCCTTGTTGACTTTGTAGAGGGGGTGGGAGTGAGAACTACAAGGGCTTTGAGCTGGCCCCTGACATATGGGCACACCTCAGTGTGCCAGCTATCCAGCTGTGTGCACCCATACACTGAAGGCCAGGGTTCCGTTTCAGAGCTCATCCCTGAGTAATGGGCCCTTCCTGGTCACTTTCCCGTCGGGGTGAGAACCTCTGTGGCTATAGATCTGATTGGAGAGGCTCCCTTGCACTAATCCCCTGGCCCCCCAGCTCATCTTCATTGCCCCATGATCCACCCTTGTCATTGGCAAAAGGCAGCTTTTACATACAGGGGGTGTCCCTCTCTGACTCCACCTCACCTGTAAAAAAATGGAAACAAGGGAAGTAAAGGGAAGAGACCTGGGTTTAAAGGTTAGCAAAAGACAGTGTATTTTTTTCAGAGCTGAATTCCAAAGGTATTGTGGGGGAGGGAGAGCATACACACTGACACAAATGCATTCTAAATATTTATGCAAATTACTTGCAACCGGCAGATTGTTGAAATGCTGCAAAGGTTGTGCACCACTCCCAGGGCCTCCCACGTTCACTCACTGCCTCCCTGATCAGCGATGTCCAAGGCTCCCTTGCAGTTGTGGAGCATTGCACTTGGAGTGATTTTTGAGCTCACCTTTTTTGAGGGCTTCAGGCAGCTGGGGATAAGCAAGTCCCGGGTGTTTTCCTTGACACTACAAATGCTTGTGTTCCTCTCGGCCAGCTAGTTCATACAGATCACAGTAAGGAAATGTGATCTGTAGTTAATGAGCTGTTATCAGTGATGCAGTATACAGAACTTGCATATTTCCCACATGTGACAGGGACCTCGAGTCAGCCCTCTAGCTGGCAGTCAGCATCACTTTGGTATGCACAAGGCAGCCATGATACTGGCTAAGGAGAGGGAGTGAAGTGCTACCTGGTTCGATGAAGTTTGCAGTAGAGGGAGGGACTCCAAAGCCATTGACAATGTAAGGTGAACTGAAGTCGTCCATCTCATCGTTAAATATGATTCCACTCACGTTGGAGCGAACTTCTGAGCCAAAGCTAAATAGAACGCGCAGAAGGGAAGGCATGTCAAACCCAGACTCTAGGATAAGGACAAGCTTCAGGTAAATTGTAGGTCACATGAAACTAGGGCTGTCGATTAATCGCAGTTAACTCACCAGATTAGCTCAAAAAAATTAATCACAATTTAAAAAATTAATTGCAATTAATCAGGGGCGGCTCTAGGAATTTGGCCGCCCCAAGCAGACGTGCCTGCGGAGGGTGCGCTGGTCCCGCGGCTCTGGTGGACCTCCCGCAGGCATGACTGCGGAAGGTCCGCCGGAGCCACCTGCTGCCCTCCCGGCAAAATGCTGCCCCAAGCGCGCGCTTGGCGCGCTGGGGTCTGGAGCCGGCCCTGCAATTAATTGCAGTTTTAATCGCACTGTTAAACAATAGAATCCCAATTGAAATGTATTAAATACTTTTGGATGTTTTTCTACATTTTTAAATATATTGATTTCAATTTCAACACAGAATACAAAGTGCACAGTGCTCACTTTGTATTATTTTTTATTACAAATATTTGCACTGTAAAAATTATAAACAAAAGAAACAGCATTTTTTAATTTACCTTATACACATACTGTAGTGCAATCTCTGTATCATGAAAGTGCAATTTACAAATGTTGATTATTTTTGTTACATAACTGAACTCAAAAACAAAACAGTGTAAAACTTTAGAGCCTACAAGTCCACTCAGTCCTACTTCTTGTTCAGTCAATTGCTAAGAGAAACAAGTTTGTTTACATTTATGGAAGATAATGTTGCTCACTTCTTATTTACAATATCACCTGAAAATGAGAACAGGTGTTCGCATGGCACTTTTGTAACCAGCACTGCAAGGTATTTATGTGCCAGATATGCTAAACATTCGTATGCCTCTTCATGCTTCGGCCACCATTCCAGAGGACATGCTTCCATGCTGATGATGCTTGTTAAAAAAATAGTGGTTAATTAAATTTGTGACTGAACTCCTAGGGGGAGAATGGTCTCCGGCTCTATTTTACCTATATTCTGCCATATATTTCATGTTATAGCAGTCTCAGCTGATGACTCAACACATGTTCATTTTACGAACACTTTTGCTGCAGATCTGACAAAACGCAAAGAGGTACCAATGTGAGATTTCTAAAGATAGCTACAGTACTCAACCCAAGGTTTAAGAATCTGAAGTGACTTCCAAAATCTGAGAGGGACGAGGTGTGGAGCATGGTTTCAAAAATCTTAAAAGAGCAACACTCTGATGCAGAAACTACAGAACCCAAACCACCAAAAAAGAAAATCAACCTTCTGCTGGTGGCATCTGACTCAGATAATGAAAATGAACAAGTGTCAATCCACACTGCTTTGGATCATTATCGAGCAGAACCTGTCATCAGCATGGATGCATGTCCTATGGAATGATGGTTGAAGCATGAAAGGACATATGAATCTTCAGCGCATCTGGCATGTATATATCTTGCAATGTCAGCTACAACAGTGCCATGTGAACGTCTGTTCTCACTTTCAGGTGACATTTTAAACAAGAGGAGGGCAGCATTATCTCCTGCACATGTAAACAAACTTGTTTATCTGAATGATTGGCTGAACAAGAAATAGGACTGAGTGGACTTGTAGGCTCTAAAGTTTTACATTGTTTTATTTTTTAATGCCGTTATTTTTTTGTACATAATTCTACGTTTGTACGTTCAACTTTCATGATAAAGAGATTGCACTACAGTACTTGTATTAGGTGAATTGAAAAATACTATTTCTTTTGTTTATTACAGTGCAAATATTTGTAATAAAAATAAATACAAAATGAGCACTGTACACTTTGTATTCTGTGTTGTAATTGAAATCAATATATTTGAAAATGTAGAAAACATCCAAAAGTATTTAAGTAAATGGTATTCTATTATTGTTTAACAGTGCGAGTGAGTGAGACCTCACCACCCCGCAAGGAACAGGCCTGCACTCACAGAGTGCCTAGCAGACTAACAGAGGGACATTAACCTACCTCTGGATCTCACTTGGGGGAGCCAGTTCGCCTCTGCCTGTCACATGTTGGTGTAACCTCTGTACAGGAGACACTACCACCGACATAAGTGGGAAACTCTATTTCCAGCCACTTTGCATGTGTAACTCTCCCAGATGTGATCAGGACCCAGCTTTCTTATACAAGGGGCCAAACCAAACCTCCAAATACCCAAACGTGCCTAAATGTGCGGGTTGAACTCCGGCTCCAAACCGCCCTAGGGGTAGAGGTGTTCCAGTACAACCTATTATGGAGATAGGATTGAGTAGCAATCTCGGATCCAGACCCATCTCTACCAGAAGAGAGGCGGTATTTTACCAGAACGCCACGGCAGCATCGTGTACTATGTTTACATTTTCTCATTATTGATTAAATCACTCGGCAAGTGAATAAATTGCAATCGCCTTTATAACCTGCTTGTGGCTCACACCCGATTCATTCAGTAATGCCACAGCCCAACACTTGACACGTTACAGGCATTTTGATAGGTTGGATTTGACCTCACCAGGTGACTCAGGCAGGAAGGGTTCACACTGAGCAGAGGGGAGGAAAGGCCATCCTGGCTGCAGTCTGGTAATTCAGGAGAAAGCTTCTGTTTACTAACAGAGGTGGGAGAGATACCTCAGTGGTTTGAGTAGGGGCCTGCTAAACCCAGGGCTGTGAGTTCAATCCTTGAGGGGGCCATTTAGGGATCTGGGGCAAAATCTGTCAAGGACAGTGCTTGGCCCTGGTGTGAAGACAAGGGACTGGACTTGATGACCTTTCAAAATCCCTTCCAGCTCTATGAGATAGGCATATCTCCATATAATAATAAAAAACCCTCCCTTCATAGCCAATAACAGCACAACACTCAGTGTGCCAGTAATGGGCAGAGCAGCTGCAGTAACTATACTTCCTTTTTTTTTTTTTAATGGAAGGAACCCCAAAAGGTCATCAAGTCCAGCCCCCTGCCTTCACTAGCAGGACCAAGTACTGACTTTGCCCCAGATCCCTAAGTGTCCCCCTCAAGGATTGAACTCACAACCCTGGGCTTAGCAGGCCAATGCTCAAACCAGCGAGCTATCCCTCCTTTTCCTTCTGTTACAACAGAAGAGTCTGATAATTTAAGGAAACGTTAATTGACAAGAGGTACTTGAGTACAGTAGGGGATTCCCTGATGGCAAAGGGGTGGAATAGGTCATTGCAAAATTAAACAAGAGTGGGCTTGAATGAAGCATAATGGAAGCCTCTAGTCCTTATATCTTATGTGTCCTACTCAGTAGCATGGGACTCAGCATTAAGGGCCTGACTTGTAAAGTGCCCTCAGCTCCCGTGGATTTCAATGACTGTTGAGGGTGCTCAGTACCTGGCAAGACTAGACCAGAGAAAAGTAAAGTATAGAACCTAGAAGTCCAGTTCAAGTCTTACCAGAACAGTGGCACCTATATGACTCCAGTAAAGGGAGTTCCAGTCAGCAATTCCTCTACCAACGACTAACCCACTATGGAGATACCAGTCCAGTGATGTTTATACCAACCACTGAACCACTATGAAGATGGCAGAGGCCTACATGGAAGTAACGTCTGAGCTCATACTATTGGTTGATGGTGCTGGTGGCGGACACAGCACTGCCATCGTCAGCCACAATGGAGAGATGGGATGTACCGGCATTATCTGGAGTGTAGTACTCTGGCTCATAGTAGTCGACTGTATGGGTGGCGTTGTCAGTGATTTTCCCCCGTAGGTTATCCGCAAAGAACTCAGAGGTCATGTTCCTGATCACCTGTTAGGAGAGACAAATTCAGCTCAATGCTACCAATAAGTTCCAGTTAAAGATGTAATTCTAGAATGCTGGAACCCTTGTGAGATGGGTCACATCAGACCTTGAAAAACTGGGGGGAATCCAGCAAGGAAGCCACTGGCTTTCCATTGTCTGGAATCCTTTGTTCCATGCTGCGAGGCCAGCATGTCAAGCTTCCATAAAGAGAACGCTGCCCACACGGACACTAATATCACTGAGGCCAGTTCACGTCTTTCATTGTCAAAACACTTTATGGAAGTCCCTTGTCACCATCCCTGTGAGGTAGGCAGGCAAGTGGAGTTATCCTTGTTCATAGTCTGTTATTGTTTGTATAGCACGTTGAACATGTAACATATTACAGAAGTGCAAAGTATCTATATTTTGTAAATTCTACTGGCAAACCAATGGCTGCACACTGCCCACAAACACCAGTGGAAGTTCCTTTTTATATCCCTGGCAGGTCACCCATGGATCAGTGGCAACATATGGCTTTACATTTGGAACCAGATCTGTGTTTCATCAATTTGCTGATGGCAAACAGAATTCTGAAGTGCCCTTGGAAATATCTGTGGTCCCCTGTCAGAGGCTGCAAGCCAATCGCAACTTGGCTTCCATAATGCTTTGGACATGCAGAAAGATCTTGCTTTTAGGACAGGAAATACAGTGACTTCTCTGCTCTTTACCTCCGTAATGTTGACAAATGCTGGGTCTCCCAGTAAAGTCCTCTTGGCATACGCGAAGCGGAAGGCCTCCACAATGCGGTGGTAAGTCAGACCCTTTTTCTCCATGGTCGTGACACTGTCGCTGGAGAAATTAAATCCTGGCAATAGTAGATAACACATTGTGAGCACGTCTGAAAGCACATGGCCAGGGGGTGGCAAACAGGAACTGGCTCTGAAAGATGGTCAACTTGAAATCTAGTCATTTTAAGAAGACTCAGAAGCAAGTATTGCCCCAGCCTCTGAGCCCCAACAGCCACTGCTTGGGGTTTGACAGTCACATTTCTTTTTTCCTTTTCTGCTGTTGCTGCATGAAAGATCCATTCAGGAAAAACAGGCCACTGACAATACAGAGTGCTGGAAACACTTCAAAGAAAACATGTCCTCTAGTTTCTGTTCGAGTGACTGTACGTGTTACTTGCAAGAATGGCAGGTAAGCACATTTCAGAAAGTGGGGTCACTTACAAGTCCCTGTCCCTTTCATTTCCACACATGCGGGTGCCAGAGGACACCCATCAAGAGAATCCTTTTCATTCTTCAGCCTGTTCTTTCATCTGCTGAGGCCATATCCTACGTTATGGAATTCGAAGGCTGATTCCCAGGTGTTCAAAGTGTCCTGCTAACAGCCTTCTATCACTGGCCACTTCAGAACTGAGGTTAATTAAGAATGCTGCTGTTTACCTACCGAGATAGATGTGGCAGAGAAAGTCAACTGGACAGCGCGGTCTTTGGGAATCCCCAGGCTATCACCTGTAACAGTGTGGTTCACTGAGGCTTGCTCTTACCTTTCAGTATGTTGAGGATGAGTGCTAGCACTGGGCCACTCAGCGGGGCACTGGGTGTGTACATGGTGAACTCCCCGATCGTGATGTTTAAAGGATTTTCACTCAGGATCGGCGTATAGTCTCTTAGGTCCTCCATTGAAACGATGCCCCCTAGAACAGAGAGAAAAGCCATCTGTGGCTGCGGGTTTACATGATCTCCAGTAGGAGGAAGAACCTATCTTCCCCCTTCCCGATCCTTGCTGTGGCTGCCAATGGTGGGAATGCAGTGGCCTCACCATGATTGTGATCTAGCCAGTGAGATTCCACAGATTTACTGAGATAAGGGGATGTGTGAATGGAGACGGGTTTAGCTCGTTTCTGACTCAGGGCCAGATCCCCAGCTGGCAAAAATCTGCATCACTCTTTGGTGAAGTTGGACTGACTTATACCAGCCAGGGTTCTGGCCATCTACTTCTCTCATTGTGGGAGACTAGTAACATCAGGGAGCGAGCCACAGAATCCTCTTGTTTTACAAGGAGGAAAAATGCTGGTGGTGGATGCAGACGCTTTATGGTCCCCAACAAGCAGAGTGGTTGGCGCTGTCTGTTTCCAGCCTCACTGGAAAGGAACTGATGCAGGGTTTGCAGAGTGTGGGGAAGGAAAGTGGTGGTCAACAGGGATTATTTGTCTCGATCCTCCCTGCTTCTGGGGAATCTCACCCCTGCTGTATCACGTCCCCTGAAAGGGATGCACTCAGAGGGTCAGAGAGCATTACTGAGGGAGCCGAGCCAGGTGGACCATACGCCCAGGCTGGGAACAGTGAGGGATTTTAATTTATTTTAGCCCCAGGGCACTTTAGAACCCGTGGCCACATTTTCAAGAAAGTTCAGCACCCAGCAGCTCCCCCTGAGAACAAGGGGGGCGGGGTGCAGAGCCGTTCTGAAGAGCAGGCCCCAGTTGTGGGTGCCAAGCACTTTTGATAAACTGGCCTTTGGTGGTTCAGACACCCGAGTGCTGAGCATGGTGTGAGCTAGACAGACTCTTGTGAAGGCTCCTACCCTCCCTCAAGAGCTGACAGGCCCCTGGACAGAACTGAAGGAAAATGGGTGAACTAGCTGTCCCTGGCCCTCCAAACCCAAACTGAACCTCTGAGGTTCAGAGACGGGGCTGACAAGGGACAGGACGTGCAAAGGTGGCCCAGGCCCACCTGGAGGCTGCATCCAATTCTGATCATTTCATCTTAAGAAAAATACAGTAAAAGCTGACAGAGCTCCTGAGAAGGGCAATAAAGGTGATTAGACTGAGCACAGAAAGGATAAGACAGGAGGGACTGGCAGCTTCTATGTACTGACAGTGTCAAAACCGAGCCATCCCTCTTACCCCTTCTGTGCCTCAAGGTCCCCATCCTACTTTGTAAGTGCTGTGTAAAGTGCTTTGAGACCGGATGAAAAGTGCTATCGCTGGGGATCATTATCCCATAATACAAGAACAAGGGGAGGGGGCACTCAGTGATGTTACAAGTCAGAGCATTTACAACCAATTGAAGGAATTACTTAAAAACAAACAAACAGAAAACATAGTATATAGTCAGCTGGATGAATTCACTGCTCCGGGAGGACAAGCACACTAGGTGGGTTACTACAGTTCTGTGAATTCCGGAGCTCTGTACAATGTACTAGCTAAGCCTATGCTTCTGCAGGGGCGACTCCAGGCCCCAGCACACCAAGCATGCCGCGGGAGGCGCTCGGTGGAGCCGTGGGACCAGCGGACCCTCCGCAGGCACGCCTGCGGGAGGTCCACCGAAGCTGCGGGACCCGGGGACCGCGGGACCAGCGGACCCTCCGCAGGCACGCCTGTGGGAGGTCCACCGGAGCCGCGGGACCGGCGACCGGCAGAGCGCCCCCCGCGGCATGCCGCCGTGCTTGGGGCGGCGAAATGTCTAGAGCCGCCCCTGTGCTTCTGTCACCATTTAGTGACCTACAGAGGGTAAGAGCCCTATTCCCATAGACAGACCAGATTAAGTGTGGGTGGGTGAGATTCTGTGGCCTACGTTGTGCAGGAGGTCAGACTAGATGATCAAAATGGTCCCTTCTGACCTTAAAGTCTATGATTCTGTGAAAGTCTAAGTTCACATGGTACAGGCCTATGTTTTTATGTATAAACTATTATCAGAGGTTGCATCTCAGATTTGACAGCAGATGCTGATCTGCTATGGGAAGTCAGTACTTCCCATGAGTCTAAAAGCAAAAGATGTTTGGACCAGAGATTTCATTTAGGTTATTTACTGGCAGAAAAAGAGTCTACACTTTTTTTATTGTTCCCCCAAGATTAAATTTAATCTGACACAAAAAATTCTCCCAATAAAATTGTTTCTCTCCAATAAGACACTAAATCAGTGGTTCTCAACCAGAGGGTACATCAACTCATCTAGATATTTGCCTAGTTTTGACAACAGGCTACATAAAAAGCACTAGCAAACTCAGTACAAACTAACATTTCATACGGATGGTGACTAGTTTATACTGCTCTATATACTATACACTGAAATGTAAGTACCATATTTACATTCCAATTTATTTATTTTATAGTAATATGGTAAAAATGAGAAAGTCAGCAATTTTTCAGTACTAGTAGCTGTGACACTTGCATTTTTATGCTTGATTTTGTAAGCAAGTAATTTTTAAGTGAGGTGAAACTTGGGGGATGCAAGACAAATCAGACTCCTGAAAGGGGTATAGTGAGTCTGGAAAGGTTGAGAAGCATTGCTCTAAATCATCAGCCCCACGACTCCTCACTTATAACCAATGACTCAACTTCAGCCAGCTGCTAGTGGGTTTCACTTTCTTTGGCCATTATAAGAAGTTTTGCTAAATCAGAGACTTGGTATCATAGCAAAGATTTTCATCCATGGAAGCTGAGCTTCTGCAGCTCTTCTCGATGACATTTGGGGTATTTAGTTTTATATAAAAAATAAAATAAAAAAAGATACTCAAGCCCCTGGTTTCTCACCTGCCTCCTTGATGTCTTTGACAATTTGCTGCGCCAGGCTCCCTGTGTAAAAGGCATCTGCTCCCTCATTGGCTAAAGTCTCGTAGGTGTTCGCTAGTTTGGGCATCTTAATGACATCCCCCTCATGTAGGATTGTTCCTTCTTTGCAGAACACTTCACTGCGGGGGGAAGGAAAAGAGAGTGAGAGAATCAGCTCTGCCATTGAGCTTCATCATAGACACCTTTGGCTTTGAATTGCGCAGTATGCAGGCTAACGGCTTCCAAGAGAAAACCAGCACTGCGCAGTTAGAAGACATGCTATTCACATGGTCCCCCGGACACAAGTACCAAGACAGTAACGCCAGGCCTGCTCGCTGAACAACATACACACGGAACTCCTGCCTCAGAGTTAAAACAAACTCATCGCTCACCACGTGCTCAGTGTAACCTACACTAGTGGAGAGTGGCTCTTTGTGTCCAATAGGCTAGTAGCTGGTCCACATCAGAGATCAAACCTACCGCAGCAGCCAGGGACGGGGCTTGTCCTTGAGCTCAAATGACGGAGGCTCCTACTGCTGGTTCTGAAGTTCCTGAGTTCAACGCTTGCTGCCAGTCCAAGCAGGGGCAGTTATAACAGCACCAATGCAGGCTCCCAAGCACTACCTACCACAGCGAGGGGTTGCTTTCAATCGCCTTCTCTTTTTTCTTGATGGCTGCTGCCAGACCTTTCCCAATTGGGAACCCTTCTCTCGCCAGCTTGATATTGGGCAGAAACAGGTGCTTCCATGGCAACCTGCCATGCCGCTTATGAGCCATTTCATAGCCACGAATTTCTCCTGGAACCGCAATGGACAGGCCCCCTGGAGCAGACAGGGAAGACATTAGGCCATTGGGCAACAAACACTAAGCAAGAACAAAGACAGAGTCGTCTTTACGTGTACTCATTTCCAGAACAAGAAGTGAAGGGGACCCCTCCATGGCCAGGTCTTCACTAGAGCTGAGCAAACAATTGTTTTTTTGCTTTGGTGGCCAAACTGGGAGAGGAGTGGGGGAGAGAAATCAGGAAAAAATTGTTGTGTTCCAGACTGGAAGTTGAGTTTCTCACCAAAATGAAAAAACAAAAATAAAACAAATTGAACAAATAATATTGAACAAATAATTCAATCCAAAACATTTGGGGGTTGGTTTTTTTTGTGTGTGTTTATTTATTGTTTAAGTAAATCCAGCTACATTTCTGAATGAAAACATTGTTTCAAGAAGAAAAGTCAAAATGTTTCATTTCAGAAGTGTCAAATCAAAGCATTTAGATTTTTTTTTTTAAAGCTGAAGCTATTTGCTGAATTTAGCTGAATTCAAACACAATTTCAGTTGACTCAAAACTGCATTTTTTGGCAAATAAGAGTTTAGTCTGCAAAATGCTGCCTTGCTCTAATGTTCACTTAGCAAGGAAGCTGTTTTATGGGAATAGCCTGCATGAAACGGTTGGTCGCATCTCATGTCTTTGCAACAGTTTCGTCCACCCATACGATCTGCTGTTTGACGGAGGGGGTTTTGGTCCAGTCACTCCCTGTACATGTTCGGGGTCTCTTGAAGCAATCGCTGGTAGAGATGGGGTTGGGGGGTTTTATCCAACATGAGGCCCTGCAGTGTGGGATAGCATCACTAGAGCTAGCTGAACTGGTGAGGCAGCTTATGGCTTCCAATCCAAAAAAGGGGAGAAAGACTGTACTAAAGGACAAAAATACAACCAGAGCTGAACCACAGGCCTCACTGCATCCACCTGCACTGGGATGGCTATTGGGTGTTGACACGTGGCATTGTACAAGTAACCCATGCGGATGGGATTTCAATCCATGGTTTGGTGCAACAACTTGCACCTCGTATAGACAGTCCCATTTTTATTTGCACCTCCACAAATTGTAATGTATTACTTGGATGCAAGTTTTCCGCACAGAGGCTTTTCCCTTCCCCCTCAAATACAGATGAATCCCAGCAAGAGAACTTGCTTTCCTAGGTCACTCAAAGCATTCTGGGAAGTCAGTTGGTTTAGCTGCTTCATGTCTTTTTGATATGGTTCTGTTTCCAGTCAGGAGAATTTCTGCCTCTCCCCTGGACCCTCTAGGTATCCAACTGGAGCCACCATTAATAAGGCAGTTGAGTGATGGCTCTCACGGCAACAGAAGCATTGGTGAGATCTAACAGCAGGGACTCTTGTCTATCAGAGCATGGGGAGGAAAGTGGCAGATGTTATGTTGTTCATGGCAATACAAAACATGGGCCCCTTAACAGTTGTGTATTAAGATTGATTTTCTACATTGTTCTTTGTATGAATGAGACAATGGGTGCTGTTGCGACTGACTGTCATGGGCGAGACAGTACATTCTGACCTCCTGGACAAGTGAAGATACACAGCAGCAATCATCAGGAGGGGGAAGAGATTTCTGGGGAAATTGAGAAGGTGAGAATCCCAGGTGGCTGGGTAGGGCCAACGCCAGCCACAAGATGCAGAATAGTCAGAAGTACTTTGAACCCAGGAGATTCTGCAACAGTAACTAAAGTTTGAACAGCCCAAGGATCCACTTACTGGAATCAATGTGCCAGCACCATCTGACATCTCCTTACCTTTAAGGGAGAGCTCTATGTTGTTCCCAAACATGCCCAAGGATGCATTTTTTGGAGCCACCTCTCTTGCATTAATGACTTCTACTTTCCCTTTAAAAGACACAAGGCGTAAGGATGGCATCAGCTCTTCGCTCTAGACACACAACACACTGGCTTTGTGGTACTGAACCTCTGAACTGGAGTCCTACAGCACTGAGAACTAACTCCTGCGCGGCTGGGATGCCTGAGGCCACCCCACCTGCGTTGGTAGGGTACGATGTCACCCGCCCTGTGCTAGGATAGAATTAATAACTTTGCTTTAGACAGAGCCGTGTCTCCAGGGTAATGCTGCCCATCATTTACGACTGACCCTCTTACCTGTGTGGGTGTAGATGGTGAGGAAGAGACCCCCTCCAATTCCCATACTGTGAGGATTCATGAGGCCCACACAGAGCAGAGCTGCAATTGCCGCATCCACTGCAGATCCTCCTTGCTGAAGGATATCCCTGCACAGGCCAAAGAGAACAAAATTATCGTCCAGCAACCGACAGCACAGGAGCCTCTTCTCCAGCACTTTCAGGACCTCCTTGTACAGTGTAGATCGCAGGGCTGCTACAGACAAGTCAGGTTTTCGTACCAGATTTGGATTGGCTACGGAGCATCCACCATAGAACGAGACAAGAGAGGTGTTCTCAGTCTAAGAGATACTTTAACGTGCTGCCCTCTTTGTGGATTAGGGATGTTACACATGGCATCACCTAGTGGCTGAATATTATAAGACTGTTTTAGTGTCCCATCACAGCCGCCACTCCCTCCTCCCGCTCACGGGCTCTCAAGGGGTTGCCTGCTTCAGCACAGAGGCCGTAGGGAAGCAGTATCCAGTCGCCTTCTCAGCATTTTATTCAAGACGACAAAGATGCAACCTGGTTCAGTTTCACAGAGAAGCCTGCAGAAGACTGAGCTCTCCCTTGGTAGCATCATCTACTCTTGAGTGTCCCCCATCTTACGGAGTAATTTTTAAAAAGCAGCATCTCCTGCTGGTGTGGGGTGGAGAGATCTGCATTAAGATCAGCTTGAAAACCCTGCTGAGGTTTTCTAGAGCTGCTTATGGCATTTAGATATCCAGTTCTCATTTAAATTTAAAGTGGGAATTGGCCACTGAAATCCCCATGGAGACTGAAAAAATGGATTTTAAAAGTGTCTTGAAAAGTTTATTTCAGTCATGTAAGTGGTTCCCATCCCTGTGGACCCAATGTACATAGCTTAGATTGTCAGCATCCATGTTTCTCAGGCATGGGGAGAAAACCAAGCATTGCAAGACTCCTCAGTTTTGCTATCCTGACCAAGCAAAACGATCCTTGACTTTGTTACAATAGCTAAGAGAATGTATGGACATGAGTAAAAAGAGATACCTTCCAATTATTGAGCATGGCCCAGCATCCGTGGCTACCGCTGCTTTCTTGTAGAGATGTCCATCCTGCACTGGGGGCAGCGGGGTTGAGCGCAGTCCAAAGAAAAACCCCAAGAAAAGGACCAGGCCCACCAGGAAGCCAGTCAGAATCCCAACCACCAAATAGCGCTTCTTCATCTTTCTGTGGAGAGAGACACTGTGAGCAGGCAATCCCCACGGGGCCTACAGGTGATCGTTGAACACGGTATCGAGAGGGCTGCTTCCACCAGCCCGTTTCAAATACACTGGAAATGAATGTCCACCTATCCAGTTTCACACTCTGGTTTCTCACCAGTTGTCTCCTCTCTCGACTCCCTATGGAAGCAGGGGAGGTTCGGGGAAGAGCAACTGAAGGAGACCAAAGGCGCATTCCGTTCAGAGAAATTAGAGACTCGGCCTACTCCGTCTGGAAGGGAGGTAGATAGTGAGGAGCTTTTCAAAGGCCCCCAGGGCAGATGGGCACCCAACTCTCATTGCCTTAGTTAGGACCTGGGTGCCTAATTACCTCTTTTGACTTTCAAACCTCACCCCCACGCCAAAAAGCATAACGAAGTCATTGGGCACGCCTGTTCTTGCAGTCCCGTGAGAGTAAGAGTCCCCAGCGTCAGCGGGACAGTGCTCAGATGCAATCTGTCTCAGTTAACTTGGAGGAGCCCTATCAAATGCTGTGCCAGACTCCAGCTCTGTAACATCCCCGAGTGCCCTTCATTCAACAGTTTGTAACTTGATCAACATTAAAAAGCTCATCGCTGTCTGGCATGGGCTGGTGTCCTGCAGCTTTCTGCTCCTGAGAGCGCCCGGGGAATAATGGAAACAAGCATTCCCTCTCGCAACATCTGAGCCAAAAATTTTACTAGAGACCAAAGTTAGATTTACTGGATGGCAGGTACCAGGATTGCTCTTTTTTCCTCCTTTCCCCTCACAGAAAGTCTGTACATCTCATTATCCCTCCCTCCCCCCCCACCTTGTTTTTAAACCAGGTCTCCATGGCTTTTCAAAAGTAATTGCTCAGTAAATCAATTAGCTAACATCCCTGGCCCTACTGATGTGCAGCACTTCCAAGTATTCCCTACCCTAGATTTATTTTTCATTCACAGGTATATTGTATTGATACCATCACTACTTCATTGTGTCCCTCGAAGAGCCTTGGAGTTTTCATGCGGAACATCGACTACAAGCAGCAGACCAGGGATTCTATCATTTTAGAACGATTACAGAATTCTCCCTCCTGGTCTGTTAACAGGCCTACTCTGTGCAACACTTTCTGCCCCCATTCCCTCGGCCCTGATCATTCTATTTATTATGAATATAGCATGACCATTGTTCCAGTTTATAAGCACAGAGCCCTTCAAACCCAGCTTCTTTGGCTAAGATTTTAAGCCAGCAAACAGTTTTGCAAGAGCTGCCCCATACTTCTTCAAATGGAGCAGGCCAAGATATAGTAATTAACACAGTGAGCATCTAGGATAGATTATGTTACGTTGTAGCAAGTAAGTAGTTCCACATAGAGCAGAGGTAGCACGATCAGGAAAAGCCCCAGGTACAGAACTTGATTTAAGCTGAAATAAATTCTAAATGTCTGGCAATGGACTTCACAGGAGAAATGCTGTGTTTTCAAATTCTAGAACAGGGGTAGGCAACCTATGGCACAGGTGCCGAAGGCGGCACGCGAGCTGATTGTCAGGGGCACTCACACTGCCTGGATCCTGGCCACCAGTCCAGGGAGCTCTGCATTTTAATTTAATTTTAAATGAAGCTTCTTAAACATTTTAGAAACCTTATTTAATTACATACAACAATAGTTGAATTATATATTATATAGACTTATAGAAAGAGACCTTCTAAAAATGTTAAAATGTATTACTGGCACGCGAAACCTTAAATTAGAGTGAATAAATGAAGACTCAGCACCCCACTTCTGAAAGGTTGCCCACCCTTGTTCTAGGATCAAAGCAATTCAAAGATACAATTACACTTTGACTATCCCCAGCTATTGTCGCTTATGGAAGAGTTAAGGTACCCAAGGAATCAACAGCTGCCCTCCCTCTGTGCAAGGTCATGGGGTAGCCATAGACCTGCATTATACACATCTTCAGTAGTGACACTAGGAGCACTATGATATGTTCCAGAGGCAACATACAAATATGGGCACACCCCACTCTAAGCGGTACAAAACGCAGAGTACTCAGAAGGTGTCTTTTATCCCATTCCTAGGTGCAACAGAAGCCATCTGCTTTCCCAGTAGTCAGGGCCTCATCTCCCCAGAAACTGCTGCACTGGAAGTAAGAAAATAAATGTATCTTCTTTTAATTGCTTATGATCCCCCCTCTCCCCCGAACAGTACAGGTTAGTTACAGATGTCATACAGCCAGCACTCTTAGTGCAATAGCCACGCTACCCAGGTACCTTACCAAAGCATCTGCTGAGCGCAGAGAGAAAGCAGGCAGAGACATGGTGTGACGAGCAGACAGGACTGACCCTCTCCAGTGATGTAACAGTCCCAAGGCAGGATGTGATTTCCAGCCAGGTCAGACTGGCTCTCGCTGCCCTGTGGCAGAGACACGTGCAGTACCAGCGAGCTGTGGAGGGAGCCTGTGCAGAGCTCACTGGAGGGAGCAGGCCAGCCAGGATGGAAGCAGAGTGGGTAAATTGGCCCATCAGGGAGGAGATTAGCTGAACCCCTGCCCCCACACACACACACATCACTCCAGCTGAACAGAGGTCAGTGCACCATTCTGGCCCTCTGTCTATTAGTAGCCATTGCATTGCTCCTCCCATCCAGGCACGGAAAGCTTTCTAAGCCTCGTAGCTCATTACAAAACTACTCTACTGCCTGTGCCTTTACGCATGTGAATCTTAAAGACAGTCACAGGCAGCTGATGGGGAAAGGGTGAAGACTCTCCGCACAGGTTCCGAGCCTGCTTTACACTAGACCATTCTAAAATCAGTGGCATACTTGTCATACAGTTACTGTGCATGGAAACAGAGCAGCCATTATGTCTCCAACAATAGCTCCCTCAGCCTTGGATCTTAAAGGCAGTTTATTGGCTGCGAGTTTGGACTGGCTCTGTCCTCGGCCTGTTACAGAAAGTGCCGCAGGATCAGTCACCAGGCAGGAGGCGTCTCTTTTCTGTGGCTCATCTGAAGGACGACCCCTCTACCCCTGCAGCACAAGGCAGGATCACTAGTCCCAGGCTAGAGCCTGAAGCCATAAGCTTCTGGATCATTGGAAGCAGCGCTCTGTGGCCTGACTGTCCTGGGTCTGGCCAGCTGCAGTGGGGCACAGTGTCAGACCTCTTGTTTCTCACTGTTTATAATCAGTGCAAGTTACCCCAGTACCACAGTAATGGGCATCATTCCAGACCAGTAAGGGCCAGATTGGACCCAGCTGCTGGGTGACGGCACACAGTGTACAAAGCCTCTATCCCCCTGGAGCCCCATACATGGGAGTCAAGCCCGGCCAGCCCCCCTGTAGATGACAGCCACCCCGAAGAGAGTAAGGCTAAGACCAGGACATGACCTCCAGTGCCCTAGCTCAGCACAGCTGGAAAGACACAGAGAATGGCTGTGTCAGTGCCCCAGCCTGTATACCTGGGAGGGAGCACCTCCTGGAGCCAGCACCCCCTATGCTCCCGCTGGGGCAGTGCAGCTCTGCAAGGCCCCATCCTCAGGGCCGTGCCTACCAGAGAGCTGGGCTCCGTGTTCAAGAGTCACAGTCAGTGTTTCAGCTTAACTCTCAGCTCAGAATTCAGCTCCCAAGTGTCCTTTGGGCTTAGAATAAGTGGAGCATCCAATGCGTCTTCTGTCAGGAGACTAGGTCCCCAGCCACGCAGCGACTCCTGTGACCTAAGAGGTACGTCTCTGTTTCTAACTAGTATAATCCATGCCAAAGTCCTGAGGAAGCTGGAAGAAAAATCATGCACTTGGAATGGCCAACCAGGACATTGAATAGACATGGACCTACAGGCAGAAGAAAGAAGGCATCTCGATGAAATGCAGCTGCGTGAGATGGATCATGTCAGGGAAGAGAGCAAGAGAAAGCTTGGTCCCTGTAGGAAGCTGGAGGACTGAGCTACAGGAAAAGCAGGCAATCCTGAGCAGAGCCGGGACTAGAACCAGAGCCAAGAACACACTAGGTCTTTACTGCTGGAGTTAAAGGAAAGCAACTAGGTTCCCTAGCCTACGGTAGGTCCTGCCACTAGAGGGCAACATCCATCTTATACACAAGAGCCACTACATTGCAGTTTTGAAGGTAAGAAGGAAGCCTGTGAATGTTGCTGCATGAAGTTTAAGAGGTACTGGCCGATCTTATGACCAACATTTCAGTACTTACCTGATGCCTCTGGCTAGGTGGCATAGACAGGTGTGTTAAGTGAACAGCCTAGTTTTTCCCTGCTGAAGCTGGCTCTTTTCTCCAAGGATTTATTGGTGGGACTAGTCAGAACAATTACTGCGCACTGCCATCTGAAGCAGCGAGTGCTGGAACTCTCTAGCAAGCTGTGTTCTGCAAGTGGTTTTAACCTCTGAAACCTCTCGCCAAGTCCAGCTCCAGGGAAGCTTTGTTAGTATTTCAGTCAGACAGCGCTTCTCGGCAGCAGGAGACCGAGACAAAGGGGCTATAAAGTAATTAAAGGCACTACAATTCCTTCTCCGACATTAGGCTTGTGACCTCGTCCAGTGTGAGGCAGGAAATTCAAAGCCAAGTCTGACTTGATGCAGGGGAAGAACAGCAAGCAACGGAGTTATAGTTGGATGAGCAACTTTACCAGTGAGCTGTGTTAATTGGTGTCACAACTTTAACAGTCTTATACAGAAGCTTCATTTCAAACCCCAGCACAACAGCCTAGTTACTGCCAGGCAGGGCGATTCAAGTTCAGCCTGCTGTGCCGGATGAAGCAGGGGCTGGAAGTGGGTCTCATGATGCTCGCTTCTGGCCAGGTGAAGGAACAGCAATGAGTGGCTCTGACGGGAGGCAACACCAGCCCCCTCTGTGCCAGAAGGAAGGTTGCATTGCCCTGAGAACTGGAGCAGGATGAGGAGAACAGAAGGCGGGACATTAGGATGGTTCTGGAGGACCACCCAGAAGAGTTGAGAGAGTCACACATACACACATCCCTGCTTCAGAGAGCTAAGCATGTCAGAATTTGGTATTTCCCCCTGGAGGCCGGAATTTCCAAATGCACATAGTTTAAGGTCTCGGGTCACTGTGGCCCTAAAGACAAGGAATTCCAGATTAGGAACCAGGGGTAATCAATTATTTTTTGTCAAGGTCCAAATTTCTTGGATCAAGGTATTGTCAAGGTCCAGACTCCAGCGAAAAATAATACAAAACCAACAACAATACTGGTAATAAGAAGTAAATAAAAAGATGTTGCGGTCTGTCCAAAAGCATCTGGTGGTCCGAATTTGGCCCACGGTCCGCCTATTGACTACCCCTGCAAGTCTAAGCTGTCAGAAAGATGGGGCTATCAGAGCTTAGATGGGTGTTTCAATCATCGCAGCTAGCAGTGCTTTCTAGCACAATGCAAAGCAGCAGCAGCCAACATTTGTCCATTAGCCAAAAACTCGCAGGCAAAAAGATATCTAGATCATCTCCTCCAAAGACACCAGTGCTGCTCATAGGAAGAAGGCGCAGCCAGATCCCATCACTTGCCAAAGCAGCACGCTGCCTTTGGCCTACCAGTTAGAGTAGGATCCCTTGTTACCCAGGGACCATTCCCTCAGTTGTGGTTGTCAGTGCCTTTTCCCATACATCTCTGTACTTGCGTTACAGGATTTGCCAATAAACTGCTAGGGTACCAGATTATATTCACGACTGGCATATGAATTCTTTTCATTCTCCCTCTAAAGGCAGGTTTCCAGTAGTTATTTAGCCATTAAGCTAAATAAACCATCATTTCCTCGCTCACATGTCAGCCAGTGAACTCACTTTACCTCTATGTAACAGAGAAAGCAAATGATTCTGTCAGCCTTGGAAACCTTGATCATCACTAGAGTGTTGTAGTCAAGCCTAGTTAGCCATTGTTTATATCCTTAGATGCTGTGGTCTAATTCTGCATTCTCCCAAACCATCTTCCAGCTGTTAGTAGGGTCAGGGCCAGCAGACACACTCTGTGTGCAATAACATCCCAACTCATCCCTTCTGTATAGCCCATTAAACTGTGGCTATTTGCTCCACAGGACACCTTCTAGCACTGGGAAAAAGAAAACGAAGAACATCGCAGGAAAGGCAGAGAATATATTGACCATGTCCGCGGCAAGTTCAGATGACAGTGATTTCAGGTGTTAGTTCCACTTCTTTTGTGCAGAAAACATTCAAGATTTTGTTTCTGGTTCAGTCTGTTTAGTCTCTATTCACACACACCTGCTTCTAGTGGTTTTGCTAAGATTTATCCTAGCAAAACCTCTACTGACTCACTATGGTCTTTGTCCATCTCTAGTGCTAGATCATGCTTAGTGGCTTTTGAGCCTGCTACTGCTTCTGAGCTGACAGATTTGGTTGATCTTTTAGCTCATAGAGGCTTATGCTTTTAGCTATGCAGTTCCCAAGATTAGTCCCTACAGACAACTTCTCCAGGGGTGTTATTACACAAGCTACACAATCTTTAGTAGACGTAATTGTGGTACCTTGTGCCTCCGAAAAAGGAAATTTGCTCTCTATTGCTGCTGCAGCCATCACGTCCAGTCTCCTTTAGAGATACTTTGCAATATCAAATGCAAAATCAAAATCTAATTCAATGCAGTATCTTTTTTGTTCCTAGTGTGGCCTTTCCTTCTACTATTTGAAGTCATGATCTCAGTATTATCTCTGGAAGTTGTAAAGTTGTATATGCCCAAATTTAAGTCCTATCAGCACAGGAATCGGGATTTATGGAACAAAGATCTGAATTCCAATTCATTTAATTATCTAGGAAACCAAAATGATTGCTCTCCAAGGCCAAGTTCTGTGTTACCTTTGAAGTGCAGAATTTCCCTATGGAATATTTTAGCAATAAATATTGATTTCCCAGTCCCCCCACCCTTTAAGCGGATTAGGATAGTCTCAGCCTTAAATCAGCTGTCTTTGGAGTTTTCTCTAGTACTAGTGGCATCTTCTGGGTGTCTCTGATCTTCAGGAAAGCTTCCTCTTTCCAAAGCTGGGCTTATAGTTGGAATTTTGGGCCCAGAACCCAAACCCAAAGGTTTTTGTCTATGAAGGACTCATTTAAAGAAACTCAAATGACTGATCATTCCTTGCTTGAAGTGGGTAGCCACTCTCTCTAGGTCAGATCAAGACAACTCTGCACTCAGGATCTGTTGATCTTCAAATGAGGCTGCTTCTACTCACTTGGTGGTGGTGCATCTTTTATGTATCCTTCTTCCATTCAGATGGACTGATGAGTTGAACCATCCCCCAGAAAGATCATTGTCATGATTTTGTGCCTTTTAATTGGTCATCCCCAAAATTTGATGACGTCCCATCTCCAGGTTACAGGTGAATCCATCATTTTGGCAGGTCTGGTGTCATTGCACTCTTTTACCCATCCAATAGGTGGCAGCCACGATTCAGAAAAGTTAGTTTTCCCATGTAGTTCCGATTCTTTCCTGGAATGTTTTAATTTTTACTTGGCATTATAAGTGTATAATACTAACAAAATTATCTCTCAAGTTTTTAGTTTGGTTCTCTGCTAATTGTTTGTGAAACAATGAACAGTCTCAGTAAATTTGGGGATTATTTTCTCAACGTTTCATTAATCGTGAAGTTTAAAGTTTATACTTCATTCTTTTTGCTATTAGCTTTAATCTGAGGAAAATTTTTCCCATCCTGCCTTCAAGTTTAGGAAGGTTTTCTTCCCCAATTTGATTTCAGATAACTTCCAGAGTGCATCAACTTGATAGCAGAGCTATCCAAAGTGTCAAAGTAGAAATCTAAGCAGAGAAAGGAAGGGGAGAGAGTGTACTTGGTCTTTTTTCCCCTCTTCTTGAAGCTTTTGGAATGTTTAAGGATGTCAAGGAGACCATATGTCTGTTCTCCCACACATACTAGTTTTCCTTAAAAGTAACAGATAAGGTTTACATAACCAGAGTTTATCAGGTGGTGTCTTTGGCCTAATATTCAGGCATTTCAGTCAGTTCAATATGGGTACACAATTGAAATCAAACCATTTCTGAACACAACTACCAACCTTACAACCCTTCTTCACAGTGAAAGAAATCTAAAGGGAGTTCTTTAGAGCTCAGTTAAACTGAGTGAACAACAGACATCATACGCTTCACAGCCTGCTGACTCTCCCTCTAATACAGCCTAAGTTCTGTTAGCATTTTTTACATTGTGACAGATCTGGCCATTTCCAGGACTATCTTTGGGAGAACTTACTGTATTAACTTTACATATCATTGTGGGCCAGGGATTGTATGCAATTCCATGGGGGAGGTGACCCCACATGTCCCCCAGGAACTAAGAACAGTAGGGGGTGATTAGGCAAATTGACACAGGTTGTAACACTCCAGAGAAGTGCCACTCCTCCAGGGGAGGCTCTCATATACTGGTTCAAACTGGACTCTCCAGAGACCGATAGCCTTTTGGATAAACAGCTTGAATTTAAATTGACTCAGGACTTTTGTTTTGATCCAGCAAATGGACAGACCCTCCCATCCAAGAAGGGGGCCCCAAGCCTTCCTAGGAAGCTGGGGAGGACTTTGGCCTACTGAGGCCCATAAGCCTGAGTGGTAGTAAGCTTTTAGCATGTGTACAGGAACTATGATGCTTTTACATTGTTTTCTCTATAATGCTTTCACCTTAAGAATAAATGTGTTTGCTTAAAGAGGGCTTTGTGGTAACTTATAAGTGTGGGCAACTATGCTGTTTATAGCCGCTGAGAGGAAAGCAAAGCACAGGCTCTGGCCTGTTTCGGCAGTTTGGTTTGTTGGGGAACTTACAGCGTAGGCAGGGCACGGTGCAGCCCAGAGAAACCCCGCTCAGGAGGGAGGGACAAAGGTATCCACCCAGGAACTTGGAAGGGAAAACAGGTGCAGTTGCCCTGAACAGTGTCACTCATCTCTTCCAGTCTTGAGTGTGGGGCTTGAACATAGGCCAATGTTTTTGCAGATATACTGGAGAAGTATAGGTCTGAGTGAAGCCCAGGTCTCTCCTCCTTATGTAGGGCAGCTAGTGGAGCACTAAACCCAAAAAGAGAGAACCTACCACTGGCCCCCCTTGATACATTTTGACGAGAACACGATACTGTTCAGCTGAAAAAAAGCATGGCTAACTGGCTGTGACAGCATCAGGAGCAGTAGGTTACAGTCTGTGTGCACAGCTCATTCAGAGTGCTTTGGCAGACAGGGGTTTGCAGCCCCGCCATGGGAAGATTAAGCCTTCCAAAGACTGCATCCATTATCCTCAAGTTCTCTCCACATTGTGAAGTTCAGAAAAAGCTTAAGATGGCTGGAAACCAGCCCTTTCTCCCCCCCCCACTTCCAGAAAATTCCATCTAAAAGCAAAACGTCTGTTAGTCTATAAGGTGCCACAGGATTCTTTGCTGCTTTTACAGAACCAGACTAACATGGCTACCCCTCTGATACTTGACATCTAAAAAGAATCATTTGAAGTTTTCCAACAAAAACTTTGGGTTTTCCAGCATGAATTTTAGTTTCAAACCTAACTGATTTGTTTTTGCTTTGATGTAGAATGCAAAATTAGTTCTTTAATATAAATTTCCCCCCCACACACACATACCAGTTACTTCTAAAGGAAAAAAGATGAGTGAAGGTGGGAAAATCCACTTTTCACATGTACTATTTGCCAACTTTTCCCCTCAGGTGGCCCCCCAAAAATCTAAAGGCTGGAAGTATAAAAATCAAAGCTTCAGTTTCCAAAAACCAAAATTACATTTTTAAATGTTGATTCAAAACTAATTTTGATTTTGATTTTCCCGAATTGGAAAGTCAAAAGCATTTATCAAAACAACATATTTGGAAAATTGTGATGAAGCCAGATGTTCAAAAGCTTTCTCCTCTGTTGGGTCAGAAGATTTTGACCAGCTCTATGCTTAGTTAAATGAGAGGACTGGCCTTCTGGTCAGTCTCTGTATCCAATATGGCGGATCATGTACTTACCAGCATTCAAGGGAGTAATGGAGGGCAAATCTGCTGTTTCCTTGTCCATAAGCAATCCCACAGACAGAGCTTTGCCACCTGTAGGTCCCAGGTGATCATCTGCTATAGAGCCTCTCTAATTCCCCCTTAGCTCTCACAAGTGTTTGTAAATCTTTATCAGCTCCTGTCCTTTCATGCAATTTCCCAATCAGCAGTAACTGCTCTTCCAAGTGCCAAAGTATCTACTTAGCACTAGCAACAATTACCGGTAATTATATTTCTCTTGAAAAGCACTCTGAGGAATTCCTCATTATTTGATGTTTGCATTCCCTTGACGATTGAAGCTGAGTTCCCTCCATCTAGTTACTTTTCAATTAACCACGTCAGAGGAGGACAGTAGTTACTCATTGACTGAAGAATCAAAACATCACCCCTTTTAATCTTTATTTAGTGCTCATGAAAAATACCATACTGAGCCAAAGTCCTTATTTATAAATGGAACTAAGACAAAAACAGTAGCCTTCCCATACTACATCACTATGTCTGACTTCTGATTAAGAGGGACCTCTCCTATGGAGGAAAGCATTCAGCGCCTTCTTAGGTACATATATGGCCCTCATTACCATGGTATCTGAACCCCTCAAGTCTTTAGTGCCTTTATTCTCACAGCCCTGCAAGGTAGGGAAGTATTATTATCATTAAAAAAAAAACAGACTGAGAATTGAGGCAGAGCAAGACTAAGTGACTTGCCCATAGTGACAGAACAGGGACTTGAACCAGCTGTCCCAAGTCATAGTGCCCTAACCCTGGGACCTTCCTTCCTCTGGGAACATGAGCACTTCACTTCTTTGCCTCCTTGCTCAGCCTTCCAGGGGTGCCAGTTAATGCCATCAGATGTTAACTTTTGACCTTTAACAACAGACATGATTTTAACCAGCCATCTACCTAATAATTAAAGACTCCAGAAATCTCATTATCAATCCCTCAGCCAGCCAGACCTCTTCCTACCCATGGCCCACGTTTTCCTGCCTCAGGGCATGAGCCACTATAAAAAATGTGCTGGCTGTATTACATTGACTTAACTACAACAATAAACAAGTAATTCCCGATAAGGTTCTATGTTTCCTAAAATAAAGGTGTTATTCCTTTCCTGAGAGAAACCACCACCAAAGGTAGGAAAAAACCCAGCCTGAAGTTCTACTAAACATTTATATTAGCTTATTAATACTGAAATATGATGATCTATTTTTTTAGCCTCGGAGATACACAGAAGTCCCCCGCAAGGTATGTAAATCCTTTTGAAAACCTTAAGCTACATAGGATAGGATTTTAACTTCCGATATATGCCTCACGCTCTACAGTACATCAGAAGTGTGAAAGCTTCCCATTTGTTACTCTTATCGATTCTAATATAAGAATAATTTCAGGGGTGGGGGCAGGTTGCAAGAGATCCACAGAGCAGACTGAGACAACGGAAACTTTTGGAAGGTAGGTAATGGAGACCCACATTTTGACCCATAAGAAACTAACATGTTGCAGGTTGAGAAGGATGAGAAGTCGTGGGTGAGAGCACTGATGACCATCAGTATCCAGACTGGTGCCCATGGTCATTAGATTCCAAAGCCAGAAGGGACCATTGTGAACATCTAGGCTGAGCTCCTGTATTACACAGACCAGAGAACTTCCCCACAATAATTCCTCGAGCAGATCTTTAGAAAAACATCCAATCTTGATTTAAAGAATGTCAGTGATCACACGACCCTTGATAAATTTTTCCATTGGTTAGTTACACTGTTAACATGTACACCTTTATTTCCAGCGTGAATTTGTCTGGCTTCAACTTTGAGCCATTGGGTTGCGTTATACCTTTTTATGCTAGATTGAAGAGCCCATTATTAAATATTTGTTCCCCATGTAGTTACTTATAGACTGTAATCATGTCACCCCCTAACCTTCTCATTGAGAAGACAGACTCAAGGAGCTCAATCTATCACTATAAAACATGTTTTCTAATCCTTTAATAATTCTTGTGGCTCTTCTCTGAAACCGCTCCAATTTATCAACACCCTTTCCTGGACTGTGGGCACAAGAACTGGACACAGTATTGCCAGTAGCAATCACAACAGTACCAAATTCAGAGGTAAAATAACCTCTCTACTCGAGATTTTTTTTTTGTTTATGCATCCAAGGATTGCATTAGCCCTTTTGGCCACAGCGTCACTTTGGAAGCTCATGTTCAGCTGATTATCCACCATGATCACTAGATCTTTTTCAGAGTCACAGCTTCCCAGGATAGAATTCCCCATCCTATAAGTAGGGGCTACATTCTTCATTCCTAGATGTATAGGTTTACATTTTGCCATATTAAAAGGCCTATTGTTTGCTTGCACCCAGTACCAAGTGATCCAGACTGCTCTGTATCAGTAACTTATCCTTTTCATTTACCACTCCCCCAATTTGCATGTCATCTGCAAACTTTATCGGTGTTGGTTTTGTGTGTTTTCTCCCAGGTCATTAACAAAACTGTTACATAGCATAGGCCAGCAACTGATCCCTGAAGGATCCCACTAGCAACACACCCATTCAATGATTCCCCATTTAATTCCATTTTGAGACTTATCAGTTAGCCAGTTATGAATCCATTTAGTGTGTGCCACGTTAATTTATATCTTTCTAGTTTTTTTTAAATCAAAATGTTGTGCAGTACCAAGTCACTTAGGTATACGTATATTACAACAACACTATTACCTGTATCAGCCAAACTCAGTCCAGGTGTACTGACTGTTTAAAGTCTACATGATGGACAAGCTGGTCATAACTACACAGGCAAGGTTGTTCCAGCCTTAAATTTGCAAAAGAAACAGCACTAAGACAATTTAAACTCTACCCCTGAATGTTTGTTAGTCCTTTATATGCCTTTATATTAAACATGGAGGATACTTGCTGGGTGGAGAATTTACACTGTGATTTGTTGTACAGAGTTCCTTTTCTATATATTAGCTCATATGCGCATACCTCTGATATAATGAATCTCAGCTTTGGAACAAAACTAACACCGTGTGTTTTAATCCAGAGACATAGTCCATACGCTCACTTCAGCTCCAGTGATGTGTCTAATTGAGGGGTCATGGAATTATTTTGCTTGGGGGGGAGATTTGCTGGCTGTAGCATATTTCTACAGTCCCAAGTTGTTACAGGAGCACAGTGAGAGATATGTATGGTTGTTTAAAAGCCCAGATTTTGTAACACTTCTGCATTGACATTAAGGTTTGGACGTTTTCATGTAGATCTGGAACAGTTGTGTTGTTTCTACAGCAGGCTGATTTAGTCTGTGGTTATTGTTAGTGTGTTGTCACAGAGGCAGAATGGATTCTGGTCAGTGATAATCGCTCTGTTTAATATGGTCTGTGCATATGCCTATAAGGAGTTAAAGTTACATAACTCAATCTCAACCCAACCTTAAATTGGAATTTCTAGTTCTGAGATTTTTAAGTGATGCATGGAGTGGTTGTTTTGAACCACACATAGCAACCTCTAGGTAACTAAATATTTTTGTGTGGGTAAAGAAATAGGGTTGATTGACACTGAATAAGACATTAGCGAATCTTAAAATCCACAAAAATCAACACAGAAACATCATTTTCCTTGTCATCATCAACTAGCAAAGAAAATGCCCTGCAGAAAATACCCTTCTTCCTCCACCATAAACCATTAATATGAAATTAAACTGCCTGGCTTTGCCATCTCTCTAAATCTAAGATCTCCAGGTTACTTTGAAACAGGATGTGCAAGTTGGTCTCCTCTACTTTCCCTTTCTCCCAAAGGAAAATATTTGTCAACACATTAGGGATGTTTTCTTTCCATTGTCCTTAGGAGACAATTTGCTGACATTGAAATACCTCAAGCACCTTGGAGATCATTTCTGGAATGATGTTTTTAAATTGTTTCCCTATTCACTTGCAAGGTTCTCATCCCTGCAGTTTTTCATAGCTGCTTTTCACCAATCTCTAATCAATCCTAGGTGACTGATCTCATCACAGAAATGCCAAGAGGCACCATCTGGGATCCCTGACGAGAATCAGCATGTTAAACAGAACTGGTCTCAGCAAAGAAGGGGAGATAGGAACAGAGCATTCACATCAAAGTCTCTGCCCTCCAGTTGCTGAATCATTACCACCTTCTGCCCCAATGGTCAGCTGTCATATATTTTTGCTTAATAAACAGTACTTCATTCTTTCATAAGGCACCTTTCCCCTCTGACATCATAATCTGCACAACATCGTAATCAGCTCTTATTCAGTTTCAAGATAAGGGACCTTTGACCTGAACATAAAGATGAGAGATAAAAGAAAGAGCAAACCCATACCTACGTTAAATTGCTGGGCAAGGCCTTGACAAAACGCCTGAGCGTCTTTATTTGAAAGAAACGCCTTCAGCGAAACAAGACTTGGGCACAAGCAAGGCACCACCCGTCTCTGTTCTACGTGGTGTGAGCCCATGCAGCATGCTCAATTAGAGACCCTTGCCGTGGCTAATATTGGTGGACACAAGCCAGACATCTGAAAAGTGTCCTTTTGGAGCTTAGAGAGGTTTCCTTTCTCCAGAGTCAAGAATGAGGTTATTTGGGGAGGCTCCACTTTGTACAGGGGCGAAGCTTTGTCGCAGTCTCATCAGAGCAGACTGTCTGAGCAGCAGGTCTCTACTCGTGCTCTGTTTAGGCTGAGGTCAGACAAATGGCTGCCTCAGTCTATCTAGATTGTCTGAGTGGCTCTAAAGCCTTTTCATATTAGGGCACTTAGAAGACTTACACACCTCCCTCCTGAAGCCCCCAGATCCGACTGAATATTCTCTTAGCAGCCACCCTAATAGTTTGCTACATGAGAAGCATAACATGAAGGTTCAACAGGTAAAGATCAGCTTGTTCCAGCCTGGCACATGCTGCTACCTGGCATCCTTCCCCTGCAGTGTGACCATGTGTTGTGAAGTCCTCTTAGAGGCAGAACATAGGGTGAGCTGCTGGAGATTTCTAGGGCCTACGTCTCCTCTCCCTTATACCAGTATAATCCAAGAGCAACTCCACTCAAACCAGTGGCGTTTCACCCATGCCAGCAACATCAGAATCAGACCCCTAGGCTGTGTGTGATGGGGGAAGGAAGCAGAAAGCCAGTGTTCAGAAAGCCTAATGATTTGTTGCATAAACATCTGTCTGCCACTCACCTCCAGGCAAGTATTTAATCCTGGTCTCAGAGAGCTAACCTGCTGCTGGAGCCCCCAAGGCTCTCCCTAGAGAGCTGGAAAGAGACTTTTAATTCCAAACCCAAACCATGTTGGATTTGACAAGAAAGAGATGAATGCAGCAGAGGGGCCACTATTCAGAGTTCTTCAAATTGTCATAGCCAAAGACAACAGCTCCTCTTATCTCCCCTTTTAGGAAACAGACTGCAGTTCTCTTTCCTGTATCAGGGCCATAAAAGGACTGTGTTTGCTAACCTCGGCCAGTCTTTGAGCCGCTGGGCACAGAAGCAGGCAGCTCTGCTGACAGAGCTTTGGAGAGCAAGCAATCAGCAGACTGGAACCTGCAGAGATAACCTTTTTATCTTTCTAAAATGTCTTATCTGGCCTGGGAGAGGGCAAAGCAAACTGAGGCCAAGGGCTTCGGAGGACCAACCCACTGGCCCTAGCACCACAGCTCAGTAAACAAAGAGCCTCATTCCAGGAGTAATGCAGCCTCCAATAGAGAGTAGCTCACTCCATGTGCTTTCATTTATATGCCCTGGATTTCCTCTCTAATGGGGTAATTAACCCAAGGTGAGCCTAGCCCCCAGGACTGGGCTCCATGCAATAAAGACAGGCAGGTGATGAAAGAGTATCTGCTAAAGGAGAGCTTCGAACCCTTTTCCTGCCAGCCACACTGTTCCACAGCCTGTTGGTGATTAGATTTAACCCCATCCCTGAGACTGCTCCAATATCTCCTTTCCAGAAGCAAGTGCCGGTGTCCCTTGAGCTCGCATCCTCTGTGTTTCCATCACTTTCCCTGACAGTTTATAGTTAGTGCTCTTCAGGTGCCTGGGTTCATTATTCACTCCCGATTTTTAGGCCATGCGCTGTACGTTCTGAAACGCTGCATGCTGGACAATTTCATCAAGCTGCTTTATTAACTCCTTCTTCGTTACTTCGCTTGACCGGTCACCTCCTGGACTCTGCTTTCTCAGTGCCTGTGAGCCTGCCTCTGCTAACCACAGTCAACCTTAGCCTGGGCCACATGTGGGGCCCCACAGAGCTCGCCTCACGCTGCCAGTTCTTTAAGAAACCCGGGCGAGGGAGAGGGATTTTCTAAGAAAGGCCGGCAGACGCGAGAGAATACAGACACGAGGGAGAGAAAGCAAACACGCGCTAGCCAGAAAAGAAAAGTAGAAACAAAGTGAGACAGCGACTGAAAGAGCTGGGTGGGAGGAAAGCGAGAAGAAAAGCATGGGAAGAAGGAAGACAAAGCAAGAAATGATGCCCAGGCTTTAGGCTAGTTGCTCCTGGTTCATTTAGTCCTGCTGCGAAGGAAAGATCTGATGGCCTTTCCTCAGCAGACATCTCCCGCCAGCCCTGCAAGCTGCCGGGAAAGTAGAAGGCAGAATGCTGTTGCTTTTGGGATTTGAGTCTTTCTTTTGTTCTCTTGGGCTGGATGGTTTGTTTTTTAAAACATTGTGCCACAGCAGCAGGTAATTTATTTGCTGGCCTGTTCAGCCCTGATTCAGGGAAGAGAAGCAGATTTCAGAATAATTAACGGGATTGAGGGACAGATCCAACGCCCACTGAAGGCAATGGAAAGGCTCCCACTGACCCCAGTGGAAAAGTGCTTAGGCCCAGGTCTTCAAAGGTTTTTAGGCTCCGCCTAACTGCCACTGATTTCAATGGACACTGGGAGCCTAAATACCTTTGTGGATCTGGGCCTTAGCTACCTGCTTAAATCTGTTCCCCCCCACCCCCCCTGTTCACTGAAGTCAATGGGACCTACGCAGGTGCTTAACGTACGTTCCCAAACAAGGGACTGAAAGAGGGGGAAATGGGAATGCGGGTGTGGCTGGTGTCAGTAGCCATAGGGGGAAAGAGGCCGACTGCAGTCCCCCAGCCCCCACTAGCAGGCCGCCAGTCAGGCACCCCATTGAAAGGCCTAGCCAAAGATACCCTCCTTTCTTGGCATCTGTGTCTATGCCAGTGCTGGCACTCTGGGGCCTTGTATTCGATTAATAGCACGTGCACTAGAGAGTGTGGTTAAAGGAGTGCTGCTCTCAGGGTTCCTAGGAAGATTTTTTATGATTAGCTCTGGTTTGTTTTGTCTGTCCACTCCTGGGAGGTTTGAACGTGCCCCTGTGACTATTGTTTAGCATGTGCTAGGCCCTGTACAGCCATTGCACAAAGACAGTCCCTGTCTGAGAGAGCTCACACGTGACACATCAGGTAGGACGCCTGGGGGGGGGGTTGGGATAAGGGGATTTTGTGAATAGCTTTTCCAGCAGAATGGGCAAAGGGATTGTTAGGTGCAGCAGGCAGAATGGAATCCGCCGAGCGGGACGTGGCTGAGATACCCTGGGGGTGAGATGGGGCCGGCCCCTCAGCCTTTCTGAGGGCATGCAGGGGGGGGGGGTGTTGTGGTAGGATCAGCGAGAGGCTTTACTGGATTCACTTAGTTCTTGCAGCCGGTAAATTGCTTCCTGGATGCTTTGTCAGCCAAGTGCCCGTCTGCAGCCCTGTCCCCAGGCAGTGCTTGCTCAGCCAGGCATGTCTGCATCTGCCCTTAAGAGTTTTGATTTTTGATCCAAGAATCGGGTTTGGCCAGCTCTGCTCCACTGGGCAGCTCTCTTCAGCCTCACTGGGCCGTTTCCTCTCACTCCCCCAGTCAGATTAGAGCTGCTGCCTCTGGCTGTGCCCTTTGCTTTTGTCATTCCGCCCCCCTCGCTCCCCCCACCAACACACACACTCTGCGCTGAGATTCTCTGGGCCAGCGTGTGCCTCTCCCCTGGCTTTTCTCTCCCTGTCCCATACAGGAGCCCTGCTCGCCTTTGCCATTTTTAGTGCCCATTCCTTCCCACCGCTTGGCGTCCCATCCTCCCGCAGATGGTTCCTGGGCCAAGGGTTGGGAATGAGCAGAAGGTGAGGGGGTCACATGGCAGCACAGAGCGAGGGGAGGCAGGTAGGGCCACCCAATAGCTCCAAGCTGCCCAGTCTCCAGGCTCTCCCATATAGCAGCTCCCCCACCAGTGGCTCCTCAAGCCCCAAATAATTAGCTATTGGCCAGGTATCAGCCACCTGGGAGGTAGCCCAGTTTGTTTCCTGTGGCCTAAAGGGGACTCATGCTAGCGATGGGGCTTTCACAGACTAAGAATCTCTCTCTGCTTCTGGACACCAGGGAATTCTCCCCCCACCCCACCCAGCCCAGCAAATTCTCTCCTGTGATTCTGGCAGGTCTTCATCTCAGTCACATTGCCAGGCTGGCATTTCTTTCTCCAGCCTCCCGCATACCCCACGCTCTGTACAGAACCCAAGTCAAAGTGCATGACTCAAGCTTGTGACACAGAAACCTGGCACCGCTACAGGGCCTTTCATCCACACATATTAATTAATGAAGCCTCATGACTCCACCATGAGCTAGGCAGGAATTACTATTAACAACAACGGATGGATGGGTAAACTGAGTCACACAGCGGTTGAATGGCTTACCCCTAGCTCACCCAACCAGTCAGTAGCAAAGCTGAGAAATGACCCCAGGACACGTGACACCCAGTCCCTAGCGCTAACCACACGCTCTGTAAAGAGACACAATCCCGCTAAACCGGACACGTTCCCTCTCTGCAAATCCTGATCCGCAGGTAGATAGGACCCAGTTGTTTAGAAAGCAAAGCCACTGTAACAAAACATTATGAAACCAGCCTGAAAAGGCAAGGAGCAAGACCTGGACACAACCCAACCAAAAGTAAGAGTTCAGAGAGGGGAACAGACCCATGGGGTTGCTTACCCTCAGGAAAGCCGGGATGTTAGCTGGGAGCTGCTCACCTTCTGCCAGTTACACCGAGGATGGCTCTTTCGTCCCACTCACCTCGTCCCCACTTGCAAAGGGATTTCAGAAGTAAGAATTTCCAGACAGTGGTTAGTGGCTGTTAAACTTTATAAATGGGAGTGGTCAGAAACAGAGCGGACACTCCAGAGTCTGCCATAAGGAACTCGCGGCTCTTTGAACACCAGCGGTGGTGTTGGAAAATTGCTTCCCTGCCCGTTTTTCTTTTCCTTGCTCTTTTTGGGTTTCTTTTCCCACCTTGGCTGATTTACTGCTCGCAGGAGAAAGCGGAGCATGGAGCAGTTAGACTTTTTGCAGGCTGTATTTTCTCACGGCAGGGAACGTGGCATATAGCAGAGAGAAAGGGAACTGGGTGGTTCCTTGGCATCGTGTTGTCCCAGGGCTGAAGCCCTGCTGGACGCGCTGTTTGTTTTTGCGATGCTCTGGCCAACACGCTGACAATGGTTAGCTCTGCCCCACCCCACCCCACAGCAGGGCAGTGCTTGCTGAGCGGGGCATTGCTCACTGCTCATCACAGCCCAGCTCTCCCACCAGCCATGGGGAAAGTTCAGCCATGGACCCTGAAGCCCTGGGGCCTGACTGATGACCCAGGGCAGCCACAGCACAGTGCAGGCCCAGGCTTGCTCCGAGTTCCCTGGGCTGTGAGGGGCAGTGTACGTGACTCCTGAGGGGAGGCCGGCTCCTGGCATTGCCTGAGCGTCCATGTGTTGCCTTGGACGGTGCTCGGAGCTGCTACAGAGAGAGACAAGTCCAGCCCGTCTCAGCCAGAGGTGTGTTGTTGCCCGTGGACAGTGGGGTGGTTCCCCCAAGGAACCACCCCACCCCCCCGATTATAAAGAATTCATTTTCAGTTTCCTTCTCTATGGCTTTGTCTTAGATTTTGAAGGCTAGTGCCACACATACTGCATGGACTTTAGCAGGTTCAGCCACAGGTGCTAGAACTAGGGATGCTGGGGGTGCTACCACACCCCCTTGGCTTGAAGTGGTTTCCATATACACAGGGTTTAGAGTTTGATTCAGTGGATCTCAGCACCCCCACTACACAAATTGTTCCAGCACCTCTGGGTTCAGAGCCTTGTTGCTCCTGATGCTTTTTCTTGCTGAGAAACAACTAACCTAATGGGTGATACTCCCAGGAAAACAATACAGGGCAGGTGCAGTTGAGACTGACAGTAAGTTGGTTCTTGCTGCAGCTCTTTCTCCCACCCTTCAGCTGTCGTGTCTATTTAGATAGTAAACGTTCCAGGACAGATCCTCAGCTGATGCACATGAGGGTCACTCCATTGACTTCCACAGAGCTGTGCTGCTCTACACTATCTGAGGATCTGGCCCACCATCTCCTACTACGTGTTTGTACAGCCCCTAGCGCAATAGGGCCCTGATCTCTGCTGGGGCCTCAGGACACTACAATAGCACAATACTAAAGTACAATCATAGAGCTAGAGACTTACTTTTTAAAATGAAAGCGTAGCTCTCCAGAGGTCATTCAGCACCCTATTTTCAGTGCATTGGAGCCAATATGCCTATCTGATGTTACTATTTACAATCTTAACAACTTTTAAAATTAAAACTAATCACTAGTCCTGGACACAATTAGGTGAGTCCAGTAAAGTTTTATTTCTCTTCTTCTTTCTGCTGCAAGGAGATTAGAAGTCTCTAATTTCAGAGGATTGTAACAATTCTGGAAACCCTCGTCCAATTCTCTTTATATTTGGCAGACGTCAACCTCAGTCCGAGACCTAACCTGCCAAAGTTGAGGCTGATATCCTTTTGTTTGTGGATTTTAGTGGCAGAGGAGTAGGTTGGGGGCAAAAAACATCACGATTATAATGGAAACTCATTTGCAATCTTGACTGTGGAGTAGCCGCTGCATAATATTCCATCTCTAGAATGGAGTCTTACTCCACAGTCAGAGAAAAACGCTGCTATCTCCCTTTCCCCATCAGTCTGAGAGACCCAATAGCACTCTGAAACCATACTGCTGTTCTGCCCAGCCTGGTATCTATTAATCTACCTGGGCTACCAAAAGTTAGTTGACTAACACAAGAGTAGTCACAATGTTTTATTTTGTCCCTCCAAATGAAACACGGTTCAACTGACCTGGACTGAGTCTATCTGCATCTCCCAAGGGTCCTCAAGGGAAGCTTCACCCAGCTGGCCATGGGATGTTGATGTTTCACACCAAGAATCTCTACAGATGACAAGGCCCTTACTAACCAGTGGGTAATGAATGCTGACCACGCCCAGTGCGCACCCAGCTTTGGCACGAAGATTGCTGTGGACATCTCTCATTACTACCATAAACTATAGACTTCATATAGAAAAAGGCAGCCAGCTACACTGGCCGGTACCCTTCTGTTTTTACCTACTGTCCTGTACCCATTCATTATAAATGCTTTGTGGTACGGTTCATGGCCTTTATGTGACACATCCTACATACTGTACAGCACTGCTTATACACATGGCATAAACAACATCTTCCGTACATCTGACCTAGATGTCCTGTTGGCTATTGTCCAAGTCTATGACTCAGGAGACCCGAGTTCCTGGTGCTATCCCTGATTTACTCTGACATTGGGTGAGGCCAGGGGCGGCTCTAGGAATTTCGCCGCCCCAAGCAGGGCGGCACGCCTGCGGGAGGTCCACCGGAGCCGCCTGCCGCCCTCCCGGCGACAGGCAGAGCGCCCCCCCGCGGCATGCCGCCCCAAGCACGCGCTTGGCGCGCTGGGGTCTGGAGCCGGCCCTGGATGAGGCATTTTCTCTTGCTGTCTCAGTTACCCTATTGTAAAATGGCTTCCTAACTCCCAGAAAGGGAGCGAAGCTTTTGCAAACCACGCTGAGATCCTGGGATGAAAGGGGCTAGAGGTGCGTGATGTGTTATGTTACTGCTTACATTTAGGATGCTACGGATTTTTAATGTGTTGTGCTGTAATCATGCTCGTGGCTTCCTGCAGCGTCTTGCATCCACCTGCAACTTTGAGCCCTTTACGAACTATAAACCTTGCATGGAAGAGGGGGCAGAACACTTCCCCCGGCTTTAAACTCATTGAAAACAGTAGCTATTCCTCCCTCTGGTGAGCAGGAGTGTCCAAACTGGAGGTGGGGTGGGGGTGGAGAGACAAAGGGTGTCAATCATCCATTGACCCCCTGTAGCCCATCTCCCACTGCAGAAAGACCACCAGCCACAGGCACAAAATATTGTTCAGAAGTTTGCAGGACCAATAGAGTTGTTGCTGAGAGCTGGCGTCCTGCTTAGGTGATGGCATTCAACACACCCTGAAGAACTGGGGACCTCTGGAGCTAAAAGCATGCACTAAAGAACCAAGCTTCCCCAAGTGGGGATGTAACAGACTCAGACCCTTTGTGAATAGGACACAACATGGACCCTGTAAACACATTTGTGACAGATATGGCAATTTCCTGTTGGATTCTTGAAAGTCCTTATTGTGTTAAGTTTATGTATTAGTGTGGGCTGAGACTGTAGGTAATCTCGCCTGGGGGGTTGGGAGAAGCGTGGGGCGGGAAGGCAGATGTGAGACCTGGGAGTTCAAAGGATTATAGTGAAAATGTGCCAGACAGGTATGGACTTTTGGTACAATACGTGTAAAGGGGATTTCCTGTAAATCCTGGGGATGGGGGGGAATTAATGCAAGCTCCCCAAGTCCAGTTATGAAAAAAACCTAGACTTTTGAAGCTAGGCCCTCAAGAGAAGGTCATTTTTTCCTGATTACCTATTACAAAAGACCAAGATCTAAGACCCGGGCTGTATAATGAAATGGCTGACCCACCCAGCCTTCCTTCGGGTTCCTGCTCTAAAGACTGATAAGAACTAGTAACAACCTGGACAACTTAGTTTTAGGGGTCTGAAGGACTGACAGCTATCTGAGGTTGGAGATGAGCTCTCATAAGCTTTTTAGCATGCCTATAGGGTCTTCTACTGGGTTGGTATTTTTTTAATGTTTTCTCTGTAATGCTTTTACCTTAAGAATAAAGGGACTTGCTTAGAAAGATCTGTGTGATCATTTGTAACTGCTTTCCTCAGAGGCTATACAGAGCGTCAATGCTCATGGTTAAAGGCCCACACAGCTCCTTCTAAGCAAGCAAATTTATTCTTAAGGTGAAAGCACTGCGGAGAAAACACGTAAAAAAATTAAAAGCAGCTAAATGCATGCAAATAAGGTTACAGGGGATCACTCCAACTTCACAAAGGGATCTGGCAGGTGAACAGTCCTTCAAACCTCACCAAGGTGCTTTCCTGTGGTTACACATTCTGTGTCAAGGTGGTTATGAACAAGCACCCCCATGAAAAGTTTAGTCCCTCCTTGAAACAACTTGGGTCTTTGATCTGTGAATAAGTAACTCAAAGACACTGGGTTTCTCCTGAGGGCACAGCTTCAAAAGGTTGGGCTTTTGCATAACCGAGGGAGTTCCATTTGCACACACCTTTGCCTAGAGATATCCTGGAAAGTCCACTTACCTTTAAAAGTTCACAGTGTTTAAAATAGTCTTTTGAAATGCATAACACATCTCACAGTTTACATTAGGTAGGTCTCCTCCCTAGAGATGTTCCATGCAATGCCATAACAATACATAAATAGTTGCAGTATTAATACAATGGCTTCTTAAGTTACTTAACCTTAATTCATTAAGGTTTGTCCAGGATATTGTCACAGCTGTCGCAGATGCATGCTACCTTTCTAGCAGAATGTTTATTATATTCATCGTTGAAATATGAAGTGAGGAAAGGTAATGGCTTAAATGCTGTCCAGGAAGTAAGTTAATGGGTTGCCCCATGATGCCAGTCAAGGGCCTTGAAAGCCCTTACTGTATTAAGTTGATGTATTATTGAGGGGTGGGATAGTATGTAATCTCTCTAGGGGGGAGACGCGACAGATATTGCAACTCCATGGGGAGCCATTTCTACTCGGTGGAGGGTGGGTTCTCACAGCTCCTCCAGGAACTAAAACCAGTGGGTGGTGATTATCTCACAGAGAGGTCCCACCGCTTGGGGAGGCTCGCGTGTACTAGTTCAAACTAGATTATCCAGAAACCAACAAAGAAAGGACGTTAGAATAAATAGCCAGAGTTTAAACTGACTCAGGGCCTCCTTTGGGATCCAGCAAACACTCAGACCCTACTGCCCAAGGGGGAGCCCTAGCCTTGAGGATGGGTTGGAAGGACTTGACCTACCAGGGCCTACCTAAGAATGCTGTAGGGTTGCCAGCATTGCATTTCAAAAATAAGGGACTGTTTTCTTAGCACCCCTGCCCCCCCACCAACTACAGCTATTTATTAATTAATAATAAATAATAAAATAATAATAATAATAATAATAAGTACTCACATTCATGAGGGGTGGTCACTGGGGAGTTTTTAACATGCATAGAGGGTCTTTTTTTTTTACATGTTTTCTCTGTAATGCTTTCACCTTAGGAATAAAAGTGCTTGCTTAGAAGGAGCTGTGTGGTAACTTGTAACTGCAGCCAATACACTGGTCATAGACCTCAGAGAGAGAGTGAGCAAAGCACAGTCACTGGCCTGTTTAGGCAGTCTGGCTTCCTGGGCACATCACTGTATAATCCAGGGAGCTGTGCAGCCTTAAAACTTTGCTCAGGAGAGAGAGAGAGAGAGAGACACAGGTGTCTGCCCAAGAGAGGTGCTATCCAGGAGCCAGCGGTAGAGGCAGAGGGTGAGGGTGAGGATGTCTCTTATGACTCTGTTCCTCCTTTATGTTCTTACCAGGCAGTCCGTCCAGTAAGTACATTTGTATAATCTCCTCCATGCTGTACAGCAGATGAGAGGTCTTAGCCTTATATGTAAAGGAACCAGCTCCCCTACCACTGAACTATAGGTACCTTTGTGGGGGAATGCAGCTGTTACAGTGCACAGCCACACGGGCCAGCTTGGGCAGGAAATGCAGAATAGTGCAACTGCCCGGGTGGGATGCAGGGTAGAGTTGGTTATTTTTTTTAAAGTGGTATAAACAATTGGAAGTGGGTCCCCAAATGCCACACGTCCATCTTTCCCGGTTCCTTTGATAATCATAGCAAAGCTTTACACTGAGGTAGCACTTTTAATCTTGAACGCTCTTTACAGACAGGGTCATTAATCCTCACAACACTGCATGAGATAAGTCTCATTACCCCCATGGTAAAAAAACACGACAACGGAGCCCTCGAAGATTAAAATGACTTGCTTAAGGCCACAGAGCAAATCAGTGTCAGAGCTGAAATCAGTGCTCAAAAGCGTCCGTCTCCAGTCAATAGACAACACACACCTCTCTGTCACGTAGCTAATACATACATTAAACCCAGACGAAGTTGGAAATGGCAACTGACATCGCTGGCTGTGATTTGACTGCACAATGCATGGAGCTGTGTGGGCTGTTTTTGCTGGGTTTTATGGCCTGGTTTCTCCTCCAGTGTAAACAAGAAATGAATAAAACATGAAGACAGCTCAGACTCCTCATGCAAAACAGGGCGCATTGCATTGCATTGCAGCAAAGGAGTTGAAAAGAAGTTCAAAGTACTTGCTACTTAATGTCAAACTTTCCGATTGCCGTAAGGAGCTGTTTGGTGACTGATTCCTGTTAAAGTCTACTAAGGTGGGAGGGTGCTGAACCCACAGTAATGAGGGCTGTTTTCATGGGTAACCAAAGTCCACTCTCGGTAGCTGCACAAATCCACTTTCTTTTCTGTCCAAGACCCAATAAACCCCATTATGGTCTGTCCCAGCAGCAGAGTCAAGACCTCAATGGACCCAGATGCTGTGAGCTGGACTCTTTTAGCCTCTACTTCCTGCCCCTTATTCTTTCTGATGGGAGCTATTGGCATTAAATAGGATCTTTATTTCTGAAAAGTTCATTCACTCCCGCTCCTAACACTGCCCAGGGGATAGTAGTTATAGCTCATTCTAGGTTGATCTATCACAATTAGTGTCTATGGAAAGTATTGCGATGGCAGAATCAAAAGACGACGACCTTAGAAAGGGAAGAAGCAGCAGGATGAGCACTTAGCGAACAAAGACGGAGTTTGCCACCGCTGTCCTCAAACAGTACAAGAGACGGGCTGCACCAGGGGATGGGGTAGACTCATCCCCAAGGCCAAAGCACGGAAGCACATGTTTAACTTGCAGCACATGCTTAATTCCCCATGACTTCGGTGGGCCTTAAACCCCTGCTGACACGACTGGCTGATTTGGTGTGAAACTGGGATAGTGACCATGAAGTTTATAGACACAGATGGGAAGCTTCCCATTGCCACCTTCCCATTCTAAAGCAGCAGGAGAGCCCCTCCCCCAGACCTTAGAAAGTGGGAATCATGAGAGAAAATGGTTAAACGTCGTTCTGATTGGACGGATCGGTCAGGCTGGGTGTGTGCAGCAGTCCAGCTCCTTTGGGTAGAACGTTACCAGAGCACGAAGCATGGACAAGTGCTAATGCATCCGTGGGAATATGGGCAGGGCTCCCCAGCCCAGTGCCTTTCGCACTCCAGCAGCGCTGAGTGCTCGCTCACTAACAACATGCAGACCAGGAGAAGAGAGACTCTGCCGCGGAGCTGCCTGTCTAACCTCCCATCTCCTGTATTATGATTTATTTAACAGAGCAGCCCAGGAGCCAGGGAACTTTACACAGCAAGCAGAGGCAGTCTCTGTCCCAAAGGGCTTGCAACCTGAGTTGATCGGTCTGCCTTCGTTACTATATAGTGTGTGCATACACACCACAGGTGGGCAGACGGACTGACAGCTGTGCTGTAATGGTGCGGGGTCCCACGACGATTGGGGTGCAGTGAGTCTGAGGTGAGTGTGTTGCTCACCAGTGGAGGAGCCATGACAGCATATGCTCTTAGCCAGCGCTGGATTGAACAAGGGCCGATCACGGTCAATCCCATGCACGACTCCATTCCTTTCTGGGCTTTGCGGTTTGTTTCGTCAGCACCTCCAGCTGAGCACAAAAGAAGTTGCTACAGCCCCACCGCCTGTGAGCAACAGTGGGCCTGATACACCCGCACCGGTCACAGCTATGCCAATGAGCTCCCGCCATGGGGGAGGCTTGCTGCAGAGTCACTGAATTCAAGAGCCTGCCTGCGCCTAGCTCTGGGATGAATGCCTAGCTCTGGGATTTGCTGCTTTTCACCTGCCTTGATCCATGCCTGCTGCTGCTGTTCCCGTTGCCACCGGGGGGGGGGGGGAGCCGATCCCTTTACCAGGCTGTAACAGGATCTCTGGGGAGGATTTTACTGCTGCTTGTTTTAGCAGACTGCCAGGGCTGTGGGTAGCTGGCAGCCAGTGTGCCAGGGACACCTGCACTTCCAAGCCAGCTGCCACAAGACAACCAGCCCCTCCCCCCGCACTGTCAGTCTGGGGCCATCACAGCTACGCACAGGCTGATAGAACAGTACGCAAATGTGTGCATTGAGATGTGCTAGATCCCTTTGGGCAGCTGTGGAGGGGTCCCCTGGCCTGCAAAAACAAACAAAGAAAACCTTCTGGAGGACTTAGGGATGCACAAGTTTGGAAGACTAAGACCTACATAGGAATCAGGGGATCCCCCAGTGACCAGCACTGAGGTGCATAGACGGCATGTGCCTCTGTACCTGCTCTCTACCCACAGCAGCCCTCTAACAGGCCTGGACCAGCACAAACCAGCCAGTGCCACCAGACCCTTCCACAAAGGGTCCCCATCACGGTGTGGTGTGGAGAAGCACTCAGGCATGTGTGTGAATGTGTCAGACAGTGTTCGTCTCCCCTTCCCACTGCTGGCCTGTCCCCCTGTACTCCCAGATCTGGATCCTCATGGACCCCGCCATCCCGCCCCCTCCACATGGTTTCCTGTGAGGTCAGAGGCCGCACTCCCCAATCCACAGCCCCCCTGCAGGAATCTGTTGGGTTTTCATCCCAGGATCTGGCCCTTTGATGGAGTTCTGATACAAGTGCATCTGAAGGGCACTCACTCTGTGTTCACTCAGGCAGTTCCCTGCTGAGATTCCCAAAGAGCTCCACGTGAGTACAGCCCAGGGGAAGGCCTGTGTGGAGACGCTTGTGTCAAGCTGTCCTGCAGTGGCTCAAGATTGTGGGTACCAACCTCCGGCAGACTGTTAGGAAACAGGGAACAAACCCCCAACTGGCTGTGAATTCTATACTTAGATTTCACCAACCAGTTCTCAAGCTGTAACCTCCTCAGGGACTAGAACAGCCTTAACATGGAGTCACGGACAGGCTCTTTGGGTACTCCCATCTATCTTGCCACCCAGGTAAGCCTGCCTTTGTCATAGATGGTCCCTTACACCAATGGTCACAGCGATATTTAGGTTACTCCCAGTCCCAGCGGACCAGTCAGTTATCGCAGGTCAATGGCACCTTAGATCTCACACCAAAGACAACGCCTGGAGTCAATCTGTTGAGTCTGAACTTTTGATGATCTTAAACTTAACCCAGACTTGATGTCTCTGTCTGAAACTTTTAATCAAAGCTCTGACCTGCGAACTACTCATGACACCCCCCCTCCCCTTAAGTAGCCATCTCCCCTTTTGTCTTTTTAAATTTACATTTTAACCTGTTTTATCCTGTAGAATCTTGATTGATTATGCATGACCATTATGATCTGTTAATCACTTTGTTTACTTCTGTGTATAAATATTGATGCTCACCCCTAATAAACTTGCCACACTTACTCCGAAGCCTTTTAAGCTAAGGATAGTGTGAGCCCGTTGATCAACGAATTGGTGTCTGGACTCTGACAGATTGTGAGCCCCATACCAACTCCGCACGAACTCGGGTGCTGGAGAGGTGAGTAAGGACTTGCTTTTTACCTAACAAATCCTATAATAAACTATCTAAAGGTTTATTAACTCTCGTTTCCTTTTCCTAGATATGTACAAGCTTAAAGAAGGTAAACAGTTATACACACAAAAATGAGTTCCCATCTTAAGTTTCAAAAAGTAATAGAGGCTTCTAGAATAAGCAAGCTCTATACGTCCTTTATGGCTAACCCAGGCTAACCACTGCGGATCTTTTCCTTAGGCCTAGCAATCCTTGACCCCCGGTGTCCAAGCAGCATTTAAAAAAAAGTTTCTTCTTTATCGGACTTTTTTCCCCCTCCCCCCTTCTGCCTTGGGCACCAAACCTCTGCTATGGAAAGAATTCACTTGCATGACTCACCTTCATGGGGGGAGGGGAGAGTAAACAACAAAGTCTTTTGTCCTCTTTAACATTCCACACTAGTCTGTCTGGTGTCCATGGGCCTTCCTGGATGGGCAAAACATAACACCTTCTGTTGGGACCAGCTTTTCACCTAGTTAATGTCTCTCTCCTGTCTGGTGATTTACAGTCACAGAGGCTCAGATATAACATCTGTACCCCATTACAAGGTCATAAGTGAGATTCATGCATGCAGCAACTTCCAAGCATTCCGTAAGTCTAAAACACATTCTGGAAAGTCTAATATGTGTTTTAACAACACTACCACCCAGGTGGGCCAGGCTGGTTCCCGTTATGTATTTGTCAATGTTCCGTTGAGACATGGGCATCTGGGCTACCCGCATCACGCCGCAAAGCACCTGGTGTCTAACGCACATGTAGCATATCCCGAAGCACATCCTGCTCTTTATTTCAGTTTGTTTTGATAGGAAGCCTGTTATGTCAGGGCAAATTAAGTTACTCTCGGCTTATTAAAATCATGTTGCAATTTCTCAACTGATAATTACATGCGACAGCAGGGACTCTGCATTCATTCTAGGCAGGAGCCCTGGCTAGAATTCAACCAGCTGAGTCAAGCTACAAAGGTGCTTCCTGGCTCTGATGGGTTCCCCGCCAGGGTGTCACCAGGAACTGGGATACCACTGAGCCCCCTTGACCCACCAGCCTGGACTCTCTTTACACTGTACTGCTATGACCAGCCCTCTGCCAGGCTCCAGCACACATACAGGTGGTGACACACCCAGCTGCAGTTACATGCAGGCAGGTTCTTTAACCAGCCCCTGCATGGGAAGGCAAGGCACAGCTAGGGCACTTTCCAGTTCCTAAGACACGCTCCCCCTCTCTCAAGGGTAAACCCCAAATTATACCGTTCTGTGCTGCACAGAGACCTGTACAGCCCCCTCCCTCAACGTGGAGAGGAAATATACAACAGCTCCCTCCCCCGAGTTATGATTTCCACACACGCTGGTTTTAGACAAAGCAAAAGCAAGTTTATTAACTACAAAAGAATCGATTTTAAGTGATTATAAGGGACAGCAAACAGATCAAACCAGATTACCTAGCAAATAAACCAAACCGCAAACTGAGCTTAACACACTAGATAGGTAGGATATGAATTAGCAAATTCTCACCCTGAGTGAGAAACAGGCTGGCAGATTCTTAAGGCACAAGCTGCCCTGGCTTTGCAGGTTGGGTTTCCCAGGTTTTCATACACAGGCTAGAAATCTCTTTAGCCTGGGACCATCACTTCCCCCTGTTCAGTCTTTATTCCTCAGGTGTTTTCAGGTGTGGTGTTGTAGGGAGAATGAGGTCCCATCATGATGTCATTTCCCCCATTTTATATCTTCTTCTCACTTGCTGGAAAGCTCTTTTGCTGTGACCTGGGGCAAACTGTTCCCATTGTGTCGAGCTCTCTCTGAGAGGTTTCTATTGTACACAGTCCCCAGGGTAATCCTTGTGCTTGTGTGTGTTTCCTCAATAAGCCATTAACATTGTTTGGCCTTTTTACTGTTGTACCTGAAAGGCTGCTTGTGGGTGTTCTCAACCTCACAATGAAGCCAAACTTCATAACTTCATGTAGGACGATAGCACATACAATCCAACGAGATAGCGCTGTCTAACAGATCAAGACTTTTAGAATGATACCTCACAAGGCAGACTTTGTGCAAAACGTATCCTAATTACATGACAGTGGTGCATATTGGGGTGCCATCCACACTGGGAAAGCTGCCAAGTTAATTTGGGCTTAGCAACCACATTACCTAAACCCAGCCTCAACTCAACCACTTTCCTAGTGGAGACAGCCACAGCAGTGATGAGAGGGAGGATACGGTATGCACAGAAAGCACCTTCTCAGCACTAGAAGTGCTCCCTCCACACCCAGTTCAGCCGTCATTTACAGCCAGGCAACCTTAGCGAAGTCACTGGTCTTCCATATCAGGGTTGGGGCACATTAGGGGGAAAAATGTAACCTAGTGGACGGAATACTGGACTGGGACTCAGGAGTTGTGGGTGATATTATTGGCTCTCCCACTGGCCTGCTGGGTGATCTTGGCCAAGTCACTTCACTGCCCTGTGCCTCAGTTTCCCTGTGTGTAAAATAGGGATAGTGATGTTGAATTCCTTTGTTAAAGACCTTTGAGATCTATAGATGAAAAGTGCCAGCTAAGACACAGCAAGGTGCTGGTGGATACTGTGGTGGAAACCTCTGCTGTTTCTGCAATCCCCCACTGCCTTGTACCTTTTAGCACAGAACTACCTGCAGCAGGTGTTGTGAGGCCTGAGAGGGGACACGGTGAACAAATAGCCCAAGATATCAAGACAATAACAGAGGAATTCTGCAGGCATGTGAGAGGTAGAAACTTTCTGGAGAACCAGCGCTGTGACTGCACCTTGTGGAAACTAAGGGAACAGCCAAAGAGGTCTCAGGGATTGCAGGTGAGCTAATTTAGCTCTTTGCATCAATCTTCACCACAAAGAAACACCTACCCCAGATTACTCTTGCCAAGCAGGAGGGGTGGGGCCTGACCGGAGACGGAGAGATCAATAAAGAGCTGATGGAACAACCTGAGAAATGATGGCCAATCCTATGATGAATCCCTAGTGGGCACAGCATTTGCTAATAAGAGTAGCCTACCACCTTCCACGCCGAGCAGCATGGGGCCCGGATTCAGACAAGCACTTAAACACACACACACACACACTTTAATCCATCCCTATTCAGGAAAGCACTTAAGCACACACTTAACTTTAACCATGTGTTGAAGTCCCACTGAAGTCAATGGCACCTTCACAACTCAATAGGACTTAAGCAAGTCCTGAATGCTTGCCTGAATCAGGGCCTCTGATTCCAGGATCAGCCTCTTACACTACCATCAATCACCAAGATCACACAGCGTGCCTGTGAAAACGCTGAAGGTACCAGCAAATGAAGTTGCTGAGTGATGAGTTAAACCAGCTGCTACCCTAGAGGACCAGAAGTTGATCAATGTTGTAACTTTTTAAAAAGCTTAAGGGAGCTCCCAGGAATTCTAGACCAGTGAGCCCTACCTAAGTACTGAGAAAACTAAATGAGAAAATCATTAGCCAGAGTTATAACCCTGGTCTGATCAGTGCAGTGTGACAGGCCAAGCCAGCAGGGTAAATTGGTGGCTATCATTTATTAGCAACACTGGATAAAATGTGTACAACTGCTGGGTATGATCCATAAAACTCTTTGATAAGGATTTTAATAAAGTGTCCCAGAAGGGGCTATCGAGGACCCTTGGTAACCACAGACTGTGATATCCAGACCTGTCCTGGACTAAAAACTGGTTAAAAGATAGGAAGTTAAAGGGTATAGGAATAAATGGCCCGAGCTCAGCGTGGGGAGTGCTTAGGAATGGGTTGCCCTATGGCTCAGTGGGAGCTGTACTCCTCAATATATCTATTAATGACCTGCAAGAGGCAGTGTTAATGAAAGGGCTGAGCATACAAATTTAGGTTATCAGACCCCAGGGAAGTTTGCAAACAGCTCATGAAGAGCTTGAAAAAACTGGAAAATGGGGCAATATGATGGCAGATGATCCGTGCATGGTGATACCTGGTGGGAAACAGCTCACCAATGCACACCGATGGGTTTGGTTTGGGAGCTCTTTTCACCCAGCACAAAAATCTCTCTCTATCAGTGTGTGAAGACATGCAGTAAGATGCTGACGCAGGAGGCAGTGTATGTGTCATCCGGATCCTGATAGCTCCTAATTCATTCCCTCTTATCCACAGCTTATAAATGAAATTGTGTCTGGGAAGGGGAAAAGGTATTTCTTTGGCAAGGATAAAGGGGACCGAGGAGAGAGTTAAGAATCAGAACTGGCAAATCAATCAACCGCCGCCGGAGTTCAGTGCTTAAAAATAATACTATAACTCTGTCTGTGCTGCCTGGATAGGAAATGGCGTAACAGAGACTGTGCTGGCCAACCTGTACTCGTGTTTAAAAAAACAAAAAAGTGTTTTCCAGTCTAAGGCAGCTGCTTATAGCTCGGATGGCAATAGAAATGACAGCTAACCAGACAGAACAATTCCAGACAGACAGCTAACCAGACAGATCAAACTGAGGTAGGTCATTTCATTTATGATGATGGGCACCTGCAGCTGGCATGCTCAGACCGTGCTAAGGTAATTTAACATCTCAAAAGCAAGGGCAAGATCAGTGACAGCAACAGATTTTCCCCTTCCTACGTACAAAACCCAGCAGCAGCCTAGTATCCTGGCCACTCCAGCTATGTGTGCTGTGGGCATGTTACCTGAAACCTCACAACATACCCACCACCTTCCCCTTTCCACCCACCCCTACAAACACACCTGGACACACACAAGCCTACCTGGAGCTAGGTCTGATTTTTCCACAGAGTCTGTGTGGCATTTCACAGGGTGTTTTCAACACATCACCTCACTGGCAGGTGCTTCCCTGAAGAGAAAGGAGACTTCTTAAGAGCAACTTCCTTCTGTCTGTTCTCCTGAGGGTGAAATAGACAGGCTTAAATAACTTGCAATTCCTTGCCTGGACACTAGATGGCATGTGCCATGAGTTGTAGGAAATTTAAAGGTGACCTGTTGTTTGGTTGTTTTTTAAATGAGCTAATTAGTGTGTAAAGGTATGTTCCAAAGGTCCCAAAGGAGACAGGTTACATCAGGTGATCTGCACCTCTAGGCTAGATTATCCACTGCCCTGCTTCTGGTGTGGTGCCTGTGGTATTACACAACTGCTTGGATCTGGTAGCATTTTACAACTCCTTTGCTCTGAGATAAATGACTCAGCAGAGTGCAGGGCACCAGAGAAGCAGGCCAGTAGCCTAGGATTTCAGTTCCTGTCTCCTGAAATTAGATTGGCTGGTAGCCCCCACTGTCACACCCCAGCGCGCCGCATGCTGTGATGTCACAGCAATGATGCAATACCGCCCAACCTGGGGCCAGGCCATAGGGGGTGGAGTCAAGTAGGGACATTAAAAAAAGAAAAAAGAAAATTCTTGTCATCACTCTTTTGTCCCTCTGACCTTTGCTCTTGGGGCATCGAGTGATAAAAAAGCTTACAAAAATACGACAATACTCCGCAGCTGTGCTGCCAGCTCTTGCAATTGGATTGTCAGTCACTCTTGCAATATTTGGTGCTTTTCTTCCAGTCTCAGCTCCAGGAAACATGCGGCTTGGGGAGAATCTCAACTTTCATTTCAAGTCAAGTAAATGCCCTTTCGGCTGGAGAGAAAAGTTTGACAATGTGACCCCGGAAGGCTATGACACCGGCAGCAGACCATAAATGGAGCCTGAAAGTAGTTGTTCTTAAAAATCTCGGTATTTTAAGTCAATCTCATGATTTCTGAGGGCCTGACTCGTGACTTTTGAAGGCTTGGAGTTGGCAACACTGGAAAACTCCAAGACTTTTGTTGCAGAACAACCAAAAAACCCCTCTGTGAATTTTATCGGAATGGCTGGCCCGGCTGCCCAGCAAACAGCCAAGGACCCAGCCCACCTGTCCACCCCCCAGGAGGGCAGCCTGGGGAGCTGGCCAGGTGGGGAACTGGCCAACTGACCCTCCCCCCAGGAATCCAGGGGTTCCTGGGACCCTAGGTCTGCAGCAGCCCACCAAGCGAACTGACAAGGAGCTGAGGAGCCAGGTCTGCTTAGCAGTCTGCCCTGCAGCCTGGGACCCTGGGAACCTTGAGTCCAAGGCAACCTACTTGGTGGACTGCCCTGAATCAGAGTCACCCTGCTGAGGAGCTGTGAGCCTGGAAGCTTGGTAGCTGGGACTCCCAGTCAGCCCGCCAGGCGGGAGGCAGGTTTCCAAGCCAGCCTGGCCAGTTTCTTCAGAATTGTTCCATTCCTGCAGAACATTCAGTTTTGATGAGCCGGGCTTTGCTGATGGAAAACCATCCCCTCCCAACCAGATCTAATTGCAACAGGTACCCCAAACCCCGCCTGAAGCCTGCTGTGCAAGCATTGGACCGCGAGTGTATACGTCAGAACTTTTCTTTGTATAAAGGAGCTTGAGATTTAGCTTTTTGAAAATAAGCTGTTACGTTTGAGGCCTGGTCTAGTGGTCACACCCAGGAGCCAGGAACCTAACCCTGCCTCTAACATCAATGTCACATCTGTGCCTCAGTTTACCCATCCATAAAATGGGGAAAGTACTACTGCCCTGCATCACTGGGCTGTGGTAATGTTTGTAAAGGGCTTTGTAAAGGGAACACTCTCATTACTAAGCATTACTGGTACCTCTCAGGACAGGCTAGCGACAGGGGAGTGAGGTGTTGATGGCTATTAGAGTTCGCTTGTTTCTATCTAGGCTCTGTTCTGCTAACGCACTTGCTGAGATACCAGAAACAGGTGTTGAGGCAGGAGGTCGGTGCTTCCACAGCAGTGTCTACTGTAGGTGCTCTCTTTCCTCCCTGGTTTTCTTTCTTCCAGAAATTCCTTTAAAGATGTAGATGAAGATATTTATGAATGAGCCTTTTGTGACTGATGTTACAAGGCAAACATTGCCTAACACATGTAAGCCAGCTGTATTGAGCACAGGAGGACAATGTACTTTTTATAACATGCAGGTGGGGGAGGCGGGGGGGATGGTACATTGGCCTCTGCTGTCACTGCGTTAGAAATTCCCTTTACTCCAAAGGTTAACATGGTTAATGTCGATGGTGAATGTCATTGGTTCTGACAGTGCCTTGGGAAGCAGGCTCAGTTCATGGTGGCTCTCCAATCTGTGGAAGGCGGGTGCAAGGTAGGGTGACCAGATGTCCCGATAAAAATCGGGACCGTCCCGATATTTCGGTTTTTGTCCCGATATTTTGTTCTGCCAGCAGCACTCGGCTTTTTTTTTTTTTTCCCTTCTCCTCGCTGCTCCGCCGGCAGCACTCGCCTCCCCAGCCCCGGCCCGCTGCTCCGCCGGCAGCACTCGCCTCCCCAGCCCCGGCCCGCTGCTCCGCCGGCAGCACTCGCCTCCCCAGCCCCGGCCCGCTGCTCCGCCGGCAGCACTCGCCTCCCCAGCCCCGGCCCGCTGCTCCGCCGGCAGCACTCGCCTCCCCAGCCCCGGCCCGCTGCTCCGCCGGCAGCACTCGCCTCCCCAGCCCCGGCCCGCTGCTCCGCCGGCAGCACTCGCCTCCCCAGCCCCGGCCCGCTGCTCCGCCGGCAGCACTCGCCTCCCCAGCCCCGGCCCGCTGCTCCGCCGGCAGCACTCGCCCTTTTTTTTTTGCTCTGCTAGCAGACCACCCCTACCATGTGTCCCAATATTTTCTCCCTCTCATCTGGTCACCCTAGACCAGGGGTCAGCAACCTTTCCGAAGTGGGGTGCCGAAAACCTTATTTACTTTACATACAACAATAGTTTAGTTATATATTATAGACTTAGAGAAAGAGACCTTCTAAAAACATTAAGATGTATGACTGGCACGTGCAACCTTAAATCAGAGTGAATAAATGAAGACTCGGCACATCACTCCTGAAAGGTTGCTGACCCCTGCTCTAGGGGCAGCAGGAACCTCTCCAGCAGGTGTGATCAGCACTGTCCCAGCACAGCTCTGCCAAGGAGGGGGTGGGCCACGACCCTGGCATCTCCTACCCAAACATGCTCTGCTGGCAGAACTAACCAGGCTCCCCTTGGATTCCCCAATGCCTGCAGACAAGCGATGGCTGTCTACTGCATGGGGTCCCTGGGCACACTCCCCCCTGCACTGTACCCATGCTGGAGAGTCATACTCTGGTTATATGTGCTGAAAGCTGGGGCAGAGGAGGGCAGGGGAGAGGTGTATTAGCCTGTCACAGTTCAGGGCAACTGCACCTGCATTCCTCTCTAGGGTCAACCAAGGGCACTCAGTCTTGGGCCTCTGAGCCATCAGACTTCTTGGGTGGACACACCCGTCTCTCTCCCTCTCTCACTGGGGTATTTCCAGGCTACAGAGCCCCCTGCCTACAGCATGAAGGCCTCTAGCAAGCTGGGGGGAGGGATAGCTCAGTGGTTTGAGCACTGCCCTGCTAAACCCAGGCTTGTGAGTTCAATCCTTGAGGGGGCCATTTAGGGAACTGGGGTAAAAATCTGTCTGGGGATTGGTCCTGCTTTGAGCACAGAGTTAGATGACTTCCCAAGGTCCCCATCCAACCCTAATATTCTAGACTGCCAGCATCTGCTCTTTGCTTTCTCACCAGACACTAAAACTGTGTAAATGACCAACAGTTCAGTTACCACCCAGAACACTACTGAGAAAACAGATCACAGCAATAGAAGAGCCTACATGCATGCTCATTAGGTTGCCGGCAATCACCCCGGCTCCACCAAGGGCTTTGGCAGGTGAACAGTCCTTCAAACCCCACTAAGGAGTTTTTCCTTGGTTAAAAGAACAGGAGTACTTGTGGCACCTTAAAGACTAACAAATTTATTGTAGCATGAGCTTTCGTGAGCTGCAGTTCACTTCTTCGGATGCATAGAATGGAACACACAGACAGGAGATATTTATACATACAGAGAACATGAAAAGGTGGAAGTACGCATACCAACAGGAAAAGTCTAATCAATTGAGATGAGCTCTTATCAGCAGGAGGAAAAAAAACTTTCCTCCTGCTGCTACTCTGAAACCTTTCCTTGGTTACAAACTGGTAACCATCAAGGCTCACATCACAAGTACCCTCATGAATCAATGAGTCACTCTTTTGTCCAGTGTGAGCCTTATTGATCTGTCCTCACTTAACAGGTGATCAGCAGACAAAGGTCCCCACCTCAGGGTGACACTGCAATAGATTGAGGTCTTGCATAACCGGAGTGGGTCCACTTGCATACCTCTCCGCCTAGCGATTTCCTGGGACACTTTCAATGTTCCTACTTGTCTTGGCCCATTGTTTAAAATAGTCCTTTGAGGCTCATGCCACTTCCCATGGTTCACATTAGTCAGGTCTCCCCTGAGAGGCACTCCATACAATCCCACAGGAACACACAAACATTGGCATTTGTAATACATGAAGCCTTACAATACTTAAACTGAATTCAGTCAGGTTTGTCCAGGATAGCAGGAAATTGCCACAGATGTCACAGCCCCTCAGGGGTCTGCGCTCTGCAAAGGAGTCAATCCATTTCTCTCCTTTATTGTCCTCTGTCAGGCCCCACTTGTTGTAAACCAGAAACAACCACTCCACTGCTTCCTCCCTCCGCTTAATGGGAGCTAGGAACCATCATAAAATTGCCTTCCAGGGGAACCCTTTATTGTTCCTTTCTGATGGCTGAATAAGAAGCATGAAGTATCTTTGTCCTGCTTATTTTTTCCCTGGGCAATGTGAATCAGGAGCATCAGCTGAGCTCTTCCTTGGCATGGCTGGAGGACCTCCTGCACTTCTCCGGGGATGAAGGATTGGTGAAGACAACCCTTACCCGAAATGTTAACTAGTCATTGAAGTGACTAGGTGTTACCAGAAAACAGAGGGTATTAAACAATCTGACTCAAAAATCCCTTCCCTCCTTAAGTCTCTCTCTCGGTTCTGGTGTTGGCTCCATTCCACTAACATCCTAGAGCCTCGGCACAACTTAGCTTTCTAATGTGAAAAACAAGCAGGACAAGAAAAGTTGAGGCCATTTTTATGCACCTTAAAGATGCAACAAAAGGCTTCCACCCACCCCCCTTTTTTCACTACTTAGCAGATCACCTTTAATAACTGCAGTTCCAGGAGTTCATCGAAACCCAGGGGTGACGTGGGCCGACGAAACTGCCTACTGTGACGCCAAAGGCACCTGCAGCATAAAGGTAGGCACTGATGTTCCAGTCTGCAAATCTGAGGCTCACTCGTGGTAACGCTTTACTATTTTTTGTAACTGATAGAAGTTTCTTCAAAGAGAGGATCTCTTGAGATTGAGAGAAAAGCAGGTTGATTTGGAAAGGAACAGAGCCAGTTGGTCGGGTTCCCAAGCCTGCAGTGAACTGCAAACAGGTTGATATGGCAACGAAAGGGCCCACACAACAGAGAAACGTTATTCATCCTTCTCTGAAGGTCCCTACTTGGATTGCAGACTTTTAGATGTGTATGTGGTTAATGGATGGCACTGGGATCTCTCTCTCTACATAGGGTTGCCAAGCCTCCAGGATTGTCCTGGAGTCTCCAAGAATTAACGATTAATCTTTAATTAAAGATTATGTCAAGCGTGAAACCTCCAGAAATATGTCCAACCAAAACTGGCAACCCTAACCTCTCTCCTCTGCATTTTTGAAGCTCCTAATAGCATGATATTTTGGTGCTGCATGTAATTACAATTCACACTTAGTTTCTGTCCTGTAAGGACAGTCATCTCCTGCCCTGCCCTTGCTGCAGAGGGCCCTAGGTCCATGGCTCAGTAGTACGCGGGCCTTGTGCTAGTAATCTGCCCAGAGTGAATTTCACCCTGGAGGCCTGTGCCAGCTCCCAGTGGAATTAGGAGGAGTTTTGCCCAGTGGGAAGCAGGATCAGGCCTTAGAAGTTTTCTAATCCTTTGGTCAGTGGGTTAAGGAGCGAAAGCTGCTTGGAATGGTGGAGGAGCTCTGCATCTGCCTGAATGAACTACTTACAAAGCCAGCTCAGCCCTTCTGCCTCAAGCACCGAGCCCATGCAAACCCTCAACTCAGCACTGGCCTAACTTCGTTCCCATTGGAGTTAATGCTCAGATCAGGTCTCCACAACTGGTCAAAATGCTGGTGGCAGCGCCCCCCCCCCCGGCTAACCCTTAGTGACCAATTGCTTAAGGTGGCTCAGTGCTGCTACTAAGCTGCTTTATGGGCTTAATGCATCTTAAGCACTGGAGCAGCTTTAAACTCTAAAAGCAGCTTAATGGCAGCATGAGCCCCCTTAACCCAGGGCCGCCCAGAGGGGGGGGCAAAGGGGGCAATTTGCCCCAGGCCCCGGGCTCCGCAGGGGCCCCCCAAGAGAAGAGCGGAGGCTCCCGCCTCCGCCCCTCTCCTGGAGCCTCAGCGCGGTCTCCGCCGGGGCCCCTGAGCCCCGCCCCGCTCAGAGCCGCGTGGTGAGGGGGCGGGGCTGGGAGCTCTGGGCTGAGCTCGGCTCCCTCTGCTCGGCCCAGAGCTCCCAGCCCCGCCCCCTCACCACGCGCCTCTGAGCGGGACGGAGCTCAGGCCCCGCCGGCCACACGCTGGGGCTGTTCCAGCGAGGCGCTGAGACTCCGGGCGAGGAGGGAGCCGGGGGTAAGAGGCTGGGGCCGGGGCGGGGGGGAAGCGGGACCCGCCGCCGAAGCGCAGCCCGGTCTTCGGCGGCGGGGGGGCCCTTCCGTTCCGGGACCCGCCGCCGAAGTGCCTCGAAGACCCGCGGCGGGGACCCCCCCCGCCGCTGAATTACCGCCGAAGACCGGGCTGCACTTCAGCGGCGGGGCCCGCTTCGGCGGTAATTTGGCGGCGGGGGGGCCCCCACCGCAGGTCTTCGAGGCACTTCGGCGGCGGGTCCCGGAACGGAAGGGCCCCCCGCCGCCGAAGACCCCGGGCCCCCGGAATCCTCTGGGCGGCCCTGCCTTAACCCTCTGAGTTAAGTCAACTTATGTGCCTCAGGTGGCTTGATTGGCACCGTAACTCCTCCATCAAACTGCTGAAATGCTGCAGAAAGCTTAAGCCAGGGTAGGGTTTTGGGTTTTTTTTAATTCTTTTAAAATATTTTTAAGACAATTTTTAAAATGCCCAGGGAAATCTAGCACAAAGTCAAAGGTTCCTACACTGCAGGGGTTGAGGAATTGAGTTCACACCAGCCAGGAAATGTGAAACCCAGGGTCCCTCCAAGCAACACGACCTGGGCCACAATGCATATGCCTCAGGATTTCATTTCCTGTTCCCCGTGGAGTATGCAAACTTCCAGGCTGTGCCAACCTGCACTGGGGGCCGGGCCAGGGCAGTGGCACCCCCAGAGACCTTCTCGCGCATGCTCACCAGCTCTGCCAAGTGCTCTTCAGGAACACCTGAGGATCGGGCCCAGGCTGCCGGAAAGATGCACAGCTAAGCCCTGGAGGTCAGAGAAAGTCAGTAAGATGCAAGTGACCTCAGACCGACCCCTGAGCGCTGGGAGGCGGAAGGGGGAGAATCTCTTCCTCTCCCCTCCCCCCCTCAATTTCCTGGTATTTGTTTCTCTATCTGTTTGAACTGCATTTTATTGCTTTGCTAATCTTCTCCCATTTCACCAAATGCACAAAGAGGAATTAGGCTTCTCCCCTGCTTCCCAATATACCCCTGGGCAGAGGACATGGAGACGAGGACGCTAAATGGAAGGGGGACAAGGAGTGGGGGGGACTGGCCTGCTAGCGATGTGGAGTTCCAGGCAAGCAGCAAAGAGAGCTGCAAGCACCGATTTCCTGGGTTATAGTTCTGTTCAGACAAGGAGGGACCCGTGAGTTCAGGTGGGCTTGAAGAAGCCTGCCAAAGAGCATGTCGGTCCCCATGGGAGCTGGCCACTCCCAAGGCCTTGAGAGCCAGTTTACTAGCAAACAAAAGATGATGCTCTGAAAGCACCAGGCTGTCTGGCATAGCAGCCTCTCCAGATCCTGTAATCCCCTTTCCCTTCTTAAACAGGGAGTGGATCAATTACGTTTCCAGCCCAGCAACAACAGTCAACACTGTAACCTTCATCATATAAGAGCATTGTCATCCGAGTCTGACTTGCCCAGCGTACAAATCAGGACGCCCACAATGTGCGTGAGAGACCGGGGGCAATTGGAATTGCAGTCACACTATGAGCCGCTGAGGGTCTCTCAAGGGAAAGGGCAGTGGAGTGATTTCTGTTTGCAATAAGATAGTACTGTAGTCTCTGCAGGAGAGCTAAGGCTCACAGCAACAGCTGAACAGGGGCGGGAGGGGAAGAGAGAGAATGCAACACATACTCTATGCAGCTATCCAGCGGCTCTATGAAGCCCCCTAGCCACAGTGCCTGGGCCCACAGTCACCCTGGAACTGGGGCATCACAGGACATATTGGGATGAAATGGTATAAACATTACAGCATTTGGCATTTTCAAAGCACCCTGCTGACATTAACAACCCTAAGGGGTAAGCAAGTATTAGCCACATTTTATTGGTGGAGAAACCAAGGCCCAGAGATGGAAAGTGCCATGTCCCGTGCCGCAGGCCACACAGTGACAAGGGCAAGCCTGGAATTCCAGAGTCCTGGTCCCAGCCTTGACCCCTACGTACTTGACCACGTTGCCAACAGGAGTGAGGCTGGCACTAGGAGCCGGGAATGGCTGAGCTGGAATCAAAACCCTTCCCCTGGCTGGGAATAAGGAGATGTGTTTGCACTGGCGAAGTTGGGTCTATTACCAGTAGCATTTCTTATGTGTATCTGTAGCACCTAGGAGCCCCTGTCCTGGCCCAGGACTCCTGTGCGGAGGTGCTGTGCAAACAGAACAAAACAACAGCCCCTAGCAGCAGCATTCCTCTTTGTTCTAGAATCGCTGTCTCACATTAAGGGGGACTTTTAGGGGCAAATTCTAATTCAACCCAGCTGCCCCAAAGTGGCCATACTGCTGCAAAAGCACCGTTAATATGCACCCAAATACTAGTTCCTGCACCATTCTTGCCTCATCCCACACAGGTCATCCCTGCTAGAAGGGCAAATAATCTGTATGGGGATATGTGCCGAGCGGCCACTGCCAAATCAGGGGAGAAGCGCATGGACGACAGCCTCGGATCCTTCACTCCCACCGTGGAATGTCCATCAGCTTCTCCTGGTTAGAGAGAGCCAAGACAGAGAGTGACACCTACCTCCCTGCTTGAGACACTTGTGTAGGGTGACCAGATGTCCTGATTTTATAGGGACAGTCCTGATTTTTGGGTCTTTTTCTTATATAGGCTCCTATTACCCCCCATCCCCGTCCCGATTTTTCACACTTGCTGTCTAGTCACCCTATGCTTGCGTGTAGCACCTCACACAATACAGTGCAGAGTGCTGGTTTCTGGGGTCTCTGGCGTTCCTGCATATTGACCCATGCTAGCATGTACAGGCTGGTTTTCCAGTATTGCCAACCCCAAGGGTTCAAACAAAATCACATGACGGGCACTGAAATGAATGAAATTAGAAAAAAAAAACCTAATTTTTAGGACAAATACTAAATGTTGGGTTCTCTTTCTTTGCCTTCCGGTTTCTGAGCCTGTAGGCTTCATGGAGGGGTGGTATTTACAAGCTTTTCTCTGAAATCCTGAGGGCTAGAAACATCCCTTCCCTTAAAAAAAAAAAAAAAGGGCCGGGCGGGGGGAGACGGGACCTGAATGTCTCCCCTAATCAGTTAGCTCCAGGAGCTGGGACTTTAAGATAAACACCAAATGTTGCGAGACTCACAATAAATTCCTGAGAGTTGCCCATTTTTCCATCCATGCTAGCACATAAGCCAGCATGATCCCTCGACCGAGTCAGTCACATTCATAACAATAAGGGCCAAACTCCTCTCCCCAGCACAGCAAAAAGCTTAGGGAAGTGTCCTCCCTCCCAGCTATCCATGGAAACCCCCTGGATCTGGTCATGGCGCCGCTGGAGACTAGAACCCTGGGGCTGAGAACCCACGTTCTAGACTAATGACAGCAGTAGCCTCCTCAGCCTCTGGGACAGGAAGGATCCATTTAAGCCTTCCCCTGGTCTGCTCCTGTCAGCCCCCCTCTCCTCCCAGTACAGCAGTGTGCAGGGAACCTTAATGGGGCTCTGCTCCTTGTCGTCCACTTTGGGTGCGGAAATACACCCGCTCCACTGCCAGCGGCCTTTTGCACACACACGGAGCGAGGGAGCAAGGTTTGCCTTTCCTAGTCCAAAATGAGCCAGTAGCCTGGGTAACCCACATACTCCCTCTCTCAAATGTGCTCCAGCCTTGTTGTGTGTTTCTAATTAGCACTTATTATTCCTACTGTTATGTTTCCTACTTGAAAGCACACAGATAACACATTCTGCAGACAGCGCCCCTGTTTGTTAAGAGGATTTGCTCTCCGGTGGGATATTTTCAAGTTGAATATACAGACGATGTAATGGTACCTGGTAATGGTACCATCCTTTTATTAACTAATTGTCTTCTGTTCTCCCACCCCCCTGAAGCAACGCACACTGATTTCATCCTGAACCATGTGTAAACTGGAGACAAAGTCGCTATTCCCTGGGTCCCGGAGAGAAGGCATGAAAGAAGTGAGTCACAAAAAACACTCGTTTATTCAAAGGATCCCTCAGTTACAAATGCTGCCATTGTGGTGCCTTTTAATGAGGCACAGTGGACAGGGCATGGAACTGAAATGCCCCATCCAGCCTCTGAGAGGCAGGGTGAGGCTGACCCTCCGGTCTCAGTTTAGGACCTTTCCCCATTTACTATCAGTATTTTCTGCTCTCCCCACTGATTGCTGGCAATGCGCACGCCTTGGAGACACAACCAGAGCCCAGGGGACCCACCATCGATTTTGTTTTCAAAGTCAGCAGACTAAACCCTGAAACCCTTACTCAGAATTCACTCCCTCCCAATGGAGCTTGCCTGAGCTAGGACTCACTGAGCAGCACCTTGGGACGTCATTGATTTCAGAGACTGAGTTCCTGCAGCAGCAGTCAGGCAAAAGTCCTGGTGGGGTAAGGGCTGAGTAAAAGCGGAGGAAGGGCCTTCGGATTAGGCCTAGCATAACCAGAGCCCTAGATACACCGTGACAGAGTGGCTCTATTTCCCGGTGCACCTTTCAGCTCTGACTTGCTTCTGCCGCCAGACCCCAGGCTGGCTGAGGCCTCGGGTGACGGAAAGTGAACCCGGAAGGGGTCACAGTGATGCAAGACACCAGCAGCCCCCTCGTGCAGGGGCCTGGAGCTGGCCAGAACAGCCCAGAAAAGTAGATGGGGCCGGAAGGTGTGTGGGGGGAGGGCAGCTGAGTGACACGCTGGTGAGTGACGCTGAGGCAGTCTAGATCAGTTCTATGGAGCCCAAGATGGCGTTGCAGTGCCCTGTACTGATGTGTGCTGAGACCGCCCACTCTCCCTGGGGCGATCGCTCTTGTGTGCGGCTGCTCCAATAGACATTGCCCCTTCTATTGCCCCAGGGATGAACCTACCCTACAAATGCCATGGTTTGTTGCAGACTAACAATTCTCTTCTAAGACAGCTGGTCAGTGTCTCAGCAGAGAAACCAAGGTCTGACTGGGCCTGGATACTGAACTCCCTGCTTGCCCATGGAGGTGGCAATGTTAGGCCAGGATGGGGAAAGTCAGTGCTACTGTTCTTGCTTTGTGGATAGGCCTTCAGCTTCCAGGTCAGCCAGTCTCTCACTTCCCCCCAGGAGAGTCTCTTCGCAGTAGGGAAGGAGGTTTCTAAGGCCAGGGTTATCTAATCTTTCCATTCTGGGGGCCCCTTTGTAAGAATTGTAGGACTGGAAGGGACCTCAAGTGGTCTTGTCCAGTCCCCTGCACTCAAGGCAGGAATAAATATTATCTAGACCATCCCTGAGAGGTGTTTGTCTAACCTGCTCTTAATTGCCAATGACAGATTGCACAACATCCCTAGACAATTTATTCCAGTGCTTACCCACCCCGGCAGTTAGGAAGTTTTTCCCAATGTCCAACCTAAAACCGCCCTTGTTGCCATTTAAGCCCACTGCTTCTTGTCCTATCTTCAGAGGTTAAGGAGACCAATTTTTCTCCTTCCTCCTTGTAACAACCTTTTATGTACTTGAATGGGAGCAAGAAGATGCCTGAGACTAGCCTCACACAACGTGTGCACACACGTATAAGGCAATAAGTGAATCCCCAGCCTTGTAAATATATTTATGCACTATCAGTGCAGTGAGTCCAGACACAGCAGATCGAGCCCAGGCACATTCTTATCCACTCCCACGTACTCCCTGCCTACCTCATGCCACAGAGGAGACAGCTCAAGAAGTTCCAATGGCTCTTACACTGGAAGGTCAGACTGCAGCTCTCTCAGTGTTGGGATCAGAATTTTGCTAGCCACACAGTTATCGCTAGTGGGGTTCTATCCGTCTTTCCTCATGCTCTATGGCTAAAGGGGATTTTGTCTGAGAAGAAACTTAGTACACTTGATGTACAGTGCCTGGGGCGAGGGGTGGACATGTATGACAGTACGTCTATGGCATGATATGGCTAAGGAAGAAAAAAAAACTCTGCCCACAACAGTCAAGGAAACATGCCAGAATTCTAGCATCCAGACAATTCTCATCCCTAGTCTGCATTTATAAAAATCCTGTCACTGGTTCTAACAGCTGGACTGATGGAGAATACTGCCCACAGCTGTAGGGACTGGCATACCTGATCTCGCCCATGACGTGTATTTGATAACATTCCCACTTGTGACAGATTTGGGTAATCTTATGCAGGTTCAGACAGACAAATAAAAGAACCAGAAAAGGGCTTTTAAATTGGGATCAGCTCATGTGTTTGTTTTTAACCTAGAGGTTGGGTTCATCATTTTTCTAAGTGGCAAATGAATTCCTCTCTCAGGTGCAGAGAAAGATAGAACAACAAAATAAACACCCGGTGATCCAAACCCTTCAAAACAGTGTCCCCATCCCCCGGCTGACCAGTTACTCAGAAGGTCTGGGCTCGAGTTTCTGGTGGGTGCCTTATGTTATGTGTTAAGAAAGGGAAAAATATACTCTAGAGTGAAAGGCAGCCAGGACAAATCAGCCATTCTTGGGATGTCCCCTCTGGGCAACCAGGTGCCAGCAGCAGCTTAAAAGGGTCTAGATTAGAATCACAAGACTGTCTGTACCACGCTTGAATGCATAAAAAGCCAGACCAAATGGATGCTGCTGCTGCTGCTGCAACCTCTAATTCCTACACACGGGCTGTGTATGCGCTACCCACCCGCAGGGCTTGCAGACACACACACACATGCTCATAGCAGCCTGGGCAGACGCCACATACAAGACGCACGGTAGCCGTGTCTCTCCCTTCGTTCCAAAGCCGCAGCGGGGCGCACGACCGGGGCGCACTGGGCAGAGGCAGGACGCCGTTGTGTCTCGCATAGGAAATTCACATGCGTCTTGCAGAAACCTAACAAGACACAGCGACGCTTGGCAAGGGGCGGAGGGGGGGGGAGACCGCTTTTCCAGAGGGATCTCGGACACCCACCCACCCTAAATGCTCACGCCCAGCCTCTATGGGCTGCAGAAAGCCGGAGACGCACAAAGCGAAGGCTAAGCGCCGCCTTCGACAACCAGCAGCGCCAGCCCCCTCGCCCCACCCCACCCCTGTCGGAGAGAGCGCAGCACTACTCGGGAAACGTTCATCTATTTATTTAGGGGAACGGCTGATGGGGGGGGGAATCATGTGCCTGCTCCCCCCCCAACCCGTTTTTTTGCAAGCTGGGATGAACGCGCCTCAGATGTTGTTTCTGCTGCTATGATGTGGGTGGCTTGAGAGCCCCCCCGGTTCAAAGCCCACCAGAGGCGCTGACATTGCCAGGCGGGTCACTTTCACGCTCTTGCTGCCCAGCGCAGAGCCATCTCCTCCCCGCTGCAAGTGGCACCCGCGAGGGGATCCATCATGGGGTCCCGGCTGAGCAGACAGAGCAGCCTGGAGGAGGAGAGCGCCTCTGGAGAAGACTCGTGCCCCAGGTTAGCTAGGAAGCAGCCGCACAGGAGGGTGGAGACTAACCGAGGGGACTTTCAATTCGCTTCCCTGATCCTGAACTCCGAGAAGCTGTCCGGGGTGCTGAGGAAAAACAACCCGGCGCCCTACGTGAGGAGGGTGGGATGGATCCGAGAGATCCAGGCGACCATTCGGGAACACAAGAGAGAGCACGCGGTCCACATTCTCAGATTGCTCAGAAAGGTAAATGACTTAATAGTGCAATGGGGGGGAAAAAAAGTGCATGGAAAATAAATAGAGTCATTAAAAAAAAACCCAGCAAGCAATACCAAGAGAAGTGCACGCAAAGACTAAAGTGTAAAGAAGTGCATGCAAAATGCTGAACAGAGCAATGCAGACAAGGTGTGCTAAAATAAAACAATGCTAACTAGCAAGAAAGTAATGCGAAAAAAAATGCATGGGAAAATGCTGAAAAGCTATACACCAATGCAAAAAAAAAAGCACACAAAAATGAAGCAGTGCAAACTAGCAAAGAAGTCACACAACGTGCAAGCAAAATGAAGCATTAAAAAGCAGTGGAAAATGCATGCAACTAATAGACCAATTTTAAAAGTAAGCAAGGCCATTTAAGAAGTGTTTGGAGGAGAAAAAACATTGTGCTGAAAAAGCAATGTGTCAGTGCCAGGAGGTGCATGCAAAAACACAGAGAAAGGGATGCTAAAAAAACAAAGCAATTCTACCCCAACATGACAGAGCAGGGAAGGAGTTAATCTTGGGAAGGGCTGTTATGAACTGGGCATAACTGAGTCTATGGCAAGACAATAACCGTTGGTCCTGTCAGTGAGAGAGGAATTTGGGATGAGGAGGGGAGACGGATTCCGATTTTTCCTCATTTTGAAATGAATTTTTCACATGGTACCTTTTGCAATGAGTTCAAGAGCTGCCTCCGTGAAGAGAGCCTGTCGCGGCCCTTATTCACGGAGGGAAGCTCCTGATTTGGAGCAGAATCCTTTCCGCTTTCCCCATTGCTGTGTTCGACCCCAAACGCTCTCCACTGTCTAGGGTGTTGGTGGGGTGATTTGTGCACAGTCCTCCAGTGATTGCTCCGTGGAAGGGTGTGTGTGAAGGGCTGGGCTCTTTGTGATGCTTTACCAGGGCATGCAGATGCTGGGTCAGCAATGCCACCTTGGGTGTGGACGTGGGGAGAGGGAGGCAGCCTCTTTGTTCCATACATCACCAGTGGCACGAAGGGACGTGCACGGGAGCGCTGACAGCTAGACACTGAGACATGCATCTTTGTCACTAGCATCTTGCTAAGTCTGTTGTGGGGAAGGAGGTGAGTTTAACCAGATCCTTTAGAAAGAGGGGGTGAGTGGGAGTTATCTGACCGTAACCACTGGGGACACAACTGAATCTGTGCCGTTAGGGATTTTAGAGCCAAAAATCCATGACCCAAACTCCTCCAGGCAAGGACTTTGGAAAGCTGCCTTCTAATCAAGGCCATTTTATGCCAGACTAACAAGAGAGAGTCCAGCCCCCTCCCATAAATTAATCCTGCCTGTTGATTCTATCAAAATGGGCTACCGAGGAGCCTGGGTGCAGGCCCTGGCCCCAGTCTGTTTGAGTTTTTTTGATCAAGGTCCAAATGATCACGGTAAAGTCAAGGTCCAGACTCCAGAGAAAATACAAAACCAAAAATAATGATACTAGTAAGTAAAGCTTTCAGGGTCCATCCAAAACCATCCGGTGGTCCGGATTTGGCCCGTGGTCTGCCTATTGACTGCCCCTGCCCTGGCTACTAAATGTCTGTTTGAGGATAACCTAGTCAGGGAAGGAGAGGTAGGCGGGTCAGTGGATCACAGGCAAACTTGTTCTTGTCTCTCTCCATTCAGGAAATACAAGGGAATATACAGACAGTGCTGTGCCAAATTGATCATAAGGACACAGCTATTACTGTACTGGAAAAGGTCCATCCAGAATTGTGTCATGTCACAGACAGGATCAACGCAGCCACAAGGGCCGCCCCCCATACTTAAGTTTGTATTCTGTACCATAGAGGGACACTTCTCCCTGACCCCAATGGATGGGCAGCTTCTGAGGACGGAAAGCCCCTACAATTTCTTATCCTAGTAGGTGTCATCCTTGTTCAGATAATGGTCTAATCCTCATCTGGAACATAAGACTGATTAGTAAACTTACTTAAAGTGTAAACGCTTAGGGCGGGGGCCAGCTGTCATATTTGTGCAGTGCCTAGACTAGGGCCTCTATGCACTACAATCTAACAATAATTATCCTGTAGCAGTGAGTTCCATAGATTCGTTGTGTAAAGAATATTTCTTTTCATTAGTGTAAGGTCCTGATTCTACAACATTTGCTCACATGAGTAACCTTACTTGAGGGATTACTCACATGAGAAAATAGCGCTTTCTTGAGCAAGAATTTGCAGAATTGGGACCTAACATTGTAGCTACTTAATTTCAGTGCGTCCCCTTGCAGTAGAATTTACACTGCCTCCTACCCCCTTAACATACAGGCTCAATACTGAATTTGTGCCAACACAAAGATGAATGTATTTCTGTTCCTTTACTTGGAATCATTTTGAAGATGTGTTCTACAGAAATCCTGTGGGGTGGGGGGTGGGGGAAGGGGTGGTTCACGCAGACAGAGGTCTAAGACGACATGACAGACATTATTCCAAGAAGCTTGCGGGGGGGGGGGGGGCGAGGTGCAGCAGAAATAGGCTGCAACTTGCTTCTGAAATGCGGTGATGTGACAAGAAGGGACTTTTGTAGGCTTTGCCAGAGGCTGGAATTACAGAGTGTCATTTCCTATGGTGCTCAGAATCTTTTACCCAGACAAACATTTAAACCCTTCTCAGATCTTGAAATCTCCAGAAGGGTCATTAAATGGCAGCAGGGATTTTCACGTTGAGTCATCGGGCCATCTGGAGTGGAAGGTCATTTTGAAACCTTCCTTTGCACATGGCCTGACAGTTCCTTTTGGGTCCAGCAATAGGGCTGCCAACAGTCCCTTATTAGAAGCGACTTTTTTCTTCATCTCTGTACAAGAAGATCAGGAGTTGCTGAGTGCTGCAAGCAGCAGCAAGAAATACCCTGGCAAACGTAGGTGAGCACTGCTTAGTGTTAATAAATAAATAATAATATTGGGAGGAGGGGTAGCACGGGGGTGCTAAGAATACAGGCCCTTATTTTTGAAATACAATGTTGGCATCCTTGTGCTAAGCCACGTGCCCCCGTCCTTCCCACTTCTGCAATTCATCTGAGAAGAGCCGGTTACTAATTAACATTTCCCCTTAACTCACTTTCCCCCCTAGTCCCTGTCTCAGGATTTACAGCTGTTTGTGTGTTAGGGCAATAAGCTACCGTAAAGGATATAGGTTCATTCTCACACACGCATGCTGTGTGGACACAGAAATTGGACATAGTAATTATCATGGCTGAGTCAGGTGGAGAGAATCCAGCCAACGCTTATACCAACAACTACCTGCTGCCCGGTGTGCTTTGTAAGTTCATTTCCTATAATGGTTATTGTGCCGTTCTGTGGCTAACCGTTGACAGGGCCATGGGACAGAAATAGCATTATTGCTGTCCTAGCTTGGTCAATAGCATTGGTGGCAAAACAATTGCCTGGCCAGGAATTAACTGAAGAGAGTCTCATGAGCCTGTTGGCCGTTTAGCTTGTACTTTGCCCTTCCAGCCGTTCCTCTCTTTCTGCCCTGAATTGGTGTGGAACATGGAAGCATCGGCTTCCACCTTCCTTACCTTGTATATTACAACCCTCAGCTCCAGTCTGTCACGGGACGTCCCACGTTATACGGACGGGATTACATTAACAATAGCAGGCATGCAAGAGCCACAGAGCGATGGACGCAGGTGGGGGTCTGGCAGCTGTTTGGAGGGAGGGAGATTCACTTGTCTGCTGTTAAGGGGTTCAACTTCATTTCAGACTCTACATTGGAGCTACAAAAACTGTCCCTGTGCTGGGCTGCAAGGAGATGGGGAGGCTCCAGGAGCCTAGCAGGGGTGCTGGAGCTGGCCATCTCAAGGGGAACAGGGCAAGGGGGGGGCTGTGACTGCCCCCTCATGGGCACTGAGCAGCAGAGATGAGCCAGGGCAGAGGGAGCAGATGCCTTCCCCGCCCCCGAGCCTCATGGGCAATTATTTCTCCTCCTGCTGCTGCAGTGTGCCCAGCCCTTCCTGCCTCCAGTGCAGGCTTCCGACAGACTTACTCTAGCTCTAGATGTTTACCCGGCACTATTGTAATTTTATACTTTCAGGGCCAGTACGTACAAATGGGGGGTGGGGGTGGGCAGTGCTTTGACTGGCTCTATTCCATTACCAAGACACAGGCCAAGCAGGGCTTTGAGTGTCAGCACTGGGACAGCTCCATTAGCCACTGCAAGCTGCCATTTAAAAAACCAGGAGCCAGATCCTCTGCGGGTGTCAATGCGTATGGCTCCATTGATGACGGGGAGCTGCACCAGTCTACACCACAGAGGAGCGGGCCCAGGTGAGCTACACTGATGGACACCAGCCAAGGATCAGGTCCACGATAATTAAGTTAACAGAACACAAAAATGTAAATGGGTCAAAACCATAGGTCTGTGCTGTCTCTTAGTCACAAACCAAACTCTTTAAAACAATATATTCAGGGGGCAAGGGGTGAGGATCGACTAACAAGTGCTTCTGGGCTGAAAACGTATAGACCAGGGGTTCTCACACTTCAGTGCGCCATTCTGACAACAAAAATTACTACACGACCCCAGGACGGGGACCGAGTCTGCCTGATTCCCACTGCCCTGGGTGGGGGAGCCAGAGCCCGAGCCCCACCTCCTGCGCGGGGTATGGATCAAAGCCGAAGCCCACGGGCTTCAGCCCCAGCCAGGGGGCCTGTAACCTGAGCCCCAAGCCCCAGCAGGTCTAAGCCAGCCCTGGCGACCCCATTAAAGCTGGGGTCCCAACTTGCAGTTTGATAGTCTACACCAGCGGGTCTCAATCTGAAGGGACTATTTACAGCTACGTTATTTACAAGCCTCTCACCTAAGGGACGTATAACAGGAATGCAGATTCCTCTTTAACTGGCCAGCTCCAAAGGGTGCTGCTGAACCAGAGTGTTTAATTAGGGCTGCAGAGTTTCCAGCCATGCCCCCCTTCCCACAGCTTCCTTCACCTTTGTACTTCACACTGTATTTAGGAGGGTGAGGAAAGGTCTACAGAGCCTGTGCCAACTTGCCCTAAGTGTTATGGTCAAGCCAGGTGCTGGCATGATGCTCGGATGCGTTCCTAGCCTATGCCTAGGTGTCCATATCAATAGCCCTCTGTGGCAGCTTATTCTCATGTTGTTGACCCATAAATTATGTTGCTCAGTTTGCTTGGGGATATCCTACTCCTGTACGAATCACTGATGCACAGAAGATGAGCTAACGTGCACTCAACTGCGTCTCTAGTGCTCGTGATCTCGTCTTCCTCTCTTCATTGGATTGGGAGCCAGTGACTCTTCTGTATCCTGCTCGGTGAGAGGGGGGTGGGGGAGGGGTGTTGCTTTTTTTCTTGCTGCTGTCTAGGGTCAAGATACACCAGTTCTCCCATGGCTCTGTCCCCCTGGGGACGTGCACACACACAGCTCCTTCCTTCAGGGCTGCTGCTTTCACCCTGCGCTGTATTAAGCACAGACTCAGCAGAGTAACGAGAGCACATGGGACACCCATTTGCTCGCTCATGTCTCCTGGCAGCAATGCACAGATTGAGCAGATGTCTTGTTTATTCCCTCATCTGAATCCTCCATGTCGACTGAACCAAGCCCCAGCATCGTCCCTCCCCCATGGGACTTCTCTCATTCCTCCCTCTTCCCTGTCAGCTCCCTGCCATTCCTGCCTTTATCCTCCTCAGAGCACGTTCTGCTCAGAGCCTCTGTTTCCTGGCCAGGTTTCCTCTCTTCTCCTCATTTTCTGATCCTTCCTGGTGCCTCATGGCATCTCTATTCACCTTTGCCATACCCGAGTTTCCCTTGGTTCCCACGGGGACTTCCGCCTTCCCTCCTAGCATAGAAAAGCCTCCCAAAGCTTAGTCCTGTGGATCGTCACATGATTCATCCTGTCACCCCCACCACCACCCAAACAGTCTCCCAGGCTCTCCTGATGTTCCCGGTTAGGGTAAGTCACAGGAAACGCTGAGCCCGCAGGTGAGCGTCGAGACCATCGTCCCGACCAGGGCTTGTGCCAGGGATGCTGAGGCGAGAGAAGCAGGCTGCTGCTTCCCCGTTGATACTGCGAGAGCTCTAGGGGACAAACTACAAATAGACTCCGCACTACAGGTTTAAGGATCTCACTGCTGCTGCTTAGGTAGCCCTGTCCAGCCTCTGACTCATGGGCACTCACTGCCCCAGAAGAGGCTGCAGCTGAACTAGCTGTCAGCTCTCTCAGCGCCGGTGCTCCTGCACCATTCCTACGGGACCCTTGCTGGGACAGGGCAGAGCTGGAGTAGCTGGGAGCTTGCCTATAGCCTCTCTTTCTGTGGGCTCCCGCAGGGAATGGAGTGACTCACCTTTCCTTGGCTAATAGAGTGAAACCTTTTCTACTCCTCATATGGTAGACAGACAATCTCCAATCTAGACCAGTGGCTCTCAAACCTTTGTCGTGGTGACCCCTTTCACATAGCAAGCCTCTGAGTTTGTTTTTAATTTATAAGGGGGGGTCAGACACCATTATAAATGCTGGAGGCAAAGCAGGGTTTCAGGTGGAGGCTGACAGCTCGCGATCCCCCGTGGAATAACCTCATGACCCCTGAGGGGTCCCAAGCCCCAGTTTGAGAACCCCTGATCTAGACCAACCCAGCTCTGTCCATTCAATCTGTTTTATCCAGCCGTTCATCCAGATACTTAAAGGGCCCCCATTCCATAGTTCCTGTATCCACATATTTCTGCTCCACCATTGTTAGGCAGCCTCCTCCGTTACTCAGTCTGTTTTTCTTGGGCCCTAGCATGGTTGTGTTATGGCTTTCACATGATGTTTTTTTAAATATAGCAACTGTAAGGGGACCCTGAAGAATGGAGTCTAACTGCTCGTGTTCTCTTCTAGGACCTGGGATTGGAAGGTACGTGCCTCAGTGAAGTGCTCTACAAGAATGCTACTTTCCTCAACTTGGTGGACCCCATTTCCCACGACCTGCTGATGAACCTCGCTAGAGATCTGCAGTGCCCCAAAAAGGTGAAGCCTGCTAATGCAACGATCCCTTTGGGAGAAAAAGTTGACCCAGGAATGAGTTTATTGAACTGACCAATGCCACTCCAATCTCCGTTGGGTTCGGCTTAGGATCTGTAGTTCTCTAGAACCAGCTAACCTACTCCCTTGGAGTGACATATAAATAATCCCATAGATTTATATAGAAGTCATAAAAAAAACCCCGCATCATTAGAGTGTGTGTGTTAAGTGCAGAGAATTCAGGAAATTCCCTCCCACAGCAATAGTAAACTCAGCCCCAATGTGCGTGGATGTTTGTGTACAAATGGGTGGAAAAATGCAAGTTGTCATAGGTTTATTCCCCACTTTGAACTTTAGCGTTTACAAGATGGGGACCTGCATGGACTCCTCTAAACTAAAATCCTAGTTTAGATCTGGTTCTCGCTGCCACCAGTTAAGTTTAAAGTGGGTAACACACTGCCTGTTCCCCCAAACGTCCCCTGGGGAACCCAGATTCAAACCTGAATCTCAACACAAAGGGAAACAAACCATTTCCCCCCTCCCCTCTCCTAGTGCTTAGGAGAGATACCTGATTCAAAGTCCTTGAATCAACCAAAGAGGGATTCACTTTTCCCCCTCCCCTTCCCCTGAAAATCCAAACAAGGGAAGAAATCAATCAAGTTCTAAAAAGAAAAGATTTTATTAAAGAAAGAAAAAAAGTACACTCTCTCTGTATTACCAGCATGCAAAAATACAGGGTCTAACTTATAAAAACTGGAGAGACTTCCCCTCCCTCCTCCTCAGCATAATCAAAGTAACAGCAAACAGAAATAAAGAATTCCTTCAGCAAACCACACAATTGCAAATATAGAAAGCAACTCAAAAGACTAATCCGCCTTTTTAACTAATACTCACTATACTGGATAGTAGGAAATACTCCAGGAGAACTTGGAGACATGTCTGGCCTCTCTTAGATCCAAAGAGAGCACACAGAGCAAACAAGGAACACAGACAAAGCCTTCCCTCCACAGAGATTTGAAATTATCCTGTCCCTTGATTGGTCCTCTGGTCAGGTGTTCCTCAGGTTACTGAGCTTGTTAACCCTTTACAGGTAAAGAGACTTTAACCCTTAACTATCTGTTTATGACACAAGTGCATCTAGGAAATCCACCCATGATTACAAGCCAGTCTTCATCATGCAGGCCCTTGGCATGCATTCACTAACATGGTCTGGCCACACAAATAAGCTACACCAATGTAAAACTGGTATCATGGAGTGGAGGATCAAGCCCCCTGATTTGTGCGCCTATCTTACCACTGCATTAGTGCCAGCAGGATACTCTAGAGTTCCTTATTTAAGGGGGAGGAAAACTCAAATGAGTGCACATCAGACTGAACAATGTATTGTACGGGGGGTGGTGAGAGGCAGATGTGTGGGGCTCCGGCTATAGTCCCGCAATCTCCCCAATATCTCTGGGGCTCTGCAGATTCAGTGTTCCTGTGCGTACATGCAATCAGTCAGACGTGCAGATAAACGTAGGTACCTCTAGACAGATACCCTGCGAGCCCTCTGTGTGCACGACTCCCGGGTAAGCCAGCCAGCTTTCCTTTGCAGGAGTGGGCTCTTGGGACCCCAGGTTATTGAAAGAGCTCAGGGCCAGATTTCCAAGGGCTCAGCACCCACATATTGGACTAGATGTTTAAATGGGAGCTAACCTCATTTGAAAAAGAGCCAGATTTTTCAAGGAGTGCTTCGCCCCCGGCCTCTCCCATTAGGGCCCTCGGAGACAGATCTTCAGAAGAGCCCAGCCCCTGCCATTTAGAGCTCTTTGAAAATCTGTCCCCAAGTAAGGGGGCTGAGCTCCTTTGAAAATCGGGCCAGTAGGGCCTGTTCCTGCAGTGCGCCAGGCTGCCCCAGTGGGAGCGGAGGGCAGGCAGTACTTCCCCAAGGTTGGGCCTTACATTGTTAAGGGAAACCCCGTCCAGCGTGCGCGCAAGGTGCTGCTTCAGCTCAGTGATCGGTGCCGTGTCTCAGACCCTGCTGCATGCAGGATGGGCAAAGGCAGTGTTCTTCCTACCAGCCCACATGGCACAGTTCAGTTATCCAAGCCCCAGAAGGTACCTGCACCATTTCCTGAACGCCTGACCCAGCAAACCCTCCCTCGCCAGACGTCCCACTGGTGTCAGTGGGACACGGAGGGCTCCTCAGGTCAGGAACAGTTAGCTGTGGTAGGCCGTTAGCTCACAGAAACAACCTTCCTGATTGTTGGGAAATGACAGTTGGGAAACCTGTCAACACCCCCACGGGCTGAGAAGCCGCATGAAAAATGTCCACCCAGGGAGTAATTTCTTTCCAAAAGGTTATGAGCATCTAAAAATGGGGGTTTGCAATGAAAGTGCTTCACAACCATAATTCCAGTGACCTCTGGGTTTATAGTTCTAAGTTACTTCCCTCTGACTGCCTCGCCAACCTCACGAAGCACAGTGCCTTCCAGGGGAGGTGGGGACAGATGGTGCTGCCTTCTTCTGCTGGCCTATTGCTTAGCAGATATATACACAGAGTGCAATCTCTCTCATACACACCCTGAAGATGCTGAGCACCTCAGTGGCCCTTGAAGTCAAAGGGAGCTAAGTTGAGGAGTAGATGGGGCTCAGCAGCCCACAGGATCAGACCCCCAGGCACATAAAGGGATACATAGAAGAGCTCAGCCACCCGCCTTGTTTCTTTCTGTTTCCCATGTGGGTACCCGGCAGCACAAAACTCTGGATTATAGACGTTAGGCAAGTAATAGGAAGGCTGCGCACAATTTCCAGTCTCAATTAAAATCAGATCAGGTTACAAGGACACCTAAGGATCAGGAGGCAGGGTCTAAGCTGTAGGAACGGCTGCAGCAGACAGCGCTAGGCTATAAAATGAAAGCAGGCAAACACAAAGGCCTAAGGAACTTGGAAAACACGCAACGTGCTATGTGACGGCAGAGGTCCCAATCCCAGCCAGCGCAGCAGTGGGTTGCAGAGACGCAAGCAGGTGCATCCTAAACCACAGGGCTCCTGCCAGTCAGAGTGGGATTCTATGGGGAGGGCTGCAGCAGAGCAGGTGTGCACAGTGCATCCCTACCGGCTGTTTGCTGTAAATGGCACTATAGGCAATAGCTGTAAAGCCACATGCTAGCATTACACGTGCCCCATGTCCCGAGGGAGCTGGGATGCTTCAGCTGCTTCCTAGCAAAGTCATGGTGCCCAGAAGCGTGGTGCTCCAAGCACTTGCCATAAAGCATGAAATTAGCGTAATTATTGACAGCTTTACCCATACAGTTCCGAATTACACACGCTGTGTTGCAGTCGCACAGCTAAGGGTTGGGAAGCCAGGCAACCATGAAGGTTTTTCAAACAAGACAGAGACATTTGGGAATCCTCACCTGATGACACTGTCTCAGCTTGGCCCTCTCTAAGGACTCACATCGCTTTCAGCTCTGCCCGTCAGCATTCATCCTGCAGCATGTGCAAAGAAGAACTCGAGCATTATTTCGGTGCCATCTTGTATCAACGGGAATCACTGTAGGGAATGACATCAGACCACTGACCGTGGGGAACTCACCATGACGCTTTCCAATGGCCCAGAGCAGAAGTCACTGCAGGAACGTGGGGCGCTCATAGATACTCCAGTTCCAGCCTCTCCCAGCAGGAGGCATGGGAGGGAATGGGACAGGAGTACTGGCTGTTGAGCTTGCAGTACTTGAAGGACCGACGATAAATCACAATAATAATCTGATTTAGGGATTGGGAAATACTCTGTCCAGGTAATTTTAGCCTGGCTGCGTAAAACTATGGCACTCATCCTGGAATTTCTCTGTCTGTACTCAAGTGGAATGTCCTACATTGGCCTGAACCTAGATCGTTACAATGATTACTAATGAAGAGGGTAGCAAAGGGAAGAAGGCAGCTCCGAATGCCCCATGTACACACACACTCCCCTGTCGTTCCCTGGGTAAAAATCAGTTAATTTATTCAATTCCATTTGTTATGCAATGTGCAGCCTCCACCAGCCAGTAGTTCACGTTCTTCCCCGCCATACCTGCTGCTGAGCACTGGGCCCTGATAATCCCACAATGTTCCCATGACACTGTCACAATTCAGGGCGACTGCACCTATATTCCCTCTCTGTGGTCCTTCCAGGGTACGCGCTTTAGACTTCCAGCTCGTAGCTGTCAGCTATCTGGGGTGAAGAGCCACGTCTCACTCCATCCCCGTCAGGGTTTTAAGGCTGCAGAACTCCGTATCCCCAGCAAGCCAGACTGTCCAAATAGGCCAATGCCTGCACTTTGCTTTTCTCGGAGGGCTATGACCCATGTATTGCCCACAGTTATAAGTTACCATACAGCACCTTCATTCTTATGGTGAAAGCATTGCAACAATAAAAACATACACGCGTGCTAGAAAGCTTAGCAGAAACCACTTCAAAGCAACCTGTGACTCTGGTAGGTTTTAGTCCTTCAAACCACACGACTGGTTACAAGTTCATCTGTCCTAGATCCAGCACCAGACCAGACACTGCACAGATCAGCCATTTCTTTATACAAAGGCCCGAGCTGATCTTGGCCTTGTGTAACAGGTAATCATCAGACAGGGACCCTCTCCTCAGGGCACAGCTTTGGAAGGCTGAGTTTTTACATAATTGGAATGGGAAAGTTGCATTCACCTCACCCTAGGAATTCCCCAGGAAATCCTCTTTCCACTAATTGTCCAAAAAGCCCAGAATTGTCTGGCACATTTGTAGTACATTCTTTTGAATTCCCACGTCTCTCATCTGTCACATCTGCACCCCCCGAGGTTACTTGTATGTATCATTGTGGGTCGGGATTGTATGTAATACAGTAAGGGCTTCCTAAGATATTGCAGGAAATTGCCCTGTCAGACAGATGCCTCTGTGCAGAGACAGACAGGTGGGCAGAGGTGGAAATCTTCTACCACTTTCCTCCTCTTCTCTCACCCAGCTCTGGTGTGAGCAGCTACTCCAAATATCCTGCAAACCTCTGCCTTGTATTCCCCATGCAGACAGTCACACTCAGGGCACTAGAGAAGGCTGCAAAGGGGTTGCATTGCTGGACCCAGAATTCCTCCTGGAGGTTCCCACGGTTCATAGACCAGGGCAGTAGCCCTGCTTCCCTTGGAGAGGGGTGCAGTATGCTTTCCACACCACACCACCTCTACAAGCCAATGCCAAAGTAGGGGGTGGGAAGAGAAACAGGGCCATGCGCCCCTCCACCCCCATAGCTCTTTTCAGATAGCTACTGCTTGACATGGGCACTAGGTGGGATGCTGGCCAGCCTCTGCACAGGTGTTCAGGGATGGGGGTAGCTCCTTGCCCCAGAGCTGGGCAGAATCTGGTCCTCAGTGATGCTGCAGAAACTGAAGCTCCGTGATCCTCCCGTTTAAAACAAACATAAAACCTGCCGAGCGCAGCTGGGAGGGTGGAGTTTGACAGGGCTAGAGTGGCTGTGCAAGGACATGGATATGGCACAGTCCCGGTGTGCTGGGAACACTCACAAGGATCGATTCTCCACTGCTGTGCACCTTGGTCACCATTCACCCCTGTACAAAGTGGGGGATAACACACTATTTAATCAGTGGGAGCATCTTACAACCACTTTCCCTGATGTCAGTGACTCGACCACCTACCCGGCAATGGAGAATCAGGCCCACAGAGTCTGTCTCCAGCTTCCACGGGCATGGCCCAGTTTAATTCTTTATGGTCTTCATACCCTGGTGCTTTGCAAATGGCCTCCCTGTTCTGAGTCACTCCTAGCACAGCCAGCCTGATGGGTGACATTTATTATTTAGTTACTACAAGATGTGCCTGATTCTCTAGAGCAGTATTGTTCCGCCGCTTGTGCGGGGAAAGCCCCTGGCGGGCCGGGCCGGTTTGTTTATCTGCCGCGTCTGCAGGTCCGGCCAATCGCGGCTCCCAGTGGCTGCAGTTTGCTGCTCCAGGCCAATGGGAGCTGCTGGAAGCGGCGGCCAGTATGTCCCTCGGCCCGCGCCACTTCCAGCAGCTCCCATTGGCCTGGAGCAGCAAACCGTGGCCAGTGGGAGCCGCGATTGGCCGGACCTGCGGACGCGGCAGGTAAACAAACCAGCCCGGCCCGCCAGGGGCTTTCCCTGCGCAAGCAGCGGAACAAGTTTGGGAACCACTGCTCTAGAGACAGGAAAATAAGGCAATATCCTTGCTCTGAGGAGCTTGGGCCCAGATTTTTAATGTATGTAGGTGTTGCTCTGCTCAGCATGGCAAGGCCTGAGGGCTTGTCTACACATACAGTGCTGCAGTGGCGCAGCTGTAGCATTTAGGGAAGATGCTGTCTCTACCAAGGGGAGAGCTTCTCCCATCAGCGGAGGTTCTCCGCCTGCCTGAGAGGCAGTAGCTCTGTTGACAGGAGAAGCCCTCCCGTCGACAGTGCTGTATACATGGGGGGCTAGGGAAATATAACTAGGTTGGTCAGGGGTGTGGAAAATCCACACCCCTGAGGAACATAGTTATCCCACCATAAGCTGATAGTGTAGACCAAGCCTCAGTCTCAGAGAAGCCTAAGTCCCATTGACTTTCAAGCCCCTGAATCACTTCTCAAAAGGGGAGTTCGCCATCTACGTCATTTGGGCCTTGCAGACACTGAGCAGAGAAACATCCACACGCCTTTACAAATTTGGGCCTTACAATCTAATCACCATGGCGTTCCACCATGGGTATCCAGCACTCACAGAGGTCATAAGCAATCCCTTCCCCTGGAGCACTCAGCCTGTTGGGATGGACCGGCTTGGGCAGGGGTCCTTCACAGATTTCATTCTGAAAAGCCCTTGCTAAGAATCCCTCTTCACACGTTGCTCAAGTCTCAGAATGGTTCATCCCATCACGAAGGGCTTAGTGTGAGACTCTGTGCTCTAGGATGGCTTCTTATACAAAAAGAAAGAATAAAACACGTTCAAAAAGAGTTACATTTTGAAAGTGTGTCCACAGGGGAGCTTGGCTAATACCTTTCCCCACCCCGGCCCGGCCCCAAGTATACTCCCTAGAACAGGTCAGGAAAACAGTTTTCTTTGAAATTTTTCATGTTTCCACAGAGAATCCAAAACACCAAAAGTGTGGGGGGTTTTGGGCAACCAAAACCTGAAAAAAGTTTTCCCAATTTCGGCAACAGGAAAACCGTTTTTCATTTTTTGGTTGTCAAAAATGGAAATTTTGGCTCTTCTATAAAGCCTCCAAGTTTTCAATGAAAAGGGAATCTCTCTGGTGAAAGTTTCCATGTAGTTGAAAAACCATTTTCCATCCCTCCAGCCTGACCATCTCCCCATTGCTCTGTTCCACCATGGAAACGTGCTGTTGGATGTATTGTGTTGATTGCAAAGAATTCCATTCCCATGGCCCGTTCAGTGACGTCGCAGCTCTGTACGCTGTCTCCGCGGGTGGTGGAGTTGAAGAATATGTTTATATAGAGAGTTCTGTTTGTTGCCCTGAAACATGTTGATCATAAGCTGTCACGGGGTTCTATAAATGGAGACGGAGCTTGCCCATGTATAGTTTTAACTACATTGTGTAGCCTGTAGCATATGCTGTTTTTCTGGTGTGAGTAACGTCGTATGCTGTGGCATGTTCGAGATGGAGACCCTTGGAGGGCTACAGTGAACTATGTGACTGGGGAATGGGATTTTATCGTCTCCTAGTAAGTCTTTAGCCTGAACTTTGTGTAGGTTTTTGCACGTTTTCAGGTGCAATGGTAAAGTGGGGGTGGGACAAGCCAGTGATGCAGGATGACCTGGGAGCAGGGAACTGGCTGGATTCCAGAGCTATTCAGTTCCAGATCTTCTATCCTGTGCAGGGTTTGAAGGCGCAGATCTTTTCCATGGATGGCAAGGGACAAACAGGCTTCATGTACAGAGCTGTAGTTACGTTGCTACGTTTCCCTCCCAGTCTGAAGAGAGCAGAATCCAACAATCCCCCCCATCCCAGAGCATGCCCAGGGGATAAAATATAAATACTCACCCCTGCTCCACAGCCAGAGCAGGAACTATCAGAGCATTAACAACAGATCACCCCTTCTGGGCAGGAAGCCTCTTGACAAGAGGGCGACTCCCAGCCCTGCTGCCCCGGGGCCACGTGCTGCAGGGAACCCTAGGCACCCCTGAGGCACTGCAGAGAGAGTTTACACAGTTCCCCCCCCCCCCAGTGGTCTCAAGCCTGACCTGAGGGGAGGAGCCACAAGCCTTCCCTCCAGATTTGAGGGTGGGGCGGAGGCGTTCCCATTCCTAAGCCCGAATCCCAGCTCTGGAGTTCCTGTCACTAGTGCTCTTTCCCCTTCCCTTTGCTTCCCCCTTTTACATTCCTCCTTTCACTCTTCTGTTTCCCACTCCCTTTCCCCTGCTCGTTACCTCACCTCCTGTTGCCCCAGTCCACTGCCCCATCTTTGCTTTTACCCCTCCCTCTTGTTCCTGGCTCTGGCTCACCTCCCTGTGTGTCTCATTCCCCCTCCCCATCCCATCTGTCCTCTCTGAGGCTCTCTAGAGGTTCCACCTTCTCCCGGTGGCCCAGGAGTGTTTCCAGGATGCGCCAGAGTCGCGGAGCAGGAGGCTGAGCTGTCCCTTTGTTTCCAGGAATACGACCCCTGGAAGTCCGCGGACAGGATCTGCAGGCAGCTGATTTACCACTTGAGCCCTCACTCCACGTGGCATAGGCACGGCATGCCCCGCAGGAAGTCCCAAGCATGGTGAGCAACTCGGCTGGGAAAGGGAAGGGGAGGTTAGGAGGGGATCTGCTCGGTCACAGCCAGCGGTTCACTGCCATGGTGTGTGCTAGCCCAGCCCTGTCTGCACCCTCAGGAGCCAAGAGAAAAACCACATTGAAAACACTTGGGTGGCAACTGAATGCTTCATTTGATTTTGATCTCTTAAAGGTACCTCAGCCAAATTGTTCATGGCCAATTTATGATGACCTCGCAGGCTTCATTTGTTGTTATTTCTTTATGGCTCCCTAGGCCTTAAAGTAATTCCAACCAATAATTCTTGAGTTCCTGCAATACAGACAATGCTTCCTGGAGAATGGGGGGATGTGAAAGTTCCAGGACTGTAACTTTGCATGAATTTGGTGGTGGTGGAAGGTGCGAGACAGGCAGCCCTGGGGACTGACATCCTCCGCTGCCCTGCAGCTCAGGAATAGCTGGCCGCAAGCTTCCACCTGCTGCATCTGATTCTGATCTTGGTTACAGCAGCTTTACCCCTCTGCAACTCCATCCATTTCAGTGAAGTTACTCCCAATTTACACAGTCTGCCACGGAGTAACCACGGCACCCTGTCAGGACTGCCTCAAGGGAGGGAGGGCACATGATCTTCCAAGACCATCTTCTAGTGCTCTGCTGAGACAGGGTAGCCAGGTAATGCCATTTTTGGTAGTGGACTTTTGTGATCTCTCTCAGTATTTCTAAAAGGTGTCTGCTCCCATTGGTATCTAAGCACTGATGCCAGGGAATAGGTGTCTGAGACATGCTGTGGACACTTACACTTGGGGAAGGGGACTAATACCACCAAACTCATTTCACATGGGCCACCAAAAAGCCATCAGACAGCAATAACTTCTAGCTACAGCTGTCCCAGGCAGGATTTAAACCAAGAGCTTCACAGTAAAAGGCTTCCTATCCTACTAACACATCTCGAGGCTCCTGGGAGCTTTCCTAACCCGATAAGGTTTGTCTCCAGACGTTAAGAGAACCCACCACTTAACTGCTCACCCTATTGCCAGAGCCGTGCCTGATGCCCTGACAACAATCATTTGGGATGCTGAGGAAAAGACAGAAATAAATAAAAAGAGACTGGGCTGGCCTCAGCCACATTCACATGGCAGGAAGTGACCTCAGCATTAGTCAAAAGACAGGGCTAAGTTGACTTCAATTTAGGAAAGATGTTTGATTGTCCAAACTCAGAAACAGTGACACAAATAATGGTGAATTAAAAATATATCCCACTATGGAGCATTAAATGGCAGCTTTCAGTTACCTGTTGTAGTTTCACGTGGAGAACCAGAGTTAACCATGGAAACCCCACTTTTTGATGCGGTTGTGGTTTTTAGCCTAACTGTAACATTTAGTTCACAGCAAACGGGGCTGGTATACACTGAAAGTTGACGATCAGCATAGCTGTCTTTCTCAGGGGTATGAAAAATCCACACCCCTGAGATGTAGCTCTGCCAACCTAACCCCCAGTGTAGACAGGGCTAGGTTTGACGGAAGAATTCTTCCGTCAGCCTAGGTACAGCCGCCCGGGGAGGTGGATCACCTACACAAATGGAAGAACCCCCCGTGGCACTGTAGTGAGTGTCTACGCCGAAAGGCTACGGAAGATATATGCACGGTCTGGGAATTGGGGAACCCCCTGAAGAGGTAGAGGGGGAGGGAGGAGGCTAGCTGCCTCCCCAAACCACTTCTGAGTAGCAGGCCACTGCCATTACCCCGAAGAGACCTAAAGGTCAGTGAAGGTGCCAAGCGGGGCTGTTATGGGTCAGGTGGAGTTGGAGGGGCCTATGGAGGAGCAGACTGCCCTGATTCCAGTGCAATAAAAGAATTTTGGAGAGGGATCTGAAACCTGGTGTGTCTGGCCTGGTTCTACGTATCAGTGTGAAACCTGCCCTGAGCCCCAGTTTCGGGACACAATGAAGCTGTTTCCATGTTAGACTCCAACATCAGTGCTTGATTCGGCGCTGTTGGACTTCTACAAGGATTATAACAGGGAAAACGCACCAGCCCATCTGATACAGCATCACAGCACAGGAAGAACAGAGTAGGGGCAGTGAATCATGTACAAGTCTGCAGTTACAGACAACCCTGGTTTGAGATCAGAACAACAACAGCTGTAAACAGGGCTTTAAAATCTCCCAAGAGGCATGGTCCCCTGGAGGATCCAAGTCCAAACTCAGCTGCAGGCCTTGACGTATTCCACAGCCTCCATTTCCAGCTGCAGCACTTCTGTGGTCAGTAACACACAGGAATAAGCAATGAGACTAGATAGTGTATGATGGAGGGACATGTATGTAGGTCCGAAATGGGCAGCGCTACCTTGCAATCAGGTATAGCTAGGAGGTGTTAGGGTCATACTAGAGGCAGCCTTCCTCAGTTTCCCCTCCAGATTACTCAAATACATTGCACTTCATTTTTTTCCCCTTTAGGTTTTTACACCTCTCCTGGGAGACTGGGCTTATTAATACAAAATACACTGAAAATTACTCCAGACCCCAAAACAAAGTCCATTCAGAAGTGCACACAACCCAAGATTTCTCTTCATCCTCCCACACCACCCTGCCTGGAGACTCTGCCACAGCTTCCTGAGCCTCAGTGCAACCCTGTTCCCCCACCCCACAACTTCTTGCTCGTTTGACACTGGAATCACCCCGTTCCCCTCAGGTGAGGCTCATCCTGTAATCATCGGCTAGAGAGCATGGAGCTAAGCCAGCCCTGGAGTAAGCCACCCTGTTACATGCCCCACCCTGCACTGAAAACCTTGCCCACCCCAGGGCAACTTCTACTTGAGGGGATTTTTCTTCTTTTCTTCCCTAATTCCTGAGGCCTTCGCAGCTTGCCGGACTGTTTTCCATCTAGCTCTCCTTCAGGTTCGCTCTTTTCCCTTCAGGGCCAGCTCCCTAGCTCCTTCCAATGCAGCCAATTTCTGCTGGCTTCTCTGCCGGAGAGAGTCAGACTTTCTCTAGCCCCCCTGCCAGCGCTGCATTGCACAGACTCAGACTTTAAGGCCAGAAGGGACCATCACAATCATCCAGTCTGACGACCTGCACAGCACGGAACCTCACCCACCCACTCCTGTCATAGACCCATAATCTCCAGCCGAGTTACTGAAGTCCTCATATCTTGATTTAAAAGATTTCAAGTTTCAGAGAATCTACCATTTACTCCAATTCACACCAGCAAGAGCCCCAGGCTCCATGCTGTAGAGGAGGGCAACACTCACCCCCCAGGTCTCTGCCACTCTGACCTAGGGGAAAATTCCTTCATGACCCAATATATGGTGATCAATTAGACCCTGAGCTTGTGGGAGACCCCTGCCAGCCAGACACCTGGGAAAGAATTCTCTGTAGCAACTCAGAGCCCTCCGCATCTAGTGTGCCAGCCCTAGCCAATGGAGATATTTGCTAATAGTAGTCGCGGATGGGCCATATGCCATTATAGCCAATCTCATCATACCACCCACTCCATGAATTTATGAAGCTCAGTCTTGAAATAAGTTAACTTTTTTTTGGCCCCACATCTCCCCTTGGAAGGCTGTACCAGAACTTCACTCCTGTGATGGTTAAAAAACCTTCATCTAATTTCAAGCTTAACAACATATCGATGGCCAGTTTATATCCATTTGTTCATGTGCCAACATTGGCCCTTAACTTAAATAACTCCTCTCCCTCCCTGGTGTTTATCCCTCCGACGTGTTTATAGAGCGCAATTGTATCTCCCCTTAGCCTTCATTTGGTTAGGATAAACAAGCCAAGCCCTTTGAGTCCCCCCTAGTAAGGTAGGTTCTCCATTCCTCTGATCATTCTAGTAGCCCTTCTCTGCACCTGTTCCATGTCTAGGAAGGATGAATTCAAACTGGAAGATCAGAATTACACACCGTATTCCAGATGAGGTCTCACCAGTGCCTTGTATAATGGTGATAGCACTTCCCTCTCTCCCCCTTCTTAAATACAGGCACTGTATGTACAAGTCTCCAGCCACAGGCTATGACCCAAGTTTACAGACTTCTTAAAAATCCTTGCTGTTGGACCTGCAGTTTCATTGTAAGAGCCCTGGCTGCAGTGTCCACTTTCCCGACAGCCTCAGCGTTGGCCCCCTCTTCCGAACACTAATACAACTCTGCCATTCGGTGACCACCCCCACGTTCGGGTCATGTTTCCCCAGCAGCCAACTGGGGCTTTGTTTCCTTCCTCCGCTCGGTCACAGCGGGGATTGCTGTGGCCAGCACCGCCTCACTTGTGTCCCTCACCTCCAGCAGCCAGGGCCAGCACACTTCTGCGAACACACAGACTGTTCCTCTTTGACTCGCCCCCTCACTTTGCAGGGCTTCTCCCTCCCCACAGACCTCACTATTCCAGGGGCAGGGCCGCTTCATGTGCCCTGTCTTTCCACCTCTAAAACATTTGGGTGGATCCTTACTCCAGGTCCCTGCCCTCCCAGGTATCTGGGCCTCAAACCCCACCACCTGTACCTTCTGCTGCATGGCTCACGGTGCCTCCTGCTCCTGCTGAGGAACTGCCTGCATCCATTGCTGCCGGTCTGCCAACGAATGACTTCTGCCATTCAACTTGTCCCACACGTTCAGTTTCTCTCCTTAATGGGAGGGGCCCTGCATACTACGCTCACCTGATTCCTCTCTGGCGGGGCTCATCCTGTAATCAGGGCTGACTTAGCTCCAGGCTCGTCAGCCTCTGGGCCAAGCCAGGTCACAGGAAATAACTGACTGACTCCCAAACAGGGATCTTTTACTTCAGGTGTTTAAACTGGCATCGAAGCTGGATAGAAACCGGTTTGCAGACTTGCCAGCAGGCTCCCCTGGAGCTGGGGTCCGAGGTCACTGCAGCAAAACAGACACTACCAGGAGCAGGAGACTTAGAAATACCCACTTCCCTTTCAGACCTTGGGCCTGGTTCCCCACTGCCTGGTCATTTCCAGCTGCGCAGAGTGCATGTAAAACCCTACCTAATGCTCCACTCCCTCCCTCATGCTGCTGGGAGCGTTTTCACCCCCTCTGCCCAGCATGCAAGGCAGTGCAGAATCTGCCCCTCTGCAGTGTATTCCTGGTGCCATAAGCCCTTCCCACCATATGGCTGGACTGAACAAAATGGGGGAAGTGTCAGCTTCTATTGAGTCAAGTTCAAAGGCAGATCCCAGGGCAGCTGGGAAAGATCAGGGCAGGGAAATCACATTCAGGGATGAGCTCTCTCCTCTTGCCTTCCCCATCCCCTGCCCTCTTTGGCTGCTGGTTGTCATGGCGCAGACGCAGAACGCCCCTGTTCTCTTCTGAAATGCGATTTCCGCTTTCTGGCAGCAAGTCAGATGGGCCCGGAAGATAATTAACAAGCCCTGCCATGGAGAGAACTGGGAGCATCTGCCAGGTATTAATTATGTTTTATCTCCGCAAGGCCAAGGAAGAAGGAGACACACATCAGGGCCCCAGTGGTGCCCTGGGTGATCGCTACTTCCCACCACCCAACACAGATGTAATGAGGTTGAGCAGGGTCCGTATAAGAGAAACAAACTCCTCAAAGAAGGCTTTTAATGACTTTTGACTGGGTCAGAATGGAACCAGGTCAAACATGAGCTGTAGCCATGAGTAGGGTCCTACCAAATTCACGGCCATGAAAAATATGTCACAGACTGTGAAATCTGGTCTTTTGTGTGCTTTTACCCTGTACTACACAGATTTCAGGGGGGGGTCACAGTTATTTTAGAGGGGGTCGGGGCGGCTGAAGAGTGATGGCTGTTGGCCAAGCGCCCAGCTCTGAAGGCTACACCCTGCCAGCAGCAGCACACAAGGGTGGCAGTACCATACCATGCAGCCTTTACTTCTGCACTGCTGCCTGCTGAGCTGGGCGGCTGGAGAGCGGCGGCGGCTGCTGCCCAAGGGCCCAGCTCTGCAGGCAGCAGCGCAGAAGTAAGGGTGGCAATACCATACCAGGCCATCCTTCTTTCTGTGCTGCTGCTGGCGGCGGCTCTGCCTTCAGAGCTGGGTTCCCGGCCAGCAGCTGCCGCTCTCCAGCTGCCCAGCTCTGAAGGCAGCGCTGTCGCGAGCAGCAGCACAGAACTAAGGGTAGCAGTACCAGGGCCGCCCAGAGGATTCCGAGGGCCCGGGGTCTTGGACGGCGGGGGGCCCCGCTTCGGCGGTAAGTCGGCGGCGGGAGTTGCTTCCGTTCCAGGACCCGCCGCCAAAGTGCCCCAAAGACCCACGGCGGGGACCCCCCGCTGCCGAATTACCACCGAAGCGGGACCCGCTGCCGAAGTGCAGGCCCCACCGCGGGTCTTCAGGGCACTTCGGCGGCAGGTCCCGGAACTGAAGGACCCCCCCCCTGCCAGTGAAGAAGCTTCGGGGGCCCGGGCCGGGCCCCGCGAGAGTTTTCCGGGGCCCCCGGAGCAAGTGAAGGACCCAGCTCCAGGGGCCCCAAAAATCTCTCGTGGGGGCCCCTGCTGGGCCTGGGGCAAATTGCCCCTCTTGCCCCCCCCTCTGGGCGGCCCTGAGCAGTACCACAACCCATGCCCTATAACAACCTAGTGACCCCCCACAACTCCTTTTGGGGCAGCACCCCTACAAATACAGCACCGTGAAATTCAGAGTTAAATCGCTGAAATCATGAAATTTACAATTTTAAAAACCCCATGACTGTGAAATTGACCAGAATGGACCGTGAATTTGGCAGGGCCCTAGCCATGAGCCAACGTGCTAGGGGCCATACAATGGATGGACACAGTGCTCTGCTCTGTGGGGTAAATTTTCTCTTCTAAGGCATTGCTGTGAATCCTGCACAGCCATAGGCGCTAAAGTAGATAATTAAGCGCAATGGCAATGGTCTGTCATCTAGAGGTCAGCTAACAGACGGTGCTTGTAATGCGCTGAGCCGGTGGGAGTGGTCAGCATACGGAGCATCACTCAGGAGCAGGGCCCAGGGCTTTACCTGTCGTGTTCCCCAAGCCAGCGGCATAGTAAATAGAGAAACACAGAAGCAGAGTACTCATTTCAGTCCAAAGGCCCCTCAGCAGCAGCTGGTATCTGTATGACACCATGGGGAATGCCCAGCCCATTCTTCATGTCATGTGTTACATCTTGGTTATGTGCTTGGTGACGCAGTTATGGAAACTGCTGGGCGAAGGCCCCCACCTCCCGCTCCAGTGGGACAGAGACACTTGCTGCAGCGAGTGGCAGCCTGCCTGACTCAGGGACTGGTTAGCAGTACATGGGCCTGTGCAGTTTCACCCAGCTGAGAAAGTAGCCATGACGTGATCCTGCCCATCTCATGTTTAGCCAGGTGTGCTTCACTGCAAGGTAACGGCCTTAATGCTGCTGTCACTCATGCAGGTGTAAATCAGGAGTAATTCCACTGCCATCAGTGGTGTAAAGCTGGTATATGGGAGGTCAGAACCAGGCCCAATAAGTGTTCCAATTATTATTATTACGCTTTTAGTACATGAAGAATGTCAGGGGTCACACTAAGGGTACTCCTCCAGGGTCCACCCCCTACCCATGACATCAGTTTGAGTTCCAACTCACAACAGCTGGTGTAGATCTTTGTAACATGAGTGTCCCTCTGCTTTCTTCCATGCCTTAATCCGCAGTGAAATCGTTGGCATCATTAGGCTTCAGAGTGGCAAAATCCTAGCAATGTAGTGGGATTGTTCATACGTCTCCCAGACCTATTGTCTGGTTCATGCTTCTCCCCAACCTCCAGACAGCAATGCATCAGTTTACATCGGAGTCACATTTTGAAGGTTTCTCTTTGCCACCATGAGTGTTAGAGCCTTGGGAAGGTTGCTGTTGTTTTTAACGGAAAAGCTTAGATTCTGCAGCACTAGATTCCACCACCAGGGAAAAGCCCAGCCTTACCAAACCACAACGAAACAGCTCAGATCAACCGCCGAAGAATGGGAGATGCTATAACCCAGTACAGATCCCTTCATAGCAACGTGTTTGTACAGCCTATGTTATCACTAGCACTGAGTGAGAGTAATATATTTGAGGGTATTGTGTAACTCTAGCTTCAGTAGGTAATTAAACTGAAAGTTATGGTAAGAAGAGCAATAGATTAAGAAATTATTTTTCTCCCGGAGGTTTGTACGGGAAGATGTTGGGTGATAAGAGCACCACTGAGAGAGCAGTTTGACAGATGTGGAATTTTCTCACGTTATTCATTACTGTTTTCAGAGGTTTCAAGGCTTCGTTAATTTAGAAGCACCATGCAGTCTGGGTTAGGAGGGGTGTGAGGCTGAAACAGCCACCTGCACTGATATTCCAGTGCTCTTCCCCCAGTGCAACTCCAATAGCCGAGGTGCTCCAGCTCAGGAGTGAACTGCACTGGCAGCACTTTGCAGGAACCGCAGCCTGATGTGCATGGGCAGAGCTGAATGGGAGCCCAGGAATGTAAGAGAGAAGCTGAAAGTTAAGGTTGAGCTGCCTTGGCAGAGCTGTGCAAGGGAAGCACCTGCTTGATTCCCAGCTCTGGACGGTTCTGGCTGTGTCTTGCTTTCATGAATGTGAAGGACTAAATTAATCCATAAAATAAGCAAGTGACAAGGCAGCCAGTGGTGCATGCCAGTAAGAATTTGCACTTGCACAATGGGTAATTGTGGACACATGGGTATTTGCACATGCACTTTCTGGTTCTGCGAGTGCAGATGTATTTTTGCAGATGTGGCTATTTGCTTTTGCATGTGCGCAACTGCACAGTGCATCAGTATTTGAAAATGCAGCCTGGCTCCTTCCTCTTGGTTATTGTACCTTGAGCACCCGCTAGAGGAATCTTCATGCTGAACCACTTCTGCTAAACCAGCGTCGGATGGAGAATTGACTGTCCCTTCTGGATACGTTTCACTCTTTCTCTGTAATCATTCTGCAGTGCCCAGATGCTGCAGTATTAGAGACGCTTTAGAAAGAGAAACAGAGAGAGCGATTCTGGAAGGGGGAGGCAAGAAAACAGCTCATAGGGGCTTCAGATCTTTGTGTTTTTCCAAGAGCATCACTCAGTGCCCTGGATAACAGGTCTGGCAGATCAGAATAATTCGTAACACTTACACAGTACTATGTGAATATTAACTAAAGCATCCTTACTACATCCCTCTGCAGCAGGGAAAAGAATGATCAGTATCCCTCTTTTATAGATGGGGAAACCGAGGCAGAGAATTGAAGTTAGTTTTCCAAAGCCACTCGGTGGCAGAGTCAGGATGGGAATACAGGCCTTCCTAACGCCCAGCCCTGAGCTTATTCCTCCAGATACTCTGTCTCCCATGGGCCAGGATGTCAGCCAGCCCAAAGCAAGGTGCAGAGGGGCTGATGGGAAGAGGTAGCATTTGCTGCTGCAGGGCAGGGTGAGGACAGGTGTTGACCCTCCACCTTAAAGCACAGAAGAGTCCCAAATTCCAGGTGCCCCCTGTGACTAGGACACAAGGCTTGGGGAAATCTCACCTCACCTGTGAACACTGACACCCAGGATCACTACGGTTTCACACAACATGCACCAGGAAAAGCATTTACCAGGCGGGTTGAGAGGGGCTGTGGCTAGTGGCAGGTTACATTCATTGTGCTCCTGACAAAATACCCTGGCAGGGATCAACAGACAAAGACAAGTCTCAAAAATTGCCATGAGGGCAAAGAAAGCGGGGGACTAGCCGGAGGGTCAGTTGTTAAAGGGTGGGGAGTAGGGTGCCAAGTGGAAGAGGGAATGGGAATCAGTCAGGGAATTGCATCTTCAAAGCTCTTACGTGACCAAGGATCCGTGCAGCGTCCTTGTGCGGTCGGTGTCATTATCCCCCAGGGGAGACTCGGACAATGAGGGGAAGTGACATGGTCTAGGCCACAGAGAGTTGGTGGCAGAGCCAGGAGGAGGAATGGTCCTGGCTCACAGATCAGCGAGGGCAGAGAAAAGCCAGGGAGGGCCAAGGGGGAAAAGGTTCAGGGCTGGGTCATTGGCTGCGGCCAAACCCCAGGCAGTACCCAAGGAGCGACGCAGGGAGGGAAGGTAGGGCAGAAGTCCACCTTTGTGCTCCCCACCCTCATCCTGCGGCCAGGATCGCACGGCTCCCCCCAGGGCCAGGTCAAGCAGTGGAAGGTAATTGTTTGATGGAATCAGGCTGGGTGTTGGGCTGGAAACTGGGCCCAGGTGGATGGTGAGGGCTAAATGCTGCCTCTTCTCGTGCGCCGATAGCGAGTTGGGGAAACCAGGGCCCAGCCACGGAAGAGGTGTTTATCCCAGCCCGTGGGGCTGCATTTGGGTTAGTTCTGCTCATTTTCAAATCCTTTTGGTGCCTGGCCTATGCAGTTACAGAACTGCCCATGGGGCAGCGCCTGGGAACCCAGGGAGGCAGATTATGCCAACGAGGCGACTGAAAAGGGTCCAGTCCTTCCCCTGAACCATGCCTGGAATCAGAGGACTAAGGCATCCAGGGCTTTGGTTTGGGTCTGCATGGAGAGGAGCTGCCAAAACCACGCGCTTCTCAGCTAATTAGCCTGTGGCAGCGGCTCCCGTCACCAAGGGCGGGCTGTGTGCTGACGGGAGGCAGCAGCACAGGGAAATATTGTGAGATGTTTACGCTGTGGATGCAGGGGACAAAAACATACAAGGCGAAAAGGGAGCAGGCTGTAATTAGCCAGGGAGACAGGCAGCGGGTGCCTCTGGCAGCTGAACTCACAGCTGGCAGGGGCGGCGCCAGGAGCTGGGCCTGGCTCAGCAGGACAAAGGGGTTGAGAAGCCCAAGCAGCTTATGGATTTGGAGGCGGGGAGTATGGTTAGACCTGGCCTATGTCACTCAGCAATGCAGCCTGCGCGTCAGTTAGGGAGCCACACGAACTCCTGTGCAGACCCCCCTTAGCAGAAATGCTGGTGTCAGGTGGGTTGGAACCGCATGCTGGGGCCTGCCTTCTCCACTGGCCACCTCTCCGGTTGTAGCGTGCTCCAGTTTATACGGAACCGGGGTGAGCCCCAAGCTTCTGGCAAGCTGCCAGGGCAGCCCTCAGCCAGGCAAAGTCTGTGCCAACAAAACAAGCCCTTCTGAGCCCTCGCCGCTGTGGGAAAGGGCTTCTCTGTAATCCTCGCATTGTGACCGTGCAGCTGAGCCGCTGCGGCATCGCACGATGCCTGCCAAAGCGTACAGCTGACGAGAGAGGAGAGTTGAGCAGGGGCCAGTGGTGGGAATCAGTGCTGATAGAAAGGAGCCCAGCCATCCTCATAGACCCAAAGCGTCGAGAGGGTGAGGGGAAGCGGGCCGGGTCCCAGAGACAAGACTTAATTACTTGTTGGCTGATTCTTTCATCAACAGCTGCGAAGCTTCCTGCATTAGTTGAGCACTGGTTTCCAGGAAGCCGGAGCGCTGACTGAGGCAGTGTGCAGAGAGGCTGTTTTTTATCCAGGAGAAAAGCAGGGGGAATGCAGACGGGCTGAAGCCTGTCTCTTATTGCACTCTTTCCACTGCGACTGGCTGCCTCCCCCAGAGCAGGTCGATGCCTTGGAGCCGGCACGCCCAGCGTGCTGCTTCGTCCCCTATTGGCCAGTGTGCCCTGTTTTCCTGTCCGAGGGGAAGGCAACATACATTGCAGGGAGGATGTTTACACTGGGTCCTGGGGTTTCCTGGGTTCCTAAGGAATCAAGACAGGTCGGTGCCTGGGGCGATGTGAGTTTCAAACGGCCAGGTTTGCAGTGCTGCGGGGGACAGGGCCCAGGGAGACATCTGCGAAACGCAAGCTGAAGAGCGAGCTCAGCACCAGTCATCTTGGGGTGGGATAGTTTTAGATTCATAGAGTCTAAGGCCAGAAGGGACCATTGTGATCATCTGGTCTGACCCCCTGTAGAACACAGGCCAGAGAACTGCCCCACAGTAACTCCGAGAGCAGATCTCTTTGAAAAACATCCAATCTTGATTTTAAAATGCTCAGTGATGGAGAGTTCACCACGACCCTTGGTAAATTGTTCCACTGGTGAATTACGCTCACCATTAAAAATGTACACCTTAGTGCCAGGCTGAATTTGTCTAGCTTCAACGGCCAACGACTGGATGGCGTTCGACCTTTCTCTGCTAGACTGAAGAGCCCATTATTAAATATTTGTTCCCCTTGTGGGTACTTACAGACTGTAGTCAAGTCACCCCTCAACCTTCTGTTCGTTAAGCTAAATTGATTGAGCTCCTTGACTCTACATGATTAGAAAACCTGCCTTGTAGTGATAATCATTCTCCTGATTCTTCTCTGAGCCCTCTCCAGTTTATCAGCATCCTTCTTGAACCACGGGCATCACGCCTGGGCACAGTATTCCAGCAGCGGTCGGGTCGCACCAGGGCCCAATACAGAGGTTGTGGGGTGGGAGGTGGCTGTGGACAGCAGCCCCCATTAATGGAACAACATGAAGGGCCTGTTCCCCTTGAAGCCATGGCAGAACCGCCCCTGATTTCAGTGGGAGCAGGTTTGGGCCTTCCCAGGGAGTGGGAGGAAGGAGTCAGGGAGAGAGACCCCAGGGATTGTGGGCTGGGCTTTGCCAGGGTTCTGAAAGGGGTACCGGGGAGAGCCAGGCCACTCACAATGGAGAAGAGACATATAATGGCACAGTGGCTTGGATGGTGCTTGTCAGACTGGCAGCCGTGTCGCCATCACCTACCCAGGCCTGCTCTCCGCCACTGAGGGGCAGAAGGCATTTTGATTTCTCCTGCCCAGGGGGCTGATCATTCTTGCCTGTGTTCCTTGCTCAGGAGAGCGTGACTTTTCTCTGCCAGGTTTTGGGAGGCCGTGCCAGTGTTGTGTAACCCAGGCCTAGGCACAAGGGGGGGGATTGCTGGCTAATAGGTGCACAGTTCCAGCAGTCTTTGCCCCCCAGGGAGCCACTCCACAGCTGGGAGAGGGCGCAGTCTTTCACACGCAGCTGCTGCAGAGCTCACAAGCGCATGCTCCGTCTCTGTATTAATGGAGCAGATCCTCCGCTGGTGCGAAGGGGCATATTGACTTCACTACAGCTCGGTCAATCGATGCCAGCGGAGGACCTGGCCTACCATTGCCAAAGCGCTGTGCTGTGGGAATGGAAAGCATGGTGATTATGCACCTATTCTGTCTCTCAAAAAGCTTTCAGGGGTTGCAATTTTCAGGCCATTGTTACTAAGAAGTTAGGAGATAATAGAGGACCCATTTCTCTGGGAATAACCTGGTATTTTTCTCGTCTGCTGTGCAAGGATAGGAGCATTCTGGGCTCGGTCTGGGCATTACGATGCAAAGCCCGAGGTGAATGCAGTGCTGTGGCTGGGCGCTGAAGCGCCCTCTGCGTTACAGCAGGGGCGTCAGGATTTTACTCTCCAGAAATCACAGCAAGGGAGGGTGCATGAGCAAACCTGGAGCCAAGCCCAGAACCGACTGGTGTAAACCAGCTTTTTTCCATTGCCTCTCAGGACGGGTCAGGATTCCTTCAAGCAGGTGGGGAAGAGACACCTGTGAGCAGGTCACTCTGTGCTCCTCCAGGTCAAGGAGTTCCAGGTCTGGCCCTGGGAGAGAGAGCTCCATGCCTGGCACGTAGCCAAGCACCTGTTAAAACAGCTGGTTACGGTGAGAGCTGTGTCAGCTGCAGCTCAAGCACATGCCTCTAGCTGCAGCTTCCACAGCACCGTTTAAAGCAAACAAGAGGAGAATCCAACATAGAAAAAGGGGTGAGGGGAGGGAGCAGATGCACCTTTGAAGCCTCTGAAATCCAGAGGGATGAAGCAAGGAAACTCAGCGCCACCGTGAAAGACGCAGGCAGGCACTGCGGGCGAGAGAAGGAGACTCACACAGATGGGGAAGAGCCATAGGCTGGGACTGAGGGTGGATTCAGCCAGCAGCAGCCCTGGCTGGCGAATCAGTTCTGGGAAGATAATTTGTCTGCTTGCTAAGGCCTCCTCTGGGTCTTGGCTTGTTGCTGGGGCGAGACAGAAGGTACCTGCTCCAGGCGGAGTGGGATCCGTGACTTATTGCTGCCGTTTGCACTGGGGGCGTCACTGGGGTTGTAATGGATGTCAGATGCACAGCTCTGTGCAAGAGGGGAAGGGGAAGCCTGGCTCGTCCGAGCTCCTCCCAGAATATCTAGTTCTTACATTATACCCTCTTCTTCTGCCCTCACTGACCCCCATTTTACACCGTCAGAGCCACTCCTCATTTACACCAGAGAATCAAGCCCCATCAGTCATGTTATCACTTCTGTCCAGCCCAGTGTACTTGGTGCCTCTCCCCATCCAACCCATTGAGCCTCGGACTGTGCTCTTCCCATGCGACCCGATAATCCAGCTCATCCAAGAGATACTTCCCTCCGGTTTGGCCCGGGTGCATCCCTCCCAGACAGCTCAGTGTGCCTGGCCCTAGCCTGCGTCTGATGATCAGTTCGGGCAAACATTTAAATCTGCGGCCCAGCCAAATGCCCAGCATTGCTGAAAGACTCAAAGAATGTCAATAAATGCCTCCTCCTCCTCTGTGTTTGAGTCCAGCCCTAGATGAGATTTTACACAGCATCCCCAGGCCAGAGCAAATCCTCTGCATGCGAAGAACATTTTCCTCCCTTTGACAAACAAGAGTAAGTGTCGAGTAGGGACTAATTCTGGCAGGCCTTTTCCAGCTCATATTTCTGTGACGCATCAGAGAGTATCCCAGAGTCCCGTGTGCCCTTTGAGTGTTATGTAGCCATTAATGCACATTTATATACATCTGCTCATGGGGGATTGTTATAGACTGAAGCACATGGGAGAACAGCATCAGCTCTGGAATATGGAGCAGGGCTATAGAGGTGGATTACTGCTAGCTCTAAGAACACTGTGGCGGTCCTGCCTCCTGCGGGTTGCATTTCTCTGCATCCCCATTGTGTCCTCTGAACAGCTTTGCAACGAGGGGTGCACAGGCCCTGAGAACAGGTTTGCAGAGGGGCGGTGCTAGAAATGGTTTGTTTATTCTTAGGTCCCAAGTCAGCAAGGCGCCTATGAAGCATACGAATAGTCCCATTGACTCCAGCGGGGCTACTCGTGTGCTCCAAGTTAGATCCATCGGGGCCCGGTGGTGGGGAAATTGCTCCACAGCTGGTGACTCCAAGGACAGCCCTGAGGCTTGGGAGCCCTCTGCACTTGATTAGGGACCCAGCAAACCCACAGATACAGAGCTGTGCAGACCTGTCCATTTGTTAAGGGTTGTCACCACAGTTATGTCTAATGTGCTTTTGTAAAGCAGAATCTGAGATGCAAGGATTTGAAGTTAATTAAAGTCACTTTAGAACCTGATTATTGGACATCCTCCCCCCAGCCAAAACCCATCATCCCCACGGAGTTCTGTGCAGTGACCCAGCAAGCCTGTGGCTAGGGCTGGCCAGGAGGGCAAGATATCTAGTAAGGGAAGTTCCGTCCAAGGAAATGTTACTTGGGTTCAGTTTCCAAGCCCCCTCCCCTCCCTGTGTCCATCTTTCTAACGAGCTCCCTCTCCTTAGCCTGAAGACCAGCCTGCAGAAGAAGCTGAGCCAGGACTCCATGGATTTATCAGGGATTCCCCTGACCATGCGGGATGTCCACCGCATGGCCTATTACCTACAGAATAACGGGGACAATCTCACTGCGGTGGACCTGAGCTTCACCGAGATGACCGACGACATGGTGCGCCTGCTCCTGCCCTTTTTCTGGGCGCTGCCCAAACTCACTCACCTTTCCCTCAGCGGCAACCGGCTGACCCGAGCCACCATGAAGGAGCTGACGGACACCATGAAGGACATGAACAAGTTCCCGTGCTTGGCCTGGATAGACCTCGGCAACAACGTGGACGTCTCCTCCATGCCCCAGCCTTTGCTGGTGGGCCTACGCAAGCGCCTCAGCCAGCAGACCACGCTGCCCACCATCTACGAGTCCCTCGACTGCGATGCCGAGCTGCCCGGCGGCCACGAGGCCAGCCGCCAGGAGGGGGAGGGGCGTGTGGCTGAAGACAAGGACACCCCATGTGACTTCCCCCAGCAGTGCTGCGAGAGGTGATTCGGCAGCAGGCCTTAGCTGTCGGACAGACGCCGTGGCAAGGCGAGCTCGGAGTACAAACACAATGCAGAAGGCCAGCTTCACCGGCTTCCTCTGGCGCTTCTCTTGCCTTCAATGACATCCCAGACTTGCCGTGTTCTCAGTGAAAGCCTGCCTCCCCCCCCCCCACAGCCAAACCGATCACCCCCATTCCAAACAGGAAGCTGATACTCACAGTGAACCTGGCCTCGGAGCAGGAGCTCATTGGAAGATGGGAACTGAGCTGTAGGATTCGGCATATTCCCCAGAGGCTATTGAGGAGAGCAGTGGGGGAGGAAAAACCTAAACAAAAAGCAACGTCTCCTCCTAGGTTATTTCCTGTCTTCCTTTTCCTCCTTGTCCTGTCATTGCTGGGGCCTGAGACCTGGAGTTGTGAGGTGGGAGCTGCCCCAAGGGTCGAGGGTCTGTCGGGCTTTGCTGAATGCATCAGAGACTGGAGTCAGAGCCCAGCAGAGCGTGTCTTCCCCTTGAGCCTGGCTCAATATGTTTTTTTCATTGTGTGATTTGTATTAATGTCCAAACAAAGGGAATTGGAATCAGAGGCCCAACAGTGTGCAGGCCGGGGAGGACACGTGACATGGAATTGCAGTGTCAGGATATTTAGGGGCAGGGTACGTGTGTGCATTGGTGGGGGCGTTGATTGGGGGGGGCAGGGGACAAAGGGAGGGAATAGGCATTCCGTGTGGATTAACATGATCGGTTTTACAAACTGTGCTTTTGTACAAAACCAACAAATCAAAACCAAAAGACAGGAGGGGGGAAAAGCTCACAGAAAAGTCCATTATGGTGGGAGCTAAGGGGCGAGATGTGGCAAAGCCGCTGGGCCCAGCCCAAACTGCAGCAGAACTTTGGGTTGCTCCTTGTTAGACATGCCGTGCATCTGACCATCTGTACCCAGGGTTTCTTAATATTATAGATATGATGGGAACGGTCGAGTCACCATTACTAACACCATCCAGGAAACCCAACCAGCGATGCAAGATTCCCAGTGTTTTCCACATTGTCATGCTGTATGTGAACACAATAAACGGTTCTCTTGGACATGAGAGTAAAGCACGAACGCCGTGTGTGAGCGACTGGGTTATTTGTGCCTCTAGCTAGCAGTGCACTGGCTGCAAAATATAGCCCAGTGGTCCTGGCGCAGTGCCCAGGAGAGGCCCTGGTGGGCACTGCTTACATGAATAGCACCAGTGCAATTCTCTCAGCACACTGCAGCACTTTGGTTCATACTACGGGAGAACCCAGATGCCCTGATCAGGCCTAGGGCCCCATTGTGCAAGATCCTAGTCTCTTTTCTGAACCACTAGACACCACCACCTCTGTTAACATCATGGAACTAATCTACAAGCTCATCTTTCATAGACCTTGAATGGCCTTTCAGCTTGTGTATGCCAGTTTATTGTAACTCAGCATCATTTGTGCGTCAACCAATTTTCTCAAACCTCAAAAGTAGTCATAGGCATCCAAGTGTAGAGACTTAATGCTCATCACCCAGAAGTGTAACCAGAATCTAATGATCTCTTAGATTTTGTATCTATGTCCTTAAAGCAGGCTAACGGGAGTCTATCAGGGCTGTTGATACCAGCTCGTTCGGCTGCCTGCACAGAATCAGCATTCTGGAACACAGCAATTATCCACTTACGCTAATTCCTCTCTCCCAGAAGTAGCTACTTAAAGTTCCAGGAGAAGGTGCGTAAAGTCCTCTAACCGTGCAATGCTGTGCCAGAGGAGAAATTTCCTCCTGATTCTAGTTGGGTCTTATACTATGACCCAGGAAATCCATGGCGGCAGCTAGCAGGCCCAATAGTTAGAGATACTCACACCTCAGTCTGAGCTGGGTCAGAGCGATGTTCGCTCATAGACATGCACTTGGTTGCTCAGTCAGAGAAATCTGGTGTCTGCCTCTGGTGATCTGGTTGGCCAGCCTGCATACCGGTGATAGCAAAATAGAGAGGGAGGCTAATGGCTCAGTAAAGATACAGGGCCATATCTTTAGGGGGCTCTGGGGCCCACTGCAACAGGGCCTCACAAACTGCTCAGACCCACTTCCTTCTTGTGGGCAGGCTCCATTTTATTCCAAACCCATCCACCAACATCCATCCAGTGCCACATCACAGCTCTAACCTCTACTTCTTTCAGCCCCTCTTTGCTAGGGCCCTCAGAGGAAAGGCACTTGGGCAGGCACAGCTCCTGCTCACTCTTCATTCCAGCTCACCTAGCCCTGTCCTCTTCCTCTGTAACACCTCCTTCCAGGCAGGCTGGTCAGTCGGGGGCTAATTAGCTCCTTACCTCCCCAGCCTCTCCTGATTAGCTAATTAGTCAATCAGCCACTACTCAGGGAACTAATTGAGGCAATAGTGATCTGAGTGCTGGCCCAGCTGTCAGATCTCTGCCCTCTGTCACACTGGTCGGGGGGAGGGTGACTCTCAGCAGAGGCTGGTGTCTTCTGGAAGGGAAGCAGATAGCCAAGGAATAACCTGGGTGGGGTCTGTGTAACCCAGCGGCACCCCTGTGGGATTGAGCACACTGGGCAAATTCCTGAGCTCTGTTACACCAGTGTAGCCTCATCCACTGATGCCAGCAGAGTCCCTCTGGATTTACAGTGCTGTGGCTGAGAGCAAAAGCACCGACCAGGTCAGGAGGACAGGAGAGAGCATGCCCCTCAAGAACACCCCCAGGAGCCCTAGGAACGGGTAGCAGTGCAAAGCCAGGTAAAGTCGTGCTCAGAGCTGGAGGGGAGAGAGGAGCTTACGAGAGCAGGATACCAAAGAAGTAACAAAGTTGCAAATAAGATTTTAGCAACCTACCAAATTGTGTTTGGGTTCGGGCCAGGTGAAAGCCGGCTCTTCTTGGATCCAGAGCAGCTGGCCCATGTCTGCTGAGCCAAACTGGCGAATCCCGTCTCGAGGATGCCCTCCCTTTTGCACCTTCCCCCCTAGCCCCAGGCGATGCAATTTTCAGTTTAGAAAGCTGTAGGTGGTCTCACATTGTCTAGGCTGTCAGATCCTTGGCATAGGCCCATGCTGTAAAGCACCATACACCTGTGGCTCTGTAGAAATAATGAGTAACTATTTCCAAGAGGTAAGAACGCAGTGAGCAGCTGGAAGCACCTGCTTGTACGATTTATTTTTATACACTGTACTTCAGAATGGAACCTGTCCAGGTATTTTTCCTACATTGAAAAGGTTATTTATTTATACTCATTCTTCATAGCAAGTAGTTGTGAGGTATCTGTTTTTCTCCCCGGGCAGGTGTGCTGCTTTTTTATTGTAGGGTTGCTTCTAAAGGCGCCAATTCTACTTCCATTTGTTTCTTTGTATAATGAACAAGGGAGAAAGAAACTAATTGGTTTTGGATGCCACCTCCCTTCCTGCTCCAGCCAATCACACACATTTAACAGATATAAGAAGGAAAGTCTAGTCTGACTCTCACAATCTTGACTGTATCCTCTTGTCATTGTACTATACTGGTGGCAGCACAGCCATTGACGGCAGCTGCTTGGGACCCCAGCAATCTGAGCTCTGTCTAGGGAGTAAGGGATGATTCTTAACAGACAAATGGAATTTGTTTTTCTCTGTGATAAAACCAAATATTTGCTCCTTGGGAGAGAACTGATAGGCCAGGCTGATGCTGCATGGAGCTAGGTAGCTATTAAAAATACACTCTGTGCTTTATTAGCCAGGCCAGCCCTTTGGAAAATCAGAAATGCATCAAACATCCTGACTGAAGTGTGAGTCACTGAGGGATATTTTAGTGAACTATTTTGTTCTCCTTCAGGAAACTCAGAAAGGGAAACTTGCAACAAGAGAGACTTAGAACGTGTCTCCTAATATCTAACCTAATTATAAAGGATAGCTAAGGGCTTGACCAGGTTACCTAGGGAGGTCGTGGATTCCCCAGCATTTGGACGTTTTTAAGAAGAGGCTAGACAAACCCCTCCAGGTATGCTTGGTCCTCAGCACACAGTCTGGACTAGATGATCTCTCACAGACCCTTCTAGCCCTACATTTCCATGAGTCTATGAAACTGGATCAGATTCTGATCTCAGTTATGCTTGTGTAAATCCTCACTATGGCATTGTATGTTCACATGACACCCAGCTCTTGTATGTGTCATGGGGCTAGTGGAGAAAAAGTGCCTTGTGGCCCACAGAGAGGGAAGAGGCCTGTTGCAGCCAGTAATCCACCCAGTCACTTCTCCGTTTAGACAGCATTGTTCCTTCCAATCCCTTTCTATTGCTTTGCCCATGCCTAGTTTCAGTGTCCTGCTGCCAACTAAACAGGGGGGTGGATACTGCAGTGATGGGAGGCATATGAGACCCTAGATTGATTGAAACCACATGGGCCAAATTCATGCCTGGCGTAACTCCACTAAAGTCCATGGAGTCACACACAGATGGGAGAGGCAGGGAAGAGACAAACCAGCTTCATCTCCCTTTTCTGGCCCAACAGATCGGCTTCCTGGCAGGAATATGGGAGCCATGCTAACCCTACTTCCTTGCCATGCATGACTGTTCTCTCTGAAACCCCACCTGTTTTCACAGAGGCCAGTGCCAGTTTGCTGCCATTTCTGAAGCAATTCTAGTTCTACACTTCACCATCCCTTCCATTTTGGGAAGGGCAGTGATGCCCTTTGTCCTACACCAGTTGCCTCCTTTTTTGTGCATTGCAGCGGCTGGAGATTCAGCCCAAGGGCTGTCAAGAATTCACAGAGGACATCACAGCACGTACCAGGCCTTGAGAGGGGAGGGGATAATAGGAGTGGAGGAGAGCACATCTGAGTACTTGGTGGAGTTCAGCTGGAATCTGGATGGCTGCTGCTCCTTGAAGACAGATGACCCCTTCACACCCACCAAAACATGGACTTTGTCTGGGTGGCTTCCGTTCCAAGCTCTGCCTTTGACCTGCTATGTCATCTGGGGCAAGTCACTTTCCCTCTCTGTGTCTCCGTTCCCCTTCCACCATTATCCTGCCTGTGTAGACTATACTCGCTTTGGGGCAGGACCTGTCTCATGCTATATGTCTGTTCAGTGCTTAACACAACAGGATTCTGATCTCAGGAAGCCCTCTTGGCTCTACTGTAATACAAATAAAATAATCGGTCCATGGCTCTCATCACTAGTAATGCACAGTTCATAGACTGTGGCACACTTTCTGTGTAATAGATATTTATAGCCACAATACAAAAAAATATTACCAAGGGACAAAATGTAGCCAATTGTGAAACAATGACATGATTTAAATAGATTCCACTGACTGTAAAGTAGGGCTGTGAGCACAGTCTAGAATTAGTATATGGTTTTCCACAGGTTTTATAAAGTCCCAGAGTGCCAGCAATTGGGCTGAAGTAAAGCATGGTTACCTACCCTGTGGTTCTTCAAGATGATGCAGTCCAGGCAGATGCCAGCACGTACCCTCCATTCCCACTTCTCAGAGCCCTTAGCTACCACAGACATCAAATTGCAAAGGAATTGAGGATATGTCTACGCTACAGCAGCAAAGATGTGTCCTGCGTCCATGGAAGGGGTTATGACATTGTAGTTAATCCACCTCTCCAAAAGGCAGTAGCTAGGTTGACAGAAGATTAGGATTAGGTTGACAGTGGGGATTAGGCTGACCTAACTATCCTGCACAGAGTGCAGAATTTCTCACAACCATGAGTGAGGTAGCTAGGTTGGTCTAATTTTTAGGTGTAGACTAGGCCTCAGGGAGGGGTGTAACTGCTCCATCCTTTACGCCCTTGTCTAGGAGCCTCAAGAGGCAAAGGGCAAATGTGTGGCCCCAACTGGGCATTGCTATTCAAAAGTCTCCGGTCTTGCACATCTAGTGTGGAATCCACAGTGACACATACTCCAAGACGATCAGATCTGATTTTCCCCTGGTATTTCAGTCCTCTAATTAATGCTGTGAATGATCTGTTTGCCTGAGGCAGAATATATTCCAAAGATACATCACCGTTTAAAGGATAATTGCCAAAGAATGGTTCAGGGTTTGGAAGGGGGAATCTTTCCAAGCCCCAGCTCAGGCACAAGCTTCTCCTTCACAGCATCACAGTGTGACACTGGAAGCCTCAAACTAGCACTTGCAGTGGATGCCGAAAATAGGAATTTGGGAGCTTGAGTCCTAAACTAGACAGAGAATTTGAAAACTGAGCTTCTTAATTTAACCGTTGGTAACTGGAACAAAATCTAGTCGGCAACATTTCAATCTCTTAAGTAATCAGATATCCAGGCTTCATTGGTATTTTCCCCCATTTGTCTGTGTACCAGTGCAATAGCAATATGGGATGAAGGGATCTATTATCCTGTCTCCAACAGAACAAAGACATTTAACATGTAGGGGTCAGATCCATGCTACCAACTGACTCCTCTGTCTATTGGGAAACATACAGAGGGGAGAAGAAATGTGACAGGGCAGCCTGCCATTATATATAGTAACTGAGGAGGGAGGCAGAGAGTCACTCATAATAAGTTAAGGATGGAAGAGACAGAAAAAACATCCAGTCCATCCTTCTGCCAGGGCAGAACTCTTCCCCTGCCATGACATTTGCCAGTGCTGTGTCTAGTCCAGAGAGCAATGAAGGCCTCCAGCACTTGCAAGCCATGCAAATAGGCTTTCACCGATTCCCCTGGAAGCCTAAGCCACAGCCTAAATACATTGCACAATCTAGGCTTTTTTCCTGCTATTTACCCTACGTTTCCCTTTCACCCTTAGATTATTTAGGGTGGAACATGCAGGCATAACTCTCTCAATGATTCATGTTTACACCATCCCAATATTTCTATATGCTTCAATTTCCTGCTCTTCACCGCTGCTATGCTTCCGCTTTTCCATTGTATTGCATATTCAGACTTTGTGAATCTCCTGAGTGCATTGGAGTAGAACCATGGCAAATTTAGTCCATTAACTAATTATATGCATAAGAAAAATAAAGCAACACATTCCAACAGATACCTAGAAAAGGCCCCACCTCCCCACACATCTATTGCCTTTCTTTCCAAACGCCTACGTCCTTCCAGCACGCCCAAATCCATTCACTAGCAAGATGCAAATAAACAAAACTCAGCTCTGAGTGACACCGCTACATCCTAAACTGGACTGGACTGAGTCCTATCTACCTTAGGCCATGTCTACATGTACCGCGCTGCAGCGTGTGGTGGAGATGCTCTATGCAGACAAGAGAGAGCTCTCCCGTTGGCACAGCAAAACCACCTCTGCGAGCGGCAGAAGCTCTCCCACCGACAGCACCGTGCACATGAGCTCTTATGTTGGCGTAACTTAAGTCGTTCAGAGGGGTGGTTTATTCACACACACCCTGAGCGACATAAATTATGCTGGCATAAACTGTAGTATAAACGTAGCCTGAGATACTTCTCTGACCCTTGCTATGGTAGCACTGGAAGACATGTGGTTGTTAATGTATTTAGCCTCACAACACCCTTGTGGGACGGGGCGGTGCTATTAGCCCCGTTTTTCAGTGCATCCACAGTGACTTGCCTAAGGTCCCACAGGAAGCCTGGGGCCAAGGAGAGTCTTGAATGCAGGTCTCCCAAGTCCCAGGTTAGTGCCCTAACCACTGGCTAGTCCTTCCTCATTCTAGTGAGCTGCTGGATTCAGTTATAATCAGGACCATTGCTAGTCTTACAGGTGCTATTTCCTCTGCCCTCACCTCCAAACCAAAGACCTAACTAAGTTAGCCAAAGTTTCAGGAGTGCTCAGCTAGGCGGGAAGGGGAAGGAAGGTAATTGGTTTGCACCCATCTCTACGAAGAACCTACTCATCTCTCTCCAACCGTTCTTCTTTACCCACTGGAACTGCTGGCATTTTCATCTCTCACTCTCATGCTTTGTGAATCAACTATTAAAAAGCATGACGGGAAACAGCCTAAACAAGCTCCTTTTTGCATGAGCCAAACAACACTGAAGGAGTCATTTAATTCCATCTGTTCAGAGACTCAATTGTAGCCCTCACTGTGTTACATTAAACACACACACACTCTGAGACCACCACATTCCCTCCCAGCCACCTGGCCTTCCAATGGAAACACACCTGTACGTTCAGAGAACTGCTAGCCAGGGTATCAACTGCAGAGCAGCTGCTTCTTTTGGGGAAGCCCCCATGTCTCTGCTCAGTGGAAGCCAGAACACCAGGGGAAGGCCTGGCTCCAAGTGTTTTACCTCAAAAAGGAGGGTGCTGCGAAAGTTTGGAGCCTGAACGTCAGTGATTGAAACCAAGCTTTCTAAAGACTAAAGGGACTTTAGACTTGGCATATGCAACTGCGCAAATCATTTCAGGCCGTGTTGCACCTGCCCATTGCTATTGTGCTTTACTCAGCCCTACAGGTATATAGCAGATGCCAAAGCATGCATGGACAGGGTGCTACTTTGCAGCACCGGGGCTCCTGGCTAGTTACAATATTGGCACTAGCAGCACCTACCCTCTAAAGCAACTTCACATTTTCATGGCTAGTCAGTACAGCTCCTCGAAGGAGGCATAAGCAGGATGTGTCAGGGCAGAAAACCAGATGCGTGGGGAAGATCCCAGCACTGAGGAGGCTGTTGTGTTTGCCATATCCCCCCCCTACACATTTCTGCAACTGGGGCTTGAACCAGAGCTCAGGGGCCTTTGGCTGTAACAACACTAAGTGAGCTACAGCTGCAGTACGTGAACTAGAAGGGAGCTCTGTTCCAGACAACCCAGAAGGGACAAATCAGTCCTATCCCCGACTCCCTCCGAGGCCCCTTCTGCCTCAGTTGCCTTCTCTGTAAAAGGGGGATAATTGTACCTGGTTATGTCACAGGGGCATCGTAGGAGGATTAGTTAGATAGTTAACTGTTGTTCAGTTTCTTTTATATGGTATCCTTCAGACATTAGCTGACTGTGAGCTGATGGCTGGACCTGGCAGAGAGAACTTGGTTAACTGCACAGCTCTTCTAAGAGCACGAGACCCCCCGAAGAAGGGGCCTGTGTACCTGTGATGCAGCTGAAAAGCAAGTTATGGCAAACAAACAAAAGAAACCAAAACACAGTTCCCACACCCCTCCCTTGGACTGATGTGTAAGGAAAAGAAACAACAGCTGGTTGGCCTGCAGGTTATATTGGATTCTGAAATGCTAAGTTAATTTCACAATGAGCAAACCTCAAAAGGTCTGGAGAAGCCTCCGAGTATCTCTGCATCATCATCTAAGGGGCTCAAACGTTTTGGGGGCCACTAGGTGTAAATTGCTAGTAAGGTGGCCTTGATCGAAGCTGGATTGAACTCAGATATTCTAACATCTACTGGCCACCACGACCCCTGGAAGGGCACTCAACCCCCATCTACGTCCCTAGCAGCAAAGGACAAGGTGCCAGGAAATGCAGCAGGCACCTAAATCTCTAGGAAGCGGCCAGTGCTCACTCTCTGCCAGGACACCTCTTCTCTTTTGAATGCTTTAAAGCATTCAACACACTTCAAATCAGAAAAGTATTGGTGCAAGAAGTGGCCTAAGTTCCCTTTCTGGAAGACTGCCTGCTTCTGCTACAATGCTGGCCGGTCGTGTGAGTAGTTTATGCCTAGGAACCAGCAGACCTCTTGAATGAAAGGCTATAAATCAACTAATCCTCTGATCAGTCTTCAATTTCATCTGGTTAGAGTAATGTTCATAGTGCTCATCACCATGGTATCTGAGCAGCTTGCAATCTTTGGTGTATTTATCCTCAACAGCCTCAGGAGGGAGGGCAGTGCTGTCATCCCCATTTCACAGATGGGGAATGAAGTACAGTGACACGTGACTCACCTAAGGTCACACAAGAAGTCTATGACAGAGGCAGGGCTAGAACGCCGATCTCCTGATTTCTAGTCTTGCATCTTTCCCACAAGACTATCCTTCTATTTACCCCCTTTCCAGCCTCTCCCAGGTAAGAGACAGAAATCCTTCACTAGCAGAACAGGACTGGATCAAACAGTAGCCAGCACCTAGTTCATATCCAGCTACCCCTGGAATCTCTTTCACAACATTTACTCTTTCCTTTTTTCACTTACTAACAATTTTCAAAACTAAGGGAGATAAAGGCCAAAAGAGGTAAGGCAATAAATCAAAGGAAGAGCAGATCTGATGTATATTAACAAAACTGACCAACAAGGAAGATTAATGTCTGTTCCCAGGGAACTTGACTAATCAGACCAAGTGGCAAGAAGAGGTAAGTAAAGCTACAAGAGAAGCAACAGACCCCTTTAAAAAACTGAGCTTTAGAGAGACTAATCATAGACATCCAGCAAGGTGTCAGCCCTAACAGGCCTCTGACAGGCAGCCTACTCTAGAATGGGGGCCTTCATTCCAACCACGATGCTAGCAACGAATGCTCAATGCTGTAAATGACCACGGCTGCGAAGTCAGGGTCTTGGTGCTAAGTAGTGTTATAGTGTTGATCCAGTGGTTAGGGCACTAGCCTGGGACTCATGAGACTGGAGTTCAATTCCCTGCTCTGCCACTGTCTTCCTGTGACACCTCGGGCAAGTCATCTCATCTCTCTGTGCCTCAGTTCTCCATGTCTAAGAAGAGGATCATAGTATTTCTCTGCCTCACAGGGGCTTTGAGAGAGAATCTGTAAAAGGTGGTGAGATGGCATAATGGGGCCATAAGAGTATGACACAAAATAATCTGTTAGACGTTATAACACCACCATCAAATTGGCCTACACAACCAGTCTGGACACAGACCGATATTAAAAATGCGTGCTTGTATCTCCTCAGGAAACACTGACTTTCCTATAACGTGCCCTTTGCCATGCCACCATACAGCCTCTCTGACCCTCACTTTCACTGGGGTTAGGTGGAATCAAATAAATCTTTACTGAAGATTGCAAAACTTCTGAGCAGGGACTGTCTTTTTCCATTTGTAGACAGCATGTAGCACATTGCGGGTGCTACTAAAATACAAATAATAAATAAAGGCTTGATCTGCGCCAACTTAACTCATTGCTGTAGCAGGCATTGGTATAGACAGACAAAACCATCAGGACCCGTGCAAATCACAGCTTATAGTGGTTTATCTGTTGACACTGGAGGTTTGCATTGGTGCAGCTACACCAGAGTCTGGCTACTGAGCTGAAACCAGGCGAAATCATCACTGCAGACAATGTTTTGAGCCCCAAGGCAAGGTAAAGTGAAAAAAACGGTAATTAAATGCTCAGGGCAAGCAATCCAATAACAGCAGCAGGAGCAGCAGCAGCAAAGTGCTCTCCTGTGATTCTCTTCGCTTCCCTCAACACACACATACAACTTACAAAACCCCTTTATCAGCCAGGGCTGCAAAATTCGCCATCTGATTACTGATGCTGGAAACCTCCACTCTTCATGGAGTCCTATTTGAGAACACTTCTGCTGAGCAGAAGGCTGCACAATACCAGCTTGTGCAAGGATTTGGCCATGAGCCAGGGCTAATAATCGGTCTGCAGCAGGAACAGCCAATTAATACACAAAAATAAAGACTTCTCTCATTAGAATGTAAAAAGCAGGTAGACAAAAAACCCTGAACGTCACGCACAACATACCCTCCTCAGCTTCCATGTCAGAGACGCTCTAGTCTTCTCTGCTAATTCTAGCCATCAGTAAAAGGCTGGGATTGGATTTTCCTTTTAATAAAGAAAACCAAGTCGAGTTAAATGCAGCTGATTGAGGCCATCTACGCTACCAAACGCTCTTGTGTTGCAGGACCAGATGACAAGATAACTGAGACAGTTAAAATACAGTTTGGTCTGGCTGAGTAGGCAAGACCCACTGATATTTTGGCGGTGCCATCTACTAGCATGTTGTGACCGATCCCATGATACAGTAGCTATGCATAGCAGGGGTAGGGACCAGGATGGATTCCTAAAGAAAGCACCGGAGGTTTTGGAGCCACATCCCTGTGCTATCAAGGATATTACAGGAGCGGGGAGAGGTTTAAAGACGCTGTGCATTGTCCCACAGCCATCCAAGTCTGTATGTAAGCCAGAGGCTACCACCAACCGGGAAGTAGTTTTTACACTGGGGTGTATCATTAGACTAACAAAACAGATGTGGTAGCTTGCCACCCATTCCCTGCTGCCTCCTCCCAGACATAGCAAAATGCTTCTCATTGTGCCCAGTGAAGAACACACACAGTGGAGAGAAGTACATTTGTGGAGCAGGACTGAGTACAAGTGCGGCAGGGTGTTGTAAGATTCAGGATCATACAGAGACTATGACTTTCAGGCGGGGGTGTGCACGTTGAGAGGAGGGCTGTGTGTATGGAAGGGAGTGGGAAAGGAATGAGACATGCACAGTTTTGAGAGCACTAGGCTGTAAAATGGCCAGAAGAGAGTGAAAATTCCCTTCAGAGCAATCAGCCTCAGCAGTGCTGCTTTGAGGTTGACTTGCAGCTGGCCCACATCTGGGTCAATGAGGAAGAAACATCAAGTTCTTTGCAAAAGTTGCATTGAAAATCCCCCACCATGCTCTTTGTTGTTCAAAACCTGCATCATTTCTGCCCCAGGGCAGAGCCCCCTATTTGATTCTAGAAGCCTGGATGAGTTTCTGCTCAAGCTTCCTCCCCACACCACCTCATATCCAGCTGCAGCTGCCAATGTTGCAGCCTCTATGGCCCACAGATTGATACGTCAGTATAATCCATATGGGCTCATCCTTTTAGTACCAGCCATGTTGAAACTTCATACCAATAATATGGCCTATTCCTGTCATCAGCAATTATGTGGGGAATTTACTCGGAGCCTATGGAACAGGAAAACTTCCATCAGCCAGCACTGATGAAAAGCCACTGACAACTGTAAGAATGAAAAGAAATACAAAAGCCTGAGATGAAAGCAAGGGAGACTAAAATACTGCTCAGCAATCCTACCTATAGCATAAAACCCTCATGTGAATCTCATCATTTAATTCTGTCAAGTTACTGAACCAGAAAAACATGCACTAAATGCCAGAGCACACATGCCTGGGGAAGAGAGCCTGCCCATGAGTCAGGTAACACAGCATCTGGAGGTCAAACAAACAGCAGCTTCAGAGACAAGCTGTGCTTAGGGATGTCCAGGGCTCACTCCCTCTAGCGCTCTTCTGGAAAGCCAAGTGGTTAGCATGCTCGAGTTTCTAATGGACTTCACGGGCTTTGGAGGAGCAAGCTTAATCCTTATTTAGGATAAGGTTTGCTAAGTTTTTATGGGAAAATATTTTCTCTTTCTGTGCATACGGTGAGGTGGAAGGAGAACACAGAAAGTAAGAATGGGAGTGTACTTGTATTTCTTTAAGGGGAGAGGGCTACGAAGTTTAACAGAGATCTCAATCCTGCTATAATCCATTATTGATGACCTTACTTTTTAGGATGGCTTTTAGTAAATAGTACAAGCTGCCACATTCACAGTTGGGGGAAAAAGTACCAACCTGTATTTTTTAAATTATTACTTAAAAAATGGTTTGACCTGAGAACACATTTATTCTGGCAATCCAGAGAGCTTATCCTGGGTTAGTGTCCTAGAATACTTCGCAATTTGTTCAAGCAGAAACCAAAATATTTTTTTTTATTACTCTAGAAAAGTTTAATACACCAAACCATACTTATTGGATGTGGTTAAAGCTGCTCCACTCCACTACTTTACCTACAACGTCACACACTTATAAGAAGACATCTTTGTTAGACATGTATGTTAACCTCCCGTCCAAGCATGCTTTTCAAAAGCACTAGGTTAGCATGCAAACTAGATCTGGTAGATGTTTTCAAGTTTTCAATTAAAGTTGTAGAGCCGGTCAACATTTGTCCCACAAAAAAAGTTTCACCATTTTCCAACCAGCTCTAGTTTAAACTCTTTCCACACAGGCCAGCCAAGCTGTTTTTATAAACAGGTTCTGCTGTAATTATATGCATTTAAACAGCTCTGTGGCCAGTGAAGATGAGGTCTAGATGCAAGACCAGAGGGAAAAGAACAGGTGAAACTGAATTACTGGGTGAAGTCTCAAGAGAAGATACCTGCACCCACTCACTAGCCCTGCAGAGGTCTGAGGCTCCTGACTCACATACAGGGGTTCTTCGGTTCACCTGATGCTGAGATGGAATTTCTGAAATTCAACCTTGTTTTCTGGATGGAGACTCTATCGTGTTTATAGATTTGAGCTCAGAAAAATCCATTCCTTGCTTTTCTTTTTTTTTTTTTTTTAAATGTAGATTAGATTAGGAGAGATAGATACACACACTGCGCTGGATTCCTCGCTTGTTTGGCTTTTTTGACCACAGAGCCACCTAGTGGATGGCCAATGATGAACTACATTGCCATTAACAAGATACGCAGTAGCACGTACATCATCACACCTTTATCTACGAAAGACTTCAGTGCCTAATTAACCCTCTGATTTCCTATCAGTGACTTTAACATCTCTGCTGATCAATGAAACATACTCTAGGCTTGGATGAGGGCTCAGGAAGGTCCCAATCTGTCCCTACTCTTTAATACCTTTATTGGATTTTCCTTTTGGCCTTTTATGTTGTTGCTGTTCCCCAACAACCTCCTGCAAATCATCAACTTCGCCACCCATGATCTGCCCCCCAACTTGAGCTCTTCCTAGAATCACAGCACAAAACTTTCTTCAGACAACTTAAAACCAAGAAACTTGTTACAAGGCAATCCTGAGAAGTTGCATTTTGAGCATGTCAGGCCAGACCGTTGGGGATATCTACCAGAGTCCCAAATATTTTTGCCTAAAGGAGCTGCTGCAAGTCATAAAGGCTGGGAGCCCCAATGGAAACTTAGCTGTTGTCACAAAGCTGTCCTTGATATTCCCCTCTCCTTTCCTTAAGATGCTTCAACCTCAGCTGAACTATTTAAAAACAAAATGTAAAGCGAGAGGCCCTTTCACCTCTAACTCCATCTTTCATTCCAAGGGTCACTCAGCACCCAACATGCTGAGCCTGCTTTCAAAAAAACCAGTCAGTCAGTGCCCACCCTCCAACTGACTTCCCTTTTCTAAGGCTGTCACTCTGGCACCATTTAAAAGTGCTAAATTCATCAGAAAGGAAGGGGAGCAAAATTTTGATTGGCAGAGAAAACGTACAGGCCTTTGAGATTCTTTGTAAAATTATGTCTTGGTTAGCCTGACTGCTAGTAAGTTGACAGTAGCCTTCACTTCTCCTGGAGATCAGAGGGAAACTATAAAGAGGCTGGACCAAGATTACTTAAAAGGGCTTTATATGTGAAGAGGAACATTTACCTTGAAACTACTTGATACCAGCCATCTTGTCTCATCTGAGACCAAATGAAGCAACGGACACCCCTCTGTGATACAGCCAGTTGTCACCTCCTCGACGGCACACCCTTCCTTAGCTGCACCAGGGAAGCTGCCATTCTTTCAGTTAAAAGAAAAGATGAATTCCTACTGACTCAATTCAGGCCTTAGCTCGGCACTGCAGCCTGTATGAAATTATTTCGTTATAAGGCACCCTGCTGATTCAGCACTAAGGCTTTCAGGAGCTGTTTACCTTAGAACAGAGAAAGGCAGTTCCAGAAGTCAAGAGGAGTACCTGTCACGCGGGTTAGGTGGGACAGGCTACTGAGGCTCCTGATGTCTTGTTTCATCCATTGACAATAGCATATGTCACACCATGGTTTTCCAGCTCCACGGTGCAAGGGCTCTGACTGGTCCAGCCTCCCAGACACAGGTCTGAAGGGTTCACAGGATCCAGAGTCAGCTAAGAGACTAAAACGAAAGGAGAAAATGAGCCTGCTCTGTGACAATGTCTGTCCCATGTCCATCATAAGCCCGTTGGGGCAGGCGCCATCTTTTCATTCTGTTTGTACAGTACCTGGCACAATGGGGTCCTGGTCTATGACTACAGCCTTTAGGTGCTACAGTAATACAAATACATACTTACAAATCAGCTTCATTCTCGGCTGTAGCCATTCAACAGCCACATGTAACGCCAGCCTGGCTGAATCCATCCAAGGTGTGTATTAGCGAGGTGTGATGGCTCAAACACCACCTAGCTTTTACCTGTGAATAAACTTCACTATCCAAGGCATAGGATTCTTCCCTTTATTAAAGCCCCAAAGTGAACATGCTGTTAAATATGCAGCATGGCTGCCCTCTCAGAAAAAACATGAACCTGAATTAAATTGCATTTTTTAAAATTTACAATCTTCCTGTGAGGATTGTCTCTGTGAAACTCAGGTCTTTGTTGCTAAGGGAAGCCATGAAGACAGCAGATGGCCTGTCCTCCACAATAAAACCGTTATCGCTGAGGCTGATTACTAAACAGCTTTTAAAAAAAGGCAAAATAGCTGCATCATCCACCTCTGATCAGGAAGGCCACCCCCCAGTGAGCACACTGGTGCAGTTTTACCCTACAGAGCTTTAAGCAGAACTTTCAAAAATCAAAAGGGAGTGTGTTCCAACCAATTGGTGGTGAATTTTGAGGGCAATAAGATTGTATGCAAATTAAGATTCTTTACTTTGACTGTGGGGGCTATATTTACACCACTCCAGTCTGTGACGTGAAACTGATTGAGGCAGTTGGCAAATTCCTTTAAATGCCCTTTTAAAAAAATACTGCTTTCAGAGAGTAAATTATATTTTATTATCAGAGGGGTAGCCATATTCATCGGTATCCACAAAAACAAGGAGTCCAGTGGCACCTTAAAGACTAACTGATTTATTTGGGTATAAGTTTTTGTGGGTAAAAACCTCACTTCTTCAGATGCATGACGTGAAAATTACAGATACAAGCACAAATATACTGGCACATGAAGAGAAGGGAGTTACCTTACAAGTGGAGAACCAGTGATGACAAGGCCAATTCAGTCAGGGTGGATGTGGTACACTCCCAATACTTGATGAGGAAGTGTCAATACCAAGAGAGGGAAAATGGCTTTTGTAGTGAGCCAGCCAATCCCAGTCCATATTCAAGCCCAAATTAATGGTGTTAAGTTTGCAAATGAATTGTTCATTGGCCTTGTCATCACTGGGGTGCAATGAGAGTCAGTGGGGTTGGGGCTCTCTCTGGGTACGTCTACACCGCACGTGGAAGTGAACCTATGACCCTGGGTCTATCAGCTCGAGCTAGCATGCTAAAAACAGTAGTGTGGATAGTGCAGCTTGGGCGTCAGCTCAGGTTCTCAAGTGCACCCGACCCCTGGCTCTGAGCTAGGTTGGCTAGTCTGAGTCTTGGCCAGAGCCATGACATCCTCTATTTGTAGTGTGCTAGCTCAAGACGAGCTAGTGGAAGTCTGTCTACCGCATCCTGGAGCCACAGCTGGGGTAGGGGGTCCAATGAGGTTCAGTGAGATTGAAGGGTTGGGTCTCTCTGGGGAGACAGTCTCAGTGAGATTCAGCAGGGCTTGGAGGTCTTTCTGGAGAGTGCTTTGAGTCCCTGGGGCCGGAGCCTGTGCTTGGGTGCTGCCCTTTCCAGGATTACAGATAACCTCCTGTTCCTACTACTCTGTGTCCCAGTCTCCCCTGCTGGCAAGCCTGTCCCTAAAAGATGCTGCTTTCCCCGCAGGCTTCCCACAGACAGCCGGAATGACACGCGTCCAGTTACAAAAACGCAACTGTAAACTAAAGTCATAGTCTCCTGCTAATGGGAAGGGCACACACAAAATTGCGAATGTTATCACAAGATTAATGGAAATAAGTCAGCAAGATGCAAAATACGACTGCAAATTAAGGAGATTCTTCACCTATACTTATGGGTTCAGAACTGAATGCGAGTTCAATCTGGTAAACCGCTAAAAATTATGTTGACAGCAAATCAAAATGATTCTTTTAACCTCTTACGATTACAGGTCAGGTGGTAGCAGCTGTGAAACTAAGCAATGACCGTCTTTCATTTTAAACTCTCCAGATACACCAATTCACTTTACTGAAATATTGATTGGAGGGAACTATAAAACTATGCAGACTGACAAACCTTTCATATTTGCAAAGTCAGAGACTATGCTTATGCTATCTGCATCTTTCAAGAGAGAAAATCTCAACTCAGATTCGAGATGCATTCTCATTGCAATATGTAAGATGCAAGGATCTATTTTTAGTTTGGCCCTTTCTCTGAATGTAGCGTAATAGTTTTGGCAGCAAATCCTCAGCCATCCAGCTGTTTATTCAATCATATTATTATGACCCAATAAGGTAGCCAGTCCCCAAATTCTCTTGTCCTCCCCAGGATCTGTTGCATGCCTTTCCTTCACTCCCTCCCTACTGCTAATAGCACTGCAAAATGAGACAGCAGCTTCTTCAACAGCTCACTTGGTGATTTACAGCAAAAGTCAAGAGATGGTGCTTACAGAACTGTCTGCAACGAATCCGTCATCCTCACCAAGATCCTGTATTGGGTCACAGCGAGACTTAAGGCCACAGCAACCCCCTGAAAGACTCCACATAGGACCAAGCGCTCTGCCAGTTGAGAATGAATCCTCTCTTACCTAAAAATATGCATTTAGATCAGGGGAGGGCAAACTACGGCCCATGGGCCGGATGCGGCCCACAGGATTGCCAGCCCAGTGGAGCAGTGGGGCTAAGGCAGGCTCCCTGCCTGCCCTGCCTCCCCCACCACTCCTGGAAGTAGCCGGCATCACGTCCCTGTGGCCCCGGGGATGGGGGGGGCAGAGGGCTCCGTGCACTGCCCTCACCTGCAGACACCACATCCCACAGCTCCCATTAGCCGGGAACAGGGAACCATGACCAATGGGAGCTTCGGAGGTGGTACCCACAGGCAAGGGCAGCACGCAGCAGAGCTGCCTGCCGCCTGCCCCCCGCCCCAGGAGCCACTGCTGAACACGCTGGCCACTTCCGGGAGTGGTGCAGGGCCAGAGCAGGCAGGGAGCCCGCCTTAGCCCCGCTGCACGCCACTGACACCCTGGAGCCACTTGAGGTAAGTGGCACCGGGCCGGAGCCCACACCCCAGCCTCCTGCCCTGAGCCCCCTGCTGCACCCCAACTCCCTGCCCTGACCCCCCTCCTGCACCCCACACCCTCTGCCCTGAGTCGCTTCCCACACCCCTCCTGCACCCCAACCCCCTGCCCCAGCCCTACATTCATGACCCTGCATAAAATTTCCCCACCAAGATGAGGCCCTCGGGCCAAAATGCTTGCCCACTCCTGATTTGGATAGTGACTTAACTCGTTTTTGCAGAGTGGATGGCAACAGGATTTAGTGAGAAAAGTGAGGGACACAAAGACATTCTTGAAATTCAAGATTTAACAAAAAATACTGAGAACACAAATCCAGGTACCAGTCTCTCTATTTCAAGATGGATTTAGAAATAATCTGCTCTATTATCAATATGCAATACTCTTCCAACTACAAAAAGCCATCACCTCATCAGCTGTGTCCCAGGCAAGACCTGTCAACACACAACAGCACACAAACTCTCTATTTTGTCAGAAACAGATTTTATTTAAACAGAACCCTAACTGCTGCACCAGTAGTAAATTAAACCCTTCAAGAAAAAAAAAAAAAGAGAGTAAGTTAAGTCCAAAATTATCTTCGCTTCTGGAAAATGTTGCCACGGCCCATTCCACGACCTCTTCCTCTTGCAGCCACTGAAGAAAAAAAATAGATCATGTGGATCTGACATAAGTGCATGTTTGTAAGAATCTACATACAATGTATCAAAGGTATTTTTGTGGTGCCAATCACTATAGTATCTAGCCTCTTGAGCTGGGTTAGCAGTGTGGAAACAAGGTTACCCTGTATAGTTCAGAAGGTGATGTATTGCTCTAATTCCCAGAGTGCTCTGTGATGGGGAGCAGAAGCTAATGTTTACATGCTTCTGGTCATGAAACAGATGCAACTAATATTGGATTGAAAGTAAAACAAAATGAAACATTTGTATTCATTCCATTTGGCGGCACAAACCTGCAGCCCAGGGGATCTGTATTAAGAAGTCAGTGCCATGCCAGAGACATTTAATAACATTTTACCATCACCATTATTACATACCATGCTTGAACAGATTTCAAAGTGCTCTACAAACATCTTAATCCCTATGAGCAAAAACCTTTCAAAGTAATTTATATAAGCATAAACAGACTCAAAATATTTGTTCTTAATCATTATGCACCAAGCCGCATAATTTAGGCCTAGACAAAGATAAAGGAAGTCTGACTTTTCTGGCTTTTAAGTTCAAATCTTTGTATATTTAAGTGCCATTTTTATATTTAAATTAACTCTTTAGTGATAACTGAAGTAGATTTGACTAACCCAATGCTCAGAAAAAGATCACTGCATATAAGATCCAAGTGATGCAAATAGCTGCTCCAGAATCTGCACACATATACATGGGAAGCACTAAGATCTTGATATTTATGTGGGAAGGCTGAGTTGAGATTTTACCAGGCTAAGTGTCTAGTTATTTCTGAATAAATATTACTATTTTTAAATTTTCTAAAGCACTAGAAATTTGAGTTTGACAATAAAATCAAGGTAAGAAAAAAAAAGGAAAATAAAGTGCAAACTTTGCAATTATTTAACTCTTCCCTCTGTCTACCAAATAAACTCCTCTTTCTCCTTGTAATGTTCACATTTAAGTGATGTAATAAACCAAACTCTTTGTACTACAGAACTCTTGATGACGACACCTGCTTCAGTTTCCTAACAAAATTGACAGGGAACGTAATGACCAAACACAGAGGTACCCACCTTGGGCTTTGAGAATAGCTGCTTTGCCTCGTCCGGCCCCAGAACCCTGGTTTTTATTCTTCATGCTCTTTAACATAGGAGCATTTTTCAACATATCTGGTAAAATGAGGAACCGTATCTTGCTACCCCTGATGTACACCTGCTCCAGCTGTGCCACTCGCCCATCTCTGTATGTCACTGTGATGTTGGACATCTGGAAGTCATAAAACTGATCAGTGCCTTATAACGGCCTCTTAAATAGTGAAGTGTTCCAGTTTGTTTTGGCTACTGAATCCCGATTCAAAGGAGTCTTCTTTCTAACACAGAAAGCTGTCTGACCAAATAATAGCATGAATGCGTGTGTTCAACAGAATAGCTTTCCAGAACTGGTTTGAAACTGATTTCTGAGAGAAGTTTTCATCTGTTTTGTGCTAACATGGACTGGTATTTTTCAGAAGCTGCAGCAAGATGACTGATGTAAATAGAATCCCAATTAAGAGAATACACTGAAACAGCACAGCAAGATCACCAAGAATCTTTCAAAGACATCATAGCCTTACATAAGTTGTGTCTTTTACTTGTGTGCATAGTGTTTGTTAGAGTAATCTAGCCAGCAAAAATCAGATTCAATATTCAAGATCAGATCAGCATACAAGTACACAGCAGATTAAATTAGACTGGTGGGTGGGTGTGGAACATGATTGGAGGGGGCGGGGCGGGGAGGGGAAGAGGGCAAGAAAAGAGAATAAGCCATGGAGCCTGGTACACAAAAAAACAATACCACCAAGGACTATTTAATCAGTACTCAGAAGGTCTGTTAACTCTGACACCCTTTGTCAATTGCAGTTGCTTATGAGAGACAACAGCAGTTTACCCTATTTGAATTTTTACTAATCCTGGTGATTTCGTAGGCTATTTTGATCACTCCCAGAGTTGTATTTCTAGTAACAAATTCCTAAAGTTGTTCACATTAACCCAAAATAAGCTTTGAGAACTCACTGACAAGGGGAAATATCTTCCCTTCGTAGTATCACATATATTTTATATTAGTTTATTCTAACAAAAGTAATTTCTCATGAGACGAGAATGATATGCAATTTAAACATTAAACCCTAGTCTTAAAAATCAATTAGAATTACACCGTATTCAAGTACCTGGCTTTGTCTGTGCTTTTAAAAAAAGTATTTAAGAAAAAGCTTTTCAAAACACTGAAGTGGAGAAAACATATCCTGAGCTAATGAGTCAAGAGTCGAAGCTAGCTGTTGATATAACAAATGGTTTTAGCAGAAATGCCATTATCTCAAACTTGTCTCAGAACAGAGCTCTGAAAAATGCATAAGAATATCTGATAGGAACAGGCGCTCCTGCCTATAAACCAAAAAGTTTAAGCTGTCCCCTCTCTACAATATCACAAGTGAGACTATGTCATTTTGCCAAAGCTATGAAGCAGGATAACTCATCTTTCTTTATCTCTGAGTAGAAATGTCAATGTTTAAGATGGAACTTTCCAAAAATACACCATTCACACCCCCTTTCCCCAGACATACCTGGCAGTTCATGTTGTCCTCTGCCTCAATGAGTTTGCCACGGTAGACTTCCCCTGTATTGGTCTCACATGTCACAATGTGGCCCTCTGCCTCATGCAGCACTTTAATTGGCACTCCGATGGACATCTTTGCAGCAGTACAGCTCTAAACCTAGGATCCAAAAAAAAAGAAAAGAAAAGAAAAAGAAGAATAGTGTGGTAAGTTTCTTTGCCCACAAGCTCTGCCTACATAATACAGATTTTCTTTTAGGGTACATCCATACTACCCGCCCGGGTCGGCAGGTAGCGATCGACTTCTCGGAGTTCGATATATCGAACTCCGAATGCGCTCCCGTCGACTCCGGAACTCCACCACCGCGAACGGCGATGGCAGAGTCGACGGGGGAGCTGCGGACTTCGATCCCGCACCGTCACGACGGGTAAGTAGTTCGAACTAAGGTAGTTTGAGTTCAGCTACGCTATTCGCGTAGCTGAACTTGCGTACCTTAGTTCGAACCCCTCCTAGTGTAGACCAGGCCTTAGAAGCCTTTAACAAACTTTTCTAGTCAAGAGAATACAGAACTACTTACTCCTGTTTCCCCCCCCCCCCCACACACAAATGCAGTGCCCTTAAAAACTGTCAACTTGATAAACAGGACTTCTGTCACCATGGCTATTCCCAGAACAGGTAATCAGAGTAATCAGGATTAAGTCTTCTGTGCACATTGAACTACTATGTAAATGCCAAAGAGTTTTATTTTAAAGATCATGTTGGTCTCAAAATCTTGGTAGCAGGGAAAGAAATGGGGAACTCAGAGTCATGGAGGATGGGGGAAAAAAAGCTTCAAATTTTCTACATTTTCAGAAGAATTACTGAGGAATTTGATGGGTTAGTCAAGAAAGAGGAGTGAGAGGCTCTTTTATAATAATTTTAGAAGAGTTAAGTAGACATAACTAACTTTGTGATGGACCATACTAGCAAAATGAAACCAGAGTAAGAATATCAAAGCAGAAGAATCAGCAGTGCCAAAACACTAGCTTGCTACTAGCGAAAGAAAGTACTACTTTCCTTTCAGTTAGAGATGCTGACTCTCACACAGTGTATTCACAATCTCATTTCTCAATGGAAGTGATATTTACAAAGAGCTAGGAACTACAAAAAGAGTATTCCATATTACATTGCTGTATTTTTGAGCATCATATTAAAAACATACAACATGCTGGATACTCCCCAAGATATAGACGTTAGTGTAAAGTTTTACAAGCTTATGATGGAGGCATCTGTACCATGTAGGGGATTTCCTCAAGCTTTGGGAGCACTGTATAGTACATACATTTTCTGTTAAAGTGACACAGAAGCAATGTGACTTAAAGTGACATTCTGATACAAGAGTTATTTCCTTTGAGAAATGCTTGAGGTTGAGAATATACTTGGCCTCCACTAGAAGAATTACCTTACCATACGGGAAAGAGTTGTTATAGCCACATTGGTCCCAGGACATTAGAGAGAAAAAGTGGGTGAAGTAATCTCTTTATTAACGGAAGAAGAGCTCTGTGTAGCTCAAACCCTTGTCTCCTTCACTAACAGAATTTGGTACAACAAGAGATATTACTTCTTTTGAATTGGAAAGAAATGGCTAAGCAGCCTATTAAAAGGAAATGTCAAGGCCATTGATGTGCATTATGGCCTGATACTGCAAATCCTTACTTATGCATTCACAGACTTCAAAAAAACTATTTATGTGAGTTAAAAAAAAATAAAAATCATTAAGTAATTCTTACTAAACATCTAGAGCAGTGGCTCTCAAACTTTTTTTTTTTTTAACTGGTGACCCCTTTCACACAGGAAGTCTCTAAGTGTGACCCCCCCCCCATATAAATTAAAAACACTTTTTTATATATTTAACACCATTATAAATGCTGGAGGCAAAGCGGGGTTTGGGGTGGAGGTTGACCTCATGACCCCCATTATATAATGCTTACATCTGTAACTTTCACTCCATGCATCTGAAGAAGTGAGGTTTATCACCCACAAAAACTTATGCTCAAATTAATCTGTTAGTCTTTAAGGTGCCACCGGACTCCTTGTTGTTTTTGTGGATACAGACTGACATGGCTACCCCCTGATACTTGTCCCAACCCCCTGACAGGTCCTGACCCCTAGTTTGAGAACCCCTGAGCTAGAGGGTATGTTTTGAATTATGTAAAAAACCCACTCCTGTCTAATTGAATAGACGAAGGACTCACCTGGCACCTACACCTCACTGTTTTGGTCTCGTCTCACCCTATCCCTTCCCCCATTGTAACTAGGGCTGCTGCGATAAAGGATAAGAAAGATGGTGGGAAATGTGGGGGAGGGGGAAGTGGGATGTTTCAATACTCAGTTGAAGGCAGCTCTAAACTTTGATTTTTTTTAATAAAACAAAAAGGGTCAAAGACGACACCTGAAAAGGAGCAGGCTAGTCAGACATACAAACCCTTCGAGCGCTGTGCTCAGCGACACCCTGCCAATCCCCTGGGCCGGAAAAGGCAAAGCATCCAAGCGAACCAGCGCTCCACGGAGCGGAATAAAGACAAACCGGCGTCCGGAGCCGCTAACCCCGGACGCTCCACAAGGCTCACGGCACCCACGTTACTTGACCACCGCAACACACAGGCCCCGACAATGTCCGCGCCCCTGGGGACGGGCGGGGGGCGCCGGCGGGGGCCCGGGCCCGCAGGTCTCTGTGGGGGAGGGGAGCGCGCTGAGGAGACGAGACCGTCCGGGAGCCTCCAGCCCAGCTCCCCGCACACAGGGCGGCCCGAGCTCACCCACCCGCCGGTGAGGGGCCGCGCTCCCGCCCGCCACTTACGCTCCGCGAGGCACGTCTCTGCTCAGCGTGGGCTCAGCTTTAGCGCTCGAATGGCCGCCACCGGTATCCCACCATGCACCGCGCACCGGATCTGGAAAGGCCTCGCTGCCCAGAGAGAGAACGCTCTTTCCGAGCAGCCCGAGCGCCTCTCTCCTTCCAACTCTATGGTTCGTGAGCCCCACAGGCCTCTGGAGAGGGCGTCCCGCGGAGAAACACCAGCCCGGAACAAGGGTTCCGCCTGCTTCCCCGGCCCACGAGCCGGGGAGCGAAACGACAATGCGGCCCGGCTCTGCGCTGCGAGTTTTGACACACACGGGCCCGAGGCAGGAGTGAAAAGCCAGCCCCGCCCGCCGTGTATCCCTGGGGCCTCTGACCGGGGGTGCAGATACCCCCCATACCGCCAGCCCTGTGGGGACTGCCCCGCTGACACCCCCCGCCCCGGGGAAGGGGGAGACGGGAACAGTCCCCAGGGAGCCTTGCCCTGGGGCGGGCAGCCGATGCCGTCCTGAGCGCGGCCGGGTCCCCTCTCTCCACCTTCCCCCGGTCCCCTCTGTGCGGGGCTGGGCCCGGAGCCGCAGCTCCCCCCGCCCGCCGCATCATCAGCTCCCGCCGCCGGGCCCCGCCCCGCCCCTGCCAGGCGCAGCGCCGGGGCCGGCAGGAGCGGCGCCGCTCCGAGACATGAGGGGGGCCCGGCCCCGCCAAACCCTGCACCCCGGCCCGGGCCCGGCGGTCGCCCACTGAGCGGCCTGGTCCCCTCTTCGCCGCCATGAAAAGCCCCAAGGAGGCCGCGGACTCGGAGCCGCCCTCAGGTCAGTGTGTCCCCGGGCGCGGCCGGGACGGGTTTTGGGGCCCAGCAAACGAGCCGCTTCCGAGTGACGCCCCCAGGGCACCCTCGCCAGCCCCTGCCCGGGCAGCCAGTCCACCCCGATACCTCGGATCCCTGCCTGGAGGGGGCGGGGGAGAAATCGGAGTCGCCTCGGACCTCCCCCCCACCTTCACGGCGCCCTGCCAGGGGGGATCCGAGCCGCCTCGCCCCCCGCCCCAGGGATCTGAGCTGCCTCTAATCTGAACCCCCTTCCGTTCCACAGCAGAACGCTGGTTGCCATTGCCAGGTTGTGTTTGTCACGCTGCTTTGGGCACCCTCTATTGCCTGGGTGTCATGAGAACACGCTGCCTGCCGCTACTCCGTATTGCCCACTTCAGACCCTTTCTGCATAACACACTAACCCCCAATTGGCCACTTCATTTCAAGCGACTGCCTCCAACATGCGTTACCCCTTCTGCTTGACAATCTGTCCCAAATTGTATTTGGCTCAGCATCTCTGTGTCCTTCCCCAGACCAGAGGAAAGATCTCTGCCTAGCTTGAAAGCTTGTACCTTCCACCAACAGAGGTTGGTCCAATAAAAGATGCCGACGTTGACTCTCTCATGAGAAGTTTGAGGCATTCACAGGCCCTGGCTGGTCTGCAGCCCTTATCAGCAGTAGTCCTCTGCACACGTGCTGTTGTGCACACACTGATCACTAATACCACAGGTGAAGATTTAGAGCTAAAGCAGTATTTTAAAGGCCTGAGGAAATCCAGAAAAAATTACCAGTCCCTATAAGAGATATCACCCCAGGGATATTAAGACTCTGATTCTGCAGAGACGCATGGATAGGATTTTGAAATCAGATGCTGCCAATGAATATAACTGCATGATTGGCATTGGGGGCTAGAATTAAACAGCTAAAATGGGGTCTATGCCTGCTTCCCTCAGCACCGTTCTGCAGTGGCTTCTGTAACCAATACCTTGTGCTGAAGCTTTTCATGTTGAACTGGGCTCAGTGTGAGGATTTGGGTATAATTTAAATACCAGATTGTTATTTTCCAACAGAACATTCTGGGCTTTTGAGTGTATAGTGAAAAGAAAAGAGCCCTGGGACTGAATTTTTATCACTCTGGACATAGGATAGAACTAGAGCACTCAGTTTCGGAAGATACCACTGTTCCAGGAAGATACGGTGTCTGCGCAAGCTACCAGCAGGTCCTTCAAGGATCTGTCTTCCCTGCACTTCCAAGTCTATCAGATCAGGGATACTGATTGTGCCAACCTGCCTAAGATCCATGTTGAGGAGGAGGGTAGTGTTGTCCCCTAGGGTTTTTGAATTAGTGGCTGCTTTTTGTAAACCTGTCACACTGAGTACTGTATTTACCAAACTGGCGATGATCATGCAGTTCAGTTTATTGCTGGAACATACTTTTTCCACTTAATTTATTCCAGGACTGCTGGCAATCGTCCTCATCTAGGGAGCTTGAAAAATAATATGAAGTTGTTGCAGCAAAGGGTGTATAAGGCAAGGCAGGATGGCTGACAACTCAATAAATCAAAGGAAATTAGTTGACATGTTAGGCTTCAGTTATTACTGTTTGAGATTATAATGTAGAAAATGTGTTCTTTTCTTGGGACCTAATGGGGTCCCAAGAAAATTAGGTTAGTATAATCCACCAACAGGAATTTATGACAAATGATTTATAATTCCTAATGTGAGAAGGCTTTGGAGATTAGCATTTCCTTTAGTTTGAGTTAGTACATTGATCTATACTGGCCAGACATAGACCAACTAAAGACTTGATGACCTCAGCAGGTACACTAGTTTTCAAAGCCAGATGGGAAAGGCTAGAAAGAATGTAATACATAGGAATGTGAGAAATTTTGGAAGGAGGCCACAAAATCCATGATGGCCTGTCTCTGCTAAAAGCATTTTGGGCATATCTTCCCTAGAAAATTACATCAAGTTAGAGCACAACCTTGAGGAGCTAATGTTGACCATGACTAGCCCACATAATGTTGAACACACCTTGTCCCTGTCTTTACACTGACTGCAAAGACACAGTTGACATTGCGTTAACACAACTTCTCACAGTCTTGCTGTAGCTCAGTGTAGTGTTCTTGAGGAAACAAGTCCTCCTATTGTTCCTGTTGATCACAGGCTCAGTTAGCACTTTCTTATGGCATGGTATGTTTTTTTTGCTGAATGAACGCTTGGCACATATTTGATGGTCAGACTGCACAGAAGGTTGCAACAATCACAAAATCTGTTTAAGCCCAGAGACTCAGTTTTGGACACACCACAATAAAAGATGAAAGTCTGTTGTTCTGGTATCTCTGAGGGTGTGATTACCGCTTCATGATCATACAGGGACCATGACCAGGTATAGGTAGATCTGACTGGAAAGAAGTTGGGGAGGAAGAGGATGAATTTGCTGCAGAATTGGCCAGACCTATAGCAAAGTGGGAGTGTCAGGTTAAAACAGACGCTTGATGGTTCACTTACTTTTACAATTTGGAAAAAGACCTTTTTTAAAAATAAAAAATTAATTTATGCTGAGAAGCATAACCTGCTAATGAGACAAAATAAGACGTGTTTCTCAGGTGCCCCAGGACAGCACTAACTGTGATAGCAAGAGGACTGCTAATACTAATGTGTGGAAGGATACACATATCTGAGCTAACTCACCTATCATGCTCTTCTAATGATGCGTTGTCTTTACTACAGCTGACTATGTCCAGTTGCAAGTGCCAGTTATTCAGCAGTTGTACCATTGGGACTGTGGGCTAGCCTGCTCCAGGATGGCACTGCAGTAAGTAACTGATTTTGGTTCAGAGGGGTGGGTTTTGAGCATAGGGAGTTGGGAATGTTATCCCCACTGTGGGACCCTTTCTAAAACTTTCTAAAAAGTTGGGTGGGGCATCTGTGACTAACCTCACAACTTCATCAGCCCATATTTTCCCCAGTGCCCCGCTAAGGATTACTGTTGCCTCGCTGGGCATAGCACCAGTATTCCAGCAGAAGGAGAAGAAAACACAGATGAAGGATAATTAACCAAGTTTCTTGATATATACAAAATATCTGATTAACTTTAAGAACTTTGTAGATTAGCATGTTTAACCCAATAGAATGTTATCCCTGCAGATTAGCATGTTTTGTCTGATAGAATGTTCTCTCTGCTTCTTATTGGAACTGTTACTTATCACAGCAATTCACTTGAATTCCTTTCTGTGTGTCTTCAAATGACCAGCAGGTTTCTTCTGTATTTATAAGAGTTAGTATCTTGCCACTGTCCTGTTGGGCATCTGTTCTGTGGGGTTAATGTTTTCCATTCCAGGAATATGAGCGTTTCAAAGCTATTCTCTGTGTTGCCCATTTTCTTTAACCTACTAGCAGTCCTGCTGAACTAGTCTTTCCTTCCACAGAGGAACACGAGCTTAGGTGCAGGAGAGTGAAATACCTATTTAGATGTCCACTTAGTAGATATGAAGCAGAAGATTTTCATTTCTCTCCATCCCTTCTGCCAAGACGTTAGTCCATGCGCTGGTAATTTCCCATCTTGACTACTGTAACCTCTGCCTCTAGCCTCTCCGTCCCCCCTCACCTCTTTTCCTTTCCACTTCATTCAAAACCTCAGTTGCCAAGATTGATCTTCTTACCCTGCCAATCTGACCTTGTGTCTTTGCCTCTTGAATTCCAATGGCGTCCTTTTTTTCTGCATTGTTTTTTTCTCACTTCCAAAGCTCTCCATAACTTTGTCTCTGAATAAATCTCTGTCCTCCCACATCACCTTCCCCCTCACCCATGCCTTTCCTCAACTGTTCTTCATTCACACCACCCTTGGTGCCTGAGGCAACCTTCCTTTGAATATTTACCAAGTTCCTTTCCTCCTTCAAAAAACTCCTTCTGAAACGTACCTATTCCATGAATCAATCCAGCTATAATTGCCATACCCCTTCCTGCATTTGCTCTGTTGAATTCGTCTTTTAGATTGTAAACTCTTCAGGATAGAGTCCCATTATTTGTTTAGCACAGCTCACCTCTTATACAGCATCCTGTATATCTTTAGAACTGTAAAATAATTAAGACAGCACTAAATTTCCAAAAGGGAAACCGTCACCTGTGATAAATCCAGTGAAAAGCTCCCTACCCCATTTCCCTTGCTTTGGAATTTGTGGTTCATTTGTGGGTTGTATTTTGGTTGTTTCTCAACCAAACCCTAATGTTTCAGGTTTTCCCTTTTGTGATACTAAGAGGTTTTGGACTGTTAGACACACTTTCTGCTAATGTCTTTGCTTCCCCACTTCCTCTAATACCCTAGGTACCTGAATCATTTGAATGATGAGGAATTTCAGAAAGCCATCCAGGAACTCCGGTTAACAAAGAGTATCTGGACCATTGACTTGGCCTACCTAATGCGGCACTTTGGTGTTAAGCATAGGTTCTGCACACAAACACTTGGAGTCGACAAGGGCTATAAAAATCAGGTGAGCATCTTCATTCACTGGGAAATATCAGGCACTTTCCATCACAATCCATCAGAGCCATGCTGGTGGAGCTGTTATTGATGTGGTTAACCACCATTTCTGTAAGCAAGGATTGCCTATTGCCAAACTGTCCATGAAACAATTCCAGACCCAGGTTAGATGTGGTCCCAGATATTTTCCAGCTTGCGTTTTAAAAAAACAGTACAAATTCAGTGTTCATGAAAGGTTCCAGCCTATTTAACAGCCTTGGACACTGAAGCCCTCTATTTATCTACAGAACAGGTACAGCCGGGGCAGCAGCAGTGCTAGCTTCCACTACAGTTCCCCCGCCAACGTGCCTCAACCCTGACCTGGAGGAACCACCTCTAGAGGTGAGAGGGGAATTCAGTCTCCATGTCCATTCAATCCTTGGCCTCTGTTGATATTGCCAACGAAAGGGCCAATTCAGTCCAGTAGTGGTTATGTTTTTTCTTATGTGGAGTCCTGAAATCTAGGAACTAAATTGATAAAACCAGATTAATTTCACATAGGCAGCTGAATAGCCATCAGCTGGAGACTGCAATAACTACAGACCTGGACTGAATTTGAAATGATGAACTAGAGGAGAGGTTCTTATTCTGTTTCCAGTGACCTGAGGGAGAATGACACCTTAACCCATTATCAATCCCCTAAACCACCCAGTCCCTCTCTAACCAGTTTTTAATTGAAGATTCACTTTACTAGGCTGAATTTCATTCTGATGAATTGTTCATAAATCATTCTTTATCCCTCAGTCATTCTACAGGAAACACTTTGACACGGAAGAGAACAGAGTGAACCAGCTGTTCGCCCAGGCCAAAGCCAGCAAGGTGCTGGTGGAGAAGTGGTGAGCATGTCATTTCATCTCCTTTTCCCTTTGGAGACTTTAGGGGCCCGAGTCTCCCTTCACACTTGTGTAATTCCACTGAGTTACTTCTGACTGTGCTGGTGTAAGTCAGATTGAATTCAGGCTCCACCCCCCTCTTTATTTCCTATATCTTTTCACTTCCATTGAGACAGAGGGAGGAAGCAAAATGGTGACTGGGAAGAAGAACAGAAAAATGGAGCCCCGAAGGGGGAAAAGCAGCATTTTGGATTTGCTGATGGGAAACTGGCTATTTATTTAGGCTGAAAATTTGGTCTTCCATTAAGATAAATGAGTGGGGAATGTCTTCTGTCTTCTAAATAGCTTTTATTAAATAAAGTTGCCATCAGTGCTGAAGTGAATGTTGCAGTGGCACAAAACCCATTGTTCCTAGAGCTGTGCTAACACTGCTGAGCTCTGTACTTAGAGAAATAAACCAAAATCAGGCATGCATGCTTTTGCTCCCTTGGAAACCCTGTAATTTACAATTTGCCAAATGAAGGATGACATCATAGGAGAAGGAACCTCCCTGGAGACTGACTCAAACATGGGAGAGAGAAAATCACACACACGGGCTAAAACCTTATTGTTGACAGCAAAATTCAGAAGAGGAGAAAAGACTCTGGGTCATATTCAATCTGACTATAAATGGGTATAAACTGAAGTCAAGAATTGCATCCACTTCCACCAGGGCTGCATTTGATTCTGTATATTGTTTACTGGGGTGGATGAGTAGTAGCAAGAGAAGAAAGAGAAGGTACTATTTGTGCCTGGAAACAATGGCCTTATTGTGCTTTTACATGCTTTTTTAAACCTGCATTTGCCAGAATCTTTAGTGTCCTGTTAATGTACTCAGAGTTTGCATGGCAGCATCTATCCACCTAGTGCTGTGACCTGGGAGGAGGAGGAGGCGGCAGCAAAAATCTAGGCCATATCTAGTACAGTAACAAAGCTTTAGATTTGGCTCACATCAGGGAGGGGGAGGCGGTTGTATATGCGCCTGTGCAATACTAGGATTGAGAAGGCAAAGGGGAAGAGCAGTGCTGGAAGAGATTAAAAAGGACATCAGTTCAGTGAGGCATGCACACAGCCTGAATGTTTGGATCTGATCCAGGGGATGAGTGCAGACTGGTATGGAACACACCATCTGTCTGTGTCTCTGAATGAAGAACTTCAGCTCAAATAAATGGGATTACCAGGTGGGCATGGGTGATTTTCATGCTCTAAATTGGGCACAATAAAATATTAGAACAACAATCCTGGCAAGAATAGAGAGCCAGACAATGCAACTTTATAATTGGGAAACTATTCTTACCTGACAAAGGTATCTTAGAATGCAGAGACCAAGATCATTGGGGATCTTGTGCCATCCAATCCCTCAGCTGAGAAAGACTTGGTGCTTTAGAGACCATCTGCATTTGGGCTTCTGGATGGGTGGGATGGGATTCTACAGCATCCCTAACTGCCCCATAAATAAACTAATCTCCCTAGTGTTGAATGGTTGTCAAATACTTCTGACAAAAATGCTGCTCCTCCAGGGCATCTGGGACATCTTGAGAGTCCATTCATTTTAATGCATGCTCTATAGAACTTCAGTCAGAACGGCTCTGCTCTTCACTGGCAGTGAGGGTATAATAGACTTGAATGGAACAACTACGGTCTGCAGCTGCAGTAGAGCCCTCAACAACAAAGATATGTAAAATAATCATGGCAATCACATAACAGAGAGGGACATCATCCACACTCACACTGTTGGGAGAGCCCAGTCCAGTGAATACAGATCTCTCCTGGGCTTCTTTGTGAATGTCTGAATTTTCTTCTGCAGCACAGTGACTGTACAGGACATTCAGGAGCACCTGTCCCAAGGTCATGTAGCCATTGTCCTGGTGAATGCAGTCTTGTTGCTGTGTGAACTTTGCTCAAGTCCCGTCAAATATTGCTGTTTCCTCCCTATTGGCCAGAAGTGCTTCTGCAGGAATCCTGACTACCAGGGCCATTTCATTGTGTTGTGTGGCTACAACAAAGCCTCAGGGAGTGTCTACTATAACAACCCTGCCTATGCTGACCGTGAGTAGCTCTGAACTTTGCTTCATTCTGTGTGGATTCTCCATCTCCTCATTACTAACATGTGCATAATGCAAAACCAGCTGGAGTTTCCCTGATACCAGGCATCTGAGTCAGGCAGCACCAGCTGATTGGTCCATGATTGTTCTTACAGAATTCAATGATTTCATTTTCTGAGCTACGATTCAGATGAAGCATTGGAAATACATTCTAACAGGTTCTTCTATGGCTTCCGTACCTCTGATTGCAGAAGCCTTATGATTATTAAGAGGGACACAGTTTAGGAGAGCTAAACTATACACATTTAGTATCTTGAAGAAAGAACAACATGGTGTGTAATTATACAGAGCCCACTTCTGCAGTTGTTATGCAAATAAGCATTCCCCTTGACATCAGTGGGACTACTCAAGCGAGTAAGGGCTGCAAGATCAAGCCCATGAGATCTAGTTCTCTGTTTACCCAAAGGCAGACTAAGAGCTGTTCATGAGCAAATTCTTCCCTGGCTCAGCTTGACTAACACTCTGCTCCTGTCCCACAGGAACATGCAGCACCAGTATCAGTAACTTTGAGGAAGCCAGGACAAGTTATGGCACAGATGAGGATATCCTGTTTATCTACACGGACAGCTGACATCCAAGCTTGCTGCTTTGTCATTTCTGGCGCAGTCTGCCTAGCACCTGCATGGCAGCTGGCTGCTTGTCTCAGGACTCTTACTGCAGAGACTTAGCTCCTGAATTGCAGTGGGATCTTAAACAAGGGATGATTTATAGACACTCATACATTTATACTGCAGTGTTGTCTTCATCTTTTTTTTCCTGATGATGAAATATCTGATGTTGCAATATCTAACATAACACATTTTAATTTGAACGTTGCACATTTGAGAGCAGTTTCAAAATGCAATCCCCTCAGAGTCCAACTATTACAGTTGGCTGTGAGGTTGTTTCTGAATTAAAGACTTGAAATAAAACACACCAAGTACACAAATTTAGTCTACACTTGGGAATTTGTGCACAGGTTCAGCTACATGAAGCAAGAAAAGAAAAAGAGGAAATACACGTTGGTATGCCTTCAAAACTGCCAGAGCTGATCTTCACTCTAGATTTAGTTATGTAATGGTCAGAAAGGTGTAGATAGGATAAATGATTAACTTGGCCCAGGATTTTTTTTTTTTCAAGGAAAAAAATGACTTGTCAGCTGTTGACATACTGTGGCAGATTCTATCAGCGTTGCCTGCATAATGGGAATGAAATACCATTTACAAAGCAAGCTTCTTGTGTAAATCCAGCTTGACTGCTCTCACCACTTGTACCTGGGAGCTGAGTTTACAGTTTGATCTTATTGTCAGCGGAGGACCAGTCTTCCTGCTAAGGGCTATAGGCTACTCCTTCCAAGTAGTAAGCACCTAGTGTCATTTTGCCTACAGAGTTATCTTGCATGAGTTAAAACGTCTCTAGGAATGGCTTGACCAAAGTTCAGTGGTGCCCCAAAAGGCTGACTGGTGACATTTTATTTGGGCCTAAGAAATTTTTAAGTCTGTGTGCAAAGGCTTGGAAACATCTTTCTACCCACTACATCACACACAACATTCTGAAGTATCTGGGGATCGAGTCTAGGTACAGTTTTTAAACTGTTGATTAAAAAAATGCACTAAGTAGCCACCTAAGCACTGAGGGTTTATGCCTTGTGTGCAGGGGGTTGTTTTAAATGTCTGGCAGGAGAGAGAGAACAGATTTTGCGCAAAGCCTGTATTGTAATTTGAGGTTAAACATTTGTTGTTGAGATTTAATGAGGGATTTCCCAGGAACAGATACTGCCAGTAGCCTGACTCTGAACTCTGCTTCTAATTGAAGAGGCAGGGAGAACAATCTACTCTTGGCTGAAGTCCAAAGATGTTATACAAGGAGCCCAGACTTTCTACCTCTTCTCACTCTACAGCTGTGTTTTGGAATAAGCAGCAGGGTCCTCACTGCATTCTGATGCTTTAAGCTAAACTGTAAGATTGCAGCAGGCTGCGTGCAGCCCCTTTAACATATTATCTGGGATCACCTGCCTGGCAGAGAAGCACTGAAGTGCAGGACATAATTCAGCTTTGACCGTACACTTCCTACAAATTTTGACTCCCAGTTTCATCGCCTCTTGAAATTTAGCTTTATGACTTTAACTACAATATAAATGTGCTTGGTTTTATACTTAGCCTTTTCAGCTGAGGATTCAGATAATGTACAGTTGACTTAAAGACATGCTGGCAAATACTTTGGGCCCAAAATCTGGTCTACTCTAAAATTATAACAGGCTGGAATTCACCTCCAAATTCTAAATGATTTTAAAAACAAAAGAAAAAATGTTGCTATTGATGTAAGCACTATAACATATGTTTTGTACCTAGACAACCAGCTGAGGAGACACATCTTAAACCCATTGCCTAAAGCTGTAATCCCTGATGGTGCAGATAGTAAAGAAAAGGCACCCTTTCTGGTGAAAACAGTGTACAAGGAGTCAGTGTTTAGCAACACGCTAAAGGATAAAAGTTGTAAGGAAAAACATTTTCTAATCTAGGTGGCTTGCAAACACTGGAGAGTACCCAAAAAGTACTTGATCTAGAGTGCTCCTTTCTTCAGTGCCTGAAATACAGTGGCAGGTGAGTAGAAATGCAGTTCCTTTGCAAAATCTGAAAAACGAGTTTGATGGAAACATGTTTTCAATCAGAACTCATTTACAGCAGGTGTGGCTGGAATGCACTTGGGCACCTGCTGCATGTGAAGATGACTGGGAATTAGGATACAAGTTATTGGCTGACAGAACAGAAACATCAGCAGTTCCATTACAATCACTGCAGAGGCCCTGTGGACAAAACCAGTAACAGGTTTTGCCTTATAATGCCTACAAAACTGGCTAAGCTACCAGCTGGCCACTGACTTAAAGAATTGTATGTCCAAGACCATTTGTGTGTAATGCTTCACTGTGAAGGATTTTTAGGTATGTTACTAATAACACGTCTGTAAACTAACTATTCAGTATCTTTTGTTAATCTGTGCTTTTTCCCCCCCATCATATAACTCCTCCAATATAATTTAAGCACCATGGAATTTATTTTCTGAAAGGGGTGTGTTCAGTCCAATGAAAATCGTTCTTACAGCGGGGTTAAGAGTAATGATATGTTGCCATATAGCTGGTTTGAGCTGGACTGTATTTGGTTCTGGTGTTCAGATCCTGGTCTTGAACCAACTTGAAAGCAGATATTAGACTGCATGTATTCAACTCAAAGGCAAAATGGAATCTTGTCTCATTGTGAGAATACCTAATGTAAATGATGGAAGCAGATATATGGGTGTAATCATTTTTACTGCTGTTGGGTTAATAAGTATTTGGGTGGCTGGGTTTTAAATAGTTAAATGGAATGTAAAGATTAAATTACAGCTGATTAAATGACAAAGAAGAAAACAGGAGCCCCTCACTGCCACAGGATCTCCTACAGGCAGGGAAAACAAGTGAAGACTGCCCTGGAAGATGAGCCTAGAGAGAAGAGGTGAAGGCCATATTTGAGTAGAGCTGATATTGAGTAGGCACGAGTCAAACTTTAGGTTAAGAAAGCAGTTAATTGGGCAAAAATAAAGAATGTCCATCATTTTTCTGTTAGAAGTTTGCTTATCAAAAAGCTCACCCTGAAAATGTTTCTGTGTAATACCTTGTTTTATTCATATTGTCCACAGCAAAGAAAGGGATATTTTACATGCAGAGAAATTTTATACATAAATATATTTTGTCTGTAATTGAGCCATTCTCAATAAAGGTTTTAAGTGAACCCTATAGCATAGTGTAGCAGCTGTATTTGTCAACCAGTTTATTATGCAAAAAAGTGTGAAGATCTTTAAAAGCAGTATGTATTAAACTAGAAATGATACAATTAGCTGAAACTGCCATTTTGAAACTCTTAAGAGACAAATATTTACTTCGGCTGTGGGTACGCTGTCATTAGGATTTAGGTTCGTACTTTTCCCAGACAAATCACTACATGTGATCACTACATTTGTTTGCCCAGACTATACTGGGCAAACAAAAAGGGATGCAAAACTGGTTACATTCCAAGCTCAAAGCATTCCATGTACCATTGCTATCCGCACACTACAGTTGTCTTAGGCATCACACAACCAGTGGGTATCCTAGCTGACTGCAACTCTTTGGTTGAGATCTTCAGCGCTGCACTGGTGCAATCTACACCAATTTCTCTGCATTGTTTGAAAAAAGCCACAAGAATGGCAACTGCTGCACCAATTCAGCTGCTCTTTCTAATTCCATTTCACGTCATGCTGGGCTTTTGGAGGTTCCTTAAAAGCCTCTGTACCTCTAGCCCCATTACTGGGTACTGCAGGAGTACCCAAAGGCATTTGTTCAACTATGGTGGTATGGTATGGGGTGGGTATATGTGTTAAACTGCTGGAAGGTCAAACTAAGTGATAAACTGTAACATCCTGTCAATCATCCTTGCAATAGTTTCCTTTGTTAGTGTTTACATACTTTTAATGGGATCAATACACAGAAGCCTTATCTGCACCAATGATTCCCAACTAATAGGTCACGTCCTGTTTGGGGGCCACTATCTGGTTCTAGGAAGGCTGTATTAAATGCTTTATAATACAAAACAATAGAGGAAAGGAATTAAATCCCAGACTCTACAGTTAAATTGTATAAAAAATAAATATGGCTAAATCTCAACCTGGAGGTGGTGGTATACAGAGAGATAACAGAAGATAGGCAAAAATACCCCCCTGGAGAGAGAGAACCAGTCCTGCTGCTTACAAGCATTTGAGGCAGTTTGTTTTGTCACAGAGCTGAGGTTCCCTGTTTTCTTGTGCTGCTTGGATTAAGTGCTTAATGTGGGTGTGACATGGGTAGAGATAGGAAAGTAAAAGTGAGCAGACAGATCCAATGCATGTCCGAACAAAGCTTAAAAATATTACATTTCTTTCTCTGTACTGACCCCCCCCCCCTTTTTCCCCACTCACATCACATGGTCTGTTCCTGCATGTGATACTGAATGAATTCCACTATCATTTGTTATACCCAATGGGTCATGCAATGGTTGTATTTCCGGTGGGACAGTCACCAGACTGAAGGTTGGAAGCTACTCGCCTGTACTACAGAAAAAGCTTCCTAGGCCACCTTCTTAATTTTTGTTGTTGTTGTTGATGTAATTTGGGGCCCTGCTTAGAAGCTTTAGTTTCCTGTATTTAAAAACTGGCTACAGGACAATAACACAACAAAATCCTGAAGTGCTATGAAAGTCTGCAATAGTAATACATCCCATTACCAAGTACTGAACACAATTAGAGTTCTTTTTGGCTTGGCTGTAATTTAAAAAGATGTCTCGCTACAAAGCTGTCTGTCCTTCACAGCCAAACTAATCAATGCTCTAGAAGGCAACATTCATAATAGCTTTATGGAGTTTAAATTAAAGCCCTAATAGAATGTGTAGCATTTAATCCTGCTTGACTGAGGTTTTTTTAAATTGTAGAGCTTTAAGATGATTAAGATACAAACTGGATATTAGGGTTAGATTCTGAACTAAAATTTATTAGTATAAAACAGAATAATGCCTTTGATTTCAATGGAGTTACTCTGGCATTACAGACAAGTTTGGTTTTAGCACTGGAAAAGGTCTACAAAGTACCCAGTGCTACCCCCTGCTGTTGTAGGATTACTTTCGCACACTGTTTACTGATCACTTGTCATAAGTGTCCCAAACAAGGGAACTTCCACCAATTCTCTTAAGAAAATTCTACCATTAAATTTTTTTATTGGGAATTCTACAAACAAATCTTTTCCTTATTTTTATTCCATCCTATATACTTTTAGACCCTTGGCTCACTTTAAACAATTATCCTTCAAAGGTTTTTCAATATCCCCCAGGCCCCTTTCATCTTCACTAAGTCAAGCCAAACCATACACATTTCATTTTAAATCTTTTTTCACAAGACAGAGGCCAAGACTTTTAAAAATGGTTGCCAAAAATTAGGCTCCTAAATTCTTATTTGAGCACCGACATAAGAACCTAACTTCAGCCACTCCGTTTTTGGCCAGACCTTTTCCTTCTGTATTTTCCCCTGTAAAACTAGTACATGGGACATGCAGTTCATTTTTTTAAACTACCAATTTAGATACACGAATGCTCTTAAGGCAGTGGTGCCCAACCTTATTATACTAGAAGGCCAAATAAACCTAAGCACAACCTAGTGTGGGCCAAACAGATTCTACATATTTTAATAAGATTTCAGCTGACAGCAGGAGTCCCGAAACCCAGGGCTGACAACCCAAGCCCTGCTGCGGGCCTTATGAATGCTCTGGTGGGCTGTGTAGGATTACGGGCCATATGCTGCACTCCAGCTCTAAGGATTCAGATGGCGGAACAGCAATGCTAAGGGCATTACCTCTCCGGCAAGATAAATAACCTAAGAGGTACAATGTCCACAAGCTGAAATATGTAGTGTGGCAGCATCCATATAGTAAGATTCTAGGAATGGCACTCTGAAGCCTAAGATGTCTGTTGAGTCAGTGTGAAGCAATGGAAACAGGTCCAAGCATGGCTTGAAAGCTCTGTTTGTTTAGAATATCATCAGGTTCCATCATCACTGGGCTTCATTGCCTACTACCATCCAATTTTTAAGTTCTCAGCCATTTTGACCTTATGTATTACATCTATAGTAAGGCATGCATCTCTATGCTATGCCAAGAGTTCTAGACCATTGTGAGATCAGAGGTAACGACTACCAACCAACCTTACTCTACAGCTAATTTGCATGCAATAATTTCATTGGTTGTACTAGGGAAACTGCACAGATGCTGGATTACCTGGCCCAACTGCCACAGCCACAAAAATCAACATAAATCTCCCAGCACAACATAACCCCCACACACAGTCCCTCACTGTAGCCACCCTCCTCATTCCCAACCTGGAGAAATCTACACAGCTCTCCCAGCACAACACCACCCACGCACAAATAGACACAACCAGCACACACCACTAACCACAAACACCACTCTGAAGCTTAGAACGTCTGCGTCAATGTGAAGCAATGGAAACAGCTACAAGAATAGCTGATGACAGTTTTTGTTTAGAGACATTTTTGGCTTTTTCATAAACATGACTTAACAAATTACACCCGCGTGACAGCACGGGCGTTCAGCTACTTGTGACAACATAAAGTTATCATGTGAAGTGAGAGGAAATACAGTCAGTTCCTTATCTAGCACTTCCTTTTGGGAAGTACCAAGAGTCAATGCTTGTATTCCTGATACTCTTCTGAACCATATGACTGATTCGGCATCCAAAGAAAAGGAGACTACATGTGTCAAAAGGTCTCAGACAAAGCCTTTAAGTGTTGACATTTTTATCCCACTGAAACAAAGCATATAGGGAAAGCGCATTAGCATTTCCTCAGGGCCAGATTGGTTTTGTATATGCTATATCACCTTTTCACCAACACTCATACAGTATAATGCACATTTCAGAATTTAAGCTAAATCTGACCAGGTGAGTTCCTCACCCAGCCCTCTATCATTTGCTCATCACTTTGTAGTAAGTGCTTTATAAAAATGTATAGTAAGTTTTGACTCACTGCCAAGTTTCAGTTGCAGTATCAACTGTCAGATGATAGAAGATGGAGACTTTTGCAGACTAACATACATAGATCACTTTTGTTTTGTAAAGGGGATGCTATTACCTTGGTGTGAGAGCTCTCCTACCAGAGGACACCGCCACAGCTACTCTTTAATAATATTGGGTGCAAAGTTAAGCTGGACAGCCTTCATGAGTTCCTCTGCATACATCTCGTATCTACCAGTCATCTGGAAAAGGAAAGCAGAGCTGTAGTCTATTTCAGTAACTTCCCATTAGCTGCTCCTTCTCCTCCCCACTGCCAGGGAGGATTACAGATGAACAGTTGAAGGAATTTTAATAGAAAATATTGATTTACATCACTTTTTAAAAAAGAAACATTAACTACCAAGAATGGTAAGGTCTTAATTCCATCAATCTTCAAAAAATTACCAATGCCCTGGCATAAGCAGTCTCTTGCAAAAGCTAAACTCTCATTTAAAAACAAATTACAAATGGAGTTCTATGCTGCAAAGTGATTATGTAAAATTGGCACCGTCTTGCTCAGCACATGTACTCCGTGTTTGTGTGTTCAGAGTCACATTTGCTGATGAGTGACAAAAATAAATTCTTACAGCTTTTTTTTAAACCTGTGTTACCTTTTCAGGCCTAACACAGGTAAGTGTGAGAGCTGGAGTCTCTTTGCTGTGCACTGACAGAATTATATACTGAATTCCAGTTACACCAACGTATACCCAGTGAAGGCAGTGGAACTACACAAGTGAGAAGTCTTCACACGATGCTCCCAGTAACACCTGAAAACCCCACTGCTTTCAATGGGTTTGCACAGGTGTCACTGTAGCATTTGGTCTGCAGAACCTGTATCTATGTAGGAACTTATACAGCTCCCATTGTGGTAGCATGATCACCTGGTGATGATGCACAGTAAGGGAAGAACCCGTCTTGACTTTCAGATCCCAGGCAGAATTTTCAGGGATGATAGTTAGAAAGAACATTATTATTATATTGTTATGTGTGTGTGAAAAAAATATCCATATAAAACATGAATTCCATGCTGCTCTTTCTACAGTCACTTTTCACACTAAGTTTATAGCCATTATACTTGTGAAGAAAGCTTTCTAAATGTGACTTGATACTGCTGTCTTCCTGAGTGTGCAAGAAGCCTGAAACATTAGCTTTGAGGGGAGTGAACTTGCTCCTCTCACAGCAATAGAGTGAATTCTGAAATGTAATGAGGACAATGGTTAATTATTTCACTGCTGATAATTTTAGAAGAAACATACAGTTAATGTCCTTATCCGTTGCTTCTGGATGCAGTGGCAGATCCTGGAGCAAGTTATGGGATATGTGGTTGCTGTCAAGGGTTGTCTGGGTGGGGAGCAAGAAGGTCATGCCCATCACCCCCAAATGTCAAGCCACCTCTGGCTGCTCACAAGTAGGAAGGGGATATTGAATCTCCATCAAATTACAAAAATTTAAACTACTTCCTACTCCTTTCTGGTTGTCAAAAGCCCCAGCTGTCCTCTACTCAGCTTCCAAAACTTCCAGCAATGCCAGTTTGCACTGACAATACAAAACTGCAGCACACTGGAAACAGAAGACATGGGGGCAGCACAAAATAAACAACCAAATAAAAAACAGCACAAGGGATATTGTACTACTCATTTTCATACAGCAATAAAAATGTCCATATTTGAATGCATCTAAAATGTGCCGTTACAGTTGAGGGGCCCTTGTGTATTCTCTGATTACCAAGATCTACGTTCTGCTGAAAAGACCCCTCATTTTACTGAGGATGTAAAATTCAGTACCAGTATACCACAGCCACCAAGAGTTCTTTCCACAGATGTTAGGTCCAGTGTTTCACAGAATACATAAGACCATATGGCACAGGCGTATGCAAGAGCAAAACGCAAGGAAGCTGGATGTATTTTTGTACAGATAAAGACCTAAAATTCTATGTTACCATGTCTGAGTTTAGACACTGGAATACAGTATCACTGAAGAACTCAAGCAGGAGGAGGATGACAGATTGTAAAGGTCACTAGCTAGAGGATTTATCCCACTTGTTGCCAGGAGTCAAAGTGCATATTGGATTCAGGAGGAAAGGTTGATCGAAATTCCACACCTATAGTGGTTCTGAGGACTAAAACGAAGTGCTTGACTACATGTGGACTTTCTGGGTATGTCTACACAGCGAAAAAACCCATGGCTGGCCCCGGTCAGCTGACTTGGACTCACGGGGCTTGAGCTCCAGGGCTGAAAAATTGCTGTGTAGACATTCAGGCTCAGGCTAGAGCCCGGGCTCTAGGACTCTGTGAGGTGGGAGGGTCCCAGAGCTTGGGCTGCAGCCTGAGACCGAACATCTACACTGCAATTAAACAGATCCTTAGCCTGAGCCCCATGAGCCCAAGTCAGCTGGCATGGGCCACCTGCGAGTTTTTAATGGCAGTAGAGCCATACCCTCAGGAAAGTTCATCTAAATTAACTAAAGGTGTGTTAGATTAGTTAAACCACAGTAAACCCCTGTGTGGATGCTCTCATTCAGAATTAAAGTGGCCTAAATTCCATTTAGCTTACTTCACTTCCAAAGTGAAACAGAACAAGAGGCTTCAGAGGTGAATGGAGGCAGTTTTCATGTCTGGCTTCAGGCTGTCTGCAGGCTCAGGAAGTGAGCAATCCATCACTTAACCTTCTGAGTGTGATCTTCAGAATCATAAGGACAAGAAGGTTTCATTTTTTAGCAATAGCTTAAATTCCACAAAAACTAACATGTAAGGCCCATTCAATGTCATATAAAAGTTAGCAGACTGTTCTTAGAGAACTGGCCAGGTTTCTTTAGGGAATAAGGACTTACCTTAAAACTCCATTTGTCACCGACTTGCCTGCAAAGGTTTAGATCCACCTCAGCCACCAAAAGCCCATCCTGTGTGCGGGACAGTCCAGGTGTCCGACTGCCATCTGGCGCAGCCACATAACTCGAGCCATAAAAATATCCCAAGTCATGGTGGGCTTAATAAATAAAAAATATAATAAATAATAATAATAATAATCAACATAGAATGCCATGGGCAAATAAGTATGCAACCGCACATGTTGTTTCCTGTGAGAAACTCAGGATAACTTCCTCTATTTTTTCACCCAGCTGTGCTCTCATTTAACTCAATAAGCCACAGTGAAGCCGCAGGAAAACTGTAGTTCTAACCATTAGTTACCTTTCCCACAGAGGAGAGCTTTCACATAGACAAACAGGAATCCATGCAACTTTCATAGGCTTTTCATAATGGACTATTGTGCTTGCTAATTATTAAAACTATTTGCATTTAAATAAGGGCTTTGTTTCCTTCTCCCATCTAGCCTACAATCAAGTAAATGCTAACTGTGACATCGCAATGTGTTTCAAAGCAACTGACAGAGTTCACAGCATTAGCTCTTCAGTACAGGACCAAAGTATAAAACATTGAGATAGGAGGAAGAAAAATCGTATTAAAAATGCAAATATCTTCAACAGGATCAAATGATTGGCCACAAGATCAAGAGCACCAGACACCTAGGAAGTTCTGCACTGCTCAGGGGGGACAATCAAAGTGAGTGATGGCAACCACTGGCTACCTTCATGCAGCAGCTGCTAATACTGAGCTCCAATGTCAGGCCAACACAAGGATCTGTAGCAAATGAGTTGGCTGAGACTCAGACTGAGGCCAGAAAATAAACAGAGAAGATGGTGGTTCCCATAGGACAAATGCTGAGGTTACAATTGAATATTTGGTGGGTTACATCTACCCCAAGAGAAAGCAGTTCAGAATCTCAGACTTCTTTTGGATTTCTGAATAGATGATCAGGGAATCTGACAGAGTACAAGTTTATTTGATTTTTATAACTTATCCTTTTGTTCAAGCCTGTAGTGAACATGACAATGCATTAGGTTATTCTTTTCTTTCTTTTCTTATTTCTGAATTATGATTAGTGTTTGCTTTTGCCTGTCATGTTCTCACCATTTATAATGATATAAATTAAAGAACAGAATAAAACTGGCCAAGTATATTTTGGTTTGCTCCTGTGAAACCCCTCTAAGGTATGTCTTCACTGCAGTTAATTTGGGCTCTTACTCAGGTGTTGCCCCTCACCCCATTTCCATTCACACAAAAGCCTCTCCCCTGGGTCTGGTGGTGCTTTACATTCAGGCTGGCTGGCTGTTTAGGCAAGAGCTCTTGTGCTGCTTCCACTTGGGCTGGCAACTCATCCACTTTGCAGTAAAGATGCAGGCTAAATCACTCATGCACTGACACACCCCCAATGGTTTCCCACAATTTCTCCCATGTGCCCAAGACAGACAAGTTCTATCACGATTCACTGGGAAAGAATCATAGGATGTCTCAGCTTACTGCAGCACAAAGAACGATGGGATATACCCTCAAAAGTCATAGCAAAATAGTGAATGCAGCATCAGTGAGGATACAGTCACACAGGTATTGCACTCCCCCTGCTGGGGCTAGATTAATCCAGGTGCTGATCACTCATCTTAACTCTGCAGTGAAGACATATCTGTTGGGAATTGCACATTTGTCTATTTATAGAATAGGCATTACAACAGGAGTAATCTGACAGCCTAAAGGAAGGTTCTAGGAGTCTGCTATAACCACATCAGACTCAGACAATTGTTATAAGGAGGAAATGTTTTATAAAGCAGTAAAATGGAGAAGTCCAGTGAGAGAGTCTCCTGTATGTCTTAGCTCTGCACTCCATCTTCAGCATCATGTGGCTCGGCATGCCAGAACCTATAACTTTATGTAAACCATTCATGAGACTCAATAGATCACCTGTGTGTCTGGATATGGACTATATGAAGCTAATCATTTTTCACATTAACTTGTGTATGTAGCAACAGTACTTGGTAAGAGAAGTCCTGGCTTTTACGGATTTAAAGTCAGAACATGAAGGTTAATGCATCATCATAAACCACACTGACAACATAGGGCAAATTTATGGGGTTTTGCCTTGCAAGCTTCCAGGGATCAGACAGACTGGAGTCCTTAGGAAGGATATAGCAGCCCTATATAAGCACCTCCAATGACCATATGCCACTGTACTTTGGATATCTTTCCTACTAGTTGCCTGTAGGTTCTAAGACTGTGTCATTTCTGGGAAATAAAGCTGCTCTTAGATACTACCATTGTCATGGAAACTACAGACAGATAGCCGGAAAGATAACTCTTCATGATTCAAAATCAACTATTAGCAACCCATGAAGGTATTTGCTGAACGTACCTTTCCCACCATCTCCAGATGTAAATGCATTCACGTAGTATTCCTGTGAAACAAAGGCCAGTTTGAAATGAGGCTGTAGATGGCACTGTAATCTCATTTCATGCAAGAGAATCTTGCTGCAATACAATGTTTGATATACTAACATTAATTAAAACTTGGCATACATCTGTTAAGACGTGTCTGGCTTACCGTCAACACTGCCTGTAGAAGAGAATCTTCAGTGTCACCTCGTTTCTAGATTCAAGGTAGTGACTGTCTTGCTAGAATTTTAGGATGGACTAGCCTGGAAGACAGGCATTTGCTTGGGTGACAGCCTTGTATTCACAGCACTTTGGGGAATATGAGTAGTAATACTAGGGTGTCACAACTCTGGTCATGGCAGAGGCCTATGCGTGAAATCTTTTAATGTGGGGGAGCTGGTGCGCAGGCAGCAACCTCATGAAATTTGACAGGAAGGAGCCCTGGACCTGGTGGCAGGGGAGTCTGAGACAACTGGAGGTTTCCGTCCTGCTGCAGCCCTCATCCGCCCTCACAGCCGCAGAGAACTGACAAGTCCTCAAATACACCTGTTCCACCACTGGGCTTTTGAGAAGTCTGGACCGTGCTTCATCTGGAACCTCACCTCAGAACTGTTTGCAAGGGTGATCCTACCAGGAGTACAAGACTCCAGACGACATAGTTCTGAGGGTCATTGGGACACACAAGCCCCTGCAACACAACAAGTTAACGATCCAAGGAGAGGACAGCTCTGGTATGGAGGTGGGAGAAGAGAGATTTAAATGAGGTAGTCTTTGCAAATAATAGAAAGGAAGAACATATGGTCTAACCAGGTGGACACAAAGCCAGATTAATGGAGAGCAGCTTACAAAAATATACACACTAAGGTGCCCAGCAAAGAATCTGTATGTGCATTAGCTCTGAATGTTGCAGTGTTGATGTTGTCATGTTGGTCCCAGGATAATAGAGAAACAACTTTGGTGAGGTATAATCTTTAATTGGACCAACTTCTGTTGGTGAAAGAGACCAGCTTTTGAGCTACACAGAGCTCTTCTTCAGGTCTGGGAAAGGTACTCAGAGTGTTGCAGCTAAATACAAGATTGTTTAGTAACTAACACATGTTTTAAGGAACCATTCACGTTGAAGTGGCCCATTAACACTCCTCCAGTCACAGGACAAAAAAGGGGGTTAATGGGTTGCAGATTATTGTAATAAACCATAAATCCACTGTCTTTATTAAAACCATGATTTTTAATGTCCAGCAAAATTATGAATTTAAACTCCTAGGCTCATCTTTTGAAGGAATTGTGCTAGTTTCCTTGAGGATGAGGACTGATAGGTCAGATATAGAGTGGAGTGATCGTTTTGTGAAAAGTATTTGCCCATGGATGATATGGTATTTTTGTCTTTTATCATTTTTCTGTGAGTTCATTCAAGAACATAATGACTAACTGGCTTCAGCCACACAGTTGTTACTGGAGCATTTAGTGCACTGGAGGAGGTACATCACATGTTGTGATAGGCATACGTAGGACCCATACATCTTGAAACGTGTGTTGTGGGAGATATTGACCATTGTAGCGGTAGCAATACGTCGGCAGGTTTTGCATCTGTTTTTATGGCTGGGTCTCGATGGGTACTGGTCTGTGGGGAGCTTGCTTCTGACAATAAGCCTGGAGACATTAGTGGGTTGTTTGAAGGCCAGAAGAGGAGGGTTGGATAGACTTCTTCAGGAGGTGCTCCCCATTGAGTATGGGTTGTAACTGTTTAAAGATACCCCATACTGGTTCCAGTATGGCGTGGTAGGTGACAACTTGGGGGGTGTGGTCGGAGGATTCCCCCCCCTCCCCGTAGTGAAGTAGGGTCTCTTAGGATTTTGGGGTGGCTCATTCCATGATGTGATCTACTTCTCTGGTGGAGTATCCTTGTCTGGTAAAGGTGGTTTTACATGTGTTAAAGTGTGTATCCCAGACTTTCTCCTAGGAGCATATTCTGTGGTAGCTGAGGGCCTCGCTGTAGATAACAGATTTCTTGGGGTGGTTACTAGATCTGTGAAGGTAAGTGCGGTCATCCATGGGGTTTCTTGTATACAGTTGTCTGTAAGGTTCCACTGTTGAAGCTAATCATGGCCAGGAAGTTGTTGCTGCTGTGAGAGTGTTCTTGGGAGAGTTTGATGGATGGGTGGTGGGTTGTTGAAGTAGTGGTGGAAATCCAGAAGGAAGTTAGGTCATCTGTCCAGAGGATGAATATAATATCAATGTATCTTAGGTACATTGGTTTCATGGTGCATTTGTCCAGAAATTCTTCCTCAAGGTGGCCCACAAAGAGGTTGATATTGGTATTATTTTCATCCTGTGGACAAATGATCGAAACCTCCCTACAGGTTTCCACCACAACTTCCCTTAAATGGTCCCTTAAAATATGTGTTAACTACTTATGCTAAGTAGTTCCACCTTGTATTTAGTTGCACCACTCTGAGTACCTTTCCCAGATCTGAAGAAGAGCTTGGCATAGCTCAAAAGCTTTTCACCATCACCAACAGAAATTGGTTCAATACAATATATTATACCTCATCCACCTTGTGTCACTAGGTCTGAAGACAGGCCTCACCTACTGCACATGACAGTAGAATTGGTTCCATGATCTCAACTGTTAAGGACAGAAGGTGTCTGACTAGTAGGAACTAGCTCTGTTACAGAAGTGCAAGGATACATTTCATTTTCAATAATCCTAGTGAAGGAGACACTGAGTTCTACATAGGAGCTAGGAGAATTAGCAAGAAGGGGAGGAGCATTCATCTTAGGCCCTGTCTACACTAAAGGGAAAAGTCGATCTAAGCTACGCAATTTGAGTTACGTGAATAGCGTAACTCAAATCGACATCGCTTAGATCTACTTACCGCAGGGTCCACACTATGCGATGTCGACGAGAGACGCTCTCCTATTGACTCCCCTTACTCTTCTCAATCCGGTGGAGCACAGGAGTCGACAGGAGAGCAATCTACGGTTGATTTAGTGGGTCTTCACTAGACCCGCTAAATCAACGCCGATGCATGTATTGCCACTCGTTGATCCCCCAGTAAGGATAAACAAGCCCTTAGTTAAATCCTTCACCACAGAGAAAGAACAAGTCAAGAATAGGAAGGAGCCGCAGCAGAATGCAGGCTGCCAGCAGCAGGGCAGGTGGCTCACACTCTCCCTGCTTACTAGGTATCATAGCAACACTTTCAATCTTCAAAGCACATTGCAAATGTTCATGAGAGAGGAGGTCTCATGCTATACAGAGGCAGGGCCGCCCAGAGGGGGGGGCAAAGGGGGCAATTTGCCCCGGGCCCCGGGCTCCGCAGGGGCCCCCAAGAGAAGAGCGGAGGCTCCCGCCTCCGCCCCTCTCCTGGAGCCTCAGCGCATCAAGCGCCGAGTCTCCGGCCGAGCCCCTGAGCCCCGCCCCGATCCGAGCCGCGTGGTGAGGGGGCGGGGCAGCTGCCTCCGCTCGGCGTGGAGCTCCCAGCCCCGCCCCCTCACCACGCGGCTCTGAGCGGGACGGAGCTCAGGCCCCGCCGGAGACGCGCTCGGGTAAGAGGCTGAGGCCGGGGCGGGGGGGGGGGAAGCGGGACCTGCCGCCGCCGCCGAAGCGCAGCCCGGGGTCTTTGGCGGCGGGGGGCCCCTTCTGTTCCGGGACCCGCCGCCGAAGTGCCCCGAAGGCCCGCGGCGGGGACCCCCCCCCGCCACCGAATTACCGCCGAAGACCGGGCTGCGCTTCGGCGGCGGGTCCCACTTCGGCGGTAATTCGGCGGCGGGGGGCTCCCGCCGCGGGTCTTCGGGGCACTTTGGCGGTGGGTCCCGGAACAGAAGGGCCCTCCGCCGCCGAAGACCCCGGGCCCCCGGAATCCTCTGGGCGGCCCTGTACAGAGGAATACAGGAGTTAGCACTATACAATTCATTAGCTAGGATTAAAGTGTGCTCAAATGCATAGATTCTGAAACTCAGGCTACAAAGCAAAGTGTTCAAATACTTACCGTTCCAACTCGGTTTATGGCACATGTAAAACAGTGATTAGCAATAGCTGCATTTCTTGCTTCAATTGGCCACAGTGACTCGCTGCAAAATAGTAACAAAAAGGTGGTGATTATTGTTTATTTGCATGGCTCATAGATAAATTTGGATATTTCATGGGCTATGGACACCTGTAATTTTGAGCCTCTCGATCAGGGAAACCAAAGCTAACTACAGCCAACTGCTGTCAATTATCTTGGATCACAAAGAGTGGCCACCATTAATAGTCAGCATTTTACACCAGATTCAGCATAGTTACCAACATTATTTCCATTCCACATATAGGGAGAGGCTATTTTATCTGGTAACTTGACAAAGCTGACTTTTAATGGTGACCACCATGATGAGAGTTTTAAATGCCTGGCTTGAGATTTCCAAGCAGTCCAGGGAATTTAGATATGCACCTTCCATTAAAGTTATTGGGAGAAAAAATTTTCAACACAGTCTGGAAGACTTATACGTTAATTTTCAGGAATCCAAATAATATTTTGCAGCGGTGTAGAAAGTTTCTCGCTCTCATTGCCCCCCTCCCCCTTTCTCCAGGAGCAGTTTCTGAGGCAGGCAATGGGAAACCAGATTGTCTGAAAGCTAGAAAAAAATTCCACCCCTTTTGCTCACCTTGTTCTACTTGCAGGTTTCATAGAAATTTTCAACCAGTCATTCCCCTATGTTGGGCTGACAGAACAAAAGAGCAAGCTTGACAAAAGCAGCCCTGTAACATTTCGATCATTATCCGTTAAACCAGTCTCCACACTGTATAGAAAACCAAGAACCGAGAAATGGGAAAGAATTCCTTCTCCTCCACCTTAACCCCTCAGTCTTTTTCCAAACTGGGATTCAATTTTGGAGACACTGAAAACTCAGTGTAGTTTTAGCCATGTCAGTCCCAGGATATTAGAGAGACAAGGTGTGTGAGGTAATATCTTTTATTAGACTAACTTTTGAAGAAGAGCTCTGTGTGGCTCGAAAACCTCTCTCTCTCATCAACAGCAGTTGGGCCCATAAAAGATATTACTTCACTCCCCTTGTCTCACTGAAAACACAGGAAGCCTTCCTTTCATTAAGCATATTGAGACACAGGGATCAGATCAGTCGAGAAGATATGGTTTGACAGTACCTACAGCACTGAAAAACAAGAGTGACTGGGTGTACACTCCTCTACAAAATCACCCTCATAACAGCAGGTAGCTGCCCAATATTGAGCTCCAAGGGGAGAGTGTGGGTGGATGACTGTCATAAGTAAATCTCAAGAAGACTCAGGCACCTACAAGATGCTCATTGGTTTGATTGAAAGGACTTGGTTTATTATTCCCCCTCTTCCGCCCCCACCCTCATCCCCAACTGCTGAGCCAACCTGCCAGCACTTCTAAGAAAAAAGGGACTTCGTTGAAAGGCTCCTGCAAATTACAATTTCACAGAAGGAAAGAGAAATACTGAGGGAAAAGAGACTATAGCCAAGAGGTTACTACAGAACAGCGTTCTTCCATTTTCCTAGAGACTCTTTTCTGCATGGGACTCAAGAGTCCTCTTCCTGCAATAAAAATTATACCCTCAAAAAGCAACCAAGAGAAGAAAGCCAATAATCAGGAGAGCCTGGAGCACCCAGAAAAGCAATGAAGTGCCTCAGGAAGGCAGTGTAATTTCTGTTTGCTCTCCTCCTAATGGGCTGTAAATGGACCAACATCACAAACATTATTTTAATGGTGATATTTGTAAAGCCCACTACACGTGACTCTGTATTTACTAAACTCTTTTCTAAGGACATTTTCCAATATTAAACAACCTAAATCAGCAGCTATCAGCTCTTATCGGGAAACAGAATTGCCTTAGGCAGTCTGAGTGACAGGATGCTGTACACTTACTGATTCAAAATTATAGTTCCCTTCCACACCACTCCAAATATACAATTCCCTGTACTGGGCTTGGTTGTGGGTGCGTGATTTATGTATTCACTATGCACTTATTTATCCATAATCACACTTCTCTGGCTACTGCAATCTCCCTACTCTGAGCAGCTCACGTATTCAGAATGTTCAAGCTGTTTGCCAGCAACAAAGATTGGCCTCACTGCTTCAATCCCTTCGGCTGATGCAGAAAAATTCCAAATGTACATGAAAGAGAAGAGGAGCCATGGGAGAACACAGAAAATGGGGCTGTCAAAACTTTTTAAAAAATCAATCCCTTCTCCATGATTTAAAACTTTTCTGTTCTCTCCTGTTCCGTTCAGCAGGGCTCTTGTTCCCAGAATAACTCATACATTTATGTTTACACAGTTTACACTGGGAAAGGCCCCTCCCATCTCTTTGTTTTTAAAGACAATGAAAGCGAAGATATATTGCAATTATTCTGGACAGACAAGCCCTGCTGAGTCAAAGGAAGGGAAAGCAGGGGCCTAAAGGGGGTGCAGTTAGTTTGGAGAGGTTGATTCCTTTTGTAAGATTTTCTTCCTTCACTTTCAATTTGAATATTACATTTAAAATTTCAATAGCTTAAAACAACAGAACGGGCTTCCTGTTACCGTGATAAAAGCCATATCTTGGGGCTGACTGACTCAAAGGCAGAGTTTATTCAGCCCAGGAAGTGGTTATTACCTCAAATAGGAAGCACTATGGTCTCAGTTCTGCCAGGAGCTCTGAACCCCTATAGAGTTCCTTGCATTACTGGGGCCTAAGTTATTAGAGTCCTCTAACACTACCTACAAATGTTCTATTGAACAGCTCCTCACCTAGGGAAGGAGTGAGCGTCTGAAACAGGCTTAGCATTACTAAATATATTAATATCATTGTTATGCTGGAGGTTGGGCAATCACCCCACTTTGATGAAGTTGTTATGCATGTTATACTAGTTGCCTTCCATTCAGGCTAACTGAGGGGAAAACTAAATGGCCCTTTGTTGGTGATGGCTGAAGCAATGGAAACCACTGCCCAAGGACTAGACCCCGGGCCAAGGGGTTTCATGGGGGTCTTATGAACACAAACACAGGAATGGGATACTGATTTGATTGCAGGGTGTGGGAAGGGGGCAGAGAGGCAGTACAAACAACAGAAGCACACAGGAAAGGTAGCAAGGAAGCCTACCAGCCAGCCAGAGAAGCACTTGTAGTGTGACTCTGAGAAAAAGCTGAGAAAGAGCACATTTGGGTAGAGTGCTGGCTGGAAAGAGGCTTGGAACTGTGAGTAAATAACTGCCTCCTGCTGTTTGATTCCCAGTGCATTCAGGAAAAAAGTATTTTATGTACGTTCTTTGTAAATAAACAGGATTGCACCTGACTCCATCATCAGTTTCTCCTAACGGAAACAAGTGCTTAGGCCAACAAGGGTAATGTTATTATTTCTTATTGGTACTACATTAGCACCTAGATACCAAGTGAAATTGGGGCCCCACTATGCAAGACACTCTATAAACAAAGTGTGAGAGACAGTTCCTGCCCCAGAAATATATATGTTTGAACTCAGCTTTTACTTAGCTTAACCCATTTGACTCCTAGCATCAAAACAGAGCTAATTAAGAACCTGATGTAGGGCAGGGAAGATGACTCAAGGAATCCACTAACGCTATTTGTCTACGTTATGTCAAAATAACTAATTTATATAACTTCCTCCTTGATAACTTGACTCCTGCTATAAAACTTAGTGAATTTCTCACTCAGAGGAGCATCTTTATAAAGAGAGCAACATTAAGGGAACAGAGAAAAGATAATATGGTATAAAATCCTAAAAAAATGCACATTTGAATACCTGCATTTATACCACAGAGCATAAAACAGTATCACAGCATCTGTAGCCAATAGATAAGGCATAGGTCTAAGTTAAGATAGTATTGCAATGAGCCCACAAACCTCAAGGCCTGTAAGAGAAAAGCTTAGTTAAACTAATCAACGTACAAGGCTCAAAAAGCCTTAGCACAAGCAGCTAACCAAGAGTATCCCTAGATCACAAGATATCCCAAGATAGAATGCTGTAATATGCAAGAATGACTAAACTGCTGACAAGCTAACCACAAGATGCTAATTTATACCAGCCTGGAATATTTAAAATTTAAAAATTACGAACATCAACAGATGGCTGACCACCAAAGTGCCACAGTAATTAACTGATGTATATGCTAATAAACTTGAGGTAAAAGGATTAGTAACTATAGGAGAAGGGCACCCCAACATTAGTAGGGTGAGGAAATACAAATAAGGAAAAGAGAATGAAACCCCTACTGAATATACTTTTGGCATAGTGGTTTCAGTGTAACACATTATCAAAGTTGTATCCCAGCCTACATACCGTGGGGAGATGTGACTCTTGGGAGATGCCAGGATGGTAACCACTGGTGATAGTGAATCTGACGGTAAGGATGATGAGTAACATTTTGGATCCTTTTGCAAAGAATGGTGCGAGTATATGGATGTTCAGACGCACGTTCTGTATTCTCTCTATCTACCTTGCTGGGTTGGAGTGTTTGTGATTTTACTAATTGTGTTAATAAAACTATTACATATACAAAAGGTTTTCCTAAGTGAGAGTGTTGGAACCATGCATGTCGGGGCTCCCAACTGGATAGTAATTTTAATAAAACTGGGCCTGATCTTGGGATGAGAACCTACTAATCCTCTGAGTGTAAGCAATATAATTAATACATAATCAACAGGTCAGGCAACACTGCTTACTAGTAGAGGAGTGTACATCCTACAGAACTGGATTTCTTTCAGACTCCACTGTCATTTGGATAAATGAAAAAGTACATGTACTATACTGCGTGTCAAGATGATACATTAACACTTTCTGGAATACTGGACCTTAGCTAATAGATGCACTTGTGATACTGGCAGACTATGTGCCAGCTCATGCCAATGCCCAGGCCTCAATGAATGCTTACAAATGCATAGCTGGAAGCCAGGCCAATTCACTTGTGTAGCAGTATAGAGCAAAGTGACTGCTAAATGTATGAGAGTGTATTTGGTGTTTAAACATCATAAAAAGTAATGGGATGTTACATGCACTATTTTAACTTATCTGTATCCCATTGTAATAGCAAATATTTACATTGTTTATACCCCTGTGACTAAATAACCCATCAATCTGAGAAAGAAGCCTTATGGAATGCAAATGAAGAACTTTAACAGCAAAGTGCTAATTTCAAATCAAGTGGTCATTTTGTGTGGTGATTGGAGAGCAATGACTCTAAATGCATTCCTCACTCTCCGTCCCCAAAGAGCCCACGTGGGTAGTGACCCTGTCAGCTTGTTTCCTATGAGAAGAAGCTAGAAGTATGGATTCAGGGAAAGATCCCTCATCTCTGGAGTGTTTGGACTCTTACAGGGAAGGATACCAGACGCAAAGTGGAGATCCCTAGAGACAATCTGGGTACCTTGAAAAGACTTTTGGGAAACTGGAAATTTATTACATTACTACCACCATTTGGAATTACAAACTGTCTCTCACCTGTACATATATTTTACTTGCTTTAACCTCTCAATAACTCTTACTTCCTTTTCTTAGCTAATAAGACTTTAGTTAGTTTACTCTAGAATTGGCCACCAGTGTTGCCTTTCGTGTAAGATCTAGGATACCAATTGATTTGGGGTAAGTGATGGTTCTCTTGGGACTGGGAGCAACCTGAATCTGGTGTGATTTTGGGGTAAGTGACTTTTTATCAGAAAGTCCAGTTTGTCTGGGTGGCAAAATAGGCTAGAGAGTCTAAGGGGACTGTCTGTGACTCTATGGTAAGACTGATATGGTGATCCAGGAGTTCACATTTGTTACTGGGTTGGTGAAATCTAATTATAGAACACACCACCAGTTTGGGGTGTCTGCCCTGCTTTTGACAGTCTGCCGTGTTGTAGGCACTCACAGTTGTGAACCACTCCAAACTGATATCACCCCCTCCCAAAAAAATTAAGTGTAATTCAAAACATTTTTAAAATGTTGCTGTCCAAAAGAAACATTTAGGAAAAACAAGTATGGTTTTCCTCTTTCAGGAAACATGGGACGTGCAGGTATTTCACTCCACAATACAGCTCATCCCAAGCAATGGACAGCCTACAAGTTGTTTGTACTTTACCTGAGTTCTCCAGTAGTAGCTGAAGGGTTAAAGATAATCTCTGCTCCATTTAGATTGTACATGAGCCAGTTCAGGGGGTGATGGCGCCCAAAACAGATATTCACAGCAATCCTTCCAAACTGAGTCTGGAACACAGGATGCCCTGTGTTGCCCTCCATATAGTAAGTAGACTAGGAAAAGAAAAACACAAAGAGGTGTCTTCAGGTATTTTTCCAAGTTCACCCACGCCCCAGTACCATCCTTTAAAATCCACTAGATCTCTGAGGCACAACGGTATGTGAAAAGACAACACTCCTCAGCCTCTAAATACCTGCACTGTATGTACAGATCCAACAGAAATGACTCTCTTTAGCTGTAGAGATCAAATTCCAGTTCCATTTCTACTTCTCTTTACTCACTGCTGGACATAAGTGCTGTGCCACCTGGCTTTTTCACATGTTCCTGTAGCAATACTGCATTCTCTACGGATTTTATAACCTGGTCACCCTACCCTCCATGCCAAAATGGTAAGAGCAAAAATTACAGCTGCTGCAATTGAAAGCAAGTTGTGACACATGGCCAGAAAGGGTTAAACATCCTGCAAAATAAATAACCCTCAAAAGGTGGGGAGATAATGTTTGTGTTTTTGTGTATTTACGTATGTATGAGTAGGGTCAACAATGTAATCAATAGTCCCTGTCTATGCTGTATTCCGAAAATGCAGAGATCAGAAGGAGAGAGCTGGGCAGTACAAGACATACAATTCTGGGGGAAGGTCTGAGACTGGGAAATTGCTGGTGTCACCCTAACTGTAATTCGTAAGTGGCTGACCAGAGTATTCATGTAATTCAGCTGCAATTGATTTTGCATGCTAGAGCCTGTGTGAGAGCAGGACCAGGAATGGTTCCTCTCACAGCAAGGTAGTGTAAAAGGCACCCTAGGTTGGAGATTTAAGGGGGCACAGCTGTTCAGCAGTCCAGATTTTACCATAGGGAGTGTCACAGAAGGGCCTGGAATTACTTTGTATTAATCTATGAATACTGATGTGTAATAGTTTTGACTGCGACCTGGTCAGTGAGGTAAAATTACTGTATAATTATGGTGGGTTACTAGAATTTCCTATAAGACTGTATTTCTCTAACTTAATATGGAGCTGTGGGAAGAGCAAACAGGAAAGCCACACAATAGATCTAGTTAAGAATACCCAAGCACACACTTGAAAAACTGAGAGCTTCAGTGTCTGCAGCAAGCTGCAAACCTTGTTTTGCAAGAGCTGGGAGATACCAGATCAAAAGACTATGAACAGTTTAAAAGTGTTTTGATTCCTGCGGGGAGGAGGTCACCTGTCAGCAGCTGTCTATGGAGACAGGCTGAGACAGAAAGAGATGGACTCTGTGGAGGGAGTCTAAAGAAGCAAGCCATCCCACATCCAGGGAATGGTATGTCTTAAGGAAAAATCAGATATGCATACAGTGTGTTTTATTGTTTTTAAGATAAACATTTAAGAGAAAAGCCTTGTTCTAAATAAATAAAATTTTGCTTTAAGGAGGCTGTTTGATCACTGCATTTACCTCTGTCATTGCTCTCAGAGGGAACAGAACAGTATGGTCTGAGCCTTGGCCAGACCAGCTGAGATAATCATTGGTAGCACCTGGTCTGAGAGTGGAAGAATTACACAATCCCACCTCAAGTGTGATCCTAAGAGCCCCTCAGTGCCAACTGGCAGAAGGCCCAGTGTTCTGCCCACCAGTCATTAATGTCATTGTGTGATGTATGTACAGATGATGTGTATAGAGTTGTGTGTGTGCTGGAAATATGGAATACAAAGGTCATAATTCTTTGCATCTATGAACAGCGGGTCCCAACTATATGGGTTGGTGATTCTGAGAAGCAGCTGTGAGAAAACCACTTTAGACAAAGGTTGGAGCCTACTGAGGTTGTGTGTAATCTCTTAGAAGTGTATTATACTTTTGTTTTCGTTGTAACCATTTTCTGTTTTATTTCTTGGTATCACTTAAATCTCTGTTTTTTATTAATAAAAATACTCTTGTTTTATTATAAACTCCCTTCAAAGGTGTTATAGTGAGGTGTTCATTCTCATGCTCAGAGATACCAGGAGGGGTTACAGGTGCAGGTCCCAGTAACTGTGGCAATCTCCTGTCTAATCTGTACTGTCAATGTCTTCTTAAATTGCGAACTCCCATGGCAATTGACCATATCTCCTCCTTTTATGTCTATACAGCGCGTACCACACTGAGGCTTAGGGTGACCAGATGTCCCAGTTTTTATAGGGACAGTCCCAATTGTTAGGTCTTTTTCTTGTATAGGCTCCTATTACCCCCCACCCCCATCCCGATTTTTCACACTTGCTGTCTGGTCACCCTACTGAGGCTGCTCAATTAAGAATCTGAGAAGCAACTTATTGTTAGTTTGTGTGTCTCTAGCAAGACATTTTTTAAGTCCATCAGAAGCAGGATGCCTGCCAAACAAGAAGTAGGGCCATTAGATGACCAAGATGTTAAAAAGGGAACTCAAGGATGACAAGGCCATTGCAGAGAAGCTAAATTAATTCTTTGCATTGGTCTTCACTGTAGAGGATGTACGGGAGATACCCACATCAGAGCTATTATTTTTGGTCGACAAATCTGAAGTACAGTCCCACACTGATGTGTAAACAGAGGACGTGCTAAAACAAATTGGTAAATTAAACAGTAATAAGTCACCAGGACCAAATGGAATTCACCCAGGAGTTCTGAAAGAACTCAAATATGAAACTCCAGAACTACTAACTGCAGTATTTAACCTATTGCTGAAATCAGCCTCTGTACCAGATGACTGGAAGGTAACTAAGGTAACACGGATATTTAAAAAGGGCTCCAGAGGCAACCTTGGCAACTACAGGCCACTGAGCCTAATTTCAGTACCAGGCAAATTGTACAGAACAGAATTATCAGACACATAGTAAACACGATTTGTGGGGGAAGAGTCAACATGGCTTTTGTTAAGGAAAATCAGGCCTCAGCAATCCATCAGAATTCTTTGTGGGTGTGTGGATAAGGTGATCCAGTCCATATAGCATACCTGGATCTTCAGAAAGCCTTTGACCAGGTTCCTCACCATAGGCTCGTAAGGAAACGAATTAGTAAGGCTACAATTTAGGCATGGGTATTTTTAGTAGAAGTCATGAACAGGTCATGGCCAATAAACAAAAATTCATGGCCCATGACCTGTTCATGACTTCTACTATAAATAACCCTCACTAAATCTGCGGGGCGGGCTGCTGCTGTGGGGAGTGAGCTAGGGGGCCACTGCTGGGAGGGAGTACTGGGGGAGCCGCTGCTGGGAGGGGCAGCGGCACCAGCTGCTGAGGGCCAACAGAGCAGCAGCTGCTTCAGCCACCCTGGGAACACTTCCAGGTGCCGCTGAGCAGCGGCTGCTCCAGCCACCAGAGGGAGCGCTGCCTGGGCAGTCCCAGGACTGGCCACCCCAGGAACTGCTGCCTGGGCAGTCCCCGGGGCCAGCCACACCGGCCGCTGCCCGGGTGGTCCCTGGAGCCAGCTGCGCGAGGCTGCCTGAGCAGTGGCCAGTGTAGCTGGCTACAGGGCCACCTAAGTGGCTGGCTGCAGAGCCACTCTAGCAGCAGCCAATGTGGCTGTCCCTGGGGCTACCTGAGCAGCTGGCCCCGGAGCCAACTGCTTGGGCGCCCCAGGAGTCAGCCACAGTGGCTGCTGCAGAAGTCACGGAAAATTACGGAATCCGTGACTTCCGCAACCTCCAGGACAGATACAGAGCCCTACTAATTAATCACGGGATAAGAGGGAAGGTCCTCTCATGGCTCAGTAACTGGTTAAAAGATAGCAAAAAAGAGTACGAATCAATGGTCAATTTTCACAATAGAAAGCGGTCAATAGGGGTGTGCCTTAAGGATCTGTATTGGCACCAGTGCTGTTCAACATTCATAAGTTATCTGGAAAAGGGAGTGAACAGTGAAGTGGCAACATCTGCGGATGATATAAAATTATTCAAGACAGTTAAGTCCAAAGCTGACTGCAAAGAGTTAGGTTAGGTCTACACTTAAAACACTATAATGGCACAGCTGCAGCTGCGCTGCTGTACCACTTCAGTGTAGACACTACAGCGACGGGAGGGATTCTCTGTAGGTAATTCACCTGCAGGTGGTAAATAGGTTGACAGAAGAATTCTTCCATTACCCTAGCACTGTCTACACTGGAGGTTAGGTCAACTTAATGATGTCTCTCAGATATATGGATTTTTCACACCCCTTTTCAGTGTAGACCAGTCCTTACAAGGGGAATCTCACAAAACTGAGTGACTGAGCAACAACATGGCAGATGAAATTCAACATTGATAAGTGCAAAGTAATGCACATTAGAAAAAATAATCCCAACTATACATACATAATGATGGGTTCTAAATTAGCTGTTACCACTCAAGAAACAGATCTTGGAGTCACCGTGGATAGTTCTCTGAAAACTTCAGCTCAATGCACAGCAGTGGTCAAAAAGGCTAAAAGAATATTAGGAACTATTAGGAAAGGAATAGAAAGAAGACAGAAAATATTATAATGCCGCTACATAAATCCAAGGTTTGCCCACACTTTGAATACTATGTCCAGTTCTGGTCACCCAGTGTCAAAAAGGGTCTAGTGGAACTGGCAAAGGTACAAAGAATGGCAACAAAGGGAAGAGCTTCCATATGAGGAGAGACTGAAAGGATTAGGGCTGGTCTGTTTATAAAAGATTTGACTAAAGAGAGATATGATAGAGGTCTATAAAATCATGAATGGTGTCAAGAATGGTGTATTTACCTCTTCACATAACACACAAACCAGGTATCACCCAATAAAATTAATAGGCAGCAGGTTTAAAAACAAACATAAGTACTTCTTCACACAATGCACCGTCAACCTGTGGAACTCATTGCCAGGGGATGTTGTGAAGACAAAAAAAGATAACTGGGTTCAAAAAAGAATTAGATAAATTCCTGGAGGATAGGTCCATCAATGGCTATTAGCCAAGATGGGCAGAGATGAAACCTCATGCTCCAGGCAACCCTTAACCTTTGACTGCCAGAAGCCAGGAGTGGAAGACAAGGTGAATCATTCCCAAATTCCCCTTGAAGCTCTAGTACTAGCCACTGTCAGAGACAGGATACTGGGCTAGATGGACCACTGGTCTGATCCAGCATGACAGTTATGTTCTAATAAATAATTCTATTTCAAAACAGATCTGCCTATATTGTATCTTTTAAATTTATTTTTATTTCTCAGTCCTATGTTTTTTCTACTATGATAGGAGAAGAAAAACAAGATTGTTATTGCTTGGGGGAATTCATCAGCTCTTGCTCTTTATTCCTCACCAGAGGTCATAATCATCTCCACAGCAACTAATTGATGTCTCAAGGAAGATTGATTTTTGTTTATTTATACACTCTCCCACACAGGGCTGAAAAGGTTAGAGACCAACCTTTTTCCCCTTTACATTTAGTTCTCATTGATTTGCCATGGATGATTGCAAGCTGGCATGTTTCCCAACCTGCTCCACAAAGACAGTCCACCCAGTCTGAGAAATCCAACTTACTGCCCTCCTCAGGTTTGGGTTTTGTTACTTTATAGTTGTTTTCTCTGTTAATAAAGATCGGAATAATCCTTCCCCCTAGTCTGAGCTGCTCAGCCCTCACCCAAGGTCTGTCTGTCTCTCTCTTTTCAGAAAGCCAGGACCACCTCTGTAATATCCAGGCAGAGTAACAAGTCACCAGCAGAATATCCTTAACCCCTTCCAAGCAGGATCAACACTTTTTAACAAGGTGGGGTGTTTTAGGCAAACACTACTTACCCATTACACTGAAGCTGATAGAGCAGGAATTGTCAAATTGTTTAAATATGTTAATCGATTGTTTTGATGCTTCCCCTGGCACTCATGATCACATGGACCACCTCCCATTGGTGATCACATAACATCCCTGTGGCAACTGCAGCAATTGCATGCATAGAAAAGTGAAAGTACTCATATATATAGTTTAGCTGCCTTTCATTGCAGTTTCACAGCTGGAAATGAAGAGAAACATGCAACCAGCAAGTGCTGCACAGAGGACAGTTGGGAACCTCTGAGACAGAGTGTTCTAGGCCCATACAGTATGAATATGGTATTTATTATGTATGGATTTAACTGTTAAATAAGGTGTGAAGAACATGGAAGGTATGTGTATTAATTTTTATGAATATTTATGTGTGTGTGTAGGGAAGGGGGAGGATTTGGTGGTTACTGTAGTGCTGGCTAAAAGGCAGCTAAGGGTTAAATCTTTCAGGAACCTGAAACAACTGCTGAAGACAGAAGTCAGTTGCCTGGTGCTCAGTCAATACTATGAATCCACTGTATGAAGGCTACCTCCAACCCGCTCTGGAGAAATGTATACACCAGTTTCGTCAGCTCCAGGGGCTTGGCTTGAAACATCAGGAGATCTCTGGGTGGGAAATTTCAAACAAAGGAACTTTGAAATGGATAAAAGGCAGCTTGGATCTTGAGGGACACAGCACGCTGACGGGATGGTGGGGGAGGGCTGCCTATGAGAGAGGCAATAGTTGCAGGGGTGCAGCCTGCTTCATGCAACCCAATGCTTTGGGGCTGCCTGGGTTAAGCAGAATCTATTTAAACTAGCAAGGAAAGGTTAGGTTTAGGTAAAATATGCATTTAGGCATTTGTTATTTTTAACCCTTTTCTCTCTGCTTGTGATGTTCCTACAGATAAATAAATTATACTCTGTTTTGAACAAGCTGCTCTCTGTCATTGCATTTACAGCTCCCTGAGAGAATTCTGGATCAGGTCAAACCCAGTTGGCTCTGCTGGAGGTAATATGGTTTGTAAATAAAGGTGCTGTAAACTCATGGTCCAGTCAAAAGTGGGATGAATTGCAGGATTAGAGAAGTGCAGGTATAGGCCTGTCACCTGAAAAAAGTGCCCATGGAGAGATACAAAGAAATCACAGGTACAGTTCATCCCTGAACCATATAATACAAGGCTCGTCAGCTTACAAGAAATTCGCCAGAAGTATGACTTCATCAGTGCCCCACAACTGACACACCATGGCTATGAATTACACAATTTTTATAAAGCTCCTCAATATTTTTGTGAAGTTGCTTTTAGAAAAACCCATTGGGATGATAACCTGTAGAGAGGAACAGATTATTTTGGGGAAATATTATAAAACAAAGAAAATAACTTAAAATAAATCAAAGCTACAATAGCATCTTGAGGATTCTGGTGGCATCATATTCCATGCTTATGATTTATGAGCGCACCAGAAACCCCGCAGTGGCATCATCACAGCCACACAATTCTACCTTGACAAAATGGATAGGACAGTTATGCAGCTACACTTTCCAACACTCTACCATATAGAAACAAGCAAGAGCTACAAAGTGAGGACAGTTTATTATAAACAATGCTACATCTCACCTCATTGAAATCTCCAATCCTTGGAATGTGATTTTTCCTGCTCTTCCCAAGGACAGATCCAGAGTTTGAAATCACCACTGCAGTGTTCCACAAAGTTCCTCCATGTACATCATCTCTCTCCAGAATTGGAGACACCACAACCATATTGTGCTTCTTTGCCAGCTATAGAAATGAATAGAAAATCTCTATTACAGCAAAGCCTGTTATGATTAACTCTGTTTTCATCTTTTCCCCCTCAAAGTAGAATACAGGAGAGGTTTTCATTCTGTGCATTATTCTGACCTCAGCTAAGCACTAGTGATGAATATATGATGTACTGAAACTCTAGTGTTACAACATTTTTCTTGTTCAGAGAGGGATACCTCAGTGAAAACTTGTCAGTCTGAATCCTTCTAGAAGAAGCATCAAGTTCCAGTTAGATGAGTTCTGCTGTAGCAGCAGTTTTTAACCTGTAGGCCAGATCCACCCGCACCCAAAAGGGGCATAAGGAACTGCTGAGAAATAAGCACAGGGGGAGGGTGTAATCCTGCTCGCATTCCTTCATTCTGATACACTGCTTAGTGGATTTGTGTAACAAGAGCTGGTCAAAAAAGGTTAAAAAAAAAGGGACATGCTTAAAAGAACATTTTTTATTTTCTGAAAAATAATAAATCAGTTTAAAAAAAAACATAAAACTGAATTTTTTTTCAATTTTTGTTTTACCTTCATTCTCCAGTGACAATTTTTCAAAAAAATTCTCGTTTCATTCAAATAGCCATTTTCCACTGAAAAAATGTTTCTACTCAGAATTTTTGACCAGCTCTACTTAACAACTCGCATCTGAGCCTCAGATTCTAACGCTTCCCATAAACTCTGGTACTGATTCCTGATGCCTTCTACAAAGAACCAGAGCAAAGGATTAATGAATACACTTGCTAAGGCTTTCCTGTGAATGCCTGACAGGTGAAGTCACAGTATGGAAAGTGGACAACTCTATGCAGACATTTATTAAATCGGTCTGGACCTACTAGTCATTTTGATTCTCTTTGCAAAGCATCTCATGTTTGGCTTCTAGCTATGGGATAAAGCATTCAGGTTCTCTTCAGCACCAATTCAGTGGTATATGAAACTGAATTCCAACAGTTGGGAACAAAAGGATTCAGGCAAGGCAGAGTCTTCAACGGATGTCTCAGGAATGACTCTCTAGAACTAAGTCCTGGATTCTACTGGCTGCTCATCATTTAAGCATTATTTGTCCTTGTATTCTTCCTTCCATTAAATTTAGTGTTAGTAACATAACAGAAAGACATTACACAATTTGATGATCCCCAATTATGCTAGGTATAGAACCGTGGCACTGTGCACCAATAGCAAATCCTTTTTTGAGTAGGATTTTAAATTAGTCATCGAGTCATAGACTAAGGTCAGAAGGGATCATTATGATCATCTAGTCTGACCTCCTGCACAACGCACCCACGCACTCCTGTAATAAACCCCTAACCTATGTCTGAGTTATTGAAGTCCTCAAATCATGGTTTAAAAACTTCAAGGTGCAGTGAATCTTCCAGCAAGTGACCCGTGCCACACGCTGCAGAGGAAGGCAAAAAAACCTCTGCCAATCTGCCCTGGAGGAAAATTCCTTCCCGACCCCAAATATGGCAATCAGCTAAACCCTGAGCATGTGGGCAAGACTCACCAGCCAGACACCCAGGAAACAATTCTCTGTAGTAACTCAGATCCCACCCGATCTAACATCCCATCACAGGCCATTGGGCATATTTACCGCTAATAGTCAAAGATCAATTAATTGCCAAAATTAGGCTATCCCATCATATCATCCCTTCCATAAACTTATCAAGCTTAGTCTTGAAGCCAGAGATGTCTCTTGCCCCCATTGCTCCCCTTGGAAGGCTGTTCCAGAACTTCACTCTGATGGTTAGAAACCTTTGTCTAATTTCAAGTCTAAACTTCCTGATGGCCAGTTTGTATCCATTTGTTCTTGTGTCCACATTGGTACTGAGCTTAAATAATTCCTCTCCCTCCCTGGTATTTATCCCTCTGATATATTTGTAGAAAGCAATCATATCTCCCCTCAGCCTTCTTTTGATTAGGCTAAACAAGCCAAGCTCTTTGAGTCTCCTTTCATAAGACAGGTTTTCCATTCCTCGGATCATCCTAGTTGCCCTTTTCTGTACCTGTTCCAGTTTGAATTCATCCTTCTTAAACATGGGAGACCAGAACTGCACGCAGTATTCCAGATGATGTCTCACCAGTGCCTTGTATAACAATACTAACACCTCCTTATCTCTACTGGAAATACCTCGCCTGATGCATCCCAAGACCACATTAGCTTTTTTCACGGCGATATCACATTGGTGGCTCATAGTCATCTTGTGATCAACCAATACTCCGAGGTCCTTCTCCTCCACTGTTACTTTCAACTGACGAGTCCTCAGCTTGTAACAAATATTCTTGTTATTAATCCCAAACGCATGACCTTGCACTTTTCACTATTAAATTTCATCCTATTACTATTACTCCAGTTTACAAGGTCATCCAGACCTTCCTGTATGATATCCCAGTCCTTCTCTGTACTGGCAATACCTCCCAGCTTTGTGTCATCCGCAAACTTTATTAGCACACTCCTGCTTTTTGTGCCAAAGTCAGTAATAAAAAGATTAAATAAGATTGGTCCCAAAACCGATCCCTGAGGAACTCCACTAGTAACCTTCCTCCAGCCTGACAGTTCATCTTTCAGTATGACCTGTTGTAGTCTCCCCTTTAACCAGTTCCTTATCCACCTTTCAATTTTCATACTGATCCCCATCTTTTCCAATTTAACTAATAATTCCCCATGTGGAACCATATCAAATGCCTTACTGAAATCGAGGTAAATTAGATCCACTGCATTTCCTTTGTTTAAAAAAATCTGTTACCTTCTCAAAGAAGGAGATCAGGTTGGTTTGGCACGATCTACCTTTTGTAAAACCATGTTGTATTTTGTCCCAATTACCACTTATCTCAATGTCCTTAACTACTTTCTCCTTTAAATTTTTTTCTAAGACCTTGCATACTACAGATGTCAAACTAACAGGCCTGTAGTTACCCGGATCACTTTTTTTCCTTTCTTAAACATAGGAACTATGTTAGCAATTCTCCAGACATATGGTACAACCCGAGGTTACAGATTCATTAAAAATTCTTGCTAATGGGCTTGCAATTTCATGTGCCAGTTCCTTTAACATTCTTAATGAAGATTATCTGGGCCCTCCAATTTAGTCCCATTAAGCTGTTTGAGTTTGGCTTCTACGTCGGATGTGGTAATATCTACCTCCATATCCTCATTCCCATTTGTCATCCTGCCATTATCCCTAAGCTCCTCATTAAAGACTGAGGCAAAGTATTTGTTTAGCTATTGGGCCATGCTTAAATTATCCTTAACCGCCTCTCCATCCTCAGCGTTTAGTGGTCCCACTTCTTCTTTCTTTGTTTTCCTCTTATTTATATGACTATAGAACCTTTTACTATTGGTTTTAATTCCCTCTGCAAGGTCCAACTCTATATGGCTTTTGGCCTTTCTCACTTAATCCCTACATGTTCTGACCTCAATAAGGTAGCTTTCCTTGCTGATCCCTCCCATCTCCCACTCCTTGTAGGTTTTCTGCTTTTTCTTAATCACCTCTCTGAGATGCTTGCTCATCCAGCTTGGTCTACAACTCCTGTCTATGAATTTTTTTCCCTTTCTTGTTATGCAGGCTTCTGATAGTTTCTGCATCTTTGACTTGAAGTAGTTCCAGGCCTCCTCCACCTTTAGATCCACAAGTTCTTCAGTCCAATCCACTTCCCAAACTAATTTCCTTAATTTTTTAAAGTTAGCCCTTTTGAAAAACCCTAGACACAGATCTATTTTTGTTTATCCTTCCATTTAGTTTGAACTGAATTAGCTCATGATCGCTGGAACCAAGGTTGTCCCCTACAACCATTTCTTCTATGAGGTCTTCACTACTCACCAAAACCAAATCTAAAATGGCATCCCCTCTTGTTGATTCAGCAACTACTTGGTGGAGGAATCCATCAGCTGTCGCATGCAGGAAAAGCTGAGCCCTATTATTATTACTAGCACTTGTCCTCCAGTCTATATCTGGGAAGTTAAAGTCTCCCATGATCACAATATTCCCATTAGTATTTACTTCATTAAAAACATTAAAGAGGTCTCTATCCATATCCAAATCAGATCCCAGTGGTCTATAGCACACCCCAAGCACTATCCCAGGAGAGGCTCTAGTAGCTTTCTTCCCCCGATGTGATTTCTGCCCAGAGAGACTCTAACTCATCCATTCCATCACTTCTTATTTCTTTACAGTTAACCTCATCATTGATATACAATGCTACTCCACCACCTTTGCCTTTATTTCTGTCTTTCCTAAACAGCACATACCCTTCAATACTTGTATTCCAGTCATGACTACGATTCCACCATGTTTCTGTTATCCCTATAATATCTGGTTTCACTTCCTGCACCAGTAACTCTAGTTCCTCCATTTTGTTACCTAGGCTCCTTGCATTGGTGTACAAACATCTTAATTTTTGCTGTTTCGCTTCACTCACATTCTTTACCCGATTAGGCACAGACATTCTATCGCCAGTATCACCTATTAGACTGGTATCTACACTACCCTTCCTCCTTATGGCCATTCTCCTGCCCACGGCTGTCTCCTTTCTTACTTCATTTTCTTCCCTCTCAATGTTAAAATCTGGCGTGGAGATTATTTGGACATCTCCCAATCATCTCCCCCAAATTCCTAGTTTAAAGCTCTCTTAATCAGTTGTGCCAGCCTCCATCCTAGAAGCCTATTTCCCTCCCTACTCAGGTGAAGTCCATCCCGAGAGAACAGTCCTCTGTCCATGAATGCCTCCCAGCAGCCATACATCCCAAAGCCCTCCTTATAGCACCCTGCCTGAACCATCTGTTGATCATCATAATCTTGTCACACCTTTGTTGCCCTTCTCTAGGAACAGGCAGAATCCCACTGAAGATCACCTGAGCCTCTATTTCCTTAAGCGTCTTCCCCAGCCTGGCATAGTTTCCCTTGATATGTTCCAGCGAGAATCTAGCCATATCATTTGTTCCCACATGAAGGACAATCAGTGGATTCTTTCCCGATCCCGTTAGGATCCTCTTCAGCCTCAGGTCCACATCCTGTATCTTAGCACCCAACAGAAAGCGTACCCTTCCATTCTCTGGATCAGGTCTGGTTACAGGACTGTCTATTCTTCTCAGTAAGGAGTCCCCAGACATGTAGACCTGGTGATGGTGCGATTCTCTGGTCTATCCCCTGTTCCCTCTGGCTGCAAGTCCTCTCGATTCCTATTCTCCCTTGCAATCCTCTGTAACCCATCCTGTATCCTCCTGGGGCTCATATTTGGTGTTATCTCCATTGACTCTTCCCCTCTTCCTATAGAACTAGCTGCTCCTTTCTTCTTCCTTGCCCTCCCACCTTCAGTGACCACCTGCTGTGCCCCTTCTTCATTTTCCAACTCCACAAACCTGTTCCTGAGCTCTATTTCTCCTTCACTAGCCCATCTTTTCCTCTGCCTGGTTCTCTTAGTCACATGCTTCCACTGTCCACTTTCCTCACCCAGCAGTCTCCCCTCAGAGTTCTTTGGTCCTGCTTCCATCTGCAAGTCTGAGCTTTTCCCTTCAGCCTCCTCATGTCTTTGCTCCATCATCTGCTTGAACTCCCTTCTAAACTCAACCAGAGTTTCCACGTGCATCTCCAATCCTCTGATCTTTTCTTTCATCAGCTATATCAAGCGACACTTCATGCAGACAAAACTCTTTACATGATCCTGGAAGGGGTACCAGAAGATACCGCAACTTCCACATCCAGTCATCTTCATTGTGTCTTCCACTGCTTGGGTCACTACCACTGCTGCATCTGTATCTGTCATAGCCTTCCCACCTAAGTCCTGTTAGTCTGGGAAACACAAACCAAAACAAAACACCACCACCCACAGCAAAACAAACCCCCCCATGAGCACCACAACACTGCCAGAACACCACACACTCCCTTCACTAGCCTGTCTATTCCTCTGCCTGGTTTTCCTAGTCTTACCCCCCAAACTCCCCTTAAGAACTCCCACTCAAACTCCCCTGTTTACAGCTCTGTTTGCTGGCTCCTGTGCCTAAATTGTTCTTTATTGCAATAGATCAAATATAAGAAAACCTTTGATCAACGAGTTACTGTAGTTATACAGTAGGCAGTGGATCCACACATGTAAATGTATTAATGTTAAAAAGTATAGGTGCTGCCTTGTCCACAGGAATCATAGCATCACAGTACCTTTTAATAGTCTAGCAAGAATATTTTGCACTAAATTTTAGTACTGATAAGTTATTTAACCTTTGGTTAAATGACATTTTCTCTTCTTTCCCCTCATGTCATTTTACTTTTCCATAAGTTTGAATATTTCTTGCAGCATCTGCCCTTAGGTCATTAACCCCACATTGAGAAGTGCCCCACACTTGGCCTAGGTCAGACTGAAGCTGTAAAGTCATTACACATACATGCTTAGTAGGTCAGATCACATCTGGATAGATTCAGGCCCACAACAAACCTGATCATGTCAGTGAATCATTTAATAAAGAAAAATACAACGTCCCTTATAAAACAAGAGAGCTGTAGACTATTTAAGATGGCAGAAGGTGAAAATTATCCTACAATCACTCTTTCACTTAGTGATCCCTGGCCAAATGACTGCCAGCTATTAAAAGGTCACCTCTGTTGCACAGAAAGCTGCATTCTGTGTTACATGTCAGAGAAAGGATGTAGAAGAATCATATGAAAGTGTTTCCTTTTCAGAACATTAGTTAACTCATCAGTTAATATTCTTTGTGTAATGCTTTGCTAATGCATAGTCAGTTCCATTCAAAAGGAATTTCTTGACTAGAAGTTAAAGGTGACTGATTGTGAAGCTTATTCTTCTTGTAAAAATATGGGAAAAATCAGGATAGGAAGTCTCACATATCCTACAGGGAAAAAGGCACTATATAAATGTAAAGTAAGATTTTTTTAAACACTGTTTCATATTGTACGTGTTGTTGTCCATTTGCACTTTCACTAGCTCTCACAATACATGCTTTGAATGTGCTGGAAAATTATTTTTGGTTCTTTAATTCTTACAACTTATAAGACTGATATACAAAAAGTGATCACTGCACAATGGTATGAATTCAGCTTTTTACCTTCTGGCAGAACCTTGTTGTCAGACCATCCTCTGCTGACTCAGCAAATTCAGTCCATGGAAGCTTCTCTCTTGTACAGAATGCAAAGGGCATAGCTAATAAAATAACAACATGAGGAGTCACTACAAAGGCTTCAGATCACTGAGCTGGTATGGGGTGGGTTCTGCTTTACTCATCTAAAACAGGTCAATGAAATGTGTTCAGAAGTTGCTTTTGTGAAAACTGAGAAATAATTACCACATCTGAGTATGGTACTACTATCTCCTTCTCCCTGCACAAAGGAGTTTGATTCTTGAGAATGTATCATTTAGGGGTCTCCAATCTTTAGATTTTCTAGGCTGCAGTCTCACAGAGACACCATGACAGGACCAGCCACGTATAGTTCCAGTGCTCTGTATGCAACAGACCAGGATCTAATTTCCTCTTACTCCACAGCCCAGGAAGGACAAGAAGTGTTGCAGAATCACTCAACACTATGGAGCAAAGACAGCACCTTGTAATCAGCCAACATTTGTTCAATTAAGAAGCCACGCTGAGTCCCTACTAATTTGAAATGGGAGGCCTAGCTGGCCAGAAGAGAAGTAGTTATGATTAGAGACCTGGAGAGTGAAGTTAATATAGGTGAAATGAGAGGGGAAGATTACCCACTATCTCACACTGGGCAGAGGATCCCCTGAAAGAGTGTCTGAGGAAGAAACCTACAAATTAATGACTAAGACATATTTCCCCCAACAGTCACACAAGAGGTCCTTCAATTTTGGTTTTGGCCAGTCTTAATCCCACACATCCTTCATTTTCATTTAAATATTATTTTTCTGTTATTGAGAATCTTCATAAATGAAACAAAACTTCCAAGGAAGAAAAGGGGAAGAGCAGGTGAAAGAACACACAGTAAGCATAACTAAAAGCATCGCCGAGATGCAGTCCCTGCCTTTGCAGACCTACATAGGACCTGCACAAAGCTCTGTTAACAAGGATTCTTTTAAGTTTCTTTCAGAAAATAACGATTAGGATCAGTGGATTGTATCCTGGAATCTCTGTTTCACAGTAGCGGTGGAACATTTTTTAAATATAGGGTACCTGTTAAATGGAGAGGAATTGGCTATTTTCAGAAAATTAAGCATTTTAAAGGCAAAGAATCTGGCCTTGGGGAGGCTACAGAAAATACTCACTCCAAGCCTCTTGAAAGCAGATCACATTGACCCCGCACATTGCAGCCACCTCCACGATCTCCTCTATTCGCCTGTGCAGGGCAGCCACCTGGTTGTAAGAAATTTGACCCTATAAAAACTCATAAATCATAATTCACTTGTAACATTAAGGTTTTGGTTCTGCCACCTTTGTTCACACTAAGTAGTACCTTGCTTGGCACTTCACCCCATTAATTTCAGTGAGAATACTTGTGGGGTAAGTTACTGCTCAACACAAGCAATGGTTGCAGAATTGGCCCTAAAGAGTTAGGGTAATTTTAAAGGTATTTAGGTGCCTAAACCTTCAGATAGGTGCCTAATGGGATTTTCAAAAGCACATATCTGCATCTCTAGGCATTCTATTCTAGATACATTTAAAAAACTGGCCTTTAGTCCCTATATGTGCATTAGAGATCTATAAACCTTAAAAGAGCCACACACAAAAAACCTTTCTGATGCTGTTTTGAGATGTGACATTTAGTAAGGTGAATGAGTAAGCATAATACCACCAGAGGTTAGACCACTCTCTTGAATTGATAGCTGTACATCCTGCAAGCCCATGTAGATTCCAGAACGTCCCCTAAAATACCAGCCCTGGAGCTAGCAAAGTTGTGAACTGACAAAATGCTTGTTGGAGCAGTACGTTGCTTCACTCTTGAGCCCCATACATCTGACAACTTTGACCAGAAGTTCTTTGACTAGAAGTTAGGAGGCCATGGTTATCTGTGAGACAGTTGCTTATGTTTGGATAAAGGAGAAATGGGATGATTGGGGACAGGAATTGCCATGGACTGGCTACTTCTGAAATGCAGACAAGCTCCTCCTTTTGGCATATGTTCTGGGTCTAATGAGAGAAGCTCATTCTCTGAGGCTTGAAATGCATGTGCGCGCACACACAGAGTTAGTAAACATGCTTCAATCAGTAATATACAAGTTATTACCCTCAAAGCATGTTTTAGTGCATCCCTAAGAAGAACCAAGCAGTGCACCAGTGATGGACTGCTTGTATTTTTCTTTAATTAAAAATCTTTACACAGGAACTCTTCTCACTGGAGAACTCTAGTTACAAGGAGGCATAGGAGCAGTGGCAATGAGATTTGGAGCCATTCATATATCTCCATCTCAAATCCAATCCAGACTGATACCGACCAAACAGATATAACAGCTGTGTAGCGCTTTGCAAAATGACTTGGTGGTCTTGGGCCAGTTCCTAGTGGAGAGGCATCCACATAACAAATGGCAGCAACTGGCACTCTTTTTGGCAGACCACACAGATAAAGCAAGAACTTGACTAAGGGTATGTCTACACTATGGGATTATTCCAATTTTACATAAACCAGTTTTGTAAAACAGATTGTATAAAGTCGAGTGCACGCGGCCATACTAAGCACATTAATTCAGTGGTGTGCGTCCATGTACCGAGGCTAGCGTTGATTTCCGGAGCGTTGCACTGTGGGTAGCTATCCCATAGTTCCCGCAGTCTCCCCCACCCATTGGAATTCTGGGTTGAGATCACAATGCAAAAACAGTGTCACGGGTGATTCTGGGTAAATGTCATCACTCAATCCTTCCTCCGTGAAAGCAACGGCAGACAATCATTTTGCGCCCTTTTTCCCTGGATTGCCCTGGCAGACGCCATAGCATGGCAACCATGGAGCCCGTTTTGCCTTGTCACTGTCACCATATGTGTACTGGATGCTGCTGACAGACGTGGTACTGCAGTGCTACACAGCAGCATTCATTTGCCTTTGCAAGGTAGCAGAGACGGTTACCATCCCTATTGCACCGTCTGCCATTGTAAATTGGCAATGAGATGACAGCTGTCAGTCATTTTGTACCATCTGCTGCTGTCATGAGTGCTCCTGGCTGGCCTCGCTGAGGTCGGCGGGGGGCGCATGGACAAAAATGGGAATGACTCCCCGGATCATTCCCTTCTTTATGTTTTGTCTAAAAATAGAGTCAGTCCTACTTAGAATATGGGGCAAGTGTACCAGAGAACCAGAGAGCACAGCCGCTCCATGTCAGAGCCCCAGAGATCCCGCAGAAATGATGAGCCTGCATGCCATTCTAGGGGGTGCCCCTGCAACAACCCCACCCGTTGCTTCCCTCCTCCCCCAACCCTCCTGGGCTACCGTGGCAGTGTCCCTCCATTTGTGTGATGAAGTAATAAAGAATGCAGGAATAAGAAACACTGACCTTTTAGTGAGATAAAATGAGAGGGAGGAAGCCTCCAGCTGCTATGATAGTCCAAGCAGGACATTAAAGGGTGGGGGGGGGGTGAGAGGAGCACAGCCTCCCGCTGCTATGATAGTCCAGACAGTACAGAATCTTTTCTTTAGACATGAAGGGGGGGGGGGCTGATGGAGCTCAGCCTCCAGTTGCTATGATGAGGACGGTTACCAGCCATTTTGTACCATCTGCCGGGAATGACCGGGAGTCATTCCCATTTTTACCCAGGCGCCCCCGGCCAACCTCACCGAGGCCAGCCAGGAGCACTCACGGGCTGATGATGAAGACGGATATCAGTCATATTGTACCATCTGCCACCGGGAAGGGGATGCTGGTGTTCAGCGCTGCAGCATCCCATCTACCAGCAGCATGCAGTAGACATAGGGTGACACTGAAAAAAGGCGAGAAACTTTTTTTTCCCTTTTCTTTCGGGGGGGGGGAGAAGGGTGTAAATTGACGACATATACCCTGAAACACCCGAGAAAATGTTTTTGACCCTTCAGGCATTGGGAGCTCAGCCAAGAATGCAAATGCTTTTCGGAGACTGCGGGGACTGTGGGATAGCTGGAGTCCTCAGTACCCCCTCCCTCCCTCCTTGAGCGTCCATTTGATTCTTTGGCTTTCCGTTACGCTTGTCACACAGCACTGTGCTGTGGACTCTGTATCATAGCCTGGAGATTTTTTCAAATGCTTTCTCATTTCGTCTTCTGTAACGGAGCTCTGATAGAACAGATTTGTCTTCCCACACAGCGATCAGATTCAGTATCTCCCGTACGGTCCATGCTGGAACTCTTTTTGGATTTGGGACTGCATCACCACCAGTGCTGATCAGAGCTCCACGCTGGGCAAACAGGAAATGAAATTCAAAAGTTCATGGGGTTTTTCCTGTCTACCTGGCCAGTGCATCCGAGTTCAGATTGCTTTCCAGAGCAGTCACAATGGTGCACTGTGGGATACCGCCCAGAGGCCAAAATCATCGATTTGCGGCCACACTAACCCTAATCCAAAATGGCAATAGCGATTTCAGCGCTACTCCTCTCGTCGGAGAGGAGTACAGAAATCGGTTTAAAGAGCCCTTTATATCGATATAAAGGGCTTCATTGTGTGGACGAGTGCAGGGTTAAATTGGTTTAACGCTGCTAAATTTGGTTTAAACGTGTAGTGTAGACCAGGCCTAACACAGAGAATGAGCTACTCTCTCTCTCCAAAACACAGTGTCTGAGTGAACTTTCTGCCCTGTGGATAAATCGGACTATCAGTCCAGCATACTTCACAAATGTGAAATTCACCTTCATTTTGCTTTTAAAAAGACTATAGATTTACATAAAATTTGCACCTGAAGGAGTGCATCTTGTTAAACGGACACACTGGTGTTCATCTGGTGAAAGACTCAAGAAAACTATAAATAGCTTGGCTGAGTCAATAAGTAAACAATAGAAATGAGATTTTCTGATGAAGCTGCATGTTCTACTTTGAGTCACAAGACTTCTTGGCAATTTACCATTCAACAAGTCAAATCCAGGGCCATTAGGTAACGTAGGCCCTAAAACTGATAGCGGACAACACAAGAAATGCAGAACTGATAGTGTGACCTGTGAAAGACAAGGTGGGTGAGGTAATATCTTTTACTGGAACAACTTCTGTTGGTGAATGAGACAAGCTTTGAGATACACAGAGGTCTGGGAAAGGTACTCAGGGCTTGTTCTCACGTACAGTAATTCAGCTGTGCCACGGTAGTGTTTTAGTGAAGATGTTCCTACGCCGACAAGAGAGCAGCGTAGTAAATCCACCTCCTTGAGAAGCTCTCCCATCAACACAGTATTGTCTACATGGGGTGGGGGGGAATTGTAGATCAGTATCACTCAAGGGTATGGATTTTTCCACATAAGCAACGTAGTTATACTGATATAGGTCTGTAACCTAGGCTGTGGCTACACTTAGCACTTCAAAGCGCTGCCGCGGTAGCGCTGCCGCGGCAGCGCTTTGAAGCGTTAAGCGTAGTCAAAGCGCCAGCGCTGGGAGAAAGCTCTCCCAGCGCTGTCCGTACTCCACCTCCCTGTGGGGAATAACGGACAACGCTGGGAGCGCGGCTCCCAGCGCTGGGGCTTTGACTACACTGGCGCTTTGCAGCGCCGCAATTTGCAGCGCTGGAGAGGGTGTGTTTTCACACCCTGCTGCAGCGCTGCAAATTTGTAAGTGTAGCCAAGCCTCTAGACTTTGGGCTCAGAGTGTCACAGCTCAGTACAAAGTGGAACAGACTGATAAATATGAGGAGTTAACACATGTTGCAAGAGACCATTCGGGATGATGTGCACAATTATCACCTCTGCAATCACTGGACAAAGAAGTGTTAAGGGGTTACATACCGTTGTAATGAGACACAAGACCAGCCTCTCAGTCTAACAGCTTGTTTACATTACCACTTTTTACAGTCATAAATTACATCGCTCAGGGGTGTAATGCTCTTCTCTAGGGTTGCCAACACTCCAAGGTTGTCCTGGAGTCTCCAGGAATTAAAGATTAATCTTTAATTAAAAGATTATGTTACGTGACAAAACCCCCAGGAACAGGGACAACCAAAGTTGGCAACCCTATCTCCTGCAGACATAGCTTCCGCTTCTCATTGCGGTGGAGTAATTACCTCCATGGGAGAGCGCTCTCCTGTCGACATAGTGTGTCTTTACGGGACGTGCTACATCCATGCGGCTGTGCCAATGTGGGGCGGTAGTGAAGACAGGCCCTAAAGCGTGAGTCCCTGATTTCAGTGTCAGAGTTTTAGGAATTTAAGCTGCCAGGCTCATGTGACAGGTGCTGATCCAACCGAAGAGCGGCAGCCGGCTGACCCAGAGCCCCCTTTCCAGGTGACTGTACCTGCTCCGCCACGGGTGTGTCTGTGGGCAGGGGGATTTTATTCTGAACCAGCCCCACTCGAACCACACGGGTCTGCCTCAGCTGCTCGGGCGCAGCTCCAAATCCACAGCCCTGCAGCTCAAACGCCCTCTGGCTCGCGGCCGACAGAGCCGCAGCCGGCAAGGCCAGTTCTCTGAAACGGCAAAGGACGGGAATGAAGGGCGCGCGCGCGAGCGGACAGGGCGCGCGCCCCTCGCGCGCGCGCCTCCCCCCTGCGGGCAGCCCGAGCGCCCCGCGCTTGCCAACCGCCAAGGCGGGCAACAGCAGCGGGACACCGCAAGGGCGCGCGGCGGCTGCGCGGCCACCACGCCTCGGGCGAACCTGCGCCCCAAAAGCCTCCAGCAAAGGCCACGGCCCCTCCCCCCCCGGCTAGGTTACCCCCCGCAAAGGCCGCCCGAGCTAAGACGCCCCCCACCGTCTTCTCCCCCACCCCGGCCTCAGTCCCACAGCAAGGCCGGCAGCCGGCGCAGGGGCTGCTGGGAGCTGTAGTCCTCCCGCACCTGCTCAGGCTGCCGTAAAGGATCCGCTTCACTTCGCCGAGCTCCTCGGGCGGGAGGTGCCGCTCCAGGCATTTCTCCAGCGAATCTAGACCCCCCGCCATGGCGGCTCCGAGGACGAGGGAGGCAGCGGTGGCCGACAGCTGAGCGGACTGCACGGGACCGGGCAGGCTAAGTGTTACCCCCGCGGCGGCCAGCCCGGACACGCCCCCCAAATGGGACCTCTGGCCCGCGAGACATGCCCCCGCCTCTTCCCCCCCAGAGGGGTTTTGGCGCGTTCCCCTGCTAGGGAGGGGCCTGCTGTGGGGCTGGACATGTGAGGCCGGGTGGGGTCACGGGGACGTTCGCCCACTGGCTGCAGCCTGGGCAGGAGCAGTGCCAGCTTGGCCCCCAGGGCCCCTCCAACAGCGCCCTGGGAGTAGCACCACCATAGGGGTGGGGTGGGGGCACCATCCATCTCCATGGCCTGCGCACCCCTTTGTGGCCGCCCACCAAGGGCTGGTTGGGATGTGCCCCTCTGGCCGAGCCTGTCGCTGAGTAGAAAGCAGCCTGCGCTGGATTGGAACCAGCCCCCAGCGCTGAACAGCTGCATCTTCTACCAGCCCCCCAGAGCCAGGCAGGCCCTACACTTACCCCCTCTTCCTGTTAGAGTCAGTAAGGGGCAGGGGGCCCTGCCACGGCCAGGATGTTCGTCTAAAAGATCTGCTCGGGGCACTATTTTGGGGGAAGTTCTATAGCCTGTGTTATACAAGAGGTCAGACGAGATGGTCACAAAGGTTCCAGTTGGCCCCCTCAGCCTCTAATCCCTGGCTAACCTAGAACCAGAACACAGGCACAACATACACTTAAGAACTTTTAAGATGCCCAGTAAGCAAATCCACAATATGAGCAGGGGAGGAAAAGAGGGAGTATCATAGTTTACACAAAATGTCATGCATCTCATTATGTGTATAATTTTTAGTAGCAAAAAGACACCACACAGCAGCTAGAAACAATAATGGTTAACCTAGTTCTCAACTTGGCTTTGAGTCCCAGGTTATCACTGGAAAATCATCCCAGAGCCAGAATCAATCTACCACACAAAGGACAGCTCAGACACAATAAGGAGGCAATGTACCAGCCTCTATTTAAACACCAATCTGGGACAAGGAACAGTGGGTATGAATAAAGGATAGTTCCTTTAGTAAGTACCAAGAGGCCATCCTGTTTAAACCTCATTATTCCCACCAGAGTCAATAACTACTGGCCATATTTTGTGCTTCAAGGTGTTACTGTGAAATGAATAATGTGTAAGCATTTTGTTCCCATGAGAAGACTGATTACAGAGTCCAGTGACTGTTACAAATGTCTTAATAGATCAAAACTATGACTTTTAGAGTCTTTTCTTTAAGTCTCCTACAAGACAAGGTGTAACGAAGTGGGGGATTTTCTTGGTTTGCATGCAGAGGGGGTGGGACTCGGTTTCCCTGGGTGTTACTGGTTTAATGAGGTGATGGGAGAGGGAGTTCGTTGTTACAGAGGCCCAGCGATGGAACTTGGGACCCCGGCCAATGGCCAGGAAAATGGATACCTCAGTGACTGGTGACCTAGTGACCAGGAGGCCCAGCTTGGCTGACACAGCCAGTTCTGGCCAGTGGGAGGACAATGGGCTGCGGAGAGAGGACCCGTGACCTGACCAGCTGGTTCCAGCCAGTGGGAAACAAAGGATGGCTGAGAGGAGAGGAGGCCCAGGCGACCCTGTTTACCTGGACAGAAGACAAAGGACAGAGGCGGCGCTTGGGGGCAGGTGATATCGGATGCCCCGTTGGAAAGCAGGAGGTCTCTGGACTGGAGAGGGAGAGAATGATGTAGGAGAGATTTAGATGTACTATGCTGAGGGAGGCCAGGCCTGAGGGCCCTGAGAGTTTCCTATGCTGTGTTCAGACGCTCAGTAAACCTTCCTGGTTTATGCTGGATGAGAGTCGCTCCGGTCTAGAGAACAGGGTTGCATTATTCCCTCTGAGAGTGGCGGCCCCAGGGTTCCAGAGCGAGTGGACTCCCTGAAGGGGCCCATGGCAAGAGACAGGTGTGCTAAAGGCTCAGAGAGGTGTGGTTCCAAGAGGTGGAGGGGCTTAACCCCCAAGAGAGAGTGGACCCCTGAAAAGGGCGGTCACACTGAAGGGGGTTCCCTTCAGGGACTGTACGGGGCACTTGAAAACCCTAATAATAGCAAACGTTAACTAAGTTAAATATTAAGCCTCTTAAATATTTGCAAGGGAAGAGTGACTTATATATTAACTTTTAATGTAAACAAAAAGAATCCAGGGGTCATCTGCATTTGGAAATGCCAGCCTTTGCAGATCCCCCCATATGCTCTCCTGTGATGGTACCCAGGGTTGTGAGGCACCTCACCAGTGCCTGCCCTTAGCACAAAATAGTTTTGTCTGCGCCTGTTGTGGGTCTGTGCCCTGAAACCACCAGCCTCTAGCAGCAAAACACTACCTTCCAGGCCTTGCTCTCTCTGTACAGGTAGCGATAGGCACACACCAACCCCCTGAATACTCAGAGCATTCTCTGCAGCATCCAGCCCCTTATCCAGTGAACACTCACACAATCATCAGGCCTGCTGTTCCCAAAGGAACAGTACACTCAAGCTTGTAAGATTCAGTTTAGGACTATCACTTTGCTTAGTTAAATTTATTCTTGTTTTCACTATAACTATATTATCATAGCAGAGATTCAAGTAATAGTGAGTAAGAATATTGGAAACGGCTACATATAAAGCAAAATCATAACTTGCTTTCTAGAGACTAAACTTAACTAACAGTTTAACCTCTAAAGAAGTTTCTCTCACCCAAAGTTCTCTTCAGCATTTCCACCAAAGCTGGTTGAGACCCCTTTTTCACGAAGCAAAACTGCTGTCCTCCTCTTACTTCCTTAGTGAAGGCTGCCTGAGGCCTGGTCTACACTACAAGTTTAGATCAAATTTAGCAGTGCTAAATCGAATTAACCCTGCACCCGTCCACACAACGAAGCGATTTACTTCGACAAAGTGCTCTTAAAATTGATTTCTGTACTCCTCCCCGACGAGGGGAGTAGCACTGAAATCGACATTGTCGGTTCGAATTAGGGTTAGTGTGGACGCAATTCGACGGTATTGGCCACAATCCCACAGTGCACCATTGTGACCGCTCTGGACAGTAATCTGAACTTAGATGCGCTGGCCAGGTGGACAGGAAAAGCCCCAGGAACTTTTGAATTTTATTTCCTGTTTGCCCAGCCTGGAGAGCTGATCAGCACAGGTGACCATGCAGAGCTCATCAGCACAGGTAACCATGCAGTCCGAGAATCGAAAAAGAGCTTCTGCATGGACCGTACTGGAGCTGATCGCTGTATGGGGAGAGGATTCCGTGCTAGCAGAACTACATTCCAAAAGACGGAATGCCAAAACATTTGAAAAAGTCTCCAAGGGCATGATGGAGAGAGGACACAATAGGAACTCACTACAGTGCCTTGTGAAAGTTAAGGAGCTCAGACAAGCGTACCAGAAAACCAAAGAAGCAAACGGACGGTCCGGTGCAGAGCCGCAGACATGCCACTTCTGCACTGAGCTGCATGCAATTCTAGGGGGCGCCACGACCACTACCCCACCCCTGACCATGGATTCGGAGGAGGGGGTACTCTCAGCCATGCCTGAGGATTTTGCGGACAGGGAAGATGAGGAGGAGGATGACGACGATGAGCTTGCAGAGAGCACACAGCACACCGTTCTCCCCAACAGCCCGGATCTTTTCCTCAGCCTGACTGAAGTAGCCTCCCAACCCTCCCAAGGCAGTGTCCCGGACCATGAAGCCAGAGAAGGGACCTCTGGTGAGTGTAAGTTTAGTAACACTAGAAAGCAGCTTTGTAACTTTAAAACATGGTTTAAAAGCAAACATTTTTTAATGACTAATTTGCCCTGAGGACTTGGGATGCATTCGCGGCCAGTACAGCTGCTGGAAAAGACTGTTAACGTGTCTGGGGATGGAGCAGAAATCCTCCAGGGACATCTCCATGAAGCTCTCCTGCAGAAGGTTTCTGGGCAGGGCAGCCTTATTCCGTCCTCCATGGTAGGACACTTTACCACGCCATGCTAGTAGCAAGTAATCTGGTATCATTGCATGGCAGCGTATGGTCACGGTGTTTGCTGGCATTCAAGCAACATCCGTTCTTTATCTCACTGTGTTATCCTCAGGCGAGTGATATCGTTCATGGTAACCTGGTTGAAATATGGGAATTTAAATAAGGGGACAGAGGTGGCCGTTCCTATGGAGCTGTTTGCCTGTGGCCGAAAAGAAATCCCTCCCTGCAGTTAGCCAAGCGGTTGGGGGCATTGGCACTGAGCCATTCGCGTTTGGCTAGCAGGGAACTTCCCTGATACCAGCCACGTGGTGCGGGGAGGGGTAAAGTGATCATCCCAGAGAATTGGATGGGGTGGGAATAGTTGGTTTCTGCTGCTGCACATTAACACGAAAACCGGAACACTCAACGGGCTTTGCTTGGTATGGGAAAGGAGAGCGCTGCTTTTATGAAGGTTGCAGAAGCCGAAAGACAATGGCTTACCATGGCCGCATGCAAGCCAAATTCTGTTGCCCGGCCCTGCGTCTGTGATCTCTAACACCAAAGCCGCAGGAACTCAATATTAAAATGCAAAGTGCAACCTTGTACCGAAATCATATGTGCTATGTAATGTGACTAGTGTTGTTCACTGTGAAAGAGTATACTCATTGTTCTGTAAAACGTATCTTTTTAAATACTTCTCTCCCTTTTTTCCCTCCTGCAGCTGCAAATTTTTCAAGCCTCCCTCCCGAAGGCTATCTCAGATAAGGCAGCGAAAAAAACGTACGTGAGATGAAATGTTCTCTGAGATCATGCAGTCGACCCACAGTGAAAGAGCTCATTTGAATGAGTGGAAGGACACAGTATCACAGTACAGGAAAGCGACCAACGAACATAAGGACAGGAGGGATGAATGTGAGGACAGGAGGGACAAACGTGAGGACAGGAGGGATGCTCAAGATGAGAGGTGGCAAGATGCAACGCTGGAGCTACTGCAGGATCAAATGGATGTGCTCCGGCGTCTGGTGGAGCTTCAAGAACAGCAGCAGGATCACAGAGTGCCGCTGCAGCCCTGTATAACTGCCCTCCCCATGTTCCATAGCCGCCTCTCCCAGATGCCCAAAGACGTGCGGGGGGAGGATCCATGCACCCTGCCACTCCACCCCAGTGGACAGCCCAAGCAAAAGGTTGTCATTCAACAAGTTTTGAAGTAGCCTTTTCCTTCCTTCCCTCCTCCCACACCTCACCCGGGCTACTTTGTCAGTTCTCTCCCTATTTTTATAATCAATTAATAAAGAATACATGGTTTCTAAATGATAGTGACTTTATTTCCTTTTAAAGCAAGCTGTGATCGAAGGAGGGAGGGAGGGTGGCTTACAGAGAATGAGTCAATCAAGGGGGCAGGTTTTCATCAAGGAGAAACAAACAGAACTGTCACACCATAGCCTGGCCAGTCATGAAACTGGTTTTCAAAGTTTCTTTGATGCGCAGCATTTCCTGGTGCGCTCTTCTAATCGCCCTGGTGTCTGGCTCCGCGTATTCAGCAGCCAGGCGATTTGCCTCAACCTCCCACCCGCCATAAATGTCTTCCCTTTACTCTCACACAGATTGTGGAGCACACAGCAAGCAGCAATAACAATGGGAATATTCATTTGGCTGAGGTCTGAGCACGTCAGTAAAGTGCACCAGCGACCCTTTAAACATCCAAATGCACATTCTACCACCATTCTGCACTTGCTCAGCCTATAGTTGAACAGCTCCTGACTACTGTCCAGGCTGCCTGTGTATGGCTTCATGAGCCACGGCATTAAGGGGTAGGCTGGGTCCCCAAGGATAACTATAGGCATTTCAACATCCCCAACGGTTATTTTCTGGTCTGGGAAGTAAATCCCTTGCTGCAGCCGTTTAAACAGATTAGTGTTTCTGAAGACACGAGCGTCATGAACCCTTCCCGGCCATCCCACATTGATGTTGGTGAAACGTCCCTTGTGATCCACCAGTGCTTGCAGCACCATTGAAAAGTACCCCTTGCGGTTTAGGTACTGGCTGCCCTGATGCTTGGGTGCCAGGATAGGGATATGGGTTCCATCTGTCGCCCCACCAGAGTTAGGGAATCCCATTGCAGCAAAGCCATCCAATATGACCTGCACATGTCCCAGAGTCACTGCCTTTGGTAGCAGCAGCTCAGTGATTGCTTTGGCTACTTGCATCACAGCAGCCTCCACAGTAGATTTGCCCACTCCAAATTGATTCCCGACTGACCGGTAGCTGTCTGGCGTTGCAAGCTTCCACAGGGCTATCACCACTTGCTTCTCAACGGTGAGGGCTGATCTCATCTTGGTATTCTGGCGCTTCAGGGCAGGGGAAAGCAAGTCACGAAGTTCCGTGAAAGTGGCCCTACACATACGAAAGTTTCGCATCCACTGGGAATCGTCCCACACCTGCAACACTATGTGGTCCCACCAGTCTGTACTTGTTTCCTGGGCCCAGAATCGGCATTCCACGGCATGAACCTGCCCCATTAACACCATGATCTCCAAAGCACCGGGGCCCGCGGTTTGAGAGAATTCTGTGTCCATGTCCTCATCACTCTCGTTGCCGCACTGCCGCCTCCTCCTCGCCTGGTTTCGCAGGTTCTGGTTCAGCATAAACTGCACCATAATGCGTGAGGTGTTTACAATGTTCATGACTGCTGCATTGTGCTGAGCGGGCTCCGTGCTTGCCATGGTATGGTGTCTGCACAGGTAACCCAGGAAAAAAGGCGCAAAACGGTTGGCTGCCGTTGCTTTCACGGAGGGAAGGGGAGGTGAGGGGGTCTGACAACATGTACCCAGAACCACTCGCAACAATGTTTTTTCCCCCATCAGGCATTGGGATCTCAACTCAGAATTCCAATGGGTGGGGAGACTGCGGGAACTATGAGATAGCTACCCACAGTGCAACGCTCCGGAAGTCGCGCTAGCCTCAGTACTATGGACACACACTGCTGAATTAATGTGCTTAGTGTGGCCGCATGCACTCGACTTTATATAATCTGTTTCCAAAAATCGAATTCTGTAAAATCGGAGTAATCCCAGAGCATAGACATACCCTGAGTGTCTTCTCTATTGCCCAGATATACTCAGCCAGATCTTTGATCTGTACCACCAGAAAAGATTCTCTCCCCCAAGCTGTTTTTCTCTGTTAGTTTCTTTCTGATGTCCCCACAACCCTTTATTTGCATTCAGTTCAGACTAGTGTTGGGAGACCCATTGTGAACAAGACAATACTCATTTCACATGTAAACAGGTAGATAGATATACAGCTCTTCTCTGACAGGAAACCTGTTTTTCACCTTTGCTGGCGACCAGAGCCAGGATGGACCAGGGCAACAGCCCCGGGCCCCACGCTTTGGGGGGCCCTGTGCTTTGGGACGTGGGGTCCAGGGCAGCCTGGGGGCTTAGCAGGGGGCCTGGCGCTGGCAGCAGCAAGCAACCCAGCCCCAGCCTGCCCCGCCGGCTCCTGGTGTCGCTCGAGGGAGGAGGCAGAAGCTGGAAAGAGGTGGGATGGGGGCTTGGGGGAAGGGGTGGAATGGGGGTGGAGCAGGGGCGGGAAGAGGCGGGGCAGGGGCGGGAATGGGCTGCATGTCCCTCCAGCTCTTAGGGGGAGGGAAGGCCAGGGGGGCTCCATGCACTGCCCCTGCCACAAGCTCCTGCTCTGCAGCTCCCATTGCCCAGGAACCTCAGCCAATGGGAGCTGCAGAGGCGATGCCTGTGGGCATGGGCAGCGCACAGAGCTCCCTGGCCCCTCTGCCCAGGAGCTGCAGGGACTTGCTGGACACTTTCAGGGAGCACCCCACCCCAAGTAAGCACCACCCTGCACCCCAACCCCCTCCCACACCCAAACTGGCCCAGCAGCGGCCGATGCGGCTTGCCCAGGAGCTGCCTGATCTGCTCGGGCAGCCCTGGAGCCAGCCACACCAACTGCTCCATAAATCACGGAGGTCATGGAAAGTCACGCAATCTGTGACCTCCATGACAGACACACAGCCTTACTTATGTGCAAATTGTAGAGGAGGAAAGGCACTGGTTTGATGTTTGTGTGAGTAGAGGAGGGGGTGTGGAAGTAGGACACAGGAAATTAGTTAAACAATTTTCTAGTCTTTTGGGGCATTTTCAAGATTAGTTAATAGTTGGGATGCTGTGACACAAAAGGTGGCAAATACAAATTGCAAATGGAAAAGGGGAACAGTTTGGGAAGGGAGTAACTCCTTTAGACAGAGGGTAGTTAGCATATTATTTTATTTACGCCTTCCTACTAGATACATCACCATAGTTCTGCCTGAATGTCCAGGGCTATGAGCCTGGAGAATTGTTTTTTGAGGAAATATTTGTGTCCCCAGTGCTTTCCTGCAATGCGATGATAATAATGACTGATATTTATATAGAAGCTTTCATCTGAAGATCTTAAAGTGCTCTACTAGCTGATTTTAAAGCTATATATAAAGAATCATTTCATCCTCCTCTTGGGTGGAAGGTGGCAGGTATTTAACAGTGCGCAACAACACCGCACAACAGAAAATCAATGCTGTATCCAGCTGAAACTACAGGGGGATTTTTAAAGGATCGACACATAGCTCATTTTTATGTCAATACCCAGCATGGCTGTGAGCTGGGAAAGCATTTCCTAGCTGTGCTATTGCTGGAGCCCATCCTGGGAACAAACTGATTAGGGTCTTGCCTTGTTTTGGGATTGACCAAGTTTTTTTCTGTGTGCATTGCAAACGATAGAGAACAACATAGCAGCAAGTCTGTTCGGTGTCCAACTCCTGAATAAGGTCACATAGCTGAACTGTTCTCCAAGTGTCTTTTCTAATCTTAGCATGAACTCACAGTGACTTCTCTTTTGGTGGCTTGTTTGTTTGTAATTTAGCCTTGTTTAAACTGTACTACGTGTAGGAAATTGACTTCAGAGCAATAAAGTTGAAGCCTCTGAAAAGAATACTTGTGTAGGGAAGAGACCTGAAAAAACAATACATTTCCTGTGTACTAGACTAACCACCCTGCATCTATATGACCAAGGCCTAGGCTGTGTCTACACTGCCACTTTCAGCGCTAAAACTTTAGTCGTTTGGGGTGTGAAAAAACACACCTGAGCAACAAAAGTTTTAGTGCTGAAAAGTGCCAGTATAGACAGTGCTTTATTGCCGGGAGCCATGCTCCCAGCAATAAAGCTACCACCCCTTGTTCAGGGTGGGTTTTTTATTGCCAGGAAAGCTCTCCCCCGGCAATAAAGCGTGTCGACACTGCCGATGTCACAGCATTGCTGCAGCTGCGCTGTAACATGGGCAATGTAGACATTCCTATTCATTGCTACTAAGGGTAATGACAGAACTAGAAGTAGTAATAGGGACGGAGGGAGACCAGACTATTTCTCTGGAACTGTGTATGGATAAAGGAATAGAATGACCAACAAATTTCCAAAGCACCAAATATTAAAATTCAGCAGGAAGATAACCTAATAAAGGAATATGATTTCTGTTCCCCCAGATGATGGCATATCAAATACAGAGAGAGCCTGGATCCAAATCTGAACATTCTGACTCAATCCCTTACAAAGATAGATCAGAATTATGATGCTTGAATCCAGCTCTGAATGCTGACTCAGAACTTCCCCAAAATTCTGAAAGAGGTTTGCATCCAATGTTCTGGATTACCTGGACCATCTAATATTCTGTGAAATAATGGAACCCTCTGATATGAATGGAGGTTGCTCTGGTAATCAGCTCAGATGGAGATAGTTGACCAAGGGGATCATTTTAAATGGTTGACAACTCCCTCAAAACAAATTCTAAAGGGTGCACACACTTCCTTTCTGTCAACATGATCTTTTTACTAAATAGTTGGATGTCAGAGATGCCTGGGACAGGACTGGTCCAGAAGTAAATGCCCAGTGATGCCAGGTTCCAGAGTAAAAAACTGGGTACAACCTGGATGCCATCTGTACAGCAAGCAGTTCTTCACCTGCATGCCCCAGTTTGAAATCCCAGTTTGGGCAGACAGCATTCCAGTGCTAAAACTGAAGTCTGATTAAAATGGTCCAGATTCTTTGCTGCAAGATTCTCCTCCCAGAAGCTTCCTATAGCCAGGAGTCATCAGCTATGCTTATTATTCCGCACAAGCTCTAGGATAGTGTCCCTAGCATAACTGAGAGACACTCAGAGCCCTGAGGCACCAAGTGGAATTAAGGGCCAAGCAAACCCAAAAGTCAGGCCGAGGCTGGGAAAAAAAACAAGAACTGATTCAAACAATCTTTCCACTGTAACTTAAGTCATAAGCAAAGGTGAGCATGGCTGCAGGTCAGAACCAGCAGACAGGATTGTATTTATAAAGTAGAATCTCTGTCTTCCCTCCTGCATAATTAGTATGTACATTCCTGTCCTCCTCAGAATGCCTATGTTCCTCCCAAGACTCTGTTGCTTTTTCCTAGAACACGTTTCCTAACAATTTCTCTCACCATCATTCCCTGAAACAAGACACAAAGATCTCTCCAAAGAGACTAGAATGCTAACAACTGGCACCCGTGACCCAGCAACACCCTCTTACCTTGCAAAGGGTTATGGTGCTTTTTATCAATATCAGCAAAGGGTTTTCACTGCATGTGGGGGCAGCGGAAACTAGTGGTCACGTACTCATGTTTAACTTCACCTCTGCTTTCTATGATAAGGTGCCATTGCCCTTTTCACCTGAAAAAAAAATAAAGTACTGTGCTGCAATGTGGAATGTGCCACTGAAATGGATTTTGATAGCAGATATGCTGGCAGGATCCACTCCTTCTAATGCAGATATGAAAAAAATCCCTCACACAGTATTTCTGATCACAGTAATCCCATATGTTTAAAAAGAGATGGTGGGCAGGCAGCAAATGAGCAATGGAAAAAATCAGCGAGATGACAGCTATAAAATAACATGGGGAGGAGAAAAGGATTAGCTGTATTAGATTAGTCAAAGTGTAACTAACACTAACTAGCTTCTTTCCTGCCCCTCTTTGGTTCACAAACTAATCTAGGGGACTTCTCTGGGGCAGCTGTGGTGTGAAAAGATTCCCTTTAGCTCTGTTTTAAACTGTCCCCTTTACAACATGGCTTCTTGTTGATATCGTGGATTTTTTTTTATACAATACAGTTGAATGAGTCACTTTCTAATTCTGCTTTATTCAGATGTGAGAAGTATTTGTGTCAGATTTAGAGATGGGCCCAATTTGGGGCAGGGCCAAAATTGGGTTTATGATGGTGGTTTAAAAATCTGAACCCAGATCAGAATTTTCCAGATAGCCCTTATCTTTATAATGGACCACAGTAAAGCCCGAGATTCAATCACTCTTGGGTTGGGGGAAGCCCTGTATATTAGAAACCTGACATAGTTGGCTTTATCCCATCTACTTGGTCTCCTGCCAGAGTAGGCAGCATGTTGGAGATCAGAAGAGGAGTGGCTGAATCCCCTTGGAAACCGTTACTGTTGGCATAAAATGTAGGCTGTTCTAAAGCATGCCAAGGACCAAACCAACTCCCAGCCAGCCCCTGGATTGGGAAGTGAAAAGTGACTTCAAGCCATCTTCCCCCTCTTCCACAGGCCCTGCAGATTAGCCAGGTGTAAGAATCCTACCCACAGTCTTCATGGTGGGTAGTGGGCCCCAATTTGTGCCAATCTAGCTTCTGAGGGGTCCTTCTGTACACTGCATTGGCTTGTCTCTATCTAGAAAAACACTTCTGTTTAACTGGAGTGAGAGGTTCCATGGGATAGCAGTCTAAGCACATGATTGGAGCCAGAAACTAGTTGTAATTGCATTTCTCACATTGACTCGCTGTGTGACCTTGGTTTGGTCACAAGTTAATTTCTATTTCAGTTTCCCCATCAATAAAATGGGGCTAATATTACAGTCCACAGGGGTTCTATGACAATTAATTAGCTCATGTTTGTAAAGCGCTGTGAAAATGAGGAATGCTAGTAATTATTTATCTGCTGCAGCATTGTACATGTTTAGCACTCAGGATAAAGTTCTTTTCTTCTGTACTTAACCCAAATATTTAGAGAGTAACAGTTTTCAGCTGGCTAACGCCGTAAGTAAAATATTTTACAAGCTGATGTTTTCAGCAATGTGGCCACCAGCAGAGGGCTCTCAAATACCCATTTTAATTAACTGCAATTTCACATTCAGTTGAGCAGAGTTTAGAAAGCTGCTTTCAGTAATATGGGTGCTGGCTTCTTTTTAACATCCTCCATGAGTGAGAAAGACCAAGACGTTCAAGTCCTGGGGTTATCCTGTATACTACTGACCTTTCTGGAGATGGTCAGTAGCCAATATAAATTGTGAGTTTGATTCCTCAGCCCTCACTTGCTCTTCAGTTCTATGGCATAGTGCTAAGCATATGGCTGCATATATTTGTTGAGCAGTAATTTGAAATTAAGGGTCAAATCTAGCTACATAACTATTAGACAAAAGGGTCTGGGGATTTCCTCCTGTGCTCTCCAGTCCCATTCTCAATCCAGCTCAGCAGTCCACCAGAATCCCTGGCTGTGTTATTTCTTCCTCCAAAAGGGTGTCAGTCATCTGCTGCAGGCACCCCGAGCTCTTAAATGTGGCCCAAATCCTGTGATGCTGCAAAGGAGATTAGAGGTAGCCCGCAATCCCAGCAGTTTTTCTGACATTTTCTCATTGCTTAGTTCAAAGGGGAAGCTCTTGTTTGATCTCTAGTCTAGACCTCTGCTGGCAAGATTGTCAATGGGCATATGGCATGGAACTGCTCAAAGGAGAATGCCGACTTTCACTGTTACTTGCAGGGCTTTGGAGCGGAGCTGGAGCGTGGAGCAGCTCCGGAGCAGTGGAGCTGCAGGTTTTTGCCTGGAGCTGGAGCGGAGCCGGAACACAGCTCCAAAGCCCTGGTTACTTGATATTACTGCGATTAGATCATAGTATAACAGATTGGATGTCAGTATACAGTGTGGTGGTCTAACAAGATAAACTGCAGGACCCACTGAATTCTGAAGATCCTCCACATCCCATGGCAACCATTTGGACCATGGTATATGGCAACCATGGAATTTTGACCTAGCCTGAGAACCATTCTGGGGAGCTTGTATAACTTCTGTGAAGAGGCACTGTCAGGTCAAGCAGAGACTCCAGAGCTGTGGGGGATCTTTACATCTAACCTACAGGCATTTCTAAGGCACTACACCAGCACCAGTTCTATTTTAACTCCATCCCACATACTGAACATGTATTAGACTTGGATTTGGGTGGGAGGATTACGTTTAATATCAACTGTCTCTAACATGACAACACTGCCTCCTCAATCACCATGCTGAACTGAGTACCCTCTGCATGACATCTGAGCTACCATGACACTGCAGCAGCATCCAACCAGGTTGCAGTTGCAACATCAGACGCCTTATCCATAATCAAATCATGGACTATGTTAACCTCGTTAGCCCCTGATCTTCCACTGAACAGCATGAAATGGAGAGCAGAGTCTTTATCAGCTGACACCCAGAACTGTTGAGTAGACACTTCAGCTGGGACCAAAGGAATCAGTAAAAAAACATCTTGGGCCTCTTCAACTCCCAAAGAACAATGTGTTCCTACTCCTACCTACAACTGGAACGGACAGAGTCAAACTGCAGTAACTAGTCCCCCTTGAACCTTTATATCTCCAAGCCACAGCAGTGGCCCTCAACCCTCTCAGATATAGTAAGGTGTCCAGTAAAAGGTCACAGTACTACAAATGGGTTCTCAGATGTAGACCTCCATGGCAGATTGCATGGACCTGCAGGAAGATGCAACATTTTGCAGACTCCTCTCAATCACTTAGATTAAAAAACCTCCCCAGAGTCATCCACTCTCAACTGTTCAACTCTCATGAATCTCTCAAACTCCATGGAGTTGACGTCCAAAACTGCAGGAGCCCTGACTCTTAATTTTCTGGCTATTACCACTAGACCATACCTTCTCTCTTACGTTAGGAGACGTGGAAGAAACACTGAGCGTGATAGCTTTTTTAAAAGCAATTCTCATGTGAGGGATGTTCGCTAATCCCAGTGAGGTTTTCCTTCAGTTTCTTAAGGCTAATATTGCTGGCTCCACAGTAACACGTGGAATTGAACAGACGGACTGAATTCTGAAAACAAACAGTAGTAACCTAAGCTTGACATTGTAAATGATGCTTATTGAACCCATGTCCTGATGAAAAGGCTAGGGGCTGGCAACATGGTACAAGGAAGACAAAATATAAGCTTAATTAACTTAACAGGAAAGCAAAAAGCTTTTAGATAAAAGGGAGAGGGCCAATTCTCAGCCAAAAGTTTAGAGGCTTCTCAGAACCTTCCAAGGCCAAACATGTGTGTAATGCTGACTTCCTTCCAGCTCTCTTAGTGACAGAAATAACTTCAACAGAGCGAATTCCATCAACGTACCTTTTACCCAAAGCCGGTTCCTCAAATGAAAGCCACACATGTTGCTAAATTGAAAGGTAAATGAGGAACAGGAAAGGAAACTCCATTTGTGAAAGTGTGACTCTCCCCACGCTTATGCCCCAGCACATGAGAACGGCTGCCAGCTTGTAAGGACATGAGCTAACCAGGGGGAAATGAGACCCAGGAGAATGAGCCTATAGCCAACAAGCAGCACGGAAAGGGGAAAAGGGTGAGATTGGCCTCTCTGTGGTCCTGGGCTGGGACATGGCATCTTATATCATTGGTGTTGTCGCTAATTTCTTGTCATTGTTCCAGATTGTGGTCTCAACTACAGAGGTGTAAATTTAGAGTTATTTAATATGTATGCCATGCAGCTGAGATTGGAATCTGGCCAGTTAGAGCAGTAAGCTAAAAGCAATTACAGTCACCACCCAAGAGCCGGCATGTTATCTGAAGGAACTATACATGGGGCCCTGGGCTGATAAAACCATGAGAGACTCATATTGCCCAGAGGGTAAAGCATTCAGACACCAGTTGTATCTATGTGACCTCCAGGACCTCAGCTTTCATTTAAAGAGAAAAGTTTCTAGCCCTCAGGGTTCCAAAGACAACCTTCCAAACGTGACCCAAGTGTAACTAATGCAGTGTTGTCTGCCTGAGTCAGTCGACAACCTGAAACAAATCCACTGGGAGGAGTGAATTCCCCAACCCAGAAATCTCACCAGGGTGCTAACTCTAAAAGCTGATGATGACACTTTCAAATGCCAGCATTAATTGCTTCATTTTTGGAAGGAGGCCTATGGGGACAGGAACTGGAACTAGCTGCAGAGGGAATAAAAGGAGACACAAAAAGATGAAGGGAAATAGAAGCACAGAAAAGAGAATGGGGACAGAGAGAAACACAAGCCAGAGATCCTCCTCTTTAGGCCCAGGGCTATTTTCGAATGATACTTAAGGTGCCAGTAAGGTTCTGAATAAATGATTAAGGATGATAATAACTAAAGGTTTAGTTGCTAACTAGATTCTACCCTAGATCTTTGTGCAGACTTCCCATTGCCATCAGTGGGAATTCTGCTGTGGGTCCAGAGGGGAATATAGCCCTAAATTTATAGCCTGCAGCTGAGATCATCATTAAAGATGGAATTTGGTCTTCTCCACAGAATGAGTTTGACATTCCTGATATGGCTGAATAGAATGGGTTTTGTTCTTTATATACAAATCACACACACACACACTGCGCTGCTTCCTGAGACATATAAATTTGTTTTCCTTTGGTTATTTATGGTTGTAGCCACCAGCTGGCCTGTCTCAATGCTGAAATGCTCTGCATATTATTCCATTATCCCATTAGGTTGAACATGTCCTTCCTCCCTCAAGAGCTGTTAAGACATCAATCGTACTGGAAAGAGACAGCCCTAGTCACAGGCAAAGAAAGCCCAGCATCCAACAGGCACTGCCACTCCTTCCCCTTCTCCTTGGGGAAGATCCTCTGCCTATAGACAACAAGCTGGGTGATCTTGTATCTCAAGGTGCACAGGTGACTTCTCACACCATGCAATGTTTTGTGCTCGTGCCTTAAGAGGCGATACTCTGGTCATTCGATGCCAAGCTCTCTGACTAAGTAGGTCACATTTATGTTATTTCTCATGTATGTATAAAATCTTATGAATAATACTAGTTGGCTCGAAGCCTCTGGAAGAACATTTCCTGCTGCTTTATCTTTTCAGATGGCCATTTGCTAACGCTGCATTATTTCAAGGTCTCGCCCTATCCCTCCCATCGGGATTGGAAACTATATTCCAGAACTGCCGCCTCAATTGCACAGAATCTTGGAAAATGACCCTGACTCAGGGCAATGACTTTTAAATTGGGGTAATGGTCACCTTTATTTTCCCTGTGAACACACAGTGTCCCCCTGGGTGGTGTGAGAGAACACATTCCTGGCTGGCTTCCCTGACCCTGAAGCTGGGCTTGACGAATCATTCCTTGTTTGTGGAATTCTCTTTGCCCCTGCACCAAATGACAATGATGCAGCTGGTGTCAGAAGAGATCATTCAGACAAAGCCACTTAAACTCATAAGTGGGTCTGTCCACTTTGCCACACTTTCCTATCCTGCCTTCCACATTAGGGAACTGGCAGTTGACCATGTCTTCACCCACAAACACATTGACATTAAATTAAACTCTTCCTAGCCCCAGCATAATGAGAACTAGCAGCATCAGCTCAGCTCCAGCCACTGAGTAACATAAATCATCTTCCTCATGCTCCCATGAAGCCAGCCTGGGCTCAGGCAGGGGTGGAGGGGAGCCTTCTTCTGACATAATTAGACAGTCATTGAAGGACAAAAACAACCCCTCTCCACACAAGTCCAGTTCTCCCACCTCACCCCAACACATCACTTCACTGGCAGAGCACCAGCTGATGCTCAGAGCCAGAGGGTGGGGGTGGAGAAGCAGACACATGCACACACACAGCTTCTGCCAGGAGGACCAAGAGGCTGGAATGTCCCAGGAGGACAGAGCTGCTGGTCTCTGCTGCTGGACTCACTCCAGATGGAATTTTTCATGGCCCTGACAGGCAGAGGATCACATGGTTCCCCCAGAGAGTGGGATGTGATGGGTAAAAGTTAACAAACGTGCATCTAACGGGTGAGCATGGGAAGTTAATGAATTAGCAGAAACCAGTGGCAAGGGAAACAGTTTACTATTGGCAGCTCCCAGTGCAGGGATAGTAGTGAAGAGAGAGGCTAATGGATTATCATTTACAGATGATCCCGTAGCTGGCTGTGTCTGGGAATCCAGCTTTGGGACAGCCAACATGTTTTACACTGAATAGCCGCTGCCCACAAGCAACAATTCCTAAGAGAGCAAATCAGCAACGTTGGTGGTGGTGGTGTTAGGGGATGCCAGAATGCATCTTGCAGTGCTCTGCAACTCAGCTCATGCCCAGCCTCAGTTCTTATACACGGTACTATTTTTCCTCTCCATCACTGTTCGGCTCCCTTCATTACTGTACATCCAGATACAGGCCTTGGGAAAAAAATTATAACAATTATAATCCAGCCATCTATTTGCAGTGTTCGTTCACCCCCTTCATGTTTTGATGTAGGCCCACATTTTCTAGTCTTCTGTAGAATATTTTTCATAACAAAGGGCTGGTCAATACTAGAAAATTACATCATGTTGATCATGAGGAACTTTGGCAACTAAAATAAGGTGAAATATGATTTAGTCCTCAGTTTAGGCAGAAACTCATATTTAACAACATGTCAGCTGGTCATAGTTAACCCTATTGTCTTAGTCTATTCTGAGTGTTTAACATGTTATCAGAGTTCCTCAAGACTGCTTTCTAACACAATTGAATTTTCCAGTGTAAACAAGCCCTCTATGGTAGTACAGTAATCTCAAAAAACTATACAGAATAGTTTTCTTTGCATGATACTTCAGTTTTGAATTAGAAATGTTGTGCCCTACTGAGGCTTGAAGCAAAAAAAGTCTTAGATCATTGAAAGGGGTGAATTCCTGGCTAAGGGTATAAAAAGCACATTTCTACCCCTGATGAATCACAAGATATCAGACTTTGAATTAGTGGACCAAGACTGAAAGACCCATCCTGCACCGCAGCCCTGTGCAATGCTTTAGATAAGGGAGAGAAGTAGAGATGGGGGTAGAAATTCACTGCTGGGAGAGAAAGAAGGAACCCTTTAATTCATTTTAAAATAGCATCTGTTTGAATCTGGTCAGAGAGTTTTGGAATGCTAGAATAAATTCCAGGGGAGATGGAATAGAGGTCAGTGCCTAGGGGAGGAAATCAAAGGTGCCTGTAAATGCTGTGTATCACGTGCCAGTGTAATTCATCACAACTGTCAGCACCATGTACATGAATATAATGTTGCACACAGCTTACTGATTGCATCAAACACATTGACTATTTATGTAGTATTCAGCCTTGGGGGTGAGGGACATTTTTTTTTAAATCCAATGATAAATATACCCACATGGCCTTTCTACAGGATCTCTCCATTTGTCAAAGCTGCAGCTCATACATCCTCAGGATGTCAGAGCCACTCAGTGTTAGGTTTCTGACGCATTAGAAGCCCATGAAATCCTCCTGGCAGAGCAATTCAGAGGAGCGGTCAGTGATGGATGTACAAGTTCTTTAAAGGTGGGATTTTCAAAAGTGCTCACTGTTGGCCTAACTCTGCTCCCATTGAAATCAACGCATGTTTTACTATGGACGTCAGTGGGACTTGAGTTAGGCCAAGGATGAGCCCTTTTGATAACCCTACCCTAAGTCCCTTCATTGGCTCCCTTTCTTCTAGTGCATCAAACACAAACTTCTTGTCCAGACTTTCAGTGCCGTCCACAGTTTAGCCCTGCCCTATCTTCCCATCCCACCACAAGGCTAACGCCTGCCTTTGCTCTGCCAGCTTCAAATCACTTCTTTGGCTGCTTCACCCACAATTCCCTTTATATTTGCTCCCACATTCCCAGTCAAAATCCACAAAGCCTCCACCTTATCTTCCCCCAAGTCCCTCCTCAGAGCTCACACCTTCCGTAATGCATACAGGGAATTACTGCTTCTGACTGGGTATGAACTGTACACATCCCAGCACTTGTTACTTGTACTCCTGCATCCCTCCTGCTGCTTGTCTATCTCAGCGACCGTGTCTGGTCTCTATACTGTAAGCTCTTTTACTGTGCGTTTATGCCACACCTGGCACTATGGGAACCGAGACTGTTGAGGCCTTGAGGTACTACCACAATATAAGTGGTTAATACATTTCCTTCCCTTCCCCACACACAGCTTGGATTAACCAGTAAAGACTCCCTCTATTAGCTCAGCAACAATCAGCCACATGAAAGAACCCAGGGCATTTTTCTCAGACCCATTTACAGGACTGGAATCTGGCGTTTTCTATTTATGTATCAGACTGTCCTGCAGTGACACCTTATTGTCCAGTCCATGACAAAAGATGGGGAAAGGCCCTGAAAACCATCCAGTGCCAGACCTATTAGGGTGATTTACCCTATTTAATAATCAGCCCTTTGAGTCTGTTGAGCCTCCAGGTAAAAATAGCACAACCTGTGCATGTTGTGACATGTTAGCAACTGTACTGAGGTGAAGAAAATGGCACCTTTATGAGCTGCAAGGTAAGTGAGCAGAGTCACAGCAGGTGTCAGGAAGCTGTGGCGAAGGCCCTTTTGATCTCAGACCTACTTAGACTGCAGAGGCCCAGCCTAAGTGAGAGAGATTTGAATGTGTTATAGGAGAGATTGGAAACTTCTCACTGATCATGCCCCAGAGTGCTGCCTTGCCAGAGAAAGATCTGGAAAAACTGCCCACGACTGAGACTAGAATGAAGGGGGAAGCTCTCATTGAGGTAGCTGCATGTTTACCTTGCCACCTTCCTCTTTGGGAGAAAGGATGCACTGGCCTTCCAAAGGCAAAGGGGGAGAACAGCTCACCCCTTAGGATATTGTAAGTGCCACTGGGAGAGGCTGACCAGTTGAATTAGAGGGAACATTTTCTAAATTTTCAGTTAAACTCAGACAAGTGAGGCCACAATGGCTAGGAATCTCAAAGGGCCCGATGTTCAGAGCAAAGTGGGGGCATTAGGTTTTCAAAAGTGCCTATGTCAATGGGATTTGTGCTCCTAAATCACGTAGGGATTTTTGAAAATCCCCCGCAGGAAAAGCCAGGGCAGGTTCAGACAGCTCTTTTCCGCTGTTCCTGACAATGCACATCAAACAGGCACATCAAAGCAGTGGCAGACTCACTGCTGCTGATGGAAGGATGATTGGTAAGTATCCAAATGAGAGCATCCTCTAGCAAGTTAAGAGTCTGTTTCATGGCTCTGTTTACATAAGGAAAAGATTCCTGAAGATAACTTAAAATAAGAGTCAGGACCAGGGGAATGCAGCTTTGTGCAGACCAGTAGTTCTCCTCCTTCAGGACTCAGAGAGAAGCAGGCTGAGCCCAGGAGAGTCTGGGGTGGAGGGTTCCTGGTGGCAGGCGTTGGTCAGAGGGAATGTTCCACTAACACCACTCCTGACCTTTTGTGAAATCCTACAAGACATTTCTATCTGAAGGAGCCTTGCCAAAAGGACATGGAATTTGCCCTCACTGAACAGACGCATAGTTCTCTAGTCTGACATTCTGACTCCGGCACCACGTGGTATACTGGAGGCTTCAGAGAAAGGAGCTAACGGTGGTTTTAAACTGTTCAGAAATAAGGCATTAAACAGAGGAACAGAGTAACCTGCACAGGAGTGATGAGCTGATCTCCCTCTGTCTCAGGTCCCCCCCACGACCAACTTTTTTACCATGATTCATGTTCCTTTGAAAAAAGAAGTCTTGGGGGTTTTAAATACACAAACTCTACTTGGGCTGGATTTTGTGCACTAGTGTCTGTGTCTTAGTCTATACAAGTATGATCTGGGGCGTGTTTCTGTGTGGCCTATGGATTCTTCACAGGTTAAACCCAACTGGGTGTGTAAGAAGGAAAATGAATTAAACATTTATATTGTGGTAGCACATAGAGGCCTCATGGGAGTAAGTCTCATTCTTGTCTCATGTTCCTGATCATTCATGTTCAGGATCAAATTTTCAAACAAGGTTCCATTGATGCTGTCATGTGCTGACAGGACAGGCACAGCTGTGGTTTGAGCAGCTGGAAGGAAGGCAGAGATGACAACTGGAAAAAAATCCTGAAGGAGCAAGTGAGAATGATGCTGTGCAGAGGAGAGGGCATGGCGGTGGGCATGTAAAAAAGGAACTTGTAAGCAGCGACTGACAAGCTATAAAAAGTGTCAGAGGAGAAGATCTTCAGGGTGGAATGCAAGAAAGATGGGGGGGCAGAGGGGAAGGTGACAAGGGTATGGCTACACTTGCGAGTTGCAGCGCTGGTGGAGGCTTTCCAGCGCTGCAATTAGTAAGCGTCCACACTTGCAGGGCACATCCAGCGCTGCAACTCTCTGGCTGCAGCGCTGGCCGTACACCTGGCTCAGCATGGGGAATAAAGATTGCAGCGCTGGTGCTGCAGCGCTGGTCATCAAGTGTGGCCACACACCAGCGCTGTTATTGGCCTCCAGGGTATTAGCAGATATCCCAGAATGCTTTTATAAATTACTCTCTTTGTTTTGTTATGCTGCCTCTCTTTGTTTTGTTATTAACTTGGAGCTCCGTAGCTCCCTTGATCCGTTGATCCCGGAGCTGCTTATCTACAAACACAGCTCCTGTTTGCTGTGATCAATCTGTGAACAATCAAATGAGATAATGAGGCAGGCAGGGAGTGAGTGTTTGCTTGACAGAAACGGGGCAGAGGGAGTCCGTTGGCTGCAGGCTGTTTGCAGTTAAGAGTTAAGGGTAAGGGATCGGGAACATGTTCTGATTTTTCAAGGCAGGAAGGTAACACACAGTGTTGGCTCCAAAAATCCACTCTCTCTCTCTCTCTCTCGCCCGCTCCCTGTCACACTACGCCCCACCCCACCCCCCTCTTTTGAAAAGCACATTGCTGCCACTTGAACGCTGGGATAGCTGCCCATAATGCATCACTCCCAACAGCGCTGCAAATGCTGCAAATGTGGCCACACACCAGCGCTGGTAGCTGAGAGTGTGGCCACACACCAGCGCTGGCCCTGCACAGCTGGACGACCAGCGCTGCAACTACCAACGCTGCAGATTTGTAAGTGTAGCCATACCCCAAGGAAGTGGAAGGGACAGGAGAGCAGACCTGTGAATACAGAGAATGTGGGTGGGGTGTTGGGGACTATCAGACCTTGTACATTAAAGAGTTAACAGGAACACAACTATCATTGCTGTGCTTAAAGCACAAGAGTGAGAATCAGGCACTCTGGGTTCTATGTTCATCTCTGCCACAACGGGGGGTAGTTCTCTCTCCTGGGAGCATCAGCAAGGCTTAGTTGCTATCTGTGAAACACACTGAGCTCTTTGGACGGAAGGCGCCATTCTAGTACAAAGCAAACGGTGGTGACCAAGTCAAACCTTGACATTTGACCTCAGCTGGGATGAATTAGGAAGCTCAAAGCACCAAGAGGAGCACCAAACAAGTAGAAACGTACCCAGACCAGCCTGACTCAAAGATGACATCCTCCATGTCTGTGCTCCCTGTTCTCATTCTCTCTGCTTTCCGTTCAGGTCCGTCTGTGACCCCATTTCTCTCCATTCAGGTCTTCTCTCTCCACTGGGAGTAGACTGGAACAGCATGGGAGGGGAAGTTGCAGGCTCCCTGATCCAGCCCTACATACGCATGCTCACTCACTGCAAACATGCTGCTGAATCTGCAGGTAAAACCATGCATCTTCCCACTCTGCTCCCACTATGATCCTTAAGAAAAGCAGCTGTGGAGTCAGCTCACATGTCCAGGTGTGCAGGCTCCAGCAGCACCCAGCTAGCTCAAGCTTCTCTCCTCTGCTCAGCCCAGCCTTGGGCAACTTCCACAGACACCCTCATCTCCCATAGCATGAAGCTTTCTGGGAAGTGGGAGAATGGGGAGAGGGAAGAGGACAAAAGGCGGCAAAACACAATGTAAACAGGGGAAAGAAGAAGAAAACAGAAAAAACAAGAGAGGAAAAGGACAGAAAAAAAGAGTGACAGCAGCCACTGTCAAGATCTGGTATAAGGGGACAACACACACCTGTCCACTAATTTATGCCAAAATTTAGTTCTCTATCCCCCTCTCTCCTTTATGCAGATCTGCCCAGCTCTCTACTTTCCCTGCCATCCCCTCCCTGCCTTCACATTCAATTACCTTCAGGAAGATTTGCTACAGGAAGATGCTCAGAATGTATCAAATTAACGCATTATGAAAATACAGTCAGGAAATGTCCATCTGATCCTTATTCAGTTAACCGGAGATGATAGAGTGTGGATGCCAAGCTAGAAGCAGGGGACACTGTTCTACCTAAACATATGCTTTCTGGGCCACGGTGTCATCTCATCTTCCAAATGCTGCCAATCTCCATCACCTCTTTCTGCTTTCACCCTTGTTTATACCCTCAGAGAGGGAATAGGAGGGAGATAAGAGGAAGTGAAAGTACCCCTCCCTATTACTCTTAAAGAACATGCTTGTTCTTGGCTACTTTAAGTCTGTATTTGGTGGCCACGTGACAAGGCCAGCATAGACCAATGACATTTTTTTTCTCCAGGATAGCTACACATGGTCTGTGGCTCCTATTACATCACTTTCCTTTCCCAGATGTTTTCATAGTGACCCCTTCCTTTGCTGACACTTTTCTACTATCTGAGACCTTACTGGGATCCCAAGGAGAAAGGTTGAAAGTCACTATTATTAGAAGGGTGGATTAGTTACTGTGAATTAAGGGCTAGATTTTCAAAACTGACTAATGATTTTGAGTGCCCTACCTGAGAAATCTCAAAAGGGCCTGATTTCCAGAGGGTGTGTGGCTCTGGGCCCTCAAAAATCCAGGAACCTGAAACGAGTAGTCACTTTTGAAAATGTAGGCTTTAGCCCTTGTTTCTGTTCATGAACAGATCCTAAGCTCCAAGAACACAGTAGTTATTTGTAAATATTCCCCAGATCATTTGGAGGAACAATTTTCAGCTCACTAACTCCATTTGCTAATCTTTATTCATGTACTATTATTTCTGTTCCTTGATTAGATGACAAACTCTTTAAACTTGAGAACAACAAATTACTGCACTTTCTGCAATTAAGTTTTTAAAGAACAGCTTGTGCTAAAACTCAAGAAACGTTGAGGATTTGTGAACATTTTCACCAGTCCCCACTGCTTTTCCCAGATATGTTTAAATAATGAACACTGATTCTAATTTAACGGTCTAAAACTGTGCCCATGTTGTGGCTGAAAGCACACTAGCATCAACGGTCTTTAGCAGGGAACTAACACTGTTTTCCTAACTGTTGTGCATTAAGTTATCATCCTGAGATCCATGCTGCCGTCTAACCCCACTGCCACACAGGTAGGATATAGCACAGTTTAGTAATGGAGTCTCTGGGGGAAAACCACCACAGCTGTCCATGCTGCACCGGGGAAGCTGAGCTGGAATGTGCTCACAGCAGCTGTGAGCACACAGGATTGTTCAATGTGTCAGCTGTGGTGTGGACAGGCCCCTTACAGAGATGGCGTCCCTGAGTCCAACAAGGGCTGAATGTGCTTCAGATAGCGAGCTGCACACCACCCAGCTCTCCACTTTGCTCATTTAAGCAGAGAACCTCTGAGATTCCACTTTGAGCAAGCGAGGAAAAGTAGCTGAGTGAGCCTGCTTAGATCTATTTTTATATTCCTTCTCCATCTGTTATTCTCCACAGCTGGCAGAGCCTGGGACTGCAGTGTTAGATCTTCATAACAAAAGCTTCCTTATGACACATGGGGCACTCCTCTCTCACCATCCCGTTTGAGGCAATCTATTTTGGGAGAGACAGATGGCATGCCCATCTTCTCACTGAGCACCAGAGAAGAACAAGCAAACGCTAGCCAGTGATAAATGCTCTGCCAAATACAACATTGGCGTCACATCAAGGGTCTGAAAAACCCAAAAGCCTGGGGAGGGAGTTCATAGCTTGGGCTGACACACAGGTCCCAACAAGGGGAATGGGGTTCATGGGTGAGTCTGAGTTACTGGACAGTTTTCACTAGTATAAAGGCTTTTGAGAGGCATAAAGACATAGCAGAGAGCTCCCTGCCATGGTATGTTCATAGCACAGAGCTGTATGTCCCAGCTCTGTGTTGTTTGATTGTGCTGAGGCTATGTCCTGTGTTCATTTTTCTTGTGCAAATATCCAGGTGGGGAATGGGGGTGAGGGTGGGGGGTCAGATTTGACCTGCTGGAAAGCCATTGCATCCCTAACTGCAGCACTGCAAAGAAGTACATAAGGCAGCTTCTGTCTACCTTAGGATGCGTAGAAGCAAGGGGAAGTCAAAGGCTATGGATCTTGAAAGATGCACAGGAACCTGTTTCCTCATCTTGAAGGTGATGTCAGTGGCTGTGTCTATTCAGGAAGAAAAACAGGAACACACATTTTAACACTGAGATATCTGACACACACAGCACTGGACCAAATGGAAAAACAGCAAATGCATTGCTAAACACCTAGGGATCTCCATTCTGAGACAGGCAGAACATGGCTGTACTGAGGGCAGAGTAGCACTTCTATCAGGGCCTGATTCATAAAAAGCCCTTAATGTAAATGAGATCCAGGCCCTCAACATTTAGCCTCACTGGTTCTGAGCTATCTGCGTTTTACAGACCTGCAGGCCCAAAAGCCAGAGCAGCTTGACCCAGGGTTTGAAGGGAAGAGAAAGTTAATCTGTCATTGCAAGGGTTCCATGCTGAATACACCATTTTCCAGAGTGAAAGGTGAATTGAAGATCCCCGTGGGGGGAAATGAAACAGAAGGCGATATCAACATGCAGACATGGCATCTCACACTTGAGTGGTACAGTGAAATCTTACTGTGAGATTGTTTCTGATGATCATCAAGAAGGTTATGCAGCATTAATATCATGGGAGGTGCAATCATCCTGGGGATCTCTGATAACACAGGCTATGCTGTCTGGATCTCGTTTTATGGAAAGTGCTAAGTTTTGACATTATTTTAAAACACAGGAATTAGTATGGAAAGGAAACTCCTTGGGGAGCAGGCGTTAAGAGACAGCAGCCAGCTGAAAACTGCCTTTTAGACAACTGCTGCCCACAGAGTTGGGGCAGATTTAAAGAACACAAGACCCTGGTTTTTGATTACACACATGTATGCTGCATTGGTTAGTTCTGCAGCTTGAAAGGTTTTAGTGCAAATGAGAGATATTACTGTGTATTTCCTCTGGAAGGAAATCAAGATGTTGGGTCTGATGAATTCAGAAAGACACAGCTGTAGGACAAGCAGCTGGCCTTAGATTTTGTTTATGGTGTTGAGTTATTAGTGATGGGAGAAGAGAATTTTTTTATGCAACCTTTAGCATGGTCTTCTGTTGGAAGTAAAGGAGGGTAGAAGGGTCTCTGGGAGGGGTTGATGTTCTCCCCCTCCCCCCTTCTGTTAATGTCTTCAGAAGGGATTTAGAGAAAGGCAGGGAATACCTACAGTATTGTGCCAATCCCAAATGGTAAGCACCTTAGTAATGAAGGAGCGAAGAGTGTGTTGCTGCAAGATGTGAGCACCTCTCTGGCAGGCATGAAACACCCTCATCTCCCATCAAAATCAGTCTCTGATGCTGAGGGCACCTTACAGGAGATGCTCAGCACCTTTAGCACTAGGCCCCTGGGTATAAAGCTGGACATGAAGATCCCAGTTCAGCTCTGGGGTTACACTCTCATTATCATCACTGGAAAGGGAGGTCATTTGTGCTAGGGCTGAACTTGGGTGAGGAGTGGGCTGTATAGACATATGTGGATGCAGCCGAACATCTGAACTTACTTGTTAACATACCGGTGTCTGTAGATTCACAGCCAATGCAGCATCGTTTGATTACCCATCACAATGTCTTCAGCTTCCCAAAATACAGAGGAGTTTTCCAACATGTTCCAGGCTATTGTACTGAAAGAGGTGTGTGGGGGTTACTTGCCCACAGTAATGCTTGTTTTCCGAACATATTGCCCCCCAGAGCCTCACTGTAGGGTCTACCTAGATGCACCTTCTCTGAGCTGGGTGGCTAAGGAGCCCTGCTGATTTAACGTGAAAGCAGCACGTCTCTTCCCAAGGATCATCTGCTCTTGCTGCAGTGTCGAGAGAATAGCAATTGGTGGCAGTTCAGGAATGTGTCATTAGTTGTTGCTCCCCTTCCCGACACAAGGGAGAGTCAGTAAAAGGCACCGGATGTCTCACTTATAACTCCACACCCAGTCCTGCAGATGGTTAAAAAAGGAGTCTCTATAACAACAGTTTGGTTAGAATAGGTCAGTGGTGACCAATCTTATTTCACTAGAGGGCCATATAAACCTAAGCACAACCTTGTGTGGGCCAAACAGAGTCTACATATTTTAATAAGATTTAAAGTGACCTCTATTGATTTATATTTTAAGTTCAGCTTGTTTCATATGTATTTAGATAGACAACACTGTACATAGACAGTCTATTTACACACTTGTGTAAACTAAAGTGATGTAAACATGACAAAATGCTAATGAAATGTCCATTAGTATATTATGGTGAAGCCTTATGAAATGCTCAGGTGGGCCATATACAGCCCGCAGGCTGTAGGTTGGGCACTGCTGGAGTAGGTAGTGGCTCCGCCATTCAAACTGATCTGTGTGTCTGCATAGGGCTTGGTCAACATGACTTACTGTGTGTAGCGTGGAACTTAACTGTGACCATTTTTGGACTCCATGAAAGTCTCCTGTCCACAGTGGCCATGTACAATTTCCATAGGATGCTATGTGGCCAACTGGCAGCTTGTTTTACTTGTTTCTTACAAACGGATCTTTGGTTTGAGGCAATCCATTCAAGAATGAAGTGTTCACCCAAAAAATAAGACAGATGGTGCTTAGACAGTGCTGCTGTGTGGAGCATTTCTGTGTGTAGCTAAGAAGTTGACCAGTTTCTCTTCCATTTCTTCTGTTGCAGTTTCCATTGACACAGCAAATCCACACTTCAGGAAAACACAAGATCAAATCTCCAATGGCAAGCATTTCTGTCTGGGTTCATGTTTGTGGGCACACCCAAGTGACCCAGAGCATCATCCAAGTTTGCTCCTGATTCACAATGCTGGTTCAAACTTTTCAGTTCTGCCAGAAACATCTACTGACTTTACAAATTGCTTATTCTGTGGATGGAACCAGAAATCTTTTCACTGGAACAGTGGTATTGGAGACAAATGTCTTCATGAGTTAGCTGCAATTGCCATATAACTCTCCTTCTTTGGCTTTAGTGGTACTGTAAGTACACACAACAGTCTACAAGGTCACTTATGGCTCAAAAGGGATAATACACAATTAGCATCAAGAAACTGCTCCACAATTTCATTATATGATTCCCGGCCCTCTTTATAAAGATCCATATGTATCAGAACCCCAGCCGCCATGTCTAGGACCAGACAGATTAGGCACACTCTTACTTATGCCAATATTTAACATAAGACGGGATGTGGCAGGAATTCATCCAAAAGCTAGCAAGTCTCAAAGCTACAATTCGTGCTGCTTGCTATGAGCCAAGTTTTCCAAATGACTGAGTGATTTAATATCACTGGTGTCCATTGTGCAGCAAGGGAAGGGCTGTTTGGAAGGAATGAAGGCAGGAAACAATAATGGTGGAGTTTTGTTTAATCCTCAGAGCTGCTGAGCACCTGCAACTTTCAATAATTTCGAGGACTGGACTCAGCCACAGGGGCTGGAGAGTCTCCTCCCCACCAGCTTTCAGACCACTGGGAAAACTATTGGTTTGTTCATTAGTTTTTGTTTCTGGCTCAGTTTTAAAGGCAGAATCAGCATAGAGCCTAAGCAACCTTCTCCATCCAGGATCAGAAGCAACAGACACATGCACGCACTAAATGCAGTGCCTCTGTCCTACAGAAGGCAGCTTCAGCACCTACCACAGCTCAGTCCTTTAACATGCATCTGAAATAGGCATTTAAAGCTAAACAGAATACATTGCTAAGCAGAACATTCTGCCAAGTCCTGCCACCAGGACTACATGTTATAGGGCACTTGCCAATTCCCTAGTCAATTTTATTTATTATAGTCTAGGAAAGGTCACGATGAATCTCAAAAGATAAAAATCTGTCTCTCTCAGGATGCCTTCCTTATTTTCATTGGCTCAGGCCTCTGCGTTCCACACTAACAATAACAGGACACGGGTTCAAGAGGCACCATCGGCGCAGCTCACACTTAAATGGTCTGGGTTTGTTTTTCATTCCTTGTATAGCTGATCCTTACTGCTCAATTCTCGGTTCATTAGATTTCTCTTGGATAAGATTACGGTAAGTATAAGTGCCTGACGCCACCCCAGAACCCAAACACAGATACATTAGACATTTGCAGCTCAGGAAGTGCCCAGTTCCCTTCCAAAGGATGCAGCTGCAAGTCCTTAGTCCAGATGTAAACTCACCAGAATCTCGGAATACCCGTCTGGGGCATCCTCAGCTCTCACAGGGACATTTTGTGCTGCACTTCCCATGACCATACTTTTCTGAAGTTGCAGGATGATTTTAGTGTCTCTATCCCTCACCCTCCTGTCCCTCAGAACCATCCTAGCTGATACCAACCGCTCCATTTGGCTGAGAACACCTTCTCTTGTAAGGTGCAAGGTACCCAAAATCTTCATAACGCTCTCCTGGATTCTGAGCAGAAGCTTCCTGTCTCCCTGCAGGATATTACCAGTGACAGTTCCTACCATGTAGGATCAAGGTGCCGACTTGGCTGGCACTGCAGCCCTCTGATCCCATCCTCCTCCTGTTGTAGATTTTAAACTCAGTCTGTCTGTCATGGCTTTAAAGGAAAGAGCTGCTTCCCTGTAGCACCAAAGTGCTGAGTTTGCTTCCTGTACAGGCTTGTGAGGCTTTGCCCTCAGCTGCATATTTAACCTGGGATTTTCAAAGAAGCATAAGGGAGCTAGGCATGAAGGTCAATAGGAGCAGGACGTGCCTAACTCCCATAAGCTCTCCTTTGAAAATCCCACCCCCTATTTTATGAGGAGAGAACGTGAATCTCAGATATTTTAAGTGCCCATCATTGCACACACATTGTCCTCAGGGGAGTCAAAGAAGGGACTGGGGAAAATCCAGTCCTCTAACTACCCATTTCAGGTATGTCTACACCCCAAATTAAGATGTAATTGAGGATGCTTTCATCTCGCTAGCGTAACAATAGCAGTGAAGACACAGTGGCATGGCCTGTGACCCAGGTTTAATCCTCACTCCAGAGCAGGGACTTGAACTCAGAGCTTCCCCGCTCCCCAGTGAGAAGGCTACAGGCTAGTCTGGGGTGCATTGCTCTCAATCTCTCCTGTTGAAACTGTTCCTCTTTGTATAAATACTTAACTGTTCAGTAGGCCAGAGCGAGTGAGCATGACTATAGCCTGGTGATTAAAGCACTTACCTGAGAGGTAGGAGATGTGGATTCAAATCTCTCCTCTGAACCAGGCAGAGAGAGAGCGGCCCACTCCAGAACAACCGGTCGCCTGGGGGTTAGGATGCTCACCTGGGAGGAGGGACAATTGGGTTCAAGTCCCTGCTCCAGAGTGGGGATTCAAACCTCTGTCCTCCAAAGTGGGGAGGGGAGAATGGATACACACACACTCTCTCTATTTGCTGGCCTGGAAAAAGTTTTCTCCAACCAAAACTAATTGGGTCAAATTAATGAATAGTTTCAGGTCGATTGAAACAGCATTTTTCAGTGATTAAGCTACGTGAGTGAAAAATTTCACCCACTTCTCATGCTGAACCCCGTCAACTGCCACAGACTTCAGTCTGAAATCAGGGGGAGCTGAGGGGGCTCTGGACTTAGAATCATAGAATCTCAGGGTTGGAAGGGACCTCAGGAGGTCATCTAGTCCAACCCCCTGCTCAAAGCAGGACCAAACCCAACTAAATCATCCCAGCCACGGCTTTGTCAAGCCTGACCTTAAAAACCTCTAAGGAAGGAGATTCCACCACCTCCCTAGGTAACCCATTCCAGTTCTTCACCACCTACTAGTGAAAAAGTTTTTCCTAATGTCCAACCTAAACCTCCCCCTCTGCAACTTGAGACCATTACTCCTTGTTCTGTCATCTTCTACCACTGAGAACAGTCTAGATCCATCCTCTTTGGAACCCCCTTTCAGGTAGTTGAAAGCAGCTATCAAATCCCCCCTCATTCTTCTCTTCTGCAGGCTAAACAATCCCAGTTCCCTCAGCCTCTCCTCATAAGTCATGTGCTCCAGCCCCCTAATCATTTTTGTTGCCCTCCGCTGGACTCTCTCCAATTTATCCACATCCTTCTTGTAGTGTGGGGCCCAAAACTGGACACAGTACTCCAAATGAGGCCTCCCCAGTGCTGAATAGAGGGGAATGATCACATCCCTCCATCTGCTGGAAATGCCCCTACTTATACAACCCAAAATGCCATTAGCCTTCTTGGCAACAAGGGGACACTGTTGACTCATATTCAGCTTTTCGTCCACCGTAACCCCTAGGTCCTTTTCTGCAGAACTGCTGCCCAGCCATTCGGTCCCTAGTCTGTAGCAGTGCATGGGATTCTTCCGTCTTAAGTGCAGGACTCTGCACTTGTCCTTGTTGAACCTCATCATATTTCTTTTGGCCCAATCCTCTAATTTGTCTAGGTCCCTCTGTATCCTATCCCTAGCCTCCAGCGTATCAACCCTCCCAGTTTAGTGTCATCTGCAAACTTGCTAAGGGTGCAGTCCACACCATCCTCCAGATCGTTAATGAAGATATTGAACAAAACCGGCCCCAGCACCGACCCTTGGGGCACTCCACTTGATACCGGCTGCCAACTAGACATGGAATCATTGATCACTACCCGTTGAGCCCGACCATCTAGCCAGTTTTCTATCCACCTTACCATCCATTCATCCAGCCCATACTTCTTTAACTTGCTGGCAAGAATACTGTGGGAGACCGTATCAAAAGCTTTGCTAAAGTCCAGAAATAGCACATCCACTGCTTTCCCCTCATCCACAGAGCCAGTTATCTCATCATAGAAGGCAATTAGGTTAGTCAGGCATGATTTGCCCTTGGTGAATCCATGCTGACTGTTCCTGATCACTTTCCCCTCCTTTAAGTGGTTCAGAATTGATTCCTTGAGGACCTGTTCCATGACTTTTATGGGTTCAGTCCCTAAGAAAACCACCAATGGGCTCCTAGACCAGGGAAGACCAGGTAGGGATATTGCATTAGTGATAGCTTTAGGATGCTGGCTGTTGGCTAATATCAGCCCCACCACCTTGGGCAAATAGACGTTGGAGATGGAAAAAACACTCAAGATCATCTTGCCTCCCCATTTGAAGGGCAGGTAATCGTCTCTCACAAAGCATGTAACATATTAAACTGTTACGGGGGTAGATCTCAGCCCGGGACTGCAATGAAAGCACTGTGAAGTCCCTTTGTTTTCTGCTTTTGTCTATGCTGCTTTGGATGAACAAGCCAAGCTGTGGGCCTTGAAGGTTAGATTTCTTGAGCAAGCCAATTGTGTTTTAAACTGGGTGCTCCCTTTGTTCTCCCAAGGACTCAGCTTTCTTCCTGCAGGACACATGCTGCCATTGTTCCTCCAGGTACTCCCACTGTACTCTGGCAGACTCCCATTGTTCCTCCAGGTACTCCCGCTGTACTCTGGCAGACTCCCATTGTTCCTCCAGGTACTCCCGCTGTACTCTGGCAGACTCCCATTGTTCCACCAAGCTCTCTCTCTTTGATGCTTCAGAACAAAACAGTGTTTATGAAAAACATTTTCAATTTCACCCTTGACTGAGCAGGTCAGGCCTTGCTCACCCTGAGTCCACAGGGACGCCAGCTCACTTCATCACCTCCTGCTCCCTGATGTTATGAATCATATTCACTTTCACTAAGCCCCCGCTCCTGGCTGTCAGCAGAGGGGACGTGGACACAGTTCTTTCTGCAGCCTGTCAATGCTGTCCCACACCAGCCTGAGAGGCAGAACAGAATTCCCAGCATTAGCAAAGGGCCAGGACTGGATAGGCAAGGATGGTGCAGATCAGCATTGAGGTGCATTGACACAGCCATATGGAGATCCAGCGATGAAATAGCAAGGGCACTGCGGGCAGGAGGTCTAAGCTGTACCGATAAAGTAGGGGCACCCAGCCAGACAGGAAGTGAATGCTAAAGTCACAGCCAGCAGCGTTGTATAATGGTTCAGGTGTTTTCCCCACTCAGGTGTCTGGCTATTTAACAACTTGCCATATGCCAAGACAAGACCCTGTACCTTGGCCACACCACAGTGCACTGCTCAGGCAGACCAATGTACAGATATTGCACAGCACATTAACGTTATTCCTCCGGGTGCCAGGATAACAGATCCCAGTGAACCAGGGATGCAAAGGGCTTCTGGCCTCTGTCTGGGTCTGTCATCTTGGAGCATGTTAATACTTTCAGGGAAAGACTAACCGAAGGAGCCGGAAATGGGAAGAGGGCAGAGGAAACGCTCTTCCAAGATGAGCCCAGCAGAAAAGCTCACAATAATAATACACTGTTAAACAAAACCAGAGGGCAGGCCGCAACCCCAGGACACAAAGGCACTCACACTCCTTTAGAAATATATTTTATTATTTTAATGCTCATTTTAAAAAAATGTAACCAAGACATTACACTCAGCAGCATCACCAGCAGCGGGCGCCTCAGTGCCCGGCTGTCTGATGACTCATCACATTCTAAACCATTGGTCAATGCACTTAAAATATAATTACATGCACAGAATTCACCCCCTCTTCTGCCATGCTGCTCCCACTCCTAAGTGATAGACATCGATAGAGGGAAAGGGGGAGCAGCCAATATATCATTTATAAAACGTTTAAATTAAAAGGGTAAGAGATACCACGTATGCACTGGGGTGTTTGGGTCCCCTTACCCCATGGGACAGTGGGAATGTGTAATACAAGATGGAGATGATGGCTCTGAAAAGCAGAGGAAAGAGGAAAAATTCTCCTGTGAGTGGGAAGGAGGCAAGGAGTGAATGCAACAGTTGCTCTGGGATAAAAAGGATCCAGTCCTGATTTTGGTACACTGTGGTTTGAACTAACCTAGCTTCCAAAGTAAGGCTGGGAGGTACAAGAAACAGATTCAGGTCTGATGCTCGCATTCTAAGCATTTGGGGCCCAGATTCTCTTCTCACACCAATTTCCCACTGGTGAAACTTCATTTTAGTTACTCCTGATTCATGCTGGTGAAAGGAAGATCAAAATCAGGCCTTTGACCTCTTCCACTCAGCACTGGAGCGAGGTGCCAGGGCTGATTCCCCTGAAATGGTAACCATGGAGAGGATTGATCTTTAGGCAGTTTCCTTATCAAAGAACAGTGGAGTATTCTACAGCTGTGATGCCACAGCCTGCTCAGTAGCATTGCTGCTATTTGGTTAGCCATTCCTGTAGAATATTGTTAGGTTATTTATTTATTTTTAAATAAGGGCTCATCAGATGCAAATCAAGAAGAAAGGCCTTTGCGACTTCTGGATATTCTAAGAAGATGAGCAGCATCTGTGAAGGGGGAGCCACCCAAAAATCTATTCTGCCTCAGCCACATAATGACCAGATGGGAACAATCAGCTACACCTGCTAAGTCAAGCATAAATATGGGAAGCGTGGGCTATCCAGGCCAGCCATGCCACCTGTGTGCGCCCCCAGAACCCGCAATGCATCTCCCCAAATCTTCCAGCATGTTCCTGCCCCTTGTCTGCCCCAGAATCCTCCAGCACACTTCTGCCCCACCCCCCGAGCCCTCCAAAATCTCCCTATTTTTTCCAAACCTGTTCCTAACCACAAGCAGTCACTTACTGACCAGCACGAATTACAATTTCATTGGTAAACACTCATTGTCTGAAATAGCTCTTCCTATTTCTTTCCACCAATTTTCAAATGTTATCTGTCATTCAAATATCTTGGTCTTGTCGATACATAGCTTTCTGCTATTTAACTCTGCAACTGTACTATTCACACCTGCAAAGGATTTTGAAACAGTCAGTCTGAACCATGCTATACAGAATAAAGTTGTGACGTATTGCGCACACACAACCAGACAGCATGCTATCAAGCAAAAGGCCCTAAGAATGGCTCTTGATAAAGTCAATCCTGGCAACCAGCCAGAACCTCATCTAAAACTGTGCAAGGCAAATAAACCCTGGAATTCACTAGTCTCCTGGGAATGATGAAATTAATGGAATCTCCCTCACATAGAATCAGACACTAGATGGCTCTCAGTGGGGAGAGGGACACCTAGGCTCCTTCTCTTCAGAACAGCTGTGTTTCATCAGCTAAACATTCCCCACTGCAAAGGAAGTGAGGAGGATGTGGGAGGGGGAGAAGCACATCGACTTTGACCTTTGTATTGACCACTGATTTTTGTAGTAGAGAGAAGGTGGCGTAACAGATAGATAGTTGAAAAGGACAGATAGAAGAGTCAGGAGAAAAGCATATACTTTGCACAGAGCTCCTCTTCTCTGGCTTTTTTCAGACTCTCGGCCTAAACAGCAGTCAGATTACAGTGGTGATGCCCGTGTTGCCAATCACAATCAAATAAAGAGCCTCATAATGTGTGATGGTTTTGCTACAGCCCCAGCTCCTGAAGTCACATTCTCACATTCAAATCTATACTTCCAATTCACAAATATGGAGACAAACCTGAAAACATGAATCCTAAAAAGGATCAAAAAGAGGAAGGCAAATAAACAGAACCCCAAATGCCCTGCTTTTTAAAATCTCATAGTATTTGGGGGCCTGACTGACGATTTTTCAACACTTGGGGTTGGCAGCACCTTGACAGGGAGTCCAATACTGTGTCTGTGGAGCTTGCTGTCCATGTCACTATGTGCTAGCAACGCTGGCTCCTAAAGCTATTGATTGCCCGTTGAACATTGTCCAGTGAGCATAGGGACACTTGTGTCCAACCAGTGCTCCTGAGCATGGCAGCCCTCATCTGCTTGTCTGACATTTCCCCAGCAAGATATCTCAAAGGTCTATCTCTAACATGTATCAGCCGAAAGACAGACGGGTGTAATCTGATGGGCTCCATGTCATCCCCTAGTCATCTTTTCTGGAGTATGATGATCATAGCACCTACAAGCCCCAATCATGGACCAGGAATCCATTGTGGTAGGCGCTGTACGAACCTGGAACAAAAGATGGTCCCTGCCCTGAGGAGCTTGCATCATCTCTAAATCCTTTCAAGCTGAGCTGCCCTCTGCCTGGGGAAGGGATGCCGATCTAGTGCAAGCTCCCCTAGTCCTGCCCACAACCTGTGAATCAATCCCAGCCTCAGCTTTCCTTCAGCTTTTGGGGGCTACAGAGACCCCATTTCCTTTCAGCTCTGGATCTTAACAATGAAAGAGCATTTGACACAGTTGGTTGAATGCCCTGAACAGCAATACTGGAGCCAATTCCAAGACTGCTGAAGACCAAGTGAGCTTATATGACAACCCAGTTAGGCTGGAGAGTTTTCCAGTGGGACCCTCCCAAGTTTGTTAAACCCACATAGATCAACTCTGTCCTTGTAGTAACCAAGCTGCACGTTTGGGTGTGAGGAAGCTGGGGGAGTAGTGGAAGGCAGCCAGCCTGTGTTGGTTCTTGTAAAGTTTGATGTAATATAGCATCAGGCAGATCCCTGTGTGACAGCCACCCGAACGTGACAGCACACACTTTCTGCACTTGTGTGTGTTGCAGCACATGAGCAATGCTGATATTTCCCCACACTTCCTTCCCTGCTCCGCTTCTGTGTAGACCTAATTGTTATGCTGTGAAGGCAGGATGTCATCTTGTGTTATTCTTAGCAGCATTTCAGCGCCTAACTGAGTTCTGAAAAGATCAAAGCCCTTCGTGTATTCCTCCACTGCTGGAAGGTTACAGAAGGTTGGCGATGCACAATCCCCCACATAGCATAGAGGAATATATTCCACCAGGGAAGATCAAGAGTAATAAAATCCCAAATGCAAGCTATGGAGCCTGATACTGGAAGACTCATGCTAAAAAGGAACTGACTCAACTGGACTGTGATGTCTATTGTTTTAATACTTGCCTTGTCTTTTTGCTGAGATCTTTGGTGGCAAAAGCAACTTTTTATCTGCCAGACATACTTGTTGAAAGCCCTGTACTGGCTGGGACCCTCACTGCTAAACTCTCTCCAAAGTCATACACTAACCCCCCTCGCCCCCATTCACCCAGGGAGCATAACAGAAAGGAAATTCCCTTTAAATAGCTTGTCAATAAGGAACGAATAAGCATTGGGTTTCCTTCTCTTGCCCCCAAATTTCAGAATCTCTCCCCTCAAAAAAAGTTACCCTGATCTGAGGTCTGGGATGGCCAATGCTCAGCCCTGGACCAGTGATAGGATGGAGTGGTGATACATAAATGCTTCAGGGTCAAAGGGGAGAGATCACTGGAAAGGGGAGATTCCTAGCTTTCCAGTGGGACAGACGGCACCTGCCTCTAGCCCCAGAAGGCCCTGTGATAGACTTTTGTCCACACCAGTGTTACAGGAATAGCTATTTTAGGTGAGCTTTGGAATATTTTTTTTTTCTCGTAACCATACATGGCAGATGCAGCATACAAGCTGATTGGGCTTGGATAAAGATTTTATTGGCCCCCTTTAGGATGAGTGGCTTCACCAGTTACAAGTAAGGGGCCATTCCAAACACATGTAAAAACCCTTTGTAACATATCACACTGTCATGTACCCTGTATTAGAGACAGATTAGATCATGGTCTATCAGAAAGGCAGGCAAGGCTAATGCTGTGTCTACACAGATCAGGGAGGGCTGCACTGGTCGTTGTTTTCCAGTTCTCTGAAACACAAGCTTCTTTCTCTCTCAAACTGCACTCACATGCCCCCATTTCTACTGGTGCACACATATGCACGCGCACTCATTTGTAATGCACACCCACATGTTACTGAAACACAGGGCTTCACGGTTAATCAGATTCCACGAGTTTGAAACAATATAGAAAAAAAGGTTTTAATGAACTTGGGCTCATATGAATTCCAGACTTTAAGACGAAGTTCAGTTTTAAAAGTTGTTTTTACTTTCAGGAAAGATGAGCAATTAAAGTTCACCAAAAAGAGGAATTCTAGAGAAAACGTAACTATGGCTGTGGAATGAATGGGCATTCTGCGTACACAGGTGCAGACACACAAAGGTAAGCAGAGGAAAGAACCAGCCACAAAGACGTTGCAAACATGGACCTATTACCAGCCTGTGGTCATTTCTCATTGCTGGCAGGTGTGTTGTTAGCAATTCACAAAACCTGCCATCACCACCCGATCAGCCCTTCCCACACAGACCTGCCCCTGCCTTGCTATTACCCACAGCACACAGACACCTGCCAGCGTCCGATTGGCTAATAAAACTATCAAATCATCATATATAGTCTTTGTTCTTTTGGTGAAATGGAAGGGTCTGAAATATAGTTACCAGTTTGCTTCAATGTGCCAGGACGTAGCTGGACACTGTAGGCTTGGATAGAGCCACCCTCTCTTGTATACATTCATAACTGACAACATAATAGCAGCTTACGCACAAGTAACTTCCCAGCGGCCCATCTCATGGAACATAGGGGAGGTAAAACCTTCTGTCCATATTCCAGCTCACTGTAATATAATTCATAACTGATCTAGCAGTGAGTGGAAAATCAGGAAACCTGTTGCACTAGTAAGCTTTAAAAACTGATTTTAAAACAGAAATCTCACAGTTGAAGATGCTGAAAGTTCCCACCAGGTGAATCCCTTCACTCTTCAGGCAGCATAGCATCTTTCCTGACCAGTAGGCACTGCTATACCCCCCTACTTCTGTTAGAGACCAGAGTGTTAAAAGGCCTGCCCCCTCTTCCTCCTCATGAAGTAGTAAATGTTTCAGCCACACCTTTATTTCTGTTGGTAAAGACACTAAACTGATGAACAACCACAGATACACAGTACAGCATAATGTCATAACACACCCTGCTGGAGCAGAGTCTCCCAATACTAAAATTCAGATGTCAGAGATGACCTTTGCGCTCTCCTCTCTGTCTCTCTGAATTGGGCCTTTGATAGCTATAGTGTCCCTCCTCTTCCTTTGTTCAAAACAGTGCCTCTCAGTCTTTCTCCAGTCTAGTTCTTTGGATCTTCCCATCAGTCATGGGTAGGGACCCCCTACATGATAGTGACCTGGCCTCACTCCTCTTTTCCCCTCATCCTCCCTTTCTGCCATAGCAGAGGCAGCCAGTAGAAAAAAAGAAAAAAGAAAAAAACCACCAGATTTCATTCCAGTGGGAAAACATTGTGAGAGTCATCAGGAAACATCAGCTGCTGCCAAGGTTGAATTCTCCAGTTCAGAGTAAGAGACACGAATGCCAATTAGCTCTTCAGTAAGAAGCTCCATGTTCCCGCATGCATCTGAAAGGTCCCCATTTTTGCAGGAATGTGGGAGATGCCCATTTATCTCCATGTCTAGTGAATTCCCATTGTGGTGCCATTCCAAACCTGCCTTGCATTTACTCAGGTCCTGCATGTCAGTATCTTTGTGGATAGCACCCAGCTCCCCATTGGTGTATATGTTCAGAGCATACTCACTGATCCTAATGCTGGCATTCTCTCCATCCCCACCATAAGTGGAAGTCCTAGTACTGGCAGTACCAGTCTTGAACTGCTTCTTGCCTATAATATGCTGCCTGAGAATTTTACGGAAGGTGAGTCGGAATTCTCTGATCCGGTAGGCATAAATCAATGGGTTCACTACGGAGTTGGCATGAGACAGGATAATGGCCAGGTACATCAGCCAGAGGGGAGGACGGGCACAACCCGGGCAAAAGAGTGTGAAGCAGTTTATAATGTGGAGTGGAAGCCAACAGATGGCAAACAACCCAACGATGATGGCCAAAGACTTGGCCGCATGGACTTCCTTCTGCAAAGTAGAGCGTGAGCGCTCCCCATGTACCATCTTGTTCTCCATTTGTTTGAGCTGCCGCCTGGCTGCCAGAAAGATTTTCAGGTAGATGCCAAACATGAGGAGGAGGGGCACCAACACACAGGCAAAGAAATTGTAGTAGACCATGTACTCCATGGTGACCACTGTCTCGAAGAGACAAGCTACCATGCTTCTACTGCAGTTGCTGAGCGAGGAATTATTGGTGTCCTGAGCTTCCCTCTGGGAGCATTTGTTCCAGCCCAGCATGGGCGTCAGGCCGATGATGAAGGATAAGACCCAGCAGATGGCAATGATACCTTTGGCTCGCGAGCTGGTCACCAAACCATTGTACCTGGAAAGCAGAGGAGAGGAGGGTTACAACAGTGTAACTGGTACAAGCACCTGATGCCCATGTAGTTTCCCAATGCTCATCTCCATGGAAGGTCTGGGGGAAGTAAAGCCTTTTAGGGAATATTCCAGCTTGCTGCAATGTGCTTATCAGAAGCATCACTGAACTGCAGTGCTGAGCCCATTTCCCTCAACCCGGTGAGGGCCAGAGTGATGTTGGACCTGGACAAGGAGCCCTTCTAATCTATCCTATCCACTCTTGGGCGGCGAAGGGTGGGTGCCAGCAGCACAAGTCAGCTCCCAACAAATCATGCCGATCAGCAATTCCCTTCTCTGCCTTACAAATACTCACTCATGGTTATGAGCCTGCTTGTCAAAGCATAGAGGAAGCAACCGTCTTGCTCTGCCCCTCTGCCCGCAGGGAACTGAAACACCCAGAGTTGCTGCTCTAACTTTATCTCTATGTGCTGCCAAAGGCAGAAATAGCTACTGAGCATCCCTGTAGTGTAGCGTTGCTTGCCCCTAGCTGAGTGCAGGTAGGGTCCCAGGAGTCCAGTACAACTGCCCAGTATCACAGAGCTCTAGGATACTGTGCTAGTCGCCCAATGTCATAGAGCTTAGATGAGGGTCTCAGAGAAAGGGCACCATTAGCTCAGTATCAGAGCTCAGGCTGCACAGCACGCCCTTGATGGCGGTCACAGGGAATTCAGTATTGCCAACCCAACGCTGATCAACTGAGATGGGATCCATAACCAAGGTGAGCAGCGCTGACAGTTGTGCCTTTCACAAAATAACCGATTCAGCATGGCTGGCTGCCTCAGCTGAAGAAAGATCAAGGACTCTGAACAACAGGACATACTGTGGTTGGGCAGAGCTCTGTGGTCAACATGTCACTATACCCCTCACGCCAGTGCTTTCAGCAATAAATCCACCTGGCTATTTTGAGAGAAAAAACAGAAGCGCAATAAGAACCTGACACACCACCAAAAGGCCTTTGTTTGTTCCAAATATTAGCTGATCCATGGGTCTAGCATGCTGCTGTAAGCCCTCAGCTGAAGACACCAGCTGTACGCTTTGAAAATGTAAGTTGTAGTCGTGTGTCACATGTGAGTACAATCTCTTTTCCCTTCGTAGTACTTCACACAGAAGGGGAATGGCAGGGTTCCCACATTGTCCGTTGCTGGGTCCCACACTATACTTGACCCTGTGCGTGCGTGATCTGACTATGGGATGCTCCCATGTTCTCCAGTAGTTGCACTACTTCTTTCCTCATGTCGGATTCTTTTAACAAACATAGTTAAAAAAACACCACCCAAAACTCGCTCTCTTTCTCAATGGGTTTGTTGTTCCCACACACGCTCCTCTCCTAAGGTGAACTAAAGCCCTTCAGGGAAGGGGAGGAGGGATGCTGCTTGTCTCAGCCAGAGAACAGAACTGGGAGCTGGTATGTGTTCTTAGCCCCTGGAAAATACAGCCAGGTATGATATGGGAGTGCAGGCTGATCATTCATACATTCTTTAATTGCCTTTCAAAAGCATAAAAAGTGGGAGACTGGGAAAAAAAACAGAGCATGGCGCAACTCTTTTCTCTACAAGCTGGCGAGCGGACTCAATCCAGATCTGGAAGATAGAGAAGGTTTCTCTAGAAACTGGTGACAGTTGTGTGAATCCTCAGAAAGTGTCAAGAATACTGCCTATCCAGGAGAAGAGGAGTGGAGTTACTCTTAAATTCAGATCTAACTGACATGAGTGGAGTTATACCTGAGCTTCAAAATGTATATTTAAAATCACAAAGAGGGAACAAGAGATTGGCTGATGGCACTTGAAGCTTTAAAAAAATAAACTAGAATTGGCTGCATCTTTGTCAGGAGGAATTTCGAAATTGTACAGCTGTTATCCCACGGCTGGAGAGGTCCCTTCCCTGACACTAAAAATACATTTATTGCAGCTCTCAGTGCTCTTACCCTCTGGGGATTTCCATGCAACAGGCTTTAAAGGCTTGTGAAACAGCTTTTAACCCAAACATCCTCCTTGCTGTACTGCCCTACAGTACTGGGCTGGCAGTAGAATTAATCAGCATAGAACTGGGTCCTTCTATAGCACTTCTCATTCAGGGATCTCCAAGAGGTTTGAGTTGTGCCTCACATAGTAACATCCCCCTTTGACAGGTCCATAGAGACAGAGAGAGATGAAAACACATTATCTACAAACAAGTTCACCACAATTCTGAAAGAGTCAGGACAAGGTGACAAACCTCACCGCTCTTGAAACATAGTAAGAAGGTAAACTCAAGTCTGTAGAGATTGAAGGACTACATACAGAATGGCTTTATTGCTGTAGCACAGCCGGGTGCCTTAGAGACGGGAACCAAATGCAAATGTTTAAATAGATAGAAATAAAATCATGAATACAGCATCCAAGAGGGCGTAGGCTCTGAGCATGTCATAAGTCAGATTCCTGCCCTGAAGAGGTTATAATCAAAGGGACTGATCCTACTGACAGTTACTGAGGGGCCTGACCCCCATTGATTTCAGTGGGACCATTCATGGGTAATAAGTAGTGAATCTAGTAGCAAGTGATACTCCAAGGCAGAACATCTTCCAGACTGTCAAAAGCCTTGTGACAGTGAGCTCTTCCGGAGCTTCTCGAGCAGCCCGTAACTAACACGTGGCTAATGGTGTCAGTGTACAAATGAGGAAATAAACTACATTCACTCCAAGCAGGGCTGCTTAATTCTACACCAGCAGAAACAAGGATGTGAAAAACAGTGTTTGTGACAAAACAGGTTACATGGGGAGGGAAGGGCATTACAAACTATGGACCGAAAAAAGGCTGTGAACCCAGGGATGTCTAAGGGCGCATCTGACTGCTCAGATCCAAAACATGGGATTTAAAACAGAAAAATCAGCCATTTCAGCAGCCACTTTACTTGCACAGGGTTCAATTATCAAGCGTGAGCTACCGTTTCATATCTGAACTCCAAGATTAGCAGTAGAGCAACTAAAGTGGACATTTCAGAGGACTTTTCAGCATCTCAGGTTCCAAGCAGGGCTCACTACATCCAATTAATTTCAATCTGTGGTGGTGAAAATGTGACCCTTCATTCCAATATGAGCTCACAGCTTCAAATTCAACACTAGCTAGAGAAGGAACACCTTACAGAGAACTTCCAAGTGACTGGGAACATGGGTCTCAGCAATCCTAAGAAAAGGGGTGCCCACAATTACTTGCACATCTAGGCTATCCAGGTGCAAATCAGAGTGGGAAGAAAGATTTGCAGTTCAGCATGTTGTTATAGTTGACGTTGGATCATCACAAATAAAAGGATTTCTTCCATTGTTGTTTGCAGTGTTGTTGTAGCTGTACTGGTCCCAGGACATTAGAGACACAAAGTGGATGAGATAAAATCTTTTCTTGGATCAACTTCTGTTGGTGAAAGAGACAAGAGTGCTGTATAAGCTCGAAAGCTTGTCTCTTGCGCCAACAAAAGTTGGTTCAAGACATTACCTTGTCTCACAAATAGAAGGTTGCGACCTTTGAGAATGGGGACAAGGTGCTGGACAAATGGTAATTTGAGAACTTTTCTGTTTGACTGCAGGAAGAAACCCTGTCTTCTTCTATCCAGTGCACCTCACCTACCTGCCATTTCTGATGTAGGGGGAATTAGCTACTCCACATGTTAGTCTTCTACCAGTTACATGAAATTTCTACAATCTTTCTATTATATATTGGCTTGGCACAATTAGATTTTGATGGACAATATCAATGTTTATTTTTAAGCATTTTAAAATTCATATTGCTTTAAAGTTCCACAGTTGCAGAAAATGATGGGGGTGAAGGGGATCAGACAATAATTAAATAACAGCAGACATTGAGATTAAAAAAGTTACAGTTTTATAACCCACTAACACAAATTGTTAACATTACATGTCAAAATATACCAAGTAAATATCCTTAAATCAAACTTAGTAAGTTCTCAAACAACATTTTTCTTATTTTGCCTATCAGTAAATGTTGATTATTATAGATATATTTGCTCATCAGTTTCTGTGTACGGTGAAATCAACATTTACTGATAAAAATTTAATCCTTCCAAGCCTTCTGCTCCTCAGTAAATATGCTCAAATTCATTTGATGCACTATTAATAGAGATGAGTTAATAATTCAGACTCATTCAATGAGGTTTGTGTCTCTCTGTGGCATTTGCCTGGGACACAGCATTTGGAAGAGTGCCGTTCAAATGAAATTAGCCATTCCGCAGCCTACTTGGCTGATCGTTCTAAGAAATCAGAAGACTATTGCTAAATTGTGCAGCCATATTTATTCTTAAGGAGAACAGGCAGCAGGTGTATCCTTCCCCACCTGTGGGCCAGGTCTACACTAAAAAAGTTAGATCAACCCAGCTATGTTGCTCAGGGATGTCAAAAAGCCACGCCTCTGAGAGACACAGTTAAGCTGATCTAACTAAGTGTAGACAGTGCTAGGTCAATGGAAGAATTCTTTTGACCTTGGTACCACCTCTTGGGGAGAGATGGATTACCTACAGCAACAGAAGAACTCCTGCCATTGCCATAGCAAGCATCTACACTGAAGCGCTACAGCTGCAGCATTTTTAGTGACAACAGAGCCTTAGAGGTTACCGCACAGTCCCGATGTGTCTAGCCAGCTTTGCTGGCTGATGCTGCAGTGGAGGCTGAAGGAAGATGACTGCCTCCTCAATGCTCCCTTTGGTCTGGCAAACACCTGCAGAGGCATTGTGAGAGAATGGTCAAAGGGATGACTACTGTCTCTTGCGCCTGCCCTTCCCCATCCTTTGTGCATCTCTGCAAGGATCAGCCATGAACTGGCCCCTGAGGGCTTCCTTATTGCTAAAAGGGCACAATACCTGGAAATCAGGCTTTATCTCGTTATTTGCTTTGGGATATAAGTCAAAGAATTACCAAACGGGCAGCAAATTGCTTCAATTCATCAAATAGTCAATTAGCTGGAATACTGAGTGTGCCTGCCCACAGGGCTTTCAGTGTCTCTCCCCACTGCCAGGTGACTTCCACCAGGTTCCTCTTCCATCCCTCCATGATACTTTTATGTCTGGGGGAAGCAGGGGAGGGGAGGGCAGGAGAACAGCCCACGTACACTGAGCAGGATCAGGCTGCAGTCACCACCACAGGAGTGTCTGGGTGGCAAATGAGAAGCAAGAGCCATTACAATTTCCCTCTGCAGATGAGGGCATCAGAATAATCTGCTGGGGGGTGCAGGGGTGAGAGGTGGTGAGGAACAAGTGAGAGGGGAAAAGGAGAGAGAATGATCAGAGGTGTCACTAGTCACAGCCTGCTCTGCTCCGGTGTAGGCTGCCCTTGCTGGAGAATGGAGATTGTCACTCATTTACAGGCTTCCTCTGGGTCTTAAATGCCTGAGAAATGACATGAAGGCATTGTCAGTTAACTGCTCCACAGCGCTCCCCACTTTGTAATAAGCCCAGAACATACAGGCTTTGAACTGAACTGGCAGCATTTATCTGCAGGCTTGTGATGATCAGATAGGGTGGCAGCCCATACAAGGTAAAATGTTCCCCCGGCCCACATGAATCTGGTTGCTTCTCCATAGAGCAGCAGCCGCTCTGTTTCAGTTTGCAAGCTCTATTTCTGAAGGTCCTTTTCTTCCCCAAAAGGATATAGTGTGTGAGGTGCCAACTTGTGGGATGGACTTGGGACAGGACCCGGCCTTTGCCAAATAGCTTTCTCTGTTAGAGATGCTGGATCCTCTTGCTCATGTTGAACAAAAAGTGCACTCTCCCTCTGAGCCTGTATAGGCTTAAAGCACCCCCACAGCCCCTGAGAATGCCTCTCATTCCCATCCGCATGCTCGCCCTAGAGCAGAGGTTCTTAGGACAAATTATTTGGTGGGCTCAGAGTGCGGCCACCAGCTCTTGCTGGTGGCCACTCTCACTCTTTTTCCTAATTAATACTTAATTAGCTTTAGGAAAAACAAATAAACATGCACATACACACCTCCAAATCATTGTAATTTATTTATAGCTAGCTAGTAACTCTGCTGTGAAAAGTGATACTTGAATGTGATTATGTTGGTTAATATCACTTTTCACAGCAGAGTTACTCAGCCCCAGGAAGTCTGGGGACAAATTAAGCCCTGGATGGAGGACTGGGGGAGGCATCGGGGTCCGGAGCCTGAAGCCCCAAAGCCTTGCGGCCAGAACCTGCCTCCCCCAGGATCCCCAGGCTGAAGCCCAAATCCTGAGCCCCACCACCCCTGGGAAGGTGAGGAACTCACCGGCTGACAAACCCTTGCTGGAAACCCCAGCAACCAACACCAAGGCTGTCCATCCGGGAGCACCACGGAGGGGGCAGGGACCGCTGGTCCCCTCCACCCCCCACTCCACCCCACCCCCGCAATCACAGCCCAGGAGGCTGTGGCCGCAAGAAAAGCCCCTGGTGGCTGCATGTGGCCCATCTGAGAAACGCTGCCCTAGAGAATCTCACTGTAACAGCACACCTCGACCTACCCGACAGAGCCCCTGCTGTCCACAGTGGGGTGATAGCGAGTGACTTCTCTTTTGTGCTCAGCTCTCCCACAGCGATCTGTCTGGCACTGTCTGCTCCAACTCAGAACACAAATCATTACGGTTAAGTCAGGAATCTGCCTCAGTGCAGAATGTAAGCTCCTAGGCAGGGTCCAGGTAATGCCATGGGCACATACTTCATGGGACAAGGAAGAGCCAGAAACAGAAATGCAACATCCAGGAAATCCAGCAGGAAGGGGCAAGTTTTGAGGTCTAAAAAGCATTTTCAGATTACAGTGAAAGTGGCATCATTCCCTTTAACTCCCTCTTCCTCCTTGATTATAGCACGTAGGGCACTCTAGAGATGCCCATTCCATCTGTGCTTACCACCCCCCCACCCCATCCCGGTCCCACCCACTCTGGGCTTACCTGAGGGGTATCCGGATAGCAATGATTCTGTCAATGGCAATAGCCAGAAGACTGAAGATGGAACTCTGAGTCAAAACCAGGACGAAGCAGGCAATGAAGAGGCAGCCATAGAAGAAGGCACAGAAGCCAGTGCTGATGGTGATGGCAAAGGGGATCGCCAGCACGCCCACTGCAATGTCAGCTGCAGCCAGGGACACCACAAAGTAGTTGGTGACGTTTTGCAGGTTGCTGTTCAGATAGACTGCCCAACAGACCAGGACATTCCCCAAGATGGCCAGCACGGCAATGACCAGTTCCAGGATGATGTAAATTACATCCGAGAGGAAGTTTTCATTCCCATATACTAGCATGGTGAGGTTGACCAGGCCAATGCAAGAAGGTGCCAGAGAAGCTCAGTGTCCATATCTGCAGTGCTGCAAACAGCCACCAAGGCACCTCAAAACGGTCTGGGTTCTGAAGGGCACTCAGCTGCCAGCTGTTGGCCGGAGGCTTATCTTGCCCCCTTTTCCCTTCAGCTGATTTAGCTGTCTTACTACAGAGGGCACAGAAAGACAGAGTATAGGGTTTGCCAGCTTCAGCAGATAGGATAAACCTTGCAGATTCTCAGCGTGTTCACAATAATGCAGAAGCACATTTGTGGTCCACTGAGCTCCGACAGATACGATCCCAGGAAACACCTCATGTAGATGAACCTTTACTCTCCAGATCAGAAAGACCTGCAGATGTTGTGTGTTTGAAATGTTCTGCCTGGTATAGTCATGTGTGGTGAGGATCTTGGGTTTCCTGTTGACAATCACAATTCTCTTCACTATTTCCTGCCACCTCTCAGGAACATCATCTTATTCTCCCTTTTTCCCTTTTGCTGAACGCTCTAGGACTCAGGGAATCTTCTCGTCAGCTGTTGCAAACATCCAACTTCTCCACCTGTTTCCTTAAAAAATACAACAAAAATAACCATACTAAGTAATCAGCTCCAGTGATGAGATGGGAAAGGCAAAATCTCATTCAAGTGGCATATCCAAATGATGTTAGAAATAAAACAGACCTACATGAACATCACAGGCAAAAAAAGCTTATATTTTGTCCCCCTCAAAAGCTGCCTAGTTGAAGGCAATATTGCAGAGCTACGATGCGAAACACAAGGACTGTTTTGTTTCTGAGGCTACCAACTGAGCTGACAATTCAGCAGCTGCTTGATAGTTTGCCATGAAACATGAGAGCCCAGCTAATTATGCCTTTGACAACTTTGTGCCTGGATCAGAAAAAGGTGGAGACTTTTACACACATACATCTGCCTCCATGCTATCACAAATACATGACGTGTTACCTGCGCTAACACACGAGTGTACTTTATCATTACATAAATCCTGCATGCACTTGCACAGGAATAACACCACATGATCACATATAAACCACCCAGTCTAACGTAAGGATGCTTACATTGTTTGCATATGTAGCAGTTCTGACATTTCCTTTGAGTGCTGGGGAAATTCCAAAACACGACTGACAACATAAGAAATAGCCCCCATAGAACGCAGAGTGTAACATCCTTTAGTACTTTCCTACCCAGAGGAGAGAGAGACACACACACTGCTCCAAGGACCCACGCACAGTGCAGACTCCCATCCTCTCACAGACACACCCCCTTGCCTACCCACACAGTCCCTCACACTATAAGCAGAGCTAGGTATTATATGTTTGCTATAGTGTTTTTCATTCATAGGTCTCAAAGCACTTTACAAAGGAGGTCAGTATCAGAATGATGGACACACAAGCGATACACACATACTTATGCAGACACACAATCATGGGTATACACACACTCCCCCTGCACAAAGGTACACGTACAGATGCTCACGTAGTATTATACCCACCCATGGCCACCCCTGCAAAAAGCAGCAAGCTGGGCCCCAAGAACACACATTCCCATGCATGGAGAAGCTCTTAATGCCACACACACCAACTTGGATACCTATCTCAGAACTGGAAGGGACCCTCAAAGATCATTAAGCCCAGCCCCCCTGCCTTCACTAGCAGGACCAAGTACTGATTTTGCCCCAGATCCCTAAGTGGCCCCCTCAAGGACTGAACTCACAACCCTGGAGTTAGCAGGCCAATGCTCAAACCACTGAGCTATCTCTCCCTCCACACTATTGCACGAGTCAGATAGATGCACAGCACTTACCGCTGCTCCCATCACACTGTCTCTTATGCAGAGACACACACACATTTGCACCCAGACAGAGACTCCAATCACAGCGTCACGATCAAGAATGAGGCTTGCTGAGCTTAGTTTAAGGCTCTGGTCCTTCACAGTCCATCACAAGTGACTACAGGATGCTTTGTTTTGGCTCCTCTGTAGTGAGTTTTAAGCCTCATTTGCTGCAAAAGATCCTGTTTTGTCCTTTGTTTAAGGGAAGAGTACAGTTATGGCAAACAAATAAGTAGGGATTGGAAAGAAAGGGGCCTTGGTGTCAGTTGCTAAATCACCACTGGGTTCAGTTTCAGAAATGCAGATAAGCCTCCCAAAATGAATATTTTGGTGCTGTAACAACAGATGACCCTGAACAGCACCACCAGCGGGTTTTCACATCTTCACAAAAGGTAGACTGATCTGAAGTCGGAAGAGAATTTCTCAAAATAAAATAAAGGAGTAAAGATAGTGAAAATGCAATGAACTGTGATTCACATCTCATCTCAGGGAGCTAAGCTAATCTTGCACCTTTCATTGGTTTGGATCTCTATTGTTTGAAAGTAGAGGGAGTGGTTCTTTTTGGTTTAGAAGTGCTAAAAAAGTACCTTTTCATCAATTCCTGAAATCCCCTTTTGCTTTATATGTATATTTTGGGGAAGTCAATAGAGGAAATGAACTTGCAATGTGGCCAGTAAGAGGCAGATAAGGATCTTGTTTTACTAATAGTCCCTTGAGGAGGGACAGTCTCTATTATCTTTCTCTATCTAGTCCCTCCAAAAGCTCTTCTCTCCACCGTATGTTAATACAGTTAAAAGTATAGCCCTGTTTTACCTCTCCAAATGTCATTAATTATCCATTTCAAATCCTGCCTGAAACACGCTGAAGGGCCCACTTGCCAAAATGCATTCTAGCCTGAAATCCAGCCCCGGGTAATAGAGTTAACAGCAGATGAGCAGAAAGAAAGAGACAGAAATGCAGGGAAGAGGGCAGAAAAGTGAGATAACAGGAGACAGAGAAAAAGAAGCAGAGATGACAGAGTGAAAAAGAATAGAAGAAAAATGGGGAAACAAGTAGCAACTTTAGGGATAGGAAAAAATTGCTGCAAGAGCTATGATGTGTGTGTCTATTGGAAGTGCCGTGCTATGAAAAGGTTAGTCATTTGAATTGAACAGTCACAGCTAGAGCCCACAAATGCGCTCTTTGAAGTGGGGAAGGGGGCATCAAATTAGTTCACATCTCTCCAAGAATGCAAAACACACACCCTGAGAATGACTAATACGTTGAGCTTCATAGGCCTTTTTTTCAAACAATGTGGGGCTTCCTAACTCACATTCATCTCTCCAGACACATAAACTTAATGAAACTCAAGCTTAAGTACCAACTCTCTGTTAAATAAACACTTAGTGAAATTTAACAACTGCATATGGAGTATCTCAGCCAAAACCTCTGACCCATAAAAAAGCCAACTTTAAAAAGAAAAGATCTGTCACATCAAGCTACGACAGCTATAAAAACAGCCGTGCTCGAAAAGAACTAGGCACTGAAGTAATCAAGTTAAACAGGATGCAGAGACAATAAAACTGCCATCTACCTCTTACATAGTGCATGACATCAGTAGAACTCAAAGCACTTTACAAAGGAGGTCACTAACATTCCCAATTTACAGAAGGGGAAACGGGATTAATAGAATATCTTTTCCCAAATCAGCACTTCCTCCGGTAGGATCTTCATCCTAATTGTGCTTTATTTAACTTGACCACTTCAGCAGCTAATCTTTGTCCAACGTGGCTATCTTTAATCAGATTAGGCATGAGATAGCAAGGTTTTATTGGATTTTCCTGATGCTCATTATTCCAGATAAATCCCACCTAGTTCAAATCCATGCAGGGAGAGATGGAATTTTCTGCAGTTGAGCACATCCTCCTGGAAAAAGATGCTGTAATTTTAATTGTCTTATGTCAGGAGAGTTCTTGTACATTCTACTTCACCCAGTTGCATCACTGACTGATTTCCTTTTTATAATTTAGTCTCTGGAGGCTTTGAATTTGGCTCATGCCTAGTTCTCTGGTTCTGTTTGCACGTTGCAGTCATATTTTTCCATCATAGTCTTCCCTGTTCACCTCACCGTTCTGTTCAGAAGGAGGACAACTGGTTCTTACACTCTGCTACACTCTGCTTTTTCATGGGATGGAAAGCATTAGACCTGGGTAGAGTCGATATATCTCAGATGACAAATGACTGGAGGTGAGCAAACATTCCAGCCATGACATGCCAGCATTGCATCTCCTTCAGCACCAATGTTTCTGTGGTAGCAACATTCCAGCATCATGACTGCCACAAACTCACTGGGTACAATGGTCTCTGAGGTGCAAGTGCCATATACCCATTCATTCCCCATCTCCTTCATTTTCCATGTTGTGGGGCAGGATTTACCTTCATGCCGCCGGCAGCCTGACTCTTTGACAGCAGAAGTATTTGAAGCTTGCTTTAGTTCCAAAATTAGTTTGCAAACCAGGCCCCAGTTTGTTCAGTTCATATTGCTAGAATTTACTGAGCAGGAATGAAAATAAATATAGATATAAAGGGGAAGACGTATATTTTGTGGGTACTGATTTCTCTGAGGAGCATCTATTCCATGTATGACAACAGTCCAGCAGCCAGCAATGAAGAGATTAATTTACTCACAAGCCTGCTTTACTTACGAAGGTATTGGGGGTGGTATATTTAACATTTCAGTTAGGTCTTCAAGTGATCAATATTGTGAACTTCTTGTGAATTGGAAAAAATAACCTGTACCATGCAGCCTGCTGGACAGCTACAATTAATATTGCTTCTCAAACTCATGTCTTGTACTGTAAATTGGATTAATCCCTCCTTGTTACCCTGGGCTATGTTCCTGCCATTCTCTCATTATTAAATAAACCTTTCTTGCCACTCACAAACCCCCTAAGCTGCTCCCTTGTTCATTTTTCATGACTTGGAACACTCTGTTCTAGCTCAGATTTCAGCCCCAATGAGAATCTGTCTCTTGAAAATTGAATAAAGAATCTGAACAGCATGTTCCAATGAAGCTGTTCACATCTGGAGGCAGAACAAGCTTTTGTTTTGAGCTCTTCCAATTGACTTTGGACTGAGGTACTGCCATTGCAGTCTCCTGAGCTGCTTGGGGTTTTTATCTGGAGTGAATGCTCAGATAGTGTTGATTCAAACATTCCTCATACAAATTCCTTTCCTGCCATTGCCCCCTTGAGGCTCAGTTTAGACCTCTTGCTTTTGGATACACATGCCTGCATTATGCATCATCATGCTGGTGATGAGTGGACTTGTTCTTCTCACGGCCCAGCCTCCTTATTCTATGAACATTTTATTTCCAGCTGTGGAGTAACAGGTTTGACAATATCCACAATTTTTAATTTGGTAGCCAATCTCAGGGGCATTAACAATATCCCACAGGGTGCAGGATTTCTCAGACAGTCTCTGATCCTCCAGCCATCAGAATGTGACCCCTCCCTGGGAGCCAAAAATCTTCAAGTCCATTGCCTTTGTAGCCAGAGTGCAGGACCAAGCAGCTAGAGACAGTGCATGAAATGGCCAGGTAAAGGTACATGCTGCAATGAATCTCAGCACAGGGGAACCTCTTTAGCAGTGTGATGCATCAGGGAACCCTGTGAATTTCTAACATGCAGAAGCCGGACCTACTGTGACCTAACACTGCGTGGACTGAGGTGGAAGAAAAACTGAAGCCAAGAACCTCTCTCAGCCCCTTATTGTTCCTTTCGTCCCCAAGCCCGTGCTGATAGGCTGAGGGCCTATCACACCCCAGCCTCCTCACAGCACTACCGATCCCACCTCCTTGCTTGGAGCCATTCTGGACTCTGACTGGTCCTTCCCCACCCCAGCCGGGTCTCTGGACCAGAATGGGTTTTCCCAGCCGGTTCCAGACCAGTGAAAACCAGTTCTAGGGAGAGTGGGCCATGTCAAGGTAACACAGGCAGGGAAGAGGTGGTGTTCCTACCAAGAGAGAGACAACCATCATTGGGACTCACTCCACAGACAACAGTCTTGAGCTGGCCCCACGCCACCTCCTCCCCAGCATAGTGCCTCCTAGTGTATCCCTGGAAAATTATACAGTCCCAGGTGCCTAGTTTTCTAAGGGCAAAACCTAGGACTTCTACAAGGTATTATTCCCAACTACCCTAACCCTGAAATTGAGCCAGCAGGTTGATGCTGTTATTAAGCCATATGTTTCCTGCTTTCGGAACTCAAAGAAAATTTTTAACCTCTTGGGAACATTCTCCTCCCTTTGAAGATGCTTTAACTTAGGGGAAGATTCCATATCTTTAAAATCTATGGAAATGTCAAAGACACATTGCCTCAAGCCATATATTTAGAGGATCATCTATCACACAAATTAACCAGTGTCCATACTTTACCTGTAGCTGAGAAACATTTTAGGCAACAAATGTACTGAAAAAATCTGGGTTTTGTTCCTTGTGAATTGCTTTTAAAAGCTGCTCGCTAGTTTGTTTCCTGCACTTAGATACCAAGGTTTTCGATGCCTTATTTACAATTGTTTCACCTCTTGTCACACTGCAATGGCCAGGGCGTGGTTGAGAACCGGTTTCTCTACATCCCGGCTAACAGATGAAGAGGTGACTGGGCTGCGCAGGCAGGAGGAAGAGTTGCTCTATCTTAGCAGGATGTGGCTCTTCTGGTTTCCTTATTGGCTTTTTATTGGTTACATTTTTAATTGATCTTTTAGTCATCTGCTTCCAGTAATAAGAGGAAATTAAATATTAACAATAGACTGTTTCCCTTGTGATTGTTCGTCATTAATGAAGGATGAAAATAAAACCAAGCAGGCAAGAATACCACAGCACGGTATGAGCCTGATTTTCAGGGGCTCTGAGCACCTGCAGCTCCCATAACCGTCACCTGGAGCCATGGGTGCTTGGCCCCCTTGAAAATGTAGTCTTAGAAAAGTATAACAAAGACTGAGCTATCTATCTACACACGGTATGTGTGCTTATATAAACCCTGACCCCCCACAGGGGACAGTCAACATCCCTGTCACAGACCTGGAGAGAACTTTTCCTCCTCCATTTTATCCCAAAGATCTTTTAAGTCATCATCCTTCTGGCTGAGAGAAGTGTAGATAAGACACTCTTGTGAACCCATCAATGCTGTCTCTTATTCAGCCAGATGAAGAGTCGTCTGTGGCACTCCTACTGCCGGGGCCTGAGCACACTGTCTCTGCAGCATTCCCAACCTCTTCCAACCTGGGGAACAGCAGACTAAGATTTAGACTCCCACTTGGGTTTCCTGAGGCTTGGCAGTATGGAGCACTCATGCCCAGGCTACTATCTCATCTATGAATGAAGTCCTTCTTCAATGAAGCAATGTAGAACCCCGCTGCTGAACAACAAAGTTCATTTAAGGGCTCCACCAAACCCTCCATTGTTTCACTTTTTATTCAGAACAAAGATGGTTTCAGCCATTTCTAAGACTGAACCAGTCCATTCTGCTCTCCCCCAAGGCAATGGCAACCTGTCCCTGCATTCCAACCCGACTCCTCTGTTCTACCTAGTTGACGGGGGCAGAGAGACCCTCCCTCTTCAGAAGGTTGTGCTGCACCCAACCCCAGCCCATCCTGACTTCATTTACTATAAATAACTTTAGCAACTATCCATAACTAATAAAATAATTATTAAGTCCTACCCCACCAGCCTATATACTGTTCTTCCCTCCTCTATTTATAGATTCATAGACTCTAAAGCCAGAAGGGACCATCACTATCATCTAGTCTGACCTCCTGCACATTGCAGGCCACAGAACCTCCCCCAGCCATTCCTGTAATAGACCCAGAACCTCTGGCTGAGTTGCTGAAATACTTAAATAATGATTTAAAGACTTCAAGTTACAGAGAATCCACTACTGACACTAGTTCAAACCTGCAAGTGACCTGTGCCCCATGCTGGAGAGGAAGGCAAAAACCCTCCAGGATCTCTCTGCTCTACTTACCTCTAAAGTGAAAATCATAATTTAAGAAAGGTGGGGGAGGGGGGGAGAAGGGAGATATACCATCCCAGGTACCAGCCTGAAAGCAAAGCCCATGATGCAGGATGTACCCGGTGCTGGTGGTATCCCGTTGGGGGCCTTCAGCAGAAATATTCCCCCCCAACACATATTAATAATTAATAGGCCCCCCCCTTGAGCTGATTAGGGCCCTAAGCAATTGTTTAGTCTGCTTATGCCTAGCACCGGCTCTGGATGGACCAGCCAACAAGAACGGTTAATCTGAAACCTTGTCTTGGGCTTGGTGCTCCACCCTCCAAGAGCTAGAAGTGGATTAATCTTTACTGCTGCACTGGAAGAGGGGTTGGAATGGAAAACACCTGACCATTATTTTCTAAGTGGATACTGTAAATGTTAAACAAAAACAAAGAAGAAGAAACTTCCCCCACAACGACTCCTCCAACTGTAAAGTGCACCAAACCAACCAATGCCAGTAAAGGTATGGGAGGGACACAGCAGCTGTGCAACTGATAGCACCAAAGCTAGATTAAAAAACAACCCCCCCCCAAAAAAAGCTCCTTGGTGTCCACTTTAGCCGAGTCTCAATAACTGCAGTAGACAGCAGGAACGCTGCACTGTCCTACTCAGTAACATGAAGGATCCTGGACTGAGCCCCTGGGTCAAGAGTAGACAAAATATTAATATTCATATAGTGTCAATTTAAAAAAGTGAGCGGCTAGATAGTTTCACACAAGCGTAAGAAAGATGCTGAAGAGAATCCTAATGAAAACACAGAAAGAGAACACTGGTTTAGAGAAAGTGCCCTTATCACTAATAAGTTATCTCCAACGATAGTCAGAAGAACACGTGGTCTCTTGTGGGAAGGTGCCTGGCTGTTGATTGGACTCATTGCCAGTTCTGTCTGTCAGACTCCTCTTCTGCTGTTACATCCAATACACCAGTTGCAGACCGTTATGGCTCCACTCAGGAGCACTTAGAGAGCAAAGGAAAAGACAGGGTGTTAAGTAATTCATGAAGAGCCAGGCCTTTCTGGAGCACTGTAGGAATTTGCTCAAAAAAAAAAATTGCCATATTGTTGAAACGCATCTGTTCCAGTGTATTTTCAGGTGATGGAATTGACCTCTCTGTGGATGTCCCCTCACCTCTTTTTAGAATGCTCAGGGTATATATAATTCAGAGTGGGGTCTGCTATAGCATTCATCTACCCACCCACATATTTTTTCTCAGTTTAATTTTAGTCCAATTGCTCTCCGAGCTCATCTCACCATTATGTCCTTTTGTACCTGAAGTGTCATCCATGAAGAATGCCCTCCAGCCTTGCAGAATCTCACTCATTTTCCTCCGGAAAGCATCTGGCATGGCAATAGAGCGATCTCCTTCAGATGGCTACGAAAGTTCTCTGCTTGGCACAGTCAGGGTGGAAAGGAACATGTCAGAATCCAGTGCGCAGGATCCTGTTGCACCAGCTAAACTGAGAGTGTTTCTTCCATTGTGGGGAGAATACACTTTTGCCCCCTTACTTCTTCACTGAACCTTTTTAGGTCTAGCAGACCTAGATGCGCCCTCCTCCTAGCCATGATGGGCACACTGCTTTGCTGGGTCAGTAACATGCCCTATTGCACCTCTCTCCTTGATTTGTCCTGCTCTTCCTTCAATTTGGGAAATGGGGACTGGCACCTTTCAGGCTAGACTGAGTACATGGAGCTTGGCCCCTCTCATCAGCATCCACCGTTATCTTTAAGGTGGACATTCTGGCTGAACACCGTACCTGCTTCCTCTGTTCCACCAGGCCCATCTCAGTGACTGTAGTTTAGTCGAAGAAGTTACTGGTGCTGGCTCAATTAATACGTGTCAAACCCACTCTCCTTGGGCCTTGTAGAGTGAGGATGGGTTTTCAGTTGACCCAACCAGGCTACTGAGCAATATTCTGCGCTGCTCCAACTTAGGGAGCATCTCCATAAAAGTCTCTTTATAAACTCGTGTCACCCTGCCCTGGGATCAATGTGTAAATGTAACACTATTGAAGATTAGAAGCCCAAGCCTGCCCATGAATGTTAGCTTTGGACATGACTCCTAAGAAGTAGGCATCATTCACCATTGTTTGTACTATCACCCTAGGTTTTTTGCTTCCAGTGTCTTTTTCCCTTACATTTCTTTAATATGCATAATCTGTCCTGTGTTATCCCTTGTTAGACCTGTAACATTTCTACCTCATGAACTCAGTGCAATTAAGAGGGTTTTTTGTTGTTGTTTTTTTTTAAATGATGCTTCTGTTCTCCCCCAGGAATTTATTCTTCTGTTACTTGCACCACAATTCTATTAGTTTCTTGCTGGACAACACATTTTCACTAGCACAGTTTGCTGAGCCAGTTACACCATCTTTTCTAGAGGGAGCTGAGATTGGTTTTTTCTAAAAGTTTTGTTCAAAACCCTACGTACTAGAAAATCTCAAGTGTTCTTCTTTACTAACTCCAAAGTGACAGTTCTCAGCCTGTGCATTCAGGGATCTAACAAAAACTTCCCTTCTTTCTCTGGGTCTCCATGCTCTGTGGTAAAAGCATGTCTGCTTACTTATTACGTTCTGCTATGTTTGCTAAATCCCTCCTTTGGATCTGCTCAGCCAGTAGACTCTGATACTACACTTTGGGGAGATCATGTATTGCTAATTACATATGACTTCAAAAGTTTGGAAGCACCATGTTTTCCTGGCAGACTATCAGATTGGAGATCTAGCTTGCCCCTTCACAAATCACCTTATAAATTTTTTTATTAGCACAAATTTCTTGTTACTTGTTTATGAGCTAAAATGTTTGTCTAAAGGAAGTGGAAAGGCAAAGAGGTCAGCAAGCAAGCACAGCACAGATTCCTTCCAATTGTGACTTCCAGAGAATGGTCCTTTGCTCCTCTAAATATTTTTCTTGCTTACAATAAAGACTATTATTTTTGTAAGTCTCCAACCCTTGATTTAAAGAAATTCCCATCCATTTCTCAAATATGTGACCCAAGCCCAATCTTTATTGTCAGCAAATAGGAAGTGAGAAGATATTCCTAAAACAGATTTCTAAGTGGGCTGTGGGATTTGCTCTCAAGTACAAGGAGGTTTGTAATGGAGATGGGTCCAACCCAACCCCCTCAGGACAGACACCCTAAAACTCTGGAGAAGATTGAATTCAGAAGTGTTGAGCCCACCTTGGTTGTACCAACCCCTGTAAATGGAAAGGGAAGCCAACCACAAACGATACAGTAAGGCTGTAGTATGAATGCACGGGAGAAGTCACTGGTCCCCCTCAGGAGGACTGAGTATCTGCCCCTTCTCAGGGTAGTTAGGGAGAAACAGACAGCAAAATGAACTATAGCAAAGGGGCAATCCCATTAAGACCACCTCAGCCCATAGAGCCAAAATATGCAATTTTACCTCATCTTCTAACAACTGCAGCCATCCACTAAAAGTTGGTACTGCCCAGCCACCTCCAGAGTGGTTCCATCTTTGTACAGTTACATAACCTCTCTCATGTTACCTCTGAATCTTCCCTCTCCACCTGCGTTAGTTACCTTAGACCCCAGCTAGACAGGCAGCTGAAAAAGACAGTTACCTTTTCCGTAACTGGTGCTCTTCGAGATGTGTTGCTCATGTCTATTCCACAATAGGTGTGCGTGCTCGCCACGTGCACTAGTGCCAGAAGATTTCCTCTAGCAGTACCCGTAGGGGAGCGCCCCAGTGACCCCTGGAGTGGTGCCTCCATAGTGTGGTATAAGGGGCACTGCGTGCTCCCCCCACCCTCAGTTCCTTCTTGCCAGACAACTCTGACAGAGGGGAAGGAGGGCGGGATATGGAATGGACACGAGCAACACATCTCGAAGAACGCCAGTTACGGAAAAGCTAACTGTCTTTTCTTCTTCGAGTGATTAATCATGTGTATTCCACAATAGGTGATTCCAAGCTATATCTGTTGGAGGTGGGTAGGAATTCACAAATTCTCAGGACAGAGTACAGCCCTGATGAACCCGGCGTCATCCCTGGTCCGGGAGACGATCGCACAGTGCGAGGTGAACATGTGAACTGAAGACCATGTGGCAGCCCCACAAATGTCCTGAATGGGGACATGGGCCAAAAAGGCAGCCGACGAGGCCTGCGCCCGAGTCGAGTGCGCCCTCACAATTGGTGGCAGAGGGATTCCCGCCAGATCATAACACGTACGGATGCACAAGGTGATCCAGTTGGAGAGTCGCTGAGTGGAGATCAGCCAACCTTTCATGCGCTCGGCCGAGGCGATGAACAGTTGGGAGGACTTTCTAAACAGCTTAGTCTGCTCCAGGTAGAAAGCCAGAGCCCGTCTCACATCCAGCGTGTGGAGGCGGAGCTCCACACTAGGCGCATGGGGCTTGGGGCAGAGGACCGGTAGAAAAATGCCCTGATGCATGTGATAGGTGGAGATCACCTTCGGGAGGAATGAAGGGTGTGGGCAGAGCTGGACCGTATCTTTATGAAACGCCGTGTAGGGGGCTCGGAGGTCAGGGCCCTGAGCTCCAAGACCCGCCTAGCCGACGTGATTGCAACCAGGAAGGCCACCTTCCACAAGAGGTGTGACCAGGAGCACGTGGCTAGAGGCTCAAATGGGGGCCCCCATGAGATGGGCCAACACCAGATTTAGGTCCCACTGCGGGACAGGAGGCCTAACATATGGGAAGATGCGATCTAACCCCTTAAGGAATTGGCCAGTCATAGCATGGGAGAATACCGTGTGCCCTGCACCGGCGGATGGAAGGCCAATATGGCCACCAGGTGCACCTTGACTAACAAGGGCGCCAGGCCCTGGGCTCTAAGGTGAAGGAGGCAGTCCAGAATAAACTGGATCGGAGCAGCCACTGGGAAATTCCCCGCTCATCAGCCCATCTGGAAAACTGAGACCACTTTGCCAAGTAGGCTCGGCACATGGAGGGCCGCCTGCTTTCTAGGAGGATGCACTGAACTCCTTCCGAGCATGTCCTTTCCTCCCAACCTAACCATTGAGCAGCCACGCCGTGAGGTGAAGAGCCACAAGGTTGAGGTGGAGGAGACGGCCCTGGTCCTGGGAGAGCAGGTGCAGGCGGGACAGCAACGGCCATGGCGGGGTGACCGCCAGGCCCGCAAGGGTCCCATACCAATGCTGCCTGGGCCATGCCGGGGCAATCAGAAGTACCCGGGTCTTGTCCGTCTTTATCTTTTCCAGGACCTTGCCAATCAGCAGGAATGGGGGAAAGACAGAGAAACTGGCCTGAACAGGACAAGAGAAAGGCATCGGAGAACATGAGCCATGACGTCCTTCTCATGGACACCGTGGAGGCCATGGACCGCGCAGCCGTGTCCACTGCATCCGAAGCTGCCTGCAGGGTTGCCCTGGCAGCCGCTGTACCCTCCTCCACCAGCGCTTTGAACTCTTTCCTGTCACACTCCTGAAGGGAGTCCTCGAACTTGGGCAGAGAGCCCCACAGATTAAACCCAGGAGAGCCTGGTGGTTCGCCACCCGTAACTGGAAGCTCGAGGACGAATACATTTTTCTTCCAAAAGAGTCCAGACTCCTTGAATCTTTATTTTTAGGGGTGGGGGCTGGCTGGCCCTGCCGTTCCCTGTGGTTGACCGACTTGACCACCAGGGAGTTAGGAGCAGGGTGGGTGTATAAGTATTCATGCCCTTGCCGGGTACAAAATATTTGCGTTCCACACTTAGAGATGGGGGACAATGAAGCTGGGGTTTGCCACAGGGCATTTAAAATTTTGCCACCCCTTTATGGAGAGGCAAGGCCACCCTCCCCGGTGCCGAGGAGGACAACACGTTAAACAGGGAGTCCGAGGGCTCCACCAACTCCTCAGCTTGGAGATGGAGGCTTGATGTCACCCTTTTTAAGACTTCTTGGTGGGCCCTAAAGTCCTCCTGCGGGACGGAGGGGCCGTAATCGCCTCATCTGAGGAGGCCAGCACGGTACTTTGGGTGTCTACCGATACCGGAGGGTCCACCACCTGGTCAGTCTCTGGGCATGGTGCCGAGGATGTACGTCCCACCAACTCCTTCCTCAGATGTCTGGAGAGGGAGGTCAATGGTCTTCTGAGGCTCCAGCCACCGAGCGAGCCCCCACCGGGGGCTGCATCGGGGGCCATGGTGCCTACTGGTACCATTCGGCCGGCGCCACTGCACCTGCTGTGGCACTGGCTAAGCCGGCTGTTCGTGCTGGCTGGCCTATCGATGGACAACTACAAAGGGAGGCCAGGCTGACATATGATCTGCTGCTGTCCCTGGACCGGGAGGAGTGGCGGTGCCGGGAGTGATGCCGACCATAGGACCGCAATTCCGACGTGGAAGACTGGTACTATCGGTAACAGCTACTCTATGATCGGCTCTGGCAGGCGGACCTGCAACAGCGAGACACCAGTGACCGATGCCTGGGGCTGCAGAGGCAGTGCCGTGGCGGTGTCCTGGAATAGGACGCCGAACAGGAATGGCGTTGACGTTTGTGCTGTGAGCAGCTGCGATAGCCCCTCTCAGACAAAGACCTTTGGCGACGTCTGCCTCGGTCCTGTCGGTGTTCGCTCCTCAAGGTGGAGCGGTGTTGAGAATCTCGGTCAGACGGAACCCAACCAGACAGTCTGGTGGAGAATAGCGAGGGCGATCCATGTGGACTTTGCCCTGAACGGTTGCGGGGCTGCAAACGGCGTCGGGAACATTCCCTCGACTGAGATCAGTACTGAGCTGGGGGCGACTGTAGGGCCGACATCGGTGGTGCTCCTGGTACCGGCATGGTCATAACATCCTGGGCCGCCTGCAGGGCCTCCGGTGTGGAGGGCATCCGCTAGGGGAAAAACTTCCGGCACTAGTGCATGTGGCGAGCACGCACACCTATTGCGGAATACACACGAGTAATCACTCAAAGAAGAACTTCTGTTAAGTGTCCAAATGAGCCCCATCTGGTTCTGTAAAGATAGGACTAATCAGGGCTTTTTAAGTGACTAGTGACTGGGGCACCTTTGTCTTTGGGTGCCCAACTTGACAGCTTAAAGTGGCCTGATTTTCAGGAGGGAGATGCTCAGCAGTTCTGCAAATCAGGTGCTTTTAAGGTGTGTCAAACTAGAAACCCAACATCACTGGTCATTTTTAAAAATGTAGACTATAGGTCTTTAACACATTCGAAATGAATGTGTTTCCTTTCTAAAGCCCTCACACTGCATACAACTATAACTATACTGGCCACTGCCAAAGTCAGACTGATAAAATGCCGTCTAGCTGCTGTCTGGCAATAGGATTTTCTAGAGCGCTGCAGAATATGGAGATTGCTGTATGGACTAGACACATATGAACATTACAACTCTCTCAGCAATTTAAGATGCCTGCATCGCTCCTGTGAATCACGTTAAAGAATCACACACCTCTTGGCAACCTTTTATTAAGGGGAACATTTCCTGCTGAAAGTTTCAGAATTCCTCCCAATGTGCCCGAGTGCACTGATCTCAGAGTGAAAATGAAGCTTTTATTACCATGCAATATACGTTTTATTAACCCGCTTCCCATGACTCTTCAGCCTCAGGGACTGATTTGTATCTGGACTTACTTAACACTCAGTTTTCTGAAAATGTCAACAGCCAGTTAAGAGTGGTTCCCAAATAAGTCCCAGAGGCCTGAGCATTCCCCTCCAAGAAGGTCAGTGGTTCTGGTAATGCCAAGAAAAGAATAAACATCTACAAATTCTCACCTCCTCACAACCCAATATCTGGGGAGACATGCCAGTGAGAGATGAATTACAAAATGGAATGACTGGGCAACCTGATTTCATCCCAGCTCTACGCCCATGCTACCACTGCAATACCTGTTCTACCCAGATACTAGAGACTTCACTTTGGAAACACTTGGACCCTTCATTATGCCAACAGTTCCTGAAAAAAAAGGGGCGAGAGAAAAGGAAGGAGGTAGGGTGACCAGATGTCCTGATTTTATAGGGACAGTCCCGATATTTGGGGCTTTTTCTTATATAGGCGCCTATTACCCTCAGCCCCTGTCCCGACTTTTCACATTTGCTATCTGGTCAGGGCTGTCCCTAGCTATTCTGGGGCCCTCCGCAGCCCTCCGTGTGGGGATGGGCAGGCCTTCATAGGGTGGGGTGGGGCTGGTTTGGAGGGCGGGGGGAACCACCCACTGGCACTCACCGGCGGTGCGGCTAAGGCCGGGCCGCTGCATTTCCCGCCGCTGGTGAGTGCAGCCCCAGCCCTGCTGCAGTCCTCAGGGGAGCGGGGACGGGACTGGGGTGGAGCAGGGGCGGGGGCCATGGGGAGGAGGTGAAGCAGGGGCTGGAGCAGCACACAGCTGTGCAGGGCACCAGGAAATGTGGTGCCCCAACTTTCCTGGTGCCCTACACAGCTGCGTACTTTGCGTATGGGAAAGGACGGCCCTGAGTCTGGTCACCCTAGAAGGAGGGCATGGTAATGTCACAGCCCAGGAGAAGGGGGACAGATTGGGAGGCTCCAACACTGGCTGAGGCAAGAGACCAAGGGCTGTGTTACTGTCCCAAGTGTGAGAACACAGCAAACCAAAGGGAAACATTCAGAAAGCAGAACAAGCCTGAATCACACTGCACCCTGCTCAGCTTTTCTGCCTTATTCACTTGAATGGGTGAGGAACTGGCCCAGTAAGATATGCAAAGGGTGACCCCCAGCTGAGACCAGCTTAGCACAGTTCCTGCTGCCTCCTTGCGCTCCCAGCTGGAACAGCTTGCTACCTAAGGATCCTGAGGGTCCCAGTGAGGCTTGGCTGGGATAACATGCAGGGTACGGACACAGCAAACGCAGGCACTGAATGCAGGACTCTGCTAAGCCAGCTTTAGAGTCTAGCAACAAGTTGGCAGATACAACAAGCCTGATCCTGCAAGGTACAGAGCGTGCGTCCTAGGAGATACAGAGCGTGGAGTGCACTCAGCCCCTTGCAGGAGACAGCCCAGCAAGTCATTTCCCACATCACCAAATTTCTCTGAGACCCCCCGTTCCTCTAACTGTCCTGACTGGCTAGTTCAGGCTTTTGCACTAGTAGGAGCTTGGCCTTCACCTGCACTATCCAGTCCATGCTTGAACCTCACTAGTGACTGGGTCTCGCTCACAGCAAATTGTTCCATTGTCTCAATTTCATTGTTAGTAAAATGTTCCCTAAACAACTCTAAACAAAATGTTCTCTTCGTGTTTCAGGGTTTGTTACATCATCCTGCAACACCTGGAATCATTCCTCCCTGGCAGTGCTTAATTTGTAATCAGGCCTGCCGACAGAAATTCCGAGCCCCAGGGCCATCCCTGGGGGGGTGGGGGTGGGGGGCGGAAGTGACGAGTGTGTCACTTCCGGGACTGCCCACGTCGGCCTGCAGCGGGGCCCCCCAAAGTGCAGGGCCTGAAGCGGTCTCGCACGCCTAGGCACCCTGCAGCCCGGGCCCCTGGGCAACTGCCCCTTCCCCGCCCCCCAGTGAGCCTGTTTGTAATGAAAGAGGTGCCGAGGCTCAAGCAATTTCTTTTACTTTCATAACCAATGTGCAAATCCCAGAGGTGCCGGGACTAGGAACGGCCACGCTCAGAGGTGCCGGGACTAGGAACGGCCAAGCCTTGGCACAAATTAAGTACTTCACCCTGGCCTTTATCTTACTACCTTTCAAATGTTTTACAACTGTTATAACGTCCCACCGTATGCTTGACTAAGCTGAATAAAATCAATTGAGTCACTCTTCACACCTCACCCTCCAGTACTTGTAGCATTTTAGTTATTCCCTTTTGGATTGGGAATACCTTTCTAATTTGTCAATGGATTGTCTTTATTAATAGTAGGTGTCCCAACCCTAGTCACAGAATTCGAAGCATGGCTTCTTCATTGTTTTCATCGGCCACTCCTACTGAACTTCGCAGCAGAATGTTCATGTTTTGTGCAACAGTATCACCTCAAACTCCCATCTAATTTCTTGCATTCCATCATCCCTAGGCCATTTTCTATATTACTGCTCTCTAACCAACAGGTTCCCAGATAAGGTCCTGAGGAAAGCATCTATATTCAGCACAACACTTAAGCACATGCTTAAAGTTAATTTAAATCTTTTCCTAAATCCAAGCCTTAGGGCATGGCTACACTTGCAGATGCAGAGTGCTTTGAGTTAAACCAGCTTTCGGAGAGCGCAGTAGGGAAAGCACTGCAGTCTGTCCACACTGACAGCTTCAAGCGCACTGGTATGGCCACATTTGTGGCACTTGCAGCGGCATTGGGAGCAGTGCATTATGGGCAGCTATCTCAGCATGTAAGTGACTGCAACATACTTTTCAAATGGGGTGGGGTGGAGTGGAGTGTGACAGGGAGTGTGTTGTGTGTACGTGGGGGGAGAGAGTGTGGGTTTTGGGGGGGCTGAGAGCATGTCAGCATGCTGTCTTGTAATTTCAAACAGCAGCTGAACTCCCCCTTCCCCTCTCTCTCTCACACAGCATTCCACACTAATGGTTGTTTTTTCTCAGAGCAGATAAGCAGCTGGCTGTCAGAACCGGAGCTTTCAAAGGGCATATCTGCATTCCTACAGTGATTCAAAACAATGACAAGAGTGGCCACTTGACTTAAGGGGATTATGGGATGTTTCCAGAGGCTGATCAGAGCGCAGTAATGCAACACCTCGTCCACACTGACGTCCGGGCGTTGTAGCCAAGGTGCAGCAAACGTTATTCCTCTCGCCGAGGCGAGGTACCAGCAGCGCTCTAGCTGTGGAGTCAGAGCGCTCTACGTGCCTTGCCAGTGTGGACAGGGAGTGAGCTAGTGCATCCGGGGCTGCTTTAATGCACTGTAACTCGCAAGTGTAGCCAAGCCCTCAGTCTTTTGCCTAGTGAGAGTAGTTCCCAAGTCAGTCTTTATAACAACCTAATTAAATCACAATTCTGTTTGCCCATTTCTCTAAATTCTCGAGATCATTCTGTTTATGGCTCAGCAGCCCATTTTATAATCTCATCACAGTATGTTTATCTAAACAAATTTGTCTTAACTTTTCAATTCCCACGTGACTATAAAAGGCCTTTATTAAATATCACGTCCACCAAATTCCCTCGTCTACTAAATTTGTAATCACATCAGAGTGCGCTTCCAGGGTGTCTTTATAATTTGTTTTTTATAGAATTCATGCTGTCAATTGCTCATCAGGCTATCTTCTATGGAGTCACCAGTCACAACCCTTATTGTTCACTCATATTTTTCAAGTCCATAGGTTGAACTTGTTATAAGAGATTGAGCAGTTCTACAGTTCTCTCTTCTATTCTATTTCTGTTCCCGACCCCATAAAAACGGATGAAAAAGTCGCTAGGCCCAACAGCAAGGATTCTTAGACTGCACAAAACTAATGGGTTTTTCTGGAGGCTGTCAATGGGCATTGGAGAGGGTGAAAATCCAAAACAAAACTCTCCCCAAAGCTCTCATATTTGGTGGCATTTTTTCTCTGCTTGTTTTTATCAAGATTTAATCATAGGGCTCAACCTGAACCTCATTACAAGAGATTAGACTAAACAATAAGAAGAATAGTTGTTAAAAGCTGATTATATTAAAATGTGGAAGCAAGCAGTGGCTGTTATGGAAAACTATTAAAATATCAGCAATAAAAGATGCATATAGAGAAGTTTTGGCAAAAATAGTCATTTTGGATCTATACTTCCCTTCCAGCGCATTCTGACAGTTTGATACCGTCCAGAAATCTCCTGCAGGGCAGAGGTGCTGGAACAATTTTTATAGTGGGGTGCTGAAGATGGAAGCCATGTATTTAGGTTGTTATTAGTATTTTAAGCGCTGGGGTACTGCAGCACCCCCAGCACCTATGCTGCAGGGTTCTAATGCCTTTCATCAAAAGCAGGAAAGTATGTTCCCTTCATCTTTTCTTGGAACTGGGGCTTCATATTTATATGTATATTCCAAGTCCATCCCACTGAATGGGATGAAAGAGACTGCCCACCTGCTTTCCATGAACTCATGCTGCCTGGCATATGCAGTTTTTATTTTCTATACACCTGTGTGCATGCAAGTAGCTATTGTTTTATACATACATTTGGGGGGTTACAAACTGTGATTGTTAATTTACAATTTGAGCTACTTGTCACATCAGAAAGGTTCTCTTTTATTTTCATATTATTCAGATACTTTGAATATGTAATCACATTTGTACTGGGTTTCTTTTTTTTTTTTAAACTGAGATTCAACATAAATGAATTCTTCCACAAATCTAATCCAATTTGAGGATTTCCCTTATCCCTGCTTGTCATTCTGCCTAATCCTTTTGCAGGAGGCTGTGACACTCTGATCTTGTAGTTTTCCATTTTAAAAGGCAAAACAGAGAGGACTGTGCCCTCTGTATAACTGCATGTCTCTATTGCATACAGGAAGTTGAATTGGTCAATTACTACAGTTCTTCAATTACCACAAGGCTGGGACTTAAAAGCCTGAAAACAAATACGTTCAAAGACAGAGTTACCTAATTGATGACCATCTGCTTGGTACAATAATTTTGGTTTAAATAGTTAATAAAAGTTGCCTTTACTACTATTTACCCAAATGACTCACACTAACCTTTTTAAGTTAACCCCTTTTGTTTTCTCTGTGTCACAAACAGACACACCAGAAAGACTCTGTCAAGCAGCCTCTTCAAAATCATGGTGCTTTTAGGTTGGTAATAAGACAGAGGTGCATTGCACTTGTGGCTTATACCAGTGTTTGTACCGCACAGTGTTCAAAACCAGCGTTAGAGAAACTATGGTGCTTTATAGTGTGATATTTGAAAGGCACCTTGCAGGAGTTCAGCCTCTGCATATGCCACAGCCTGTGTTTCACTGCCGCTGATGGGGTCTTTCTCCTTACAGAAAGGATGGGCTGAAGCAATCCCACCCATCTCCTGGCTTCTCAATGCCTTGGAATCCCACCAACCACCATCCAGCACCTTGGATTCCCATTATAAACACCCATTTTTCCTTACACCAGACTAGAAGGGATGAACAGAGGAAGCTGTGGCCCTTTTGCTGATAACTTCAGATGATTCAGAAAGCACGAAGTATGGTCCATTCAGAACCACCATAACTTGGATCTCACCCCAGTCACGATCCTCTCCCGCTTACTGAGTTACCGGCCATCTCTAGTGACAGCTTCACTAACAACATTTCCAAGTACTGAAGCTCAGAGGTCTCCACTCTCAGCAGCTAAAGACGTTGTTGAAATGCTGGACAGCATTGAGCTGACTGTAAATATCACCAAGGAAAAATGAACCACCTCATTTATTTCTGGTGACGTTGTTTATTTTGATTGATTTCAAAGTTAAACAACTGAAACTCACCAGCGTTAAATGCTATATGCACTGACTGGTATCTGATACTCCTGAGGAAACCACTGTTTCCAGTTGACTAAGAGCACGTACATTCAAGAAGTCAGCAGCAGTGCTGGGTTTGAGGGAAACCAAATTAAGGGCTAGAAGTCTGAGGATGATGTGGGGGGACAAAAGCTGAGAGTTTGAGCCCTGGGTGGCTGTGAGAAGTCAGAGGGCTGGGGGAGCAAAGGGAATGAAGAGCTTAGACTCCAAATTCAAGAGAAATTGGGTGGGGGGGGGGAATCAAAAGCTGTGGACATCTAGGAATTCTGATGACAAAGGATTGTCCCAGTCTTGCAGTTGGGGATTTAGGTAAAAAGGGGGAGCGGACAGTTGTTTGCCTTTCCCCCAGTGTTCAAAGGCTGTCCATGGAAGGGCATGCCTGACTGTATTACTATCACCCCAAAGGGAACAGGGATAGATTCAGATTCAACACCCATGCCATCTCTGAAACCAGCACGCGAACTCTACCAGTATCCCTCAGAGGGATGAAAGCAAAAGCTGGATCTACCAGGATCCTGCTGGAACTAGCCAAATTTTGGCCCCAAGAGCTCCAATTCCAACGCCCATATGGAGAAGTTGAGGTACTCCTACTTCACCACAAGAGTGTGGATTCTGGCACGTGAGTGCGGCAAAACCTCAGATCCAGGGCATGGAATCTCCTGAGTCTGTCCAACTTCCACCTTCTGCCTCCAAATTCCATGGCATGAACTGAGAACAAGGGCAGGTGCTCCTACCCTGTCAGATGGTTCCCAACTTGAACCCATTCTAGTGCCTTAAGTTGCACAAAATCCTGGATCTGGCAATTGGATCTTGGCAGGCTTTGGCCCACAAGCCCAACTTATACAGTCTAAGCAGAAGACAAATCTAACCATCCTATTTCTCAGGAAAAATCAGGATCTGTCTGCATCTCAGCCCAACAGAACTGGGAAAATACATAACTAGCTCCTAGATCCTATTGGGTCTGGCCAATTTTCAACCCCAATCCCCCAAATTCTACTGATCTTAATCAGGGGTGGCTCTAGACATTTTGCCGCCCCAAACCCGGCGGCATGCCGCAGGAGGCGCTCTGCCGGTCGCTGGTCCCGTGGCTCCGGTGGACGCCTGCGGAAGGTCCACCGGAGCTGCCTGCCGCCCTCCCGGCTACCGGCAGAGCGCCCCCCGTGGCATGCCGCCCCAAGCACACGCTTGGCGTGCTGGGGTCTGGAGCCGCCCCTGATCTTAATACAGAAGAAAAAAAAACTCAGCAGATCTTAGTTCACCAGATCTTGTTACAAACTGACACAGCCCCAGTGAAAAGCGATTGCGTTTGGCACCAGGGTCTTTCTGGAGACAGTGAGCTTTTTATCCCAAACCCAAAACTTAAACCAGCTAAACAGACAAGAAGTGCAGCTACTCCATTTCCACCGCAAAATCCCAAACCCCAATACATCCCTGCTCAACAGCATCACAGACACATTCAGCACCTGGACTCTGCTGGAGTTCGCATTTTTGGCTCCAGGCTCCCAAGTTGTATTGTTAAAACAAACAAGGTGCCCAGAAAACCCCAGCCTCTGACGTACAGCAGGGTTTGAGTCTGGGGCCAAAAAAATACCAATCCAGCTGGATCCAAGGGCCAGATCAGAGTTTTTTACGCACTGGGAAGCATCCGAGACTGGACTGTTTCTGCTGCTCTATTCATGACATGGACTTGAGAAGGAGAGGACTAAAACTTGGGTGGATCTGGCAGGATCCAGGGGCCAGATTTGGTTTTCGGGACACTCCTGCTGGGATGTGCCAGAGTCCAGAATATTTTTTGAGCAGGAGAAGCAGCTTCGATTGTTGTCTAGGCATTGGGGGCGGGGGGGGGGGCTGGATCCAGGTTGAGGTGGGGCAGTAGGGGAGGCTGCCCTTGTTCTCTATTGGAATAGCACAATTTGAGGGCTGGGGGCCAAATAGCATCAGGATTCTTGGATCCAGCCTCTCTCTCTCTCTGACAGACACACACACACTCGCTGACACACACACACACACACACACACACACACACACACACTCGCTCACACACACACTCCCACAGACAGACACACACACACTCTCCCGGCCCCACGCGCAGTGCATCTGCAGGCTCCTCTCCCCCGCCCTGTCTCCGCAATCCCCCAGCACCCCGGCGGCTTGGGGCGCGATGCCCGCGGGGCCGGGGCGGTGGGGGGCGCATGGAAAAGTCCCGGGGAGTGAGTGACTGGGGGGGGCACTTCTCCCCTGCCCCGGGGTCCGCCCCGCACAGCACCCACCTGTCCAGGGGAGGGTGTTTCCTCCGCCCGCCCCACGCGGGCTCTCCGGGGCTCGCCAGCCGGGCTCCGAGCTCCTGCCCAGCCCGCTGTGGTGCTCGCCACCGACCGGCCAAGAAAGTTTCTCAAAGGCCGGGGCTGCTCCCGCGCCGGCAGCTGCGCGCGAACTGGCCGCTCCCCCTCTCGCGTGGCCGGCCACTCGCTCGCCCGCTCCAGGCTGGTGACTGGGTGAAATTCAAACCCACGGACTGAGCCCCGGCGCCGCGGGGCGGGGGGTCTCTAGGGCGCCCCCTGGAGGTTATCCCGGCCCCAGGCACGCGAGCCCGGCGAGTTCTCCCCGCAGCAGCCACGTTCCAGGCGCTGGGGCTCGCCCAAGCTGAAGGGCGCGCTGGCCCGGCTGGCTGAGGCACACCACGCTCTCTGAGCCTGACTTCCTGGGGAGGGCCCGCTTGGGCGGCTCAGTCACACCCTCGCCGCTGGGACCGATTTCACGGACAGAAGAGGGGGGAAAGGAGAAGGATGGAAAAACACGGACCCCGAGGAATCCTATTTCAACACAGTTTGCAAATACGCCATTCTCCCAGGGAGCTGAGCCCACCTAGGGAAAGCTGTCTGGAGCTGAATGGGGGTTGGACCTACTGGAGTCTAAGATTGACTTCCACCTAAAAACCTAGAGCTAACTTTTCCAGCGGTTTTGAGCCATCCTATCCAATTCTGGAGCTAGGATATCATTTGCTGTTAAAATCGAAGGGTGCCAAACAGCCTCTGGAAAGGTTAGGACTCTCCCCATAAAAGTAAACACGCTGCCTTCCACTTTCTCTATGCAGTCTCTCAGCAATGTTTCCCTGCTTGCCTTGGAAAACTGGTGCTGTAAAACAACTTCTCACATTCACCGTGGGAAAGCAAACCCCTTGGTACTCAGGTCACTCCCGCTGTCAAGTTTTGTTGGTGGTGGTTTTTTTAAAACTCTTCCTGCTGCCGTTCCCTTCCTCAGCTCCAAATGAAGCTATAACATGTACATTTAACAAGCTATTCTGAACCTTAACACTGTTCTATTAAGTAAGGTGGAGGCAGACATAGCACTTTAAACCCTGATGATGGGAAATCTGAAATAGGATGCAATGGTCACTGGCCTGATCTAATATCCTCCTCTCTTCTATTCAGCCATCTAGCCAGCACATGCCTACATTTTGCTAATGAGGCAATTTGATTATATAGGTACTAAAAGCAGGGAACATCGATTTTGTCCAGAGATCATTAATAGAGTGTCAATAGTAACCAAATGGATGACAGAAAAGAGCCTCACTGTCTCTTGGGAGGCTTAAAGGCAACCTGTGAAGGTTTGTTTGTAAATTAGGATAAAGTGTTTTTGCTGCTTTATGATAGATAAAGAAGGTATGAAAGGTTCTCCCTCTCTCTCGGTTCCTGTTTGTTCTTTACAGTAGAATTATCAGGAAAAAATGGTTGCTTATCTACAGTGACTGTAAGGTGTAGTAGGTGGATTTGTTTTAGGTGTAGACCAGGCCTCAATTCCCTCACAATTGCAAGTCAATGTTGCTGAGGATTCTGAAAGAGGGGATGGAGGATGGGTCCTGGGATGAGGAGTGCCACCTGCATCAGCTGAACAATTGTAGTACTGCTCTCCCAAACTTGGCATTGGACTTGGCTGTTTGCCAAAGGTCAGTGGGTCGCAGCTTGGCAGATTTCTGATCTGGGCGCATTCCTGAAGCAGGCAGAGGATGCCACTTGAGCTCTAAGGCTCACGCTGGTCATGTTGGATGAGAGCATTAGACCAGCCAGCAAGATACATTGTGTTACCCATTTCGACATCCTCTGTGAAGAGATGGCCTGACCTTTAGAAAGTGTCAGGTTTCTCACTCCCTGTGGCTCTCCAGTTCTGATTGAGGACTTGGAGGCTCTGTCCTTGGAGAAGTGATGTTTTATGTCTTCTTTGAGACTTTCTTCATGTTTGGAGCTATGCTACAGCTCTGTCTGGCTCAGTGATTCAGTGTCACCTTTATGTGGCACAGGTGCCAGCTTTGCTGCCTGAAGTGCCAGTATGGCTGAGTTAGGGGGAGGGTCTTCAGCACCAGCGTTTTTGGCACTGGGAACTTCATCCAGTTGGTATCAAAGTCATTGGTGCTGGCTCTCCTTTTTGCCTTCTTTCCACTTCCAGAAACCCAGTGCTCAAGGAAGCACTGGCCGATGCTGGCTTATCCAGCCTCCCTTTGGTAGCATTTCATTTTATGTTTGTACAGCACCCAGCACAGGGAGACCCTGATCCTGATTGAGGCCTCTGGATTTGCGGTAACACAAATAAATCAAATCATATGGGAACATTCACAGAAGCAAGAAAGTCAAGACTCTTACCTCTATAGAGTTAAAGATGGGAAGGGACCATTATGATCATCTAGAGCCTGTCCTTCTGCATAACACACACCAAGGAACCTCTCAATTTCTGCATTAAGCCCAGAGTTTGTGTTTGAGCTATGCCATATCTTCTAGAAAGTTAATTCTAAGACTGAGTGATGGAGAATCCACCGCATTCCTATGTAAGTTGTTCCAATGGTTGATGACCCTCAGTGACAACAATGTGTCTTATTTCTAGTCTGAATGTCTATCTCCAGCTTCCAACCACTGGATGCCTTTTTCAACTAGATTAAAGAGCTGTCTACTATTAGAAATCTCTTCTCCATGTAGGTACTTGTAGGCCATGATTGAGTCACCTCAGTCTTTTTTTGGATAAACTATATAGATTGAGCGCAAGTCTCTCACTATAGAGCATGTTTTCCAGACCTCAGATCATCATTGTAGTTCTTTGTTGATCCCTTTCCAATTTGTTAACATCCTTTTGGAGTGTGGACACTGGAACTGGACACAGTATTCCAGTAATGGTCTCACTAATACCATACACAGGTAATGCCATCTCATTTAGGGATTGTGTTCACCCTCTGAGCTACATATCATACTGGAAGCTCATATTCAACTCTTTATCCACGACTCCAAGTCCTTTTCCGTTGCTGCTTTCCAGGATGCAGTTCCTCATCTTGTGTCACTTACATTCTTTGTTTCTAAATATAGGACCTGCCTGTATTAAAACCCATGTTCAAATAAGCCCATTTTACCAAGCAATCCACGTTGATCTACACAACTGACCTGTCTCAATGATTACCACTCCACAAACTTGTGGGTGATTCGCAAGTTTTATCAGATAATTGATAAAGATCTTGAACAGCATTCAGCTGGGAACAGGTCCATGGGGACCACACTAAAAACACCTCCATTGGATGACTATTCCCCATTTACAATTGCTTTTTGTAATCTAGCAATATCCATGTACTAGTGGCTACACTGATTTTGAACGGTGTTATTTTTTTTTAATCAGAATCTCATGCAGAACTAAGTCAAATGCCTTACAAAAGTCTCAGTCTATTATAGCAGCAAAGAGTCCTGTGGCACCTTATAGACTAACAGACGTATTGGAGCCTGAGCTTTCGTGGGTGAATACCCACTTCGTCGGATGCATCCAATGAAGTGGGTATTCACCCACGAAAGCTCATGCTCCAATACATCTGTTAGTCTATAAGGTGCCACAGGACTCTTTGCTGCTTTTACAGATCCAGACTAGCACGGCTACTCCTCTGTTATCAGTCTATTATGTCAACTTAGTTACCTTTAGCAGCCAAGCCTGTGATCTCCTCAAGAACCAACAATCAATTTGTTTGACAAGACCTATTTTCCATGAAACCATGTTGATTGGCATAAATTATGCTACATCTTTTAATTATTTACTATTTGCATCCCATATTGGCCTTTTCATGATTTTACCTGGGATCGATCTCAGACTAACTGGTCTATAGATTGTCACATCATCCCCTTTATCCCTTTTTAAATAGTGGGGCATTGGCTTTTTTCCCGACCTCTGGAACTTCCGCAGTGTTGCAATGTTTGTTAAAAATCAACAGTAATGGTCCAGATAGCTCATCATCCAATTCTTTTAATACTCTTGAGCACAAGTTATCTAGCCTCACAGATTCAAAGGTGTTTAATCGTTGCTGCTTAACATCCTCTTAGTTATTGCTGGAATAGAAAGTATTTCATTATCACTATGATATGATTCTCTTGTTTCTTCCTGAATAAAGAAGAAATACTTGAATACTTCTGCTTTTTCTGATTGTTAATTTTATCATCCTTGTCTAGACCTATCCCATTGTTAGGACTTTGTTTGTTCTCAATCTATTTAAAGAAGTCCTTAAACCCTATTGACCAAAAGCTTCTTTTATCAAGTGTCTGCATTTCCTAACTGCAGATCTGTATTAATTGCTATCAGTGTCCCCATTTGTAATTTTTATATTGTTTTCTTCACTTGCCTTCTTAAGTCAGGACAGCTTTTACAGCAAAGAAGCCTTCCTCTGTGACTACAGAATTGTGTTTTCCTGAGCATCTAATAAAGCATCCTTAAATATCTGAGTTATCATTCATATATTTTTGGTTAAATATTTACTCTCCCTCAATTTTGCCCATCGTTGTTTGAAGCTTTGGGAAATTGGTGTGTGTATGCCTGTGCATGTTCCTGGGGTAGGCACTATATTCTGATTGAACATAGAAAATGGATTTAGATCACAAGCAGTTACACCTTCATTTTTTAGTTCAAGATACTCTACCCTCAAAAACTAAAAGAGTAACTCTAGAATAAAATGTTACTGTTAACCTACACACTACTCTTAAATCACAATAGAGACCTTTCAGCCGTAACAACTGACCCAAAGTACTAAAGTCTGGAGGAAACCAGTGTAACATGAATCTTGAAGAAGTTTCCCTCCAAGACAGCAGTGAACTCTGTATAAAGAAACACTGACCTTTGAAATTTGCCGTGCAAACTACTCTCTATGATCTACTCTCTGCTTAGTTGATACATCAATAACAATGTCTTGCTTGGGTAAGTTATTGGAAAAAGTAGTACAAAATAATATAATCAGAAAGAAAACAGCTACTTCCGGCCAGAGAAAGTTTCATCACTCCAGATACTCTGGCTGCAAGGTGGTAGAAAAAACCCACACTTCCGAGTTCTTTTTGCAAAATGTTGAAGTTGCTGTGAGATGGGAGTGAGCATAGACTTTTGCTGAAAGTGTGATCACTCAGCTCGTTTTGAACAGAATAGTGCTTTTGATAAACAGACTTGCATCTGTGGATCCAGAGATATTTGTGGCATTGATAAACACTTGTGTTTGTGCCTTAACATAACCTTTAGTCAGGCGGGAGGTATCAGAGCTATCTAGCGGTTAGAGATATTAGTCGACACAGGAAGTGAACCTGCTAGTTAAACCACTAAGCTAACTCAGCTTTGGGTAAAGTTTGCTCTGACATCCAGCTTCTGGTGGAGAGGTATTCATATTACAATTGCAAGGCTCAGCAATGGCAAAGGACTGAATGGTCGTGGTCTGTGTCACATACAACTTGTACATGGTAGGCTGCAGGGGTTCTGCTAGAAGATCAGGCTTCTGTATCAAATATGGACTGGCCATAGAGCTACCATCTCAAAGAGATGCACACTAGAGGTGTTCAGTCTAAGGGCTTAGCTACACTCGAAACTTCAAAGCGCTGCCGCGGGAGCGCTTTGAAGTGTGAGTGTGGTCGCAGCGCCAGCGCTGGGAGAGAGCTCTCCCAGTGCTGCACGTACTCCACCTCCCCGTGGGGATTAGCTTGCAGCGCTGGGAGCCGCGCTCCCAGCACTGCGGCACTGTTTACACTGGCGCTTTACAGTGCTGTATCTTGCAGCACTCAGGGGGTGTTTTTTTCACACCCCTGAGCGAGAAACTTGCAGCGCAGTAAAGCACCAGTGTAGCCAAGGCCTGAGATCCTTTAATGCTCTGCCAGGTATGGCTAAGTTAGGTTAAATAAGGTATGTGACACAGCACCACCTAGTGGCCAACAGAAGAATACAGTTTCACATTCCATTCCATCCCCCGCCCAAGTTTTTCATTTCTACCATTTACAAAATTTATACTATCATGCCGTCTTTGAAGTTCAGTATGGTTCAGGTTGCTGTCCCCCCTTCTTCATGGCTGAACAGTATAATAGAGTTTAGCATTCCATTACAGTCTGGAGTCTCATATACATCAGTGACAAAAACAAGCTTCTCACTGTAATCATGCTGTATCAGAGATAGGACCAGGGTGTTTTAGAGTTGCTTTGTGACAGAAGATGCTGTAAACCTTACAAGACATGCAGGAATGGACTAAATTTCTTTCCAGTTTTCTTGCTCCTTTCATCAGACATCTTCGGCAACATGTGGCTTTTCTTTTCATTCGCTACCCAAACTGGATCTTCCTGCATCATGACGGACCACATCCAAGCCACGCACATTGGTGGAGATGCAGCAAGTGGATGCATGCATGATGCACACACTGGAAGTGTGTATAATACACATCTTAAATGCACTCATCGGTGTTTGATATGTAGCTATCAAAAAGGGGTTTTGTATAAATAACTGCTTCCTGAACTGCCTCAAAAAGTAGTGAAAGGCACTTCTTTTGTTAAGCATGACAGGAGCAGTGAATTTTGTCTCAGAGATACGATGAGCTAAGAAAGTGACAGGAAAATATTTGGAACATGAACAACACAGATCATAAAAAAACCTCATCACATAATGAGTTTTGGGGGATATTTGGCACAAATTTTCCACAAAAATTCTACCCTAGGATGAGATGTGAAATCTGAAATTTCAGGTGGATTGGTTTGGTTTTGGGGAAGCCTAGGGGAAGGTGGCCTTATAACAAGAAATTTACTCATTCTTTCAAAGGGAAGGTAAAATCTCTTAAAAGTCTTTAATCAATCTTTTGAAACTTCCTGCATTCTTCTGTCCATTGCCACTCCACCTGCAAGGACCCCCATCAGTAAGCTCCCACTGCCCCCCACTTACAGAGATGCTCCTGAACCTCCCCTGCACAAACACATTCTGCTTTTTGTCCTCCCCACCGCATTTCTTTTTTTAGGGTTTTGTTACGCTATCCTTCAAGATATACCCCAATCTGCTACTGCTTCTTCATTGTACTCCCCAATGTGTCCCCCATCACTCACCCTTGTAAGTATGCCTGGGGAGTCCCTTCAATCCTCTGTGGCAAGGACCTTTCCCCTTATTTCCCATCAACCAGGAGAAAGCCTCATTTTAAAATATACTGGAATAAAAGTTAGAAGATGCAGGATTTTGCTCTTCTCTCTTTCTGATATTCAGGATTCGAACATTACAGTAAATACTTGTAAGCAATGTTGGGTCAACTGTTTAAAACTGAAGTGAGACTATCAAATAAGAAGCAGGTCCTTAAGTTACATATACAAAATGCTTGGAGGAGTGCTTAACACAGGCTCTTGTGCTGCACAACATAGCTAGAGTGACAAACCACCTAAAGGAAATTGCCTAAGTCTAAAGACTTAGACATTCATGGAACCCATTTAAGACTAGGATAAAAGATGACAAAGTATTTACATAATCTATCACAAACAAAGAGAGTAAACCAGGGTCAAGGAGGACAGCAGACATTTGTTGCAGATGTTCTCAAACAAGAATTCCCAAACACTGAGCCATCTCACTGTATCTATCCTACCCTATACCTCATGGCTAGGCACTGGGGATAAGATTTTCTAAAGCCCCATAACCACTTAGGCATTTCTGAAAATCCCATGCCTGGTGTTAAGGTTTCTTCTCAGTTATTTTGTTACTTAATTTTTCTACTGCCCTCTGGCACGTAGTAAAATGGAAAGATGTTGTTCAACAGTAAGTTTAGGTGCTGTTTGTGTACTATTAATAGAAAACTAGTTTGAAGCATGAATTACCATATGCATGTCATGGAGCAATAATTATTTGTGCTCTCAGTACACAGAATTCACCTTTGCACAGTAACACAGCTGTTGAAGTTGCAGTGCCCCAGCAGGATGATGTTAGCAGATGATTTTTTTCATACACACTATTTCCATTTTGTTTTCAAGAGCAATGAGAGGGCATCACTTATTAACCAGGATAAGTTCAACTTTACGACTGGCGCTTGGCAACACAAATTTGTAGATACAGACGACAAAACAAAGCCACCCACCATAACTATTGACCCCCTATCCCACTAGGGATGATTGTGGTCTCCAAATACTGGGAATGTTGATGCGTGATGATGGAATTTTATTAGTTCATAAAGTTTTAGTGTCTGGGCAGCTTGTTCCAACATATTATCATTACCCCTTGCCAGCAACAACACTGCCTCAGACCACCCCCATTGTGTTTTATTTTGTTTTCTGGCCTGAGTCTGTGACTCAGCTTTCACCATTTCCAAGAAAAGAAACGAAGTCTATTTTCAGAAACTCTATGCACCCAACACCTTTGACTTAACTTAATTGGAGCTGTGGGTACTCAGTACCTCTGAGAATCAGATCCTACAGTGCAGGGGCGGCTCTAGGATTTGTGCCGCCCCAAGCAGGGCGGCACGCCGCGGGGGGCGCTCTGGCAGTCGCCGGTCCCGCGGCTCCCGTGGATCTCCTGCAGACGTGCCTGCAGAGGGTCCGCTGGTCCCACGGCTCTGGTGGACCTCCCGCAGGCACGCCTGCGGATGCTCCACCGGAGCCGCGGGACCAGCGGACCCTCCGCAGGCATGCCTGCGGGAGGTCCACCGGAGCCGCCTGCCGCCCTCCCGTGGGACGCCGCCCCAAGCGCGCGCTTGGTGCGCTGGGATCTGGAGCCGGCCCTGCTACAGTGGGATGTGCCTGGCTCCTTGTGGCCCCCTGTTGGAGGCCCTGCAGTCCTACTACACCCATTCAGAAAAGAGCAGCAAAGGTTGGTCCTCCAGGTCTGGCTATTTCCATGAGGCGCCTCTAGGAAATGAGACCCCAGCAGGCTCAGCTAAAATGAGCTGCAGGGCCTGAGCAGGTCAGTTCCTGGCTGGGACCAGAGGGTGGAAAAGGGTTCTCCTCTTTGGCCAAAGGAGCTTGACTGACTGCATTTACTGGGGGAGAGAGGACCTAAGAAGTGTAACCCTAAGGTAACAGGTAAAAGGAAAGGGAGCAGGTGGTAAGACACCCAGGGAAAACAGCAGCAATTAATTCAGGGAGGGAGTGTGTGGCTGCTGTGGATAGGGATCCCTGGTCTGGAACCAGGACCATTGGCTGGGCCCAGGTTCCTCCACTGGCAAAAGAACCTAAGCCCTGAAAAGAGGACAAGGCTCTTTGGGAAGCCCAAGCTAAGGGCTGAATTTACAGGGCTGAGAGAGGGATGAATAACCTGGTGAGGGCAGATGATTTGTTGAACTGTTATCCCAGAAGGGGCTCATTCTTTTTTTTTTTTTTTTTACTGACACACCTGGCTGGATGGCTGAGCCACTGAAGGACCACCTAGTAAGGCTGGCAACTATAGGGGGAGCCAAGAGTAGGAAAAAGATTGCAGTAGCACACCCAGCTGCTAGGAGCCATTCACGAAGAGTGCCCCGTCACACGGTAAAAACAAAATTCATCGGAGGGAAGATGCTGTAGGCTTCACCTCTGGCCTGATCCAGTGCCCACTGAAGTCAATGGGAAGACTTCAGTGGGATTGGATTAGGTGCCGTAAGTGCATACAGAACGACTTAATACTGTACTTGAAAAAGTTTAAGTGCACTGCAGGTTATTTATTTTTGAAAAATATGATCTTGTCAACAGCCTTGTGAAGCTGTCTCCAGACTCTCAGGATTCAAGTTTTTTTCATTTTAGAAGGCTTAACTTTCAGTCTTCTGGTGTCAAGAGAGCCTAACATTACTTGCAAAAAGGAGGCATAAACAACTGGGGAATGAGCTATCCACAGCACTGTATAGAAGCACAAATATTTCTCCACAATATCTATTCAGTACAAAATTCTAGCTGGGCAATTTAGATATACACCCCACTGGTTTAATTTTAGTTTTCTAAGAAGATTAAGGAAGCCTCTGAAGATAGGACACCCTGAAGATGGAAGGAATAAGATTTCAGAAAAATAAGATGGAGACCATTTAAAAAAAATCTATTTCATATGCAGAAATTAAGTTCTATAAACAGAATTTAATTAAATCATAGTGACAAGGATGGCAATTGAAGGTATAAGAGCAAATAAAAACCTTATGAACTTGGACTAGACTGGTGGCATCAAGTTGCTCTTTATCTTCGTTTTTGGAAGTCTGGATGGAAACCAGGGATTTTTATAAGCAAGGACATCTGTGGGATAAGTTTTAGAATGAATGTATTTGTGAGAAAAAAGAAGAAAACAAAGTCATTCAACTGGAAATAAACACTCTTCTGATCTTTAACAAGAAGGGGCACTGAGATTATAAATCAGCAGATTTCCCCTTTTTACTATATGGTTCACACAGCAAGCCCTAGTTTACATGGACAGTTTAAGAGCCCTCCAGACATGGCCACTTCCTTTCACAGTCTAATTAAAGGAAAAAATTTGTATCATATTCCACTTTGGACCGGAGAAAAAAGCCAGAATACAAATCAGTTTAAGATGTGGGGAGTAGAATAGTGAAACCAGGCAGAAATCATATGCTGGGCCTACGTGAAGATACTGTTGGAAACATAAATTAAGCAGAGCACCATGGAAGAGAGCTACAAGAGGCTAGACTAAGTTACAATGCAATTGCAAGGAAGTGTTGGGAATAACCCTTTCTATGCAGGGAAGAAAGTCAGTTTTCATAACAAACTAAGGCTCTGATCCTGCAAGGAACCCTATTCGTAGAGCTACTGGCCGGATCGGAGCCCAAGACATATACAATGTAATACATTAAACTATCTGCGCCTTTGATCAAGATTTAGTTGAGAGTGCCTCCTTTAATAAGGATTTAGTAGAAAGCTGTTAAACTGGTTTCTATATAAAAACCCTAAACTAATCACAAAACTTAATTCCCACCACCACTAAAATAATGTCCACCCCCAAAATATAACAAAAAAGTATTGTTGAAATTTCTTGTTTTTTGTTTCCTATTGCAGACCTTTCACCTGGCATTAGTGGTAAGATTTTTCAATAATATTTCACCCTAGCATCACAATTGCTTAAGTGAATTGAAGTTAAAAGTTTTAAAATAAATAAAAATACCAATACAAGTTCAGGGACAGCCACTATTACAGTAAAACAGAGGCAAGATGCGCTTGCTGTGAGTAAAATTACTGAGCCATAACAAAAGCACACTTATGAATTGTGGGACAGTTAGAAAACACCCAGTAGGGGCCCGCTCTGACTCACTGAGGGCTTGTCTTCACTACCGCGCTACTGTAGTGCATCTGGCGAAGACACGCTATGTCGTCAGGAGAGCTCTCTCCTATTAACGTAATTACCCCAGCTCAACGAGAGGGAGCTATGTTAGTAGGAGAGCATCTCCCACCGACATAAAGTGGTCGTTTTTTCACAACCCTGTATGACGTATGTTACGTTGACTTAAGCGGTAGTTTAGACGAGCCCTAAGCCAGCCTTTCCTCTAACTCCAAGGGGAATCAGATGGGACTCCAAATATCCATCTATATTGGTCTATACACAATTTGGGAAGCACATTTGCAATAAAGATGGGCCCAACCAAACCCCTAAATCCCAGCACCCACAAACCTTGGAACAATTGAGCCAAACTTCAGCTGTTTATACATGTTCCCGATAAAACAGCATTCACAACTCAGTTACCAGCTAGTATGAATGAGGCCAAATCATGTTCCAGCCTATGGTTTCAACTGGAGTGAGTTTGCTTAGGTCTAGGCTAGAACATGATTTTTAAATATAGTTCTAACAGTTTGCCTCCTTCACAATGACCATCCATTTACAGTAGTAAATTTAAAAAAATTGGTCCCTGCATTTATGTGATAGTGAACACAAGTGTCATTTAAACAACTGATCTTTTGGTCACACTACCCACCCTAGTCTGCTTATTTGTCTCATTCACCTATTATGTCTTGTCTTGTATACTGGAAGATCTTGGGGATAAGAATTGTCATCTATGTTTGTACAGGGCGCAGCAGAACTGGTTGTGTCCTTTTGGTGCTCCACAATATAAGCATTTAGTGATAAAACAAGACAACCTTAAAAAAAAACAGAGCTCAGATCTGCTATGAAAATTTAAGCATAGAGAAAAGAAGGCCTATAGTTCAACAAAAAATGCAGGACCGTGGTCAATCAACCCGTGCAGGTACTAAATTTTACTTCTCTCTAAAAAAGCAAACCTGGGGGCTTGGAAAAGTGAACCGATTTCTGTTTTAATCCATCTTAAACATATTATACACTCCAGGCTGCACTTGTCCACATCACATTAAGCCACGTTTGTTTTTCATGGTAGAGAATATCTAACATGCATTTCTAATACACCTTATCACCAGGTTATCCAAGCACTGACCACACTTAATTAGCCCCAGACTAAATAGCATCCCTTAACAAAAATTTTTTTGCCCAACCAATTTTATAAATTTTAATCTTATCTTTAGCTATTGTAACCTTTTTGCATACAGCTGTGCAATGACACTCCTTTATAGAAAAATCTGTAAAACAGTGCAGTGTTTTGGTAGCTTTGTTGGTCCCAGGATATTAGGGACAAGGTGAAGCAGGTAATATTTTTTTGAACCAACTGCTGTTGGTGAGACAGGCTGAAGAAGAGCTCTGTGTAAGTTTCAAAAGCTTGTCTCTCACCAACAGAAGTGGGTCCAATAGAAGGTATCACCTCATCCACCTTGTTTCTGTAAAGCACTCAATCTTCTCCTGTGCAGCTGTTCTAAGATAATCACACCTCCAAACTAATCCCCATTAGGGAGGAGAGGATCACAGCAAGAGTAGGAATGGATAATAGCAATAGCCTATAACAAGAAAAAACAGCAATTCCATCCTCTATCAATTGAATATTCAAGACCAGAACAATCCAATGTAAAGACAACACATCAAGTATACACTTGTATCATAATATCTATGGATACCCATCACTATAAAGTGTTTTAAGTTGTGCTGCTAGTGCTAAAATTTGGAGACAAATTCACATACAGAAATCACGAATTAATTACCTTCCCACTCCCCATGTATTACGTATATGCCACACACACGGCTGCAAACTACCGCTTCTAAATATTGCTCCTGAAAGTCAGTAATGGTGACAGAATGGAACAAAAAGCTAACTGGATCTCAGTTTGTAGTACGCCCCATCTCAGTCAATACAGTACACATTTTAATATCTGTAAATCTTTATTTCACAAACTTAAGAAGAAAACATGGTAACATTGCCAAATCGAAGGCATATATACTAAATACAAATGCAGAATACATTGTTTTGTATAAAGCAAATGCCCAGATCCTTAGTGGAACTTGCAAAACTAAAAGCACACTATTTCTCCAAAGGCTTTAACTTAAAATCGGATTGCCAGCCTCGGAAGTCCCACTGATTACTGATTTTTGCCTTTCAAACTGGAACCAGGCTTCAGTCTAATTGAAACACATTTTGGATTCCTCCTCTGCTTCCAAGTCTCAGATCCAACTGGAAGGGAAGCTGAGAAAAGATACTATTTTCTCCCCACTCAGACTGTAAGGTCAAATCTAAGACAACTATGCACTTAAAGCTCAGACATTTCTTGAAGCCTTTTCAGTTGTATCAATAGAATGTGTGGTTAAGTACGAAGGGGAAGTGCTTTTTGCATAGAACTAGAACTGTTACCCTCATTCAACCCAATCACTGCTAGGGTGATCAGTCATGTTTCAAATGCACACAGAAATAAATAAAACTTAGGAAGAATGCATGGAAAGGCCTTTTTAAAATCAGTTTTCTGTTTTCATGATTGTTAAAAGCTATGGAACATTCCAATTCTCTCTAGAGCAGTTATGCCAACTGGTAATGTTTCAAGCAGTGGTGTCATTTTCAAAGTTGTGGGCCACTTTGTAAGCAAATATAATGCTTGTGATGCCAGACTGAAGGAGATAGCAATAAAATTCTCTTATTCTTTCTCAACACAGGGGGTGAAGTGGGTGGGGATGGGACAAGCTTCCCACACTGCTCTGCCAGTTACCTCAAACTGGAATTGAAGGTACCACTTCTAAGGGTCAGAAGACAGTTCAGTGTCCATCCCTTTGGGTGGTGCCAATTAGTGTAATTCTGTGACTTCCTGATGTTGACATCTGCCCACTATTAACTGGATCACCAATTCATTTCATGACGATCAAACCACCTTCAGATAGTCACTACTGGCCTAAGCTGGATTTGAATGGGCAATCTAGAGGGGAAATGCTCCATATCCCAGTTAGCAGTCTCATACTTTTCATTTGTATTAACCAATGGGAAAACAAAGGCTTTTTTTTGTTCAAGCAAACTTTAGCAGATGAAATATGGAAGAGGTGCAGGTTTTAAAAGCAAATCTACATTAAACTAGTAAGAATAGGTTGTAACAAACTGAATATTTAATGATACACATTTTAAAATAGGTTCGAAACACTCATGAAACATACTGTAATTTTTACATGTATAAGTTACTTGGGTATATTGTCATGCATATGTCCCCCATTTCCTGAAATTCACCTTAATGTAAATACATATTTACCTGAAAGAAGTGAAGCAGAGAGAGAGAGAGAGAGAGAGAGAGAGAATGTGTGTGTGCGCGCGCGTGTTATTTTGTGAAGTGGAGTTTTGACCAAACATTAACTGTTCCTTTGTTGCCAATACAGTCTATCCTTTCAAATCTTTGTTCACAACCTGTGTATATGATAGACTGTTAGGGCTCATTTGCAGCAATAACTGTCTGTTGTGGCATTCTAGTTACCAAACAAACACACGAAGTGCATACAATTAAAATTACACATATTATTCACTGGAAAGAGGAAATGCACATAACTTACCATGTTGCTTATCCACAGTGGAGTCACAGCGAGTCATTTTTTAATCTTTTTCCTCCAAAAAATCCAGTTCATATTCTAGCACTATATGCAAAGTTCTCAGTTTAAAATTCAAAAGCATTAGAAATGCACAGTGATTCTAAACCCAGGACATTTCCTTTAGTTCCTATAACAAATACAAACTATTTCTTCAAAAATACTATTAAACAGAAGGATACTCCCTGGGTGAGAGCTTATATTCCAAGTTTCAGCCTAGACTGAATGATTTTGGCCACACTGCAAACCTCTGAAAATGGGGATGACAATGGGAAATAAATTTAACCACAATAAGGGTGCCACAAAATATTCTGTAAGCGACTTGTCCTACTATTGTTCTGCACTCAGAACTTCGTTGAAGTCACTAGGAAATCTGTGTGCAACTCAATGGCAGATACAGCACTGTATCAATTAGGATCAGGAACCTTTTAAGTGAAAAATAAAGCACTTTAAACTGGAGAAAAATGCAAAGGCACCCAGCTTCCATAGCTAAGTATTATTCAAGTTTAGGTATAGGGAAACAACTTCTAATGGAAGGAAAAGAATTACATATACCGGTAATTAATTCACACAGACCAGGAGAGTAACCTATCAAGCTGAAACAGTTGAAGATCTTCCAACTGTAAAAGCTAGGAAGCATGGAACATACAAGAAATAAGAGACCCATTTCAGTATTCTGCTTAATGGCCAAGCCCTTCATACAAAATTACATATTAAAAAAAAAGATCTTTTAAACCACGTAGTCACCAGAATGAACTAGTCAAATGTTCCCAGACCCAAGCACACTGACCTTTTGACAGTTACCAAATGTACTCAACACTGACCTATTTATTACAGGATAAAATTAAGAGCAGACAGAGCTGAATAAATTCTTAGAAATGTCCAGCAAACCCAGCTGAACCCTAACAACAGATTTTATTTTAAATTAAACACAGAAGTTCATAACCCTTTCTACTACAGCAAGCAACTCATCCTCTGAGCATAGGAACTCTCACTGAGAAACAAGCAGAAAAACTACTGAGGGGCACACTCAGTATTAGATACATTTTTTTAATTGGGGCCATTAAATTAGAAATATCTAACAATATTTTCATTTATTGAAGAGTTAAGGATTTAAATGCAAAAGCACCAGACAAGCATTACAGTGAGATGTAAGCTCTATGTACTACATTTCTTGATGTGAGGGGGAAATAGGTGTCAATTGAAGAGCTGAAATGATCTGACTTGTATTTGGCCAATCAATGTACACAGGCAAGAGGAAGCACAATGAATGGTGTCATCTCTGGTGCACAGAGATGACAATTACTTTAAAATTCAGGTTGGTGTCCACTTTCACAGGGATTCTCATACATTAGCCATTCAGCTGAGGCAAGGCACTGTAGCAGTAGCCAACAATGTGGTTTGGAGGGACATGAAATAAAAATAGGAGTCAAAATTAAAAATCATTGATCACATCAAGTCAGGAAGATCATAAAAACTCAGGGACAAGCAATTTGTGCAGATACATGACGACTATAATGCCCTTTCCCACAGGTAGCCTACTTGGGGCTATGTCTTGAATCAGGGCAGAAATGAACTACAGTTTTGACATTCTTGGAGCAAGCTGTGAAAGGGACGTCAGCTTGTCAATGGACAGGCAAGCAGTGCTCTTAAGACAACCATAAGCAGAACACAGCTGGTAAAACAAAATCTTGAAAAAGCATATGCTCCTATTCGTTAGTTTAAAGCAGAGTTTATGGTCAGAACATTTTATATCTTTGTCAGAATTGTACAGAAACTAGAGATGCAGCAATAAAACATTCTGTTCTACCTTCCATACGATCAACAAAATTGCTGTCAATACCAGGTTCTTTATTGTCTGGAATGGTTAATAATATCAGAGGTAGAATGGGTGGTGGGGTGGGGGCAGATGAGATTTGATGTTGAGGTTATTGATAGGGAGATTTTGCTGTCACTTTGACAACTCCTGAGGCATATCTTTATAACAACTATTTAAACCACAGCTGTGTGCCCATCACCATATTAGACTTAGAGGGCAAACTTCTGCTCTCTTCATAGGTGTAAAACAGGAGTAACTACTGAAGTCAATGGGGTTCATTGTTACCAGTGTAACAGCTAAAGATGGTTTCATTGCCCTGGCAAGTTAGAGACTTCTCAAAGCAGGTTGGCTGACTTTTCAGGAGCACAGAAAGGTAGGGACAACATATTATTAAACTAGCGACATCTATCACTCTCTGATAAATGCAATATATAATTGGCAGAAACAATGGTTAATATAAATAAGGCAAAGAATGACATTTTATTCTTTAACCAGGATATCATGTAATTATTAATACAGCATTCTGGGTTGCCTCTCCATGGCGCCAGTTTCAATTAGAAGCTTCTGCTTAGAATTTCTAGCAGGTATTGCTGTACTGAAATGTCATTTTGAGGTCCATTGAGTTACATGGCCAAAACTAATGGATAAGTGTTTTCAGTTAAACATATTAAATACCTGAAAACCCAATCAGTTGCATCTCATCGGTTCTGAAGGTTCACATCACCTTTTTATTGTTACTCTGGACATCAAAGAATTCTGGAGACCGCCTGTCTGAATATTAAAAAATAAGTTATTCCTCCTTTGATGCTACTTGAAGGTAAAGAAAAAGCTTCAACTGTTCATTCAGTTCGCCGCTGATGTACCATGAACATTAAACAAATCTGATACACACCTGACTGGATACTGACATCTTTACATTCAGTGGAATGTGTTTCGCTTAACATTATCCAGACAGCAACAGAGCCAAATCTGCATAAACATGTCCAAGCTGTTTTGGTTATGTGCATCTCTTATAGAGATGGACATGAATAACACTGACCTACTAAAACACAGGCATTTGCAAGGCACATACTAAATGCAGTAAAAATAAATCCACCATACATTGTTTGGCATTTTGAGTACATTTAGATATATTAAACAGAACAAAAAAATCAAGTCAAACAGCAAGAAGCTTGCGCTCTACAATGTGTAACAGAACTGGCCCTTTCAGGGTGAAGTATGAGTTGGAACCATACCGAAGTGTATTATTTCTATCCAGAAAGGTTACATAAGTCATTCTTCCAATTAGCAAAAGGAGAGATTTGTTGTTTCCGCCTTTCTGAACATTCTGTTACTGTGTACCAGGGTTCAGTTTGTTTTATTTCTTGCATCCCTTTCTTGAATATCCTTTCATTGTGTCAGAAGAACAGTATTTTATTTGTAAAGGTGCAGATATGTCTCTAGGAAATTTCTTTATGGAGCCTCATACCTCTTTCTAGATCTGACTCTACTACTTGTGTACCATCAACACCAAGTAAAACTTCAGACTCTCCCCAAAAACCAAAAAAACCCCCCAAAACAAACAAACAAAAAAACCAAAAACAACTCCACCAACAAAACAACACACCAAAAAACCAAAACAAAAAACCCCAAACAAAAACAAAACCCACCAAAACAGACAGATTGCACCAAGAAGCAATCTGTAGATTTCTTCATTTCTAATGAAGGTCTGTGTTTATTATTTTAAAACTCCCATCTCTGCAGATTCTTAATGCTTCTGTCATGTTGCCTAATTAGATATATTTGAAAAAACTGGAGTTCCCTTTTTATGGATGTTTACATGATCAATATTATTACAATTAATGACAGATAGATTTCCAGGCAAGTAAAGTTCAGACACCACTTTGCAGAAAAATTGCTAAAATTAGCCCTTGGCTCAAACTATGTTAAAGAAATAGGTTACTAGTGAGTTTAGAATGAGGAATGCTCTCTTTTTAATTAGAATTTTTTTCAATCTTAATGTAATAAATAAAATGATGCAACTGTAAATAGATAACTTAAATTCATAAGGAAAAGAGAACAGCCTCCCGTAGCATAAATGTGCAGAAATGGGATTTCAGCAGTTTGTGAAAGTGATGGTGTACATCTCCCACTTCTTTCTATTCAAATCTTATGAAGATTTTTTTTATTTGAAGTCTCTTCTGCAACCGTTTTCTCTTGCTTTCCGAGGATCTTCAAGCCTGTTTACTCACAGCCTGAGAATTTTTAGCTATTTGCCTAACATTAGTCTCCCAATCAGAAAGGAAGTAGTCACCAGAAACAGCTTCTCTGGAAACTTCTCCAAGCGTCCTCTCTATGGACTAAATGGTTATTTACCAGACATTTAATAAATGCTTCCTTCTGCCTCCATCACTCAAGACATTTGTTTTATTCCTTCCACCACAGACACTGATCAGAATTTAAGAGTTAGTTGAGCTTTATAATATAGGAGTTAAGAGGTGCAAGGTTTGTTTAAATGCCAGAGGCATGCTGAAATGCCCCCTCTTCAGATTGGTTACGTTCTTCAGGACGCTAGCTATTCTGACTGGCTATATAGTTTTGATCTGAATCAGTGTTTTTTTCATTCCTGATAGCACTAATAGTTGCCAAGCACAGTTGCATTCACTGAGCTGTTAACATCTAGTCATTCAAACTGTCCATAAGAGTTATAGGCACACAATAGGAATAACAGAATCATTGTTTCGAACAGGGCTGTTGGTAGGTTAAGTGTATTTATAAAGGTGGTCATTAAATAAAAGCTTCAGCTCAACATTAAAGAGAGGCTCTTTCCTGTGGCTTAACTGTTGCTAACTACGTAGGGAAGTAAGAGGCAGGAACACAATGGTAGGGTGAAGGCCTTCCCTTGGTTTGACAAGTACAGGGTTACAAAAATCATTTTAACAATACACGTCTGTTTGCCACTAGAAATCCTTCTGAGTTCCTAATGTTTTGCACAGTGCCCTGGAGCTCCAGGGTCTACCAACTCAAGGCTATTTAAGGCACTTGCTTGAACTTTTTTGCCCAGAGAGTTTTGCCACATGAACTGAGGTGCATTTTAGGAGAATACAATCTGAGCAGACCAAAGCTTTTCATTCTTTCCTCAGGAGCATTAGTCTTTGTGATACAATATTCCAGATTGGAACAGGATTACATAAAAATAAATCCCACTGCAGTTCTCTTCGTAGTGTGTTTTGCTTTCTTTCAGTCAGACCAGTATCTGCGAGATCCAAAGAAAAGTGTACATGGAACACTGCAAAACTGGACATCCCATTACTGACAATTATCTTCTCTGTAGAGGGAGATATCCCACTGGCATAATTCCACCATTGTAATCAGAGATACTGTATGCTTGTATTGCTGTAAAGCAAAGGTCGGCATTTCTACGTGTGCTATGCAGGCAAAGGAAGAAGAGGATAGAGACAAGTTCTACAAGGATTAATTCTTGATTAATCTCATTAGTTATAATGGAAGCACAGAAAATTATATGAAAGATAACTCCACGTACGTACAGTATACTCTTCAAGCCATGAATTGTATGTGCTAGTTCTTATAATCCATTAGATAAAGTTGGAAGCCACGTTACTGTGTGACAGAGGTAGGCTTAAACAGAGCTTTACACTGAAGAGTTCTTCTGCGCCAGGTTTGTCCAGGTGTTGAGAGCACTCTTCAGTCAAGTAAGCCTGACAGAATAAAAGCTCCTTTCCCTTGAATATTGTGCACATTAGAGAGGAGGAAAAATAATTAAGGCAGTAACTTCAGTAACTATTAAGATTTTTACTGTATTGGGGTGTAGAGTATATACGAGTAGAATATTCACCCAGACTCTGTGGTTTCTGATAGTAGAGAAAATTCATTTTGGTGCTGTTTCATCCTTTTCCTTCTCATAGTTTTAGCTGTACATTCAATTTTGTATATGCTACAGCATTATACACCTCAGTCTCTCGAGGAAATACGAAAACTTCAGGAAGTCTGGATGTGAAGGCAGTTCCTAGAAAGCCAGTCTTATTAGGCTACGTAATAAATTTGGATAACTCAATACCATGGGATATGCCTAGCACACTGGTAAAAAGTTCTTGCTTCTAACCTGTGTTCCAAGGTTTGTTGGCTGAAGCAGTTTGAGACAATCCATGACTGAAGGTTGAGGAACATGCATGTTGCCAGATTTCAATGAATCTGGGATTAGCGTTTCTGTCTGGCAGCTAGTGATGATTCCAGTCTGCAAATCTTTTGGATTAACAAGGTTTCAGGTTTCAAAGTATTTGTAAATTGCAGTAACATACAGCATGACATTCTGCCAGTCTGGACGCTCAGTTCGCACCATTTCATTGATGTCCTGTCACAAAAAGAAGATCAAAATTAAAAATGACCACCTTGCAAGTTCATCTCCATGTAGTGCTCATCAAAGCTGTAAAGCTCCCACTCTGAGAAAGGCTTAAGGAAAGATTTCCCTTTTGCTCAGCATGTCATTTGCCAAGTTCAGATGGCGAAAGGTACTTCACGACTTAAAAGTTTAAAAACAGTTATTTCTGGGCCATCTGCTAAGGGCTACCATCTCAGTGCAAAGCAACATTAATTTTGTGACCTGCAGTTCATGAGTCCAATATCAGAGTATACCTCAGCTTTCTTCTCATTTAATGCTAACAATACAAACAGTTGAGTATTGAAAGACTAGAGCCCAAGAGCTGCAGTTAATGGCTTGCATGCAGACTTCCACTCTCCACATGCACTTTCCACAGCGGGATCAAGGTCTAGCTAGGGAACTGAAACGTCACTGCACAAACTTGCTCTTTAACAGTCAACCTTTTTACTTGGCACCGTCAAGTGTCACTTTACAACAGTATGGGAGCACGCAGCCCATCAGGTTGCCCACCGCTAATATAGTGATTTCCAAGGTAGACATTTAACTAGGAAAAATTAGCATTTATTACCAAATCTAGTAAAATACGTACTCTGAAGGAGAGGCAAAATGTGAGGAGTTAATACCTACCTAACAAAGCTATGAACTGATCTCTACCTATTCTAATTATTTATATTGCACCATAAGTGAGTAAACTGATTTACAAACAAGAAAGATGGATGTATCTTGCTCCACAATCTACGCATGGAACCTATACACAAAGGAAGGGAAAGAATTCAATATATGTTTTTTAAACCTTCCTTATTTTTTGTGACTTTTTCTTAAACCTTACCTATATTCATTTTTAATAGAGAGTTCAAACAGAAGCAGCAATTATTGTGATAGAGTTCACTTTATGAAAGGAGCTGTGAGTAGTCAAAACACCATGTTCAAGGAACAGCTGAAATAATTTCCCCTAATGTTACCCTCATTAACATTTATATACACAATGACCATTTGCCACACAAAACACACAGTGTATGCTGCATATACTGCTAACAAACTTTCTCTATGAAAGATACGATTTCCTCTTATAAGATTTAACTCAGTTTGGATGTACCTGAGCCTATGAAAGTGTCTGCATGTGTAGGGATTACATTTTAAGACAGTTTTTGGTCAGTCAGTTCCAGGTATCTTGTAAAGTCCTCCTTCTAGTACCGTTATGTACTGTAATGTCAAGGGAGAGGAAACTGCCATGTAGCTAACTGCATGTAGGCATTTCTACAGCTGCTCTCAATAGTCTATTTTTACATCTGCATTTGGTAAAAAACTTCACATTTCAAAATCACGAACTTCTGAGGTATTTAAAAATGCTCAGCAGTTGTATCTCCATTGTGAACAAATACAATGGCTGGTCAGAGGTTTTGATAAGGATCAAGGAAAGTGTTATTTTTAAATATCTGACTATATAGCATTGTGAGTTGCTAACTCAATGGCACCTTTGCTAGAATTCAAGTTACACAAGTCCTAATTAGTTATTTAAATCCTTTTTCTGGTCCTGGCAATTCTAGCTGAATTGCTGGAGACATCTACCAGGGCTTGGGTTTCTTCCAATTTCATGGCTTCAGAAAAGTCTTCCTCTTCTGGTAATTATTTTCATAATGACAATTAGTAATTCTTTTAAACTCTGCTCAGGAATTTCTTCTTGTAGGAATTACAAAGCCTCTTAACTATTGTTACTTAGAGAAACAGTTTCACAGTTAAAAACTTAATTCATTACAGACCTAGTATCAAATTTTCTATTAATGCTACCAGTGCTCAATTATGAAGAAAAAGAAAGCCTCTCTAGCCAACAATATTTTGGACCATTTGCTGGTCTAACAGATGGACCACAGAAATCATGACCTTCACACTTTATTGAATAAAAAAACAACTTTCATGGGTTTAATTTGTACCTTCAGAATTCTAATAAATTCAAACCATTTGAAATGTAAACCCAAATCTAGAAAGTACGTTGTACCCACAGTTCCTTAAACCACCAGCACAGACACATTCCAGGCTATATAAAAAGCCTGGGTATGTCTGCCCTGCAGACTTTCTAGGCCAGAATATCTGTGAGCAGTTAACCTGTACTCTACTTTAGCTTGGCTCTATTGTTTTGAATACTAATGGTTTCTTTATAGGCTATAGTTTGTCACAAGACAAAATACCTGCCCTGTCAAGGAAGAAGCCAAGAAATACAACAAAAAATTCAGGAGAACAGTAATGTCTGCATGGGGAAGTAGCCTTCATACAAAATATACAATCATTTTTCAAATCATTCTGGGGCAAATGAACTGTCCTCATTATATTGCTTCAGGCCCAAAACACAGTAATCTTTCTGTCATAGAACTTCATGGTGCAAGGTATAAAAGACATTTTATAAACAGGACATTATCTACTTAACTTAACACTTACCAGAGTAGATTTGATGCCAACACTTTCAGCTGCCTGAAAGGCCAGAGTGAAGTTTCTTCTCTGTAAATGTAATACAACATTTATATGAAAACAGAAGGAAAACTACTTAAAATTTAAATGGATTTGCTACTTGAAAACATTTCTAATAAAACCCTGTATTGACTTCAGGTAGGGTTTATAACTAAACCACATTTATAAAGATGTGTCACAGGCATCATTCAGTACAAGGGATACATGAATGCCTGTAGGAAGTATTTACTACCTGCTGGAATCGGGTAAAGATTTTTCAACAGTGATAACTGGGGACTTTAATTTGCCACAGATAAAATACAAAAAGAGCCAAAAGCCAAAGCATCAAATGATAAGTAGGGAAAGGATTTTATTAATTCTGGAGAGGGATATGTTTTTACATCTATATTTATAAGAAAGATGCCGCTAAAAGGGATTGCATTTTAAATTAAATATTATCAAATAAGGAGAATAAGTGAATATTGAGCAAAGTTTGGGAAATAGTAAGTTTAATAAGATTCTAAATTTCAACCATTAGAGGAATTGTTCAGATAAGAGGTAAATATAACTTTTAAAACTTCATTTGATAAAAGTACAATAGATTGGCAATGGTAATCAATAAGAGGTCCTTGTAGCCACTTTTATAGAGGTGATGGAGATGCACTCAGGGGAAGTATATACCTTTATTAATCTATTCTAGATAATCCTATAGCACTCCTCAGAGTAGTAACAGATACCATATGAAATAAATCTTTTTGCCAATGTCCAATGCAACTCATGGAGGATTCTTCTCTTAGCTCTTACCAGCCTTAGTGTTTATGTAAAACCAAAGATATAACTTTAATATCCATATGGATGTGTGATAAAGATTAAATTGAATTTCAAATACAATTTAGCTCTACACAAGTAAAAATCTGCAGCACTAAGTCTTAGAAGAAACAAAGGACTGTAAAGAGGATATTTAAAGAGAAAAAAGGAAAACATAAGATATTAAGAAACAATGATAAATTTAATATATACCAATGGACTGAACAATAAGAATCAGGGGATCCATTAAGGTGAAAAAATAGTTATTTGTCCATAAAAATGGCAAAAGTAATAAACTCTCTCTTTGTGTGTGTTAAGAATTTTTTTTGCATTTGTTACAGAGATTAACAACAATGCATCTCCGGAAGATGTCAATGCGGGTACTAATTACAACACACTGGAAGAAACTGAGATTATTCTTTTTCCCAATTTATCTTTAACTTTTTATCCTTTAAAACACTGATTTTAAATTTTGCTCTGGAGGAAAGCAATAAACACCCTGAGCAATATGGGATGGAAGCATGTTCAACAAAAAAATATCCTATCACCCAAAAAAGGGAATAAACTACTCCAAAGCACACAAGTTCCTGAATTTCAGACCTTTAACATTAAATGGCAGGGAACATTTTGGTTAAAGACTACTGAACACTATCACCTCAACTGAAAGCCCTTTCCACCCACCGTTTGTGATCTCCTCACCTTAAATTCATGTTCGTTCATTAAAGTCTTTTTACTTTTATCCCAAAGTTCTTGTTTGTCCAATGGCCTCAAATAATTGATAAACTTTAATTTTATAACCACCCTTACCTAATTTAAGTAATATAGTCATGCTCCCTTTTAAAATTTTAATGCAAGGAAGTAATCACAATTTTGTCTCTCTCCTGTTGCATGCCCATCCATTCTATGTATTTTTTTTTTATCAGCCCTAAGGTTTTTTTTTTTTTTTAAGCTTAACTATATTTTCAGTTAGCATAGGCTAAACTGGATATTATATTACTGTACCTTGTCCTGGCTGTTCAGTTCTTGGTACGGAATGTGAGCTGGGAGGTAAGTATGGAGGACTGCACAGAAGGCCAACCCATCATTCCAACTGCTGCTGAAGTTTGTGATGTCAATATTCTGTAAGGGAAAAAAGGAGTCTATAAATGATAGTAGATTACCATTTACTACTGCTTTAGAATTTGACTGAAGAGATTAGAAAAATATTATTTATGTTGTACCATTTACCAAAAGAATGCCAACGCACTTTAGAAATGGAGATGCAATTGAAAATTACTTCAGCTTCAGTGTTGAAATGGTCAGAGACCAGAATCCAATACTACTGAGGGTGAGAAATAGACCAGCACAGGAAAGACAGATTAGTTCTGGAAATTAATTTGCCTTCCTATCCACAAAAGATACATGATAAACATTAGCAAATGCTTTTGTGTTCTTTTTAGATAGTAATGTTTAAGTGAAGAACATGTTAAGACACAAGCAGAAACCAATTATAGATGCATAGTTCTGGACTTGTTCTGGAACTCCTAAAATATGCCAAGCTGCTATGATGCGTTTTCAAAGCATGGGAAGATCAGATTTTCTCATATTCTACTGCATTACTAATTATGCAAAAGGACTAATCAATGAGCACAGATATTTCCTTTCCAAATAAAGTGATAATTTTCATTAGAGGTAGCGGATACAAAATATTATACAAACTCAATACTAATTCTTGTTCAAAGATGAGCCACTGGAATACCCGGACATGAAATATGGCAGGGAATCAGTTCTTTGAGTAAGACAGAAAAGTAAAATCCTTATTTCTTCACTCTGCCATCCCACACACCCCATATCTTTCTGTCCCAATCAGGAGCTAAGTGGAACAATTAAACAATTCCCTTTATTCCACAAGAGTTTGTACACAAAGTTGTTGAAAAGAGAGTCTATGGCCTCTGCCACATGAAGTTAGCAACAAGATGCCTGAGTGACCTTTCTAAATCACTGTGCACTTGGCTGCTGTCAGGAAAACAACAGTAAAGAGGTTACTGCCACCCAAATGGATGGCAGTGAGTTTAGATTCTTTTATTTAAGAATCAGTTGGAAACTGCTTCTACCGACCTATCATTTGAGACCTATATGAAGAAATGTAAACTCCTATATGTCAAATGAACCCCTCCCTTAACTGGACTAGACAGCTCTGCTATTGCTTTATATTTGATATTACACTAAAACTGAAACAATCTGCAGTCACAGAATCCAAGAAACAGCAGATAAATCAACCTTTTTCCTCACAACAGTAATACCAATCACACCTCTTCACAAAAGGTTAATTCTAATCACTCCCTCTTGTTTAATCTTGATCAGAAAAGAATGTACAATACCAAACAGGATAAAAACTAAAGACAATGCAACTTAAATCATGCGAGACATTTTCTTGTCAAACCAATGAAGATTTTGCATTACAAATGGAAAGCAACAAATGGGGCCCCACTGACCCCCCCAAATCTTCATTTCCTACCCAGTGTCAGCTCTTTTTATACAAACTCCACAAAATACAAGTTCAAACTATGATGATATAAGTGTACGTGCTTGGACTCACAATGCCTGCAGGCAGTAGCCTGTGCCTTGCTTTGCAATCCAGCAGCCTGCTTCCAAACGGAAATAGCTTTGTTTGAACCCCTCAGTGCTGTGGGAATATGTTCTTTGCATAGTCTCAACTTCCTCAAGACACAGAATGGAAAAAAAAGCTCTCCCTCCTTGCCCCTCAAACCACCAGGAAGCTGGAATCCAAATGAATTAATTTGATTCTGGTCATTTTCAGGAGATGTCAAAACTAGTTAAACGCTACTTGAATTGGGGAAGAAGGGGTCCTTTCAATTTCAGCCAAAAAATAATTGAGCAAATTTTATACAACAGACAGCACCAAACTTCAAAACAGCTCACAGTCAAAGCTAATACTAATTCCTTGCCATCTATTTATTCTAAGCTGCTCTATGAGACCACCTCCCCACTGCTGCCCCGCAAGCCCCCCAGCCCCCCGTGTTACACGCACTCCCTGGAACTCACCTTCCCCATCACACCTATGCATAGAACACAGATGAAGCTACAGGGAGGGGCTCTCCTCATCAAAATGCTTGTAAGTAGCCTGGCTTTAAAATGAATTCTCTCTCTTATGCCAGAACATAAGGACCCTCACTGCTGCCTTCCATCTGTGCCAGTCTCCTGCTGCAGTCTTGGCGTCTTCCAATGTCATTTTGATAGTTTTCTATTCTGCTTCTATTGTTCATTTCCATTTTAAGCTTGATCTACCTTGTTGCCTCTTGCTCTGGGGGTTCCAGTCTAATGCCTGTCTTATGTTGTTTGGGTCTTTCCTCCATGTATGTAGTCACCTCCATTTTCATTCCATAATATCCTGTCCTACCAGTTTCTGTTTTGTCGTCCACCAGAGTTCTTCATTTGTGATTTTTTCTAGCCATCTGCTATTGAAGATTTGTCTAAGTCAGCTGTTAATGAAAAGTAGGAGTTTAGACAGCAAAGTTTTAATAAGTCTCCAAGTGTCAGCACCATGCAGTAAGACCAAGTTTACAATGACATTAAATATTCAAAGTTTAATTTGGAGGGCAAGATTTCTGTTTCTCCAGATTAGCTTGATTGTTACAAATGAGTGTCTGGCTTTCACTAGTCTGGCTTTAATGTTTTCATCTGTTCCATCTGCTGCATTTACAATGCTGCCAAGTTACGTGAAATATCAGACCTCTTCTATTTCAGTTCCAGAAAGTGTTATCGGTGGTTCTTGTGCGTTGATTCTCATGGTTTTAGTTTTCTCACTGTTGATTTTCATCTGTACTAATTGTGCTCAGACCCGGAGATCATTTATTTTGGCTTGCATGTATCTGTGAGTATAGGATAGCTAGCTGATGTCATCTGCAAAGTCGAGGTCTTCTAACTTCTGTGTGAAAGTCCCTTGTATATCCCTTGGTGGTTCTGTTTACTTGATGTTAATTTCCCCGCCAAAACAGTCAGCAGAGAGCAACATTAAGTCCTGCCCACCCTCCCAAAACAACCACGTTTGGCTACCATAATTCATTTAAAATTGATAAAAGTCCCTAGAGGTGCCCATCCCATAACTACAGAGACAATACAATAGAAAAGACTGACCAAACGCATAAATATCCTTCAAACCTCTCTCCAAGGGCCATGTTTTTTTCAGGGAGAGGGTGGTCACCAAACCAAGTGATGATAAAAAAACGTCCGGCATGTGTGCATAAGGCCAAACTGTTACATGGCTTAAAAAATTCTTTAACCCTGGACTTAGCCATAGAATGGTCCAATCACACCTTTTGTGAAGTCTATGAGGCAACCGTTGAGAAAAACAAGTACAATACAGAGAGGAGACTAAAGTTACGTACAATCGAAGAATTAAAGAATGCAGATGCTTCATGTCAGAACATATGCCTCTATTCCTCTGCCCTCCCCCATCTTTTACTGCAGGGTGTCATTTTTCCCCATTAATGCCATTGTGGATGCCTCACTTAACCGGACCACTGAATGGACTAGTCTTGAATTTCTATCTAACCAGTGAGACACTTAGCAACGAAATACAGAAAAAGTAGCCACTTCATATTGTTTGGCAACATTCAACCAATATCTCTAATAAGCACAAGCTCATAGTTAGTTGATATAAGTGATAGTTGGCTGCAAGAGCCTAGTATTGAAGTTGAAGCTCTGACTGTTCCCAATAACTGTGTAGCTTATGACAGCAGTAAAAAATAAGCCAAGTTAGCCTGCTACAGTCTTCAACATTTACTGTGATTCACTAAACCAGCTTTGAATAAGTGGTCTGGTCTTATCTTATTTTGTAAAGAGCTCAAATATAGAGAATGTGAGCATTTTGCTATTAGGTTGCCTGGTAATCAGATAAGCAGTCTTTTCCCAGTTACTTTTAAAGTTCACTTCAAGTGGTTATTGCAGTAAATTCAGCTATTTGTACATACACTCAGCCAAATGGGTTTGGTTGATATATCTGCCATTTAGGCATCAGTTTGTATTTGTTTTTTATTTGAAAAAACTTTTCTTTGCAGCCGTAAAGGCCACAATTTTTAAACGAAAACTTACATTCAGCAGAAACTGACTCCTCACATGCTCACCACTTCACTTCAGTGAACAGGGACCCTAAAGGCTGGAATTACATCATGAAGCCAAAGAGGGACCTAAAGGATCTGGTTGACATGGAGGTTGGGATTTCATCCTTATTGCTACTAACGAAAGATTTTTATTCCTTTATTGGGGAAAATCATCTCTTGGGCAGTGTTTCTGATAGACAAATGAAAAGGTGAATGGCTTTTTTTTTTTTTTTTTTTTTAAAGACCAAAGAGTAATATCAGTTTAACAACAGATAAGTGTATCTGAGGTATTATTTCATGTGTTAGAAGGGGAATGGACAATCCAAAAAACACACTGAACTCTATCTTCTATGACTTAACTAAATATTAATATAATATGGGTGTACATCAGACCATGAAAATTCTCGTCACTCATCATAGCTAATAAATTATGTTATTGGTTAAGAGTAAAAGCATTAAAAGAAGCAAAAAAAAGTGTCAACATGTATATACAAGAATAGCGATTCCTTTTTGGACTGCTTTCAGGAAAGTGTTCAGATATATCGTTAAGTCCAACAAACAGATCATTTTAATTCTCTGTAAATAGATTTGAAAAGTAAAAATATACGAGGAGTCACGCTTTGCTTATAATGGTTACATATGGTTATATAGTCATATCCCTTTGCAACAGGCTTATTTCAAAAATATTACTCTGAGAAGTAGTCAATATATTAACTTTGCTCTTGTTTTTTCCCTAGGATACGAAGACTCTCCCCTGAATGTTATGACTTAAATTGTGGGGTTTTATGTTTGTTTTTTTCCCTAAATAAAGCTAAATTATTACAGAAGGAAGAGTTCTGCTGGCTAATTCACTAATACAGAGGTTGTATTCTAAATGAAGTCTCGTTGGTAACCAACAGGAATTGAACCTTATTTCATCAATTGAAGAAGTGACCATGTTACTATTTCTTAACAGGGAAAGTTTAAAAAATACCAATGAGACATATTATCTTAGAGCACAGTGAGACATACTTATTGACAAAGTCTCTCTCAAAAAATAAAGCTTTTCTTATCTCCTCTATATTTCTACTGCACACCAAGTACACTTAAACAAATGGAAAGTAGGAATAGTGACCTTGGGAAATTGCACCCTCAAAATGATTTCTGGAGAAACAACTGATGTATAATATGCTCAAAGGAAATGTAACTATAGATCCTCTTCTTTGGGAGTATCCTTAACTTTTGATCCAGGCTCTGGCCAGCAGTACATTTATAAAATTGACAGGGACTACCTGGATAACAATATCATCCAGAATTATAATTCCAAAACAAAAGTTTTGGAAGGAATATTAAATCTCATGCTTCAGATTTTAAACCACTCTAACTATTAGAGATTAGGATGTGACTTAATATGTAGGCGCTGGAGGAGGTGGGCTGGAGGGTTAGATTATTCCACATCTGCCTGCTGTGGGGTTCCTATACCTTCCTCTGATATGCTGGATGCTGGCTACCACCACAGATAGGATATTGGACTAGATGAACCTCAGGTCTGATTTAGTATCGCAATACCCATGTTCCCAGATGCACCAAAAGGTGTATAACAAAACACAGATCTGTACTTTTGGTTGCACAGCTGAGAGAAGTTTCCTAATGTTACTCAGAGAAAGGTGTCAGCCAAAAAGAAAAAGCAATTGTTTTCTTTGTTAGAGCTTCTTCTTCTCAAGCAGAACAAACTGAACTGGCTCCCCAATAACCAGATAGTGACTCATGAAAACAGATCAATGAAAAGATTCAATTTAGAATCATAGAATATCAGGGTTGGAAGGAACCTTAGGAGGTCATCTAGTCCAACCCCCTGCTCAAAGCAGGACCAGTCCCCAGACAGATTTTTGCTCCAAATCTCTAAATGGCCCCCTCAAGGATTGAACTCACAACCCTGGGTTTAGCAGGCCAACTGAGCTATACATGATGAACATGCTCATTACATCAGATTTTGGAAAAAAAAATCTTACCACCACTGTGACACTGCACCTCATTCTTCACAGTGATATTATTATATGATTATGACATAATTATTATGTATTTTATGCAAGATAAGTCATGTGAGGTGTCATTTGAAAAGTTGTTTTTTGTTGCTGAATTGCTTTGCTGAATATGATTATCCTATTTGTCCGCATGTATCATTTTTGTATCTGAAGTTATGAATATTGACTAGGCAACTAGCTTCCCCTCCAAATCAGCACCCCAGTCTTCCCAAGCACACATTTCCCCGTCTCACACTGTTTTTTGGGGAAAAGATATGTATTGTTTGTGAAGAGGCAACTCTTTTCTGAAATTCTCTTGACTTCTCTGACGACCTTCTCAATCTAAGGTTAGGCCTGAATATAGAAAGAAAACCATGTCTGTCTCACCTTCTGAAAACTGTCTTCTAGAAATGGATGATGGCCAGTTGTCCACACTTTTTTCTTTTTTTTTTAAATCTCTCAACAACCATATACTACTGAACTCTGATTGTGGTAGATGGTATTGCTGGAGTGGTTCATTCTTTCCTCTCAGAGATCCCAAAGGGGATCTACCTCAAAGGTTCTCCTGTTTTGCAGGGTTCTGCACTCTCATCCTTCCTGTTCAATATGGGAGGCCACTAGATGAGACTGACGCTCAGGGTGGATAAAAATCAATGATTTAAAAAGAAATAAAATCAGATTTTTTTTATTTAAATAGGTTTTTCCTCAAAAAGCATTTTATAAAAAAAAATCCTATCTAAAGATAGTTTTAATTAAGAGACATTATAGCTCCAAGATATCTCATCATGGAATAGGGATTATAAATTCTAATTCTATAGTATGAGACAATATAGTCTCATACTATATGAGAAAAGTTTCATAAATGAGTTCCAACAGTTCATGGATTAGGGACCCAATCTTATGGGGTTCCACAGGCTTCTGTACAGATTATTTAGGTTAATCTTTCTATCTACCCAATGGGGCTCAGTGCTCAGCCTAGAAGATACCATCAGAGATGTTTAGTTTGCAGTTCTCAAACTGTGGATTTGTGTCTCCAGAGATAACATGCTTGTTTATAAAGAAAGAAATAATATATAGAGGTGAGAAATAACAGACCTCAACCCTATTGTCCCTCTGCAAATTTGTGTACACAAAGTCAATCCCTTACCTCTCGAAAAGTGCAAAGTTTAAAAAAGTTCAATGAATAGAAGATTGTTGGGGGCAGAATAGATCTGGACAAGGAGAAGAAGTCTGGAGATAAATGTGAGAAGTGAGGGACATATGCTTGTTTTGTTAAAATATTATATGTTTGCTGTTGAAGAAAAAAATCCAGAATATTTAATGTTGTTGTTTTAATTAAATAAAACAATTTAAATGTCTGTCTGGTGATGTTCTCCTCCTAATACAGCATGGAAAGAAAATCCTCCAAATACTAATGATTAACCTGTTGAATTGGAGATAGCTCACCTCCCAATGACTTCATAAATATCTGCTTAAATTACCTTTGGTAAATGAAATAACCAAACAATCATTCATTTTCTGATATAGATGTAAAACTTAAGGTTATAACAACCATGTAGAAAACCATGATTAAATCAAGTCTTTCTGCCTAGTGATTTAAATCAACTCCACCCTTCTGATGCTACAATTCTGGCTGCCATGCCAAGTATGCAAATAACACAGCCTTTTGTTACAGCCACATGAAAGGTCTCTTGACTCTCCCAGTGCTTGCCAGAGGCTGGGGCTCAAATGAGTTCAAGTTGGTTGATGCTCAGTACTACAAAACTGAAATGTTACTGATAGGGGGACAATTTGGAGAGGGCAGCAGGGGTGATGTCTGACCTTATGACTAGGTGCGTTAGTTCCACAATATGGGATTGCTTCTAAATCACTGATAATTTCTGCATAAGTAGCCATGAGCACCTTCTTCCGATCTCTGTGTAGTGTCTTTGTGACCTCAAATCAGTGCAACTTTACATGAGGCTGCTTTTGAAAAAACATTGAGAAACTTCAACCAGTGCAGAATGCAGATGCCTGTTTCCCTCCTGGCTGTCTCACTGTCATGAACAGCGATAAAACTCAGTTCTGCAAATCAGTTACAGGTGCAATGCAGCTTCTCTCTCTCTCCAGAACACTCCAAAATGCAACTATAAATGGATCACCTGACATTCTGAATCCCAACCAAGAAATCCTGACACAAAAAAAGTAACTAAAAACAGCTAAGTTCTAAAAGAGCAAAGAAGAAGAAAAGAAGGCAAGGACCTCAGAATATACTACCCCAAATGGCCCATCAGAAACGAAGTCTGATTACCGTCAGATTACCCGGCAAAGTTCTCCTGTTTACTTGGGGTTTTGAGAGACTGAGATGCAGAGGGATTGTAGGGAGTTATTTTGATGAGGATGAAATTTGTTTTAGTTTTTGTTAACTTGCTTTAAGGTTACCAGATAAGCAGATTTGAATAAATCAGAAAATAAATATTCTTGAGAAGTGTCATATGACTATTAAAAGAAACAGGATCCAGATCCTATTTCTATTACTTGAGTTGAAACTGCTGTTATCAGTGTTTTCTACAAGTTGCATGCTATATTTTCCTTTGAATATGAATCAACTGAATAAAAATGAAACCTTAAATAGAAAAATCAATATTTTTCACTGGTTTCAAGGGCAACTAAATGCACAACACCTGGTCTTTATATATTTACAAAAGCACCAGGTTAATTTGGAGAGAGACAATGCATTATTTTTATGCACATTGGGCAAGAAGCCAATAATCATTTATGAAGCCACAATTAAGATTTATGGACAGATTTTTTTGCCTTAATTTTTATTGCCTCTATGTGCTCTCCGGTAACTATAAATATACTCAGAATATATGAATGCACGCAGTCTCCAATTCTGGTTGATTAAACTGTCACTATAATAAAGTTTAAAATAGAAGAAGCTTTCTGATGCCATAGTTTCCCAAAGAATAAATGTAAACGTGATTTATTTAAATATAAATATTAAGATAAATATTTAGCACATTCAGTCTTTTCATCTTCTGAGCACCAATATTAATCAATCTTCTGCACTTTTGTGAGGGCAAGCAGTTATCCCCATTCTACAGATAAAAAAACTGAGGCAGACGTTAAATAAGTCATCTAAAAACACAAACTGCAACTGTTAAGAGTTGGGAACATACAAGTTTTCTAGTCTCTCAGCCCTGTTTCAACCATGCTGCTCTCATTTTTTTCTGAAACATGAATCCCTTCTAGAATGTTTGTAGTATATCAAATTATTCTGATAACAAAATGAATTCTTAATGGAATATGACAATATTTACCTTCATATTAGTCTTAAAAATAGTGCACATTACTTACCCTTTGCTTATTCTTGTCTATAAATGCAATACTAAAATTAGTTTCATTTCAGGACAATTTTTGCACACACACTATTTTAGTCCAATAACTGTACGGCCTCTAGTACTAAACATCACAGAATTATGGGGTTACGGTGGAGGCAAAAGGAGGGACCCTATTGTTAACCAAAAATTATGAACGTGGTATTAAATGCACTACCTTTCTCTTATTCATTCCGATACACAAAGAGCCAACTTCACTTATGGTAACACAAACCAGATCACTGAATGTGCCAGAATCTAAACCAGGGATTAATTATGAAATGTTTTTCCAGCAAGGGAAGGAGAAATATATTATACTAGCTCTGGCTTTCCATGGGGATGAAACACTCAATTTGAAAACTAGTGAATTTCAAAATGTAAGGTAGAATTAGTTTCAGATCCTACACCTGCCTGAGTCCTGCTGGAAACTTTTATGGATTTATAATTATATTTTTCCTCCCCTTTCAAGTGCCTTTTTCTGTCCCTTCTAGCTATGTGAAAGACAGGGGGAAACTGACTTCATGCAAAGCACTATCAGAAGCACAAATAAAACTGAAAAAAAAAGGAGAAAGCTACGTTTCCCTTTAATATTGTAGTTACAATAAACTTAAATGTCAATTGTATCAACAGTAGGTAAAAATTTTCACACAGATGTGTGAACTTTAAGAGGAGGGAATACACACAACTTTGAATCTTTTAGGAATGTTTCATTATTTTACAGTGAAAGTTCGAAGTGTAAGTCAATCTGAAAGTGATTGTTTCCAAAAGCTTTATGTAGGAGTAAGACCAATGTTCAGAAAAAAATATAGGGCAATCCCCATCTCTCTCAACCATTCCTGTCAGTTCCAGCTTCTCTTAAATAGCACATAGAAAACAAATCCATCTTCCAAGAACGTTAACAGAGCCAGAAAAGCCAAATGGAAGGGGAAAAAAGCCACAATGGAAGGAAACAATTAAGGGGACCTGCTTCTGTTTACCAGCTGCTTTGTATGTTATGGATGATTTTTATTACATCTAATTAACAGGAGGTACAGCATGGCCTGATGGGCTGACTGAACATCCAGGAAAGAGACAAGTTATCATCTGAATGAAAATATATGCCCCAAAACATATCTAATTATATTTTCAGGAAGCACAAATACAAAACTGGCACATTTAAAGACAGCAGAATTTTTTTCAAATACCTTCACCTAATAGTAGCATTGTTGGAGAATCTTCGTTATGATGAACTCAATCTACTTTAAAGCTCCACTTTCTTCTATTTAACTTGCACTAAACTCTATTCCTCAAGGAATCAGTAACCGAATGATGTCAATTTAAGACCTCCAACAAAACTTCCTCTTTGTCGTAGATTTGTATTATTGGCTAAACCAAGAGGAGTCTTTCCCACTGAAATCCAACCCAGAACTTTTCTGGATGCTGTTTCAGACCATACACAGTTAAAGCAATAACCACAAAGAGCTGGGTTTCAAGGAAGCTGTCAATTGAGAAATAAGCCTTTTCAGAGCTGGATGTTCTTTATAGGGATAGTGGGTCAGGGAGGTTGGAGTATATTTACATCAAAAAGATGGGAGTGCATCTGTAGGAGTATTATTGGCATTTTAGGAATTAGCTACTGTATTGCAGTTTAAGTAATATTTAGTAGTTATGTGAAATCATCTCTAGTATTTGAGACAGATTGTTCATGAAAAAAATCAACTCTACTAAAAGGGATTAGTCTTCCAAAAAATGGATGTCGTAACAGGCTTTCTGTGGAAGGCAGATATAAAATGGGGATGAAAGAACATATTTAAGTTCTGGTTTTGTAAAATCTTTACTGGGGGCAGGGCTTCGTGAGAAAATGAGTCAACATTTCAAACAGGTCACAGATTTTATAGCACATCACATTTAAAAAGCTTCTAACCAATGGGTCTGCGATTCTCATAAGTAATTAAATTTCAAGCATTTCCACTGTGAGCCAAAATTCCTGTTTAACTGTACAAGGCAAAGCAGCAGCAGCAGTCTGACTGAAGGAAAACATTGCTCTGCAGCACACTTACACAGAAAGAGACCGGAAGCTGTTCCGACAAGAATGAAAAGCAAAATGTGTGGTCACCTGTGCTTAAATGCATTTTACTGGTTAAATAAGCAACAGAACTATTTTTAAACTTCATTACCTTACATGTACAAAATACCACATTAACACAGAGCTAATTCTAAAATTTGCAGCAAAGGCAATCAGCGACCGGTCTCACTCACATTTCTCCTTCGGCTCTATGTATGCTTAAAAGTAATAAAGTATCTTGTGTAACTTCTAAGGAGCAGAATATCATTATTTATGAAAGATTGATGTTAAGTAGGTTATCCAATGATAGCCTCTTTTTGGCTAGCTCCACAGCTAAAAACCATGGGGGTCCATCACAGTTCACAGCTGCAAGTTACAAACCAAGTAGGAAACGTGGAAAACTGTTTCCTCAGTACATATCCACAGCTGTCTTCAGTCTCACTTGACTATAGATACTAACTATACTTTGATTGTGTGCGGGTGGGGGGGAGAGGGGGGAACATGCTTACACATCAGCTAGTCTTCTGAACCTAGCTCTGTGTCAATAGGAGAGGGGAGACAAGACACCATCCAGACTCCCACATCCAACAGAACTTGGCTCCTAACTTAGGAGATGGAAGGGAATGAGTAAAAGACAAGGGCTCTGTTCCCCTTTGCCCACGTTGTGGCAGCTGGTGATAGGGCACTGGAAATCAATGATTCATTTAAAAAATTACAGCTTTGCCAGTGGTATACACCTAACTCTGCACAGGCTAAGAAACCCCTTGTTACTACATTAGCCAGCAATGCCACCTGAGCTCAATAATTTTATGACCAACATGTACAGTTTTGCAAGATATGTTAAAATAAGGGAAAATCCAATCTCATGCTTCACAGCATGAGCAATTTCCAGAGAGGCTGGGAAGTAATTTTTGTCCTTTCACCAATGTTTAATGCCAAACAATCAGGTAGGTACATTATGGTTTTTGATTTATTTTCCAACTTCCTCTGACACATCCAGAATGACAGATGCTGGAGGCAAGAGACCATACTTCATTTACCAACAGCTTGATCAATCCTGCATTCCTCTGAGTTGTGCTTCCACCTGTTCCCATTGCAGTCCAACAGCACATTATCCATTAGGCTCCTGGGTGCTGCGACCCCTAAAACGTCCTCCCTTCTCCCACCTGGTGCTATTCATGCTTGGAACCGCCTCCCTCCACTGCTGGGATCAGATTCAGCTATCACCACCAGATCCTTTTATTTCAGACTCCAGCCAGGAGTGCCTACTGCTAAACCTTGACAGGCAAAAGAATCACATCAATCCTCACAACAGTCCCTGAGTTTGTCTGTTTTCCATGTCCAGTCTTGCACTGGGATACTGCAAGGGTGAAAGTCCGCAGTTATCCAGTCTCTACTCGGTTGGGAGTGGTTGGCTCCCAATCACTACATTAAAGCAGACATTAGGGGGAGCAGAAACAAACATTTCTGGAAATTACTGTTGGGATCCAGAGCAATCCCAATTATCACCTTATTCCCAGCTGCCATGAAAGTGAGCTGCAGATAGGCAGTCTGAAAAGGCGGTGAATTCCAAGTCAGAGCCATTGTCTGTCTTATCTTTCCCCATTACAATATTAACTACCCCACTGGTGTTTCTTTTCATGCTGGACTCATTACACTCCAGTTGGGTGAGACAAGACTCATAAGGTAGTCTTTTTTCAGAAGTTTTTGGCTAGAACATCATAAGCGGAAAGGCAGAGAGTGGAGTTTTGGCAGTCTGAATACTTTGATGACTCAGCCAGCCAGGACCAAGGAAAGTTATGTGAAACCCTAAAATATTTTTATTTGAATAAAGCTTTACGTTGACAGAGAATTTTGCTCATTTCATTCTTCCCTACTTTATATTCTAGTTTAGTGTTCCAAAGACTTTCCTTGTATACAAACAGGTTTTAAAAATAAATCCAACTAGTTTACACTCCCCACTTCACTATGTTTCTAATGCACAGTGTTATAGGTTCATTCTGCATAAGCCAATTAAGCACACATGAAAACAGGTTTTTTTTTAGCCTGGCGTTAGATTCATTCATCTCTTAACACTCGATCATGATGCAAACCATACAAAAGAGGTTGACCTTTGGTTATGGAATTAAGACTAGGGATGCTTCAATTTAAAATTCTATGTTTGGTTAATAAGAAAATGGTATCAGTTTTTTGGGATCCATTTCTGAAGTCTAGAAACTACAAAAAGAGTCTGTGTGGTATAAGAACATTACTTATGGCTCAAGAACTCTAGTTTCACTTTCCTCAAAGATTTTCAAAACTTCACCTTACTTGGTTCCACAAAGCAAGTGAGCTGCCATAAGAACCTCTACAGGGTGTCTAGTGACCATTAAGATAATTAAATAACAAAGCCAAGCAGCATCTTCAGACGTTATCTATCTCTGTGCTTAGACTTCCCTATCCATCTACATTAGGCCCAGACAACCTCAGATTAAACTCATCTACGGAAGTACTAAGCAATATTTAAACAAAATTGACCTGCCAAATCCCATATCCTCTGGAGGGCATCCAAACCATTAATTTTCTGGCATGAAGGGGGGATGAAACCAATAAGGAAATGAAAGATTCACCCATGCTACAAGGAAGAATGTGTGATGGAAGAGAAACTGATTGTATTTTGAATGACAGAATATTTGACAACTTAATGGTTCTGCTTTTATTAAAGTTATTTAAAGCATTATCTATCATTCGTTCTTCGGTAAGATAGTAGGTTGGAACTACAGTTAACAGTAGATCCCCTTGGGCATCCTCTAACTCCATACCACAAAATTTACTGGGGCACATATCTCCAAATTTGCAGGAACTGGGCCTGATTGTAGGACCATTTAAAAAACTAAAAAAATTATCACTCCAAAATCATCATTAAGGTGTATCTATAGCTGCAGGCACATATTAGCAGTTTCAGTGAATATTACCAAGTGAAGTACTATTAGAAACCCAAGAACTATGGAGTTAATATTGCATTTCTCATACCAGACACAAAACTATTTCAACTCTGCCCCTGCAGTAGTGTCCTGAGTCAGAATCTTATACTATCTTCTCTAGCCACATCTTCATTTTACCATGGACCACAAAACCTAGAATGCCTTCATCTGAATAGCACAGTGATCAAGTCGCTCTGCAGCCTTAAAAAAAAAAAAAAAAAAAAGAGTCCACACAATACACAGAGAAGAATTTTACAGTGTCCTGATTAGACAAATAGCATACTGAGGCAATCATTCCCAAAACACTCTTAAGAGCCCAAACCTGTAAGGTTCTCATGGCACCCAACATCATTTTGCAGGCAATTATCCAATTGTCGGTACACAGAATTAGCATTACTATAAACAAATTTCATGTGTCATTAATACAAAACATTAATACAAAAAAGCTCAAAGGTTAGTGTGGCAAAGCAGCACATCTGGGGCCAAACTCTCACACACAGAAAGATAATACATTTTATAATTATGGAATACATCTTTTGAAACTCTACAGGCGAAGAGGGGAAGACAGTAGGTGTCTGTACTGGGGCAAATTAAATGTAGTCTGGGTGCCCTGTTTGACTATAGAACTAACTGCTTTCCTGGGTTTATGTTTGTTATTTAAGTAAAATTCTTGGAAGAGAATATGCATTTAAATCACTTGTGTGCACACTTACGGTAATATATGTCAATATTAATAAATACTCATACTCATGGAGCCTAAAAATTAAAATTTATTTGCTTGTCTAGATGGGGTACTTGCTATGTGTAGTAGTAAGAACTAGATAAACGATCAGTAAGAATAGCTATTTGTTTTTTTTTTTTGCTGAGCTGCATAATGTCACATTACTGAAAGCACTATCTTGCGTCAAAGTTAGCAGGAGTTACAACACGGAATAGTTGGTATGGTATGTATCAAATCAGATACAAAAGCATAGCTCCTCTCTCAACTATAGCAGAAAAGAACCAGCAATAAATGCTAATCAGCATGCTCTTTAAAATGTCAAAGAATGACTAGATGAAAAGTGAGTTTTAAAGACATAAGCCTCCTGAGAAGAGAGATGAAATTTGCTGTCAAAATTTTGGAGACCACTAAATTCACAGGACAGCTTGTGAAAGAAGATTCTGGGAAAGCTTTTTAACAAGCTGCTATGTTAAGCATGAAAAGGAATTCCTTTCAAACAGGAAACAATTTGCTCACTCCATTGTAACATCCAAAAAACTTTATTGTTAATTCTACTTGTGAGTCCTAACATCTGACCTAGACAGACAGTATCTTGATGAGAAAGAAGAAAACATCATGTGCTTTCTTCTTACACGTGGGTCATAGAAGTTAGAGGGAAAACTTGTATGCCTTTTTCTATTGCTATTTTTCTAAAATGGAAATAAGGGAACGTTAATCACTGGTATCTTCTGTCTGCATCTGAGCTGCTTTGGTGACAGAGTAACACTGAAGAATCCACACATTCTTAATTATTTTCTGTACCTTAGAAGCTAGTAGTGACAGGGACATATGTACACAAGGTCCAAGATACTGTGGAGTGCTGACCACGTAGGTTTTTGTGCTTAAAGTTGTTTATAATCTCTTTCTGGATTACAGAGTTTGTATTTAGTTTCCACATAAAATTATGTTAATAAATATTTATGCTTTTAAAAACAACAGCCAAGGAAGGTAGAAGTTAAAGCCTTTATTGTAACATTAGCTTGTGTGCACTGCACATACTGTAATTGTTGACCTCCTTACAGATACCTCTGGACTTGCATACCTCATCTGCTATCCTTTGTTATCTTATTTGGCTGAATTAGACAGTAAGATCACATTTTCAGTATTTGGACATGGAACTGGCTAACAAGTGTTCTATCAAGGCTCCATGTATTCTGAGGTCAGAGATCCACTCCAGAACTGTGCTCCAGAATCTAGGCTTTCATTAAAAAGATTAAATTTCTAGCCCTTAAAATTGAAGAAAACTTTAAATGTGAATAAACCGTAAGATGGAACGTGGTCTTCCAAAATCTTTAGGCAGCCTGGGACAACAGGTTTGAGAGCTGTAAAATGCCCCCATTCCTCCACAGAACTTAACTCTGAGACCTACTTATGAAGATTTAAGTGTAACAATTAAGTATTTTACTGATCGTATGAGAAGAAATATCCTGAACCATACACTGGAATCAATTCTATTGATCACTTCTGCCAACTCTGGGGTAAACTGTGAACCACTAAAAACATTGCAAATGGAAAAAAATCTCTTCCAATTGAAACTGATGCGGGAACTATGGATAAACAAAATGCATTTATCAGAGCTGGAATTTTCACGTAAATGGTACTTGCTAAAGTGATATAAACTCAGGAGTGACAGCAAATGGCCAAGTCATCTGTTTTTACATCTCATCTTAAAGAGGACTCCCTCTAGCAGCACACTTGCAGGGGTCTAGTGATTGCCACTTGGATTATGTTTCTGGAGGTAAATTCTTTCATCTCCAAAAACATAAGTGACAGTAAGAAATGGATTCAAATTTTATTGGCAAAAAGAGAGAAAGATTTAGTGATTAAGAGCTGTTCAGTTATTGTTTTTATTCTGTTCAATGTCACTCCTTCCATCATTACTGCACACTACTCAAGCTGCACAATGAATGAAATAGGGGTACTGTGGATAAAATAGAATGTGATCCTACCAAAAACTAACAATGTACTGACAACGAGGCAGAGTTAAGACTGGAAGGGAAATCTTACATTGGCATTTCCTGACTTGAGTGTTTAATTCGATCCCTAAAGGTTCTTTTAACAGTTTCTAACGTATCACTTTTTACAGTGTTTTTATTTAAGACAAATTAAAAATCCATTATGTGGAATTACTTGCTAGACAGGAGTATGATGCGTTTCCTGGCACAAAACAGTGTGTCTGCATGTACAAGTTTTTTAAACCATTTTATTCTATGGTGAAAATTCATTATGATTTGGTTGAAATTAGAAAGGCACCTCTGCAAACGAGGGACTTATAGCCCGTCAAACTGCAAGTTTCTACCACCTTCTACTAAGATAGTAAAAAAGTTTTTTAAAAGTCTCAAAAAAATTTCATATTGGCAAAAAAATATTCTCCTCCACTCTCTGTACTCAGAGAATGGAACTATATTAGTAAGACATTCGCCATAAGAGTCACAGGACTCTGGAACATCCTCCTGCCCTGGTACGAAACAGCCCAATCTGTTTTCTATTAATACTTTCAGGGCACACTGCAGGGCTTAGTTCTTTCATCTGGCCTTTGAAGAGAGGGAGGTGAACGGATGTGAAGAGTGATCTGTGAGGATTTTTAGTATTTGACCATGTGCTGCTGCTTGGTACAAAGGACGAGCTGATTGCATTGGATTTTGTTTTTGTAATTGGCAGGGCACTTAGAGCCCTTTGTATGGGCACTTTAAATAAAAAATAATAATATAAAGACTGGATCTGCCTATTTTTTTCTGGTTAAGTTTGTCTAGTTCATCAGTTTATAGACACAGAAACTCAACCATTCTCCACTTCTACTGGGACAAATCATCCCAGGGGCTTCACAGATAAAATATTTCCAAAACAAAAAAAACCCCAACAATTATGCCTGGATCTACGCTCTCTACCAAACATAAGCAGCTGCAGTTATTTTATTTATATATTTACACACACACACCCTTTCAATACCTGCTCTAGTTATAGGCAATCAACTTCACAAATATGGTCTCTGGCCCACATTTATTTAATAGAAGAAACTATAGCCAGGGCCGGCTCCAGACCCCAGCCTGCCAAGCGCGCGCTTGGGGCGGCATTTTGCCGGCAGGGCGGCAGCCGGCTCCAGCGGACCTTCCGCAGTCATGCCTGCGGGAGGTCCACTGGAGCCGCGGGACCAGCGGACCTCCCGCAGGCATGACTGCGGAGGGTTCGCTGGTCCCGCGGCTCGGGTGGACCTCCCGCAGGCATGACTGCAGAAGGTCCGCCGGAGCCGCCTGCCGCCCTCCCAGCGCACCCTCCGCAGGCGTGTCTGCAAGAGGTCCCCCAGAGCCGCGGGACCGGCAGCGCGCCCGCTGCGTACTTGAGGCGGCCAAATTCCTAGAGCCGCCCCTGACTATAGCTGTTTCAAAGGGAAAAAAGTATAAAAGGTGAAAGGATGAGATTGGAGAAGCAGATTTTTGTTGACTGTTATGATGCTGGACTCAACAAACCTCTCCTAAAGTTAGCAGTGGCAGAAGACAGAATAAGAAAATGCAGATTCATTGGGTCTGAATAATCATTTTTACTCTTATGGTAATGCTTTTAATTGAACACAAAAGAATGAAAAAAGTCCTTCTTTTACATTATCACAATAACTAATTCAACACAAATTAAAATTAAATCAGAAGTGACTATGCCTAACATTCTAATTTTTCCATCATAATCAGAAACAGCAGCAGTTTTTAGATCAAGTATGGTCTGGTTTAATTATACTGTGCTACCATGATCTTTGACACTGCAATAAGAAATCTTATAAATTGAGATAATGCAGTTAGGATGAAAGCAATAATAATTATACAGCATGATAAGAGATCTAGAAGGGTTTTTGTTTCATTATAAATCATGGTTTAAAACCTTCAGCACAATTTAGAAGCTAAATTGGATCATATTTGAAAGTTTTATTCTTTTAACCTGGAGTATATGTGCTACTGAAAATTATTTCAACTTTAATTATGCTAAACAGTGATTTTTAACATTTCTGAACACCTAATTAAGAGTCCCTCCTCTTCAACCTGGGGGTCTGGGATCTGTATCTTTGACAAAATTACCACAGTCTCTGGACAAATCTGGAAATTCCTGATGTAGAATATACATTTTTTATATTATAGTTGGGAGAATCAGGAAAATAAATTGAAAGAATGACATTGGATAGGTTAACTTCTCTAAAATTTGTGGGATTTTGAATCAGAGCAATTAGATACATTGCAGCTTGAAAAATCTGGTTCTTGATGTGCAGGGTTTTAAGGACCAAAGGCAGTCACAACAAGAATATCCAAATCAAGAAAATGTCCTCTTAAATTAAGTAGACAGAAGATGGGACAACAGAGGTCTGAAATCATTTGCCCAATAAGCATCAACTACAAATATGTGCTTCCAACTCATGATCCTATGGAAGCGCACACCCTAAGTCAATGCCTCATTTGCTGTTTTGGCTTCATTAGAACATCCTCTCTTTATATGTGCTATTCTTTTAAATTTCTTCAGGACATCCAGAGCTTCTCCTTCCTAAATACAATTTTTACCTTTTTTGAGTAGATGTATGGTTGTACTGATTTCTGTGCTTTATTACGCCCCCACCTTTCAAATCCCTCCCAACTTTTTTTTTTTTTTTGGATAGGCTTGTTATTAAAAGTCTCCCACTAACTGACACAACTTTACAAAAAATTCTTGTAAATACTTGATAATACCTCCTTTTTAGAAGATGTGAAATCAGGCTGGGTTTTTTTTTAAGAGTTAAAAAACAAACAGACCCAACAGAGGGAACAGAATTTTTGCTCAGAAGTGGGGCTAATATTACAGTCCTAATATTCAAAGTGTTATTCTTTAGGAGGTTTTTTTAAAGACTATTTTTACTCTCTCCATCCATTATTTATTTTTAAGTTACTATGCAATGGTCTTTACTCCATAAGGGTGGTAGTATAAAAGTTTAAGGTTCTGTTTCCCAGAGAAACCCTAATACTTATAAGGTATTGATAATGGGGCTGAGATGTCTGGATAATCTCTACTCAGAGTGAGCACAATTCAGGATACATTTATAGCATTACAAAAAGCATAGCAGCAACACCCCACATGTACACCAGAATTGAATTTCAGGGGGATCTTGAAAAACAAATTTAATACAGTACAACAATTTAAAGAGAAATGATAAATGTGGATGTCTAAACAAAATACATTCTTCTGCGATAGTTAACTTAATATATTCCAATAGTACTAGTCTGGCTCCTTCAGAAAGAGGCTTATATAGCTCAGAGACATGAGATGATATAGTCCTGCAGCAGCAGCACATGCAGAGAGTCACGTAACAGCTGTCAGGGCAAGTACATGAGGTGTCATCCCTCCCTCCTTCTGTTAGTGGTTACAAGGGTCCATGTAGATTGACTATAAGCAGCTAGTCAATGTGAACGAGAGGATGGCCTTGTCTGTGTGCACAGCCAGAGAAGGGAAGGTCTTGAGTACTTTAAAACTTTGTCCTGATAAATTAAGGAAGCTGTCAGATGCATCTTTCATTTAGAGATAACAAGCTTCAGATATTTTTCCATTTAGACTTACGGGCTTTAAAGAAAAAGATCTAACATCCTGCCTTTTAAAAAAAGTGAAGAGGAAGGACCATTTCCATAAAGAAACTTACACTCAGAAATAGCACAATTTGGTATCACAGACGTGCCACAGGAAGTGGGAGAGGGGCACCTTGGGTTTATAGCACAAGACTCTCTATTGTACTGAAAGACGACTTTTCCTATGGATGGTCAACCATCCTGTTACGTGGCTTTCAGCTTCCTCCTGTGTTGTAAATTTCAAGTCAATGAAAGAGTGAAGTTTTTAAACTGAGGCCTGTGCTGGGAATTCAAAACACTTTCAATACAATTAACCAAACAAATACATCATGGCTAGACTCTTAACATCCTGGTTCAATTTGCTGAAACCTTTATTGTTCTGAAAAATTATGTAATCATAGGAGAAATGTGGGGAACTATCTTGTTAGTTCTTTCAGGTTCTGACAACATTAGGACTAATTGAAAAGAAAGCTGAAAATGCAGTAAAAAGCCAAATACAGTTTGTATGTGAAACAATGCAATCTCCAAAAAATAAGCAACACCTAGGGCCATCCTAAACTAGAAAATTAGGTTGGTTTAGCTATGTCAGTCAGGGATGTGAGAAGTCCACACCCCTGAGCAGCATTATTACGCTGATCCAAGTCCACATGTAAACAGCGCTAGGTTGACAGAAGAATTCTTCTGTTGACATAACTACTGCCTCTCAGGGAGGTGGATCACCTACCGCAATGGAGAACCTTTCCCATCGGCATAGGTAGTGTCTACAATGAAGCGCTATAGCAGAGTGCATTTTAAGTGTAGACAAGCCCACAGAACCTCACTACTTACTTACTAATAATTTACTTTTAAACTCAAAAGTGTTACATTAGCTGCATTTGTCAGATGAAAATCTAGAGTGAACTCTGAATATCTGGATTATTACTACTTCTTTATCTGAGTTTCAAATGTGTAATATGTATGATAGCTGTTTTAAAAGTGCCTCAATGGAAGGTCAGATGCCTCTCAAAAAAAAAAAAACCAAAACACCACATTTGCACTGTGCTGAAAAGTGACTAATTAACTATTCATGCTAGTTAGGTTAGGACTTGTAGTATGTGTTCCTGTAAGAAAGTACAGCACATGCCAGTTTCATTGCGATCTATGCAGTGAACTGTGGAGCAGTCTGGTTTGTGCCTTTGGCAGATTTTCATATGTTGTAGTTAAGAATGTGCAGCATTAAACAGCTTTGCAGTTACCTGATATCCTTCGGTTTTCTTCTGACACCACTTCAGCAAGGCATTTCTTTTGGAACCTCCATATTCCCTTGCAAGAGCAGATAAAGGGTCTTTCCTTTCTTCCCTGAGAGTAGAGGAAAAACAGTAAAGTTTTGATATCATGCCACTTTTTGCAGTAACTGTTAGGAAAGCGAGGACCCATCCCAGTGAGAAGAATGAGGCTCAAAATGCTGTCCGAAGGAGGAATATACCCAGTTAAACCTGCAAAATCTTCCCTGTTAAGTGGGATCCAATCAATTGTTCCACTGGCAATCACTGTGCATATTGATCAGACAAAAACACTGATTGAGACTGTATTAAGACCTTTTGATGTTTTCACCACTGGTATTAGTCAGTAACCACTTACTTTAGGATGAATTTATTTTAAATTACAGCCTTCTTTCTAGATCTGTATATACAAACAAGATTTTTTCTAAGAATTCATAATATTAAGCTAATGTGCTAGACTACACTACAACCCACCTGAACGATAAGCTAATTTAAACAACTTTAATTTGTGTTTTATAACAAACTGATTGTATCTCTTTTGCATTTCATGGCTGATTAGGAATGTAACCTTGAAACAATAAGAAATTTGAATATTAATAGCACTCAGTTACTGCTAACAGACTGTTTGTCCCAAGATCTGGACCTTTCAGTAGGAGGGACACGCTCACTGGTCTACTTTATATGCAGACAATGTTTATTATTTACCTTACTTGTAATGGAATGGTGTCCAATTCCCAATACGCGCTATTATAGATATAGGCCCATAAGTAATGCATACTTTTTGGTATATTTATGAATAAGACAAATAAGGATACTGAAAGCCTAGAAAAATTGAGTTTGCCCATTCACCCAGAGAGAGGGAGGGAGGGTTTTTTGGGGTGAAAGGAAATATTCATTTTTGAATATTAAAGGTCAGGAGGAAAAACTGTTCCTGGGCTGGTATGTTTTCATGACAATTTTGAAATATAAATATCAGTTTTATTAGACTAAAAAACACATTGCTCAAAATAAAAACTGCTACATTAATAGTGTTATTACTGAAATTAACATTTCTGTAGTTGCAGTAAGTCTTTCTGTAATAAAGGGTTTTGTATGCAACTAAAAGGGCTACGTAGAAAAATCATAGAGCGGGTCCTCAAGGAATCCATTTTGAAGCACTTGGAGGAGAGGAAGGTGATCAGGAACAGTCAACATGGATTCATAAAGGGCAAATCATGCGTGACCAAACTGATTGCCTTCTATGATGAGATAACTGGCTCTGTGGATATGGGGAAAACGGTGGACATGATATATCTTGACTTTAGCAAAGCTTTTGATACGGTCTTCCACAGTTTTCTTGCCAGCCTGTCAGGCTCAACGGGTAGTGGTCAACAGCTTGATATCTAATTGGCAGCCAGTATCAAGCAGAGTGCCCCAGGGGTCTTTCCTGGGGCTGGTTTTGTTCAATATCTTCATTAATGATCTGCATAATGGGATGGATTGCACCCTCAGCAAGTTTGCGGATGACACTAAGGTGGGGGGAGAGGTAGATATGAAAGAGGGTAGGGATAGGGTCCCATGTGACCTAGACAAATTGGAGGATTGGGCCAAAAGAAATCTGAGGAAGTTCAACAAGGACAAGTGCAGAGTCCTGCACTTAGGACGGATGAATTCCATGTACGGCTACAGGCTGGGGACCGACAGGCTAAGCAGCAATTCTGCAGAAAAGAACCTGGGGATTTACAGTGGACGAGAAGCTGGATACGAGTCAGCAGTGTGCCTTTGTTGCCAAGAAGGCTAACGGCATATCGTGCTGTAATGTAGGAGCATTGCCAGCAGATTGAAGGAAATGATTATTCCCCTCTATTCAGCACTGGTGAGGCCACATCTGGAGCACTGCGTCCAGTTTTGGGCCCCCCACTACAGAAAGGATGTGGACAAATTGGAGAGTGTTCAGTGGGGGGGGCAACAAAAAATGACTAGGGGACTGGGACACATGATTTATGAGGAGAGGATGAGGGAACTGGGCTTATTTAGTCTGCAGAAAAGTGAGGGGGGATTTGATAGCAGCCTTCAACAAACTGAAGGGGGTTCCAAAGAGGATGGAGCTAAGCTGTTCTTAGTGGTGGCAGATGACAGAACAAGGAGCAATGGTCTCAAGTTGGAGTGGAGGAGGTCTAGGTTAGATATTAGGAAAAACTATTTCACTAGGAGGGTGGTGAAGCACTGTAATGGGTTACCTAGGGAGGTGGTAGAATCTCCATCCTTAGAGGTTTTAAGACCTGGCTGGAATGATTTAGTTGGGGTTGGACTAGATGACCTCCTGAAGTGTCTTCCAACCCTAATCTTCTATGATTCTCTGAGGTGTTATGCATTCTAAGTAGCTTAATGAGCAGAGGTAGGGATATTTCAAAAGATTTTGCAGTTAATCCTAATGTTCTCTATTTGGAAGAAAAATAACACTATGGCTAGCTAATATTCTGCATGGTAATGGAGGATTATTTTTAAATAATTCTATGCATATTTAAATAAGATTCTCAGATCCCCACATCAGTACTACAAAAAATTACCCCTTCTAGACACCTGCCTTCCAAACACAGCTAGTTCATACTAATTACTTAATCTTTGGCTCTGTGTTCTTTAAGACCAGCCATTTCAACCTCAGCAGGAAATAGTGTTCAGTGGAACTCCTGCAGACATATTGCATTTCATCTTGGTTTACACTAGAATTTTACATCAGTACAGCTACATCTGGCGTGAAGAATCCACATCCCTGAGAGAAGTAGCTATACTGACCTAAATCCCTGGTGTAGACAGCATGAGGTAGATGGACAAATTATTTCATTGACATAGTATCTACACTGAAGTGCTACAGCAGACAAGCCCCTGAAATGCATCAATTTCACAAGCGTTGCTGGGGGAAAAAAAAATCTTTAAATCTGAATTTCACGGAATTTCTTTGCACATGTGCACTGATACCTCAGTACAAATGACTATTTTACATGACTTGACTATCTAATTTTATTCCAGATGCCATGTACTTTGTGTAATAGTCCAATGAACTCTGGCTTCAGATGAAACAAGATTATGTTCCAATGTCAAATAAATATTTAAGAAAATCAGAGTTCCTTAGAATAGTCAGTGTAATATCAAGTCCTAATGCAAAGTTGTTCAGAACCTGGCACCTCAAATTCCAGACATTGGTATTAGAGAGACAAGATGGGTGAGATATATCTTTTATTGGACCAACTTATGTTGGTGAGAGAGAGACAATCCTTCAAGCTTACACAGAGCTCTTCTTCAGGTTTGGGAAAGGTACTCAGTGTCACAGTTAAATACAAAGTGGAACAGATTGTTTAGCACAAGTAGTTAACACATTTCAAGGGACCATTCAAGGTGAAGTGGCCCTTTGAAAAGTGAATGGTGCCTTGAAATGTGTTAGCTACTTATGCTAAACAAGAAAAGAAATAAGTATATTTAGACATAAATGCCAATCTCACAAAGAGTTGTACTAAAAAATGAACTTCCTTTTATACACTGTATTTATTTTAGAACTAAAAGAACAGAATCAGACTCAAATACTGGGTCATATTTAACTTGATAGGCAAACTAAGGAAAAGTGGTCTAGCTGAATTACTGTAAAATGGTTGTACAACTGGCTGAAAGACCATACTCAAGGTGCAGTTATCAGTGGTTCAGTGTCAAACAGGGAGGACATATCTAGTGGAGTCTTGCAGGGGTCAGTCCTAGGTCTGGTATTATTCAATATTTTCATTAGTGACCTGGATAAGAGTGGAGAGTATGCTTATAAAACCTGCATATGACACCAAGCTGGGAGGGGTTGCAAGCACTTTAGAAGACAGGGTTAGAATTCAAAACAACCTTGACCAATTGGAGAACTGGTCTGAAATCAACAAGATGAAATTCAATAAAGACAAGTGCAAAGTACTTCACTAAGGAAGGAAAAAATCAAATGCCCAATTACAAAATGGGGAATAACTGGTTAGGTGGTAGTATTGGGAGTTACAGTGGATCACAAATTGAATATGATGCAACAATGTGATGAAGTTGCGAAAAAGGCCAATATCATTCTGGGGTATAACAACAGAAGTGTTGTGTATGAGAGACAGGAGGTAACTGTCTCACTCTATTCTGCACTGATGAGGCCACAGTCAGAGTACTGTGTCCAATTCTGGGCGCTATACTTTAGGAAAGATGTGGACATATTGATGGAGGAGAACAACTAAAATGTAAAAGGTTTAGAAAACGTGACCTATGAGGTAAGGTTAAACCATTGAGCATGTTTAGTCTTGAGAAAAGCAGACTGAGGTGGGACCCGCTAACAGTCTTCAAATATGTTGAGGGCTGTTATAAAGAGGACTGTGATCAATTGTTCTCCATATCCACTGGAGGTGGGATAAGAAGTAATGGGCTTAATCTGCAGCAAAGGAAATTCAAGTTAGGTATTAGGAAAACCCTTCTAACTAGCAGGTAGTTAAACTCTAGAATAGGTTTCTAAGGGAGACTATGGAATACCCATCATTGGAGGTTTTGAAGAACAGGTTAAACAAACACCTGTCAGGGACGGTCTAAGTTTACTTGGTCCTGCCCCCGTGCAAGCGGGGGCTAGGCTTTACTTCTCAAGGTCTCTTCCAGCCCAACATTTCTATGACTCTATGCTGCTAGACTGGGGCGTTAAGGAATTAACTTTTCTCTTATATCTCCAGATCAGCACATGCTTTAGCAACCCACATTCTTGCTTAAGTTAATTATTGTGGAGTTTGTGTTTTCACACTAGAATGAAGATTATGCAATGCCACCATAATTTAAGAAAAGAATGGAGATAACTCCTTATAAGGTTTGTGACAACATATAAGAAACCTGACTCAAAATTCTCTTTTCAGGTTAAACGTGCTGGGTAGCCATGAGGGAACTGTACAGCCTGTTCCCAAATTCCAGTAAGGCACATGGTTTCTATCAAGTTCTTACTGTTATGAAAACAGTGTGGAAGGAAACAAATGAAAATGAATTGTAGAGAGACAAAAAGAAATGGATTGTGATTGATATAAATCTTAAAATGAATTTCTTAGGCCAACTGTATTCCAAATCAAAGAACTGATTTATGGTTTCAAGTTGGAGCCCAGGGGTGTGCCCACAGTTATTGTGTATCTTTGCAAAGGTTTATTTTCTTAAAACCCCTGTTTTACATCCTATAATAACATTTTGCAAGCTACACACAATATATTAAAAACCCAACAGTAGTTCTCTTCTGAAGAGGATTCCCATGGGGCAATTATTTTTCATCGTACAGTAACTCCTCACTTAAAGTCATCCCGCTTAATGTTGTTACATTGCTGATCAATTAGGGAACACACTCATTTAAAGTTGTGCAATACTCTACTCTTGCGTTGTTTGGCTGCCTGCTTTCTCCACAGCTGGCAGCCTCCCTACGCCCCCACAGTGCCTCTCGCCCGCCAGCAGACCCCGCGGATCAGCACCTTACCCCTCCTCCCCCCAGCTCCTGCCCACGGCAATCAGCTAGCTTGTGGCGTTTTGGAGGCAGGAGGGAGGAGCGAGAATTCGGCGCGAAGGCTCCCCCTCCCTCCCCTGCCTCCTGAACGCCGCAAGCCAGCTGACTGCCCCCGGCAGGAGGCAGGGGGAGCCTGCGCCAAGTCCTCTCTCCTCCCTCCTAAATGCCGCAAGCCAGCTGATTGCCCTGCGCAGGAGGGAGGGGGGAGGAGCGAGGACTCAGCGCGCCTCCCCCCTCCCTCCGTAACCGGGCAATCAGCTGGCTTGTGGCATTTAGAAGGGAGGGAAGGGGGGGGAAAGGAGCCAGGACGCAGCGTGCGAAGTAAAGGGGGAGGAGGTGGGGGGGGGGAGAAGAGGTGGGTCAAGGGTGGGGGCTTGAGGGAAGGAGTGGAGTGGGCAGGCTGAGGGTTGAGCCCCACGCCCCTGGTGCTTGCACAGTAGGGGAAGCTGCCCTGGAACCTAACCCCCCCATTTACATTAATTCTTATTGGGAAATTGGATTCGCTTAACATTGTTTCACTTAAAAGTCACATTTTTCAGGAACATAACTACAACGTTAAGTGAGGAGTTACTGTACTGTCCCTCCACTGCTCTAATAGCAGCAGGTTTTCTTCCTACAGGGCCTACCACTCTACTTCATACTTACATAGAGCAGTTGTGCTATTGTGATGGCCATTCTCCATCTATACCTCATTCATAATTGCATTCTTTCATTGCAACCTTTGGTCTGCAAACAGGGCAGGTATAAATCTTCAGACTTTAAGATTCATGTAGAAACGTTAGTGAAATTTTTACCCTTACTCAGAGGTGAAAGTAAGCTGGTACGGAGGACCGATAAGAAAAGGAGACTGACTGAGGGAGGGAGAGAGAAGCCTGCTCCCTGCATAAGAATAGTTTAAACTCAGCTGTTCCCTGATGGTTCGGCCCCCAGGGCTAGGTTTCTAGCATCCTTGTTAATTTCACTCACAGTAGCTGGGGGGAGGAGGTCGAGGGGAGAGTGTGTTTGACCATAGCAGGGGCAGTCCTTTTCTGCCTCGGGGATGAGGGGATCTCTCCAATACTAATATACACAACAAATACAAGCATTTGGCTGCACGGCTTAAATCCAGAGCTAATAAAAGCAGGTGGAAGGGGAAAACTCACTGTCACATTGGTTTCTCGGCTCCTTCCTCCCCCTCCTCCAGCCAAGCTGCAGACAAGGCTCTGAATTCCTCCCCCCCCACCCCCCACCCTCCCAGCAGGGGTTCTCCTCTAGGCTCTAGCTTGCAATAGGGACACTGGCTGAGATGCCTGCTGCTGCTGCCTGCAAAAGAACAGTTTAAACTCAGCTGTTCCCTGTGCAGTTCAGTGCCCAGAGTTAGGAGCCGTTTCTGGCATCCTTGTTAATTTTTCTCCCAGTTGTTGTTGGGTGTGTGTGACCATGGCAGGGGATCTCCTAAACACAATCAAAATCAGGAACCATTTCCAAGTTCAAATCTATCCCATTCCCTCCCCAGAAGAGGATCATGGTTGTGATGTCCAAACTGTTTGCAGATCCTCTTTGAAATGTTACTGTTTAAAAAAAAAAAAACAAACACAAAAAGCATGGAGAACATGGTGGAGAGATGTGTCATGATGATTAGGATTTACTTTGGGCAAAGCAATTTTGCTAAAGCAACTAAAGATTCACAGGGAAAGCAAATAGCCCCCATAGACAAAACCACAAAGGGATTGGAGGGGAAAACAATATTCAGGGAAATTATTGTGCCTCCTTTGAAAGAAATAGTAGTTTTCATTCCAATCCACCCTCTTTATTTATTGATTTAAACACCTGAAATGTCCTTAGGACATAGGATACAATCTCAGATCTCTTTTTGTTTTGTCCTGCCTGCAGAGTGCAGAGGCTGAAATTGACAAAACTTTCTCTAAATATCTTGTATATTTCATGAAGGCTATTCCAGTTGTCCTTCATTCACCCCTGACTTCCCCTCCCCGGCTCCCTCCCTGGCTGGCTGGCTGTGGTTTTTGCCTTGGTTACTTACTCGTTGGCAGATCCAGCCCAGCGGCACCTGTTGGCTCTCTGCAGGCAGCAGCCCACAGGAGCCGGTTGCTGGGGTCGCTGCTGGTCGGTGGCAGGCTGCAGCTGCATTGTTTGTGACACATTCATACACATACACATACATACAGTCAGAGGTGAAAGTAGGCCGGTCCGGTCTGGTACGGCATACTGGCAAGAGCCAGTACGCCGTGCTGGACCGCACTGACTTCCACGGCGGGGACTGAAAGGGCTCTGGGTTGGCCGCGGCTCCGGCGGCTGGGCTGGGGCGGGGATTTAAAGGGCTCAAAGCTCCCCGCGGCTGGAGGCAGCCCAGAGCCCTTTGAATCCCGACCACAGCTCTAGCGGCCGGGCTGGGGCCAGGATTTAAAAGGCTCCAGGCTTCCCTCATTGGCAGGAGCTCTGGGCCCTTTAAATCCCTGCCCCAGCCCCGCAAAGCTCGGGGTTCCCCCTGGCGGCCAGAACCCCGGGCCCTTTAATTTGCCCCTGAGCCCCGGGGGGCTCCCAGCCACCTCTGCAGCTGGGAGCCCCTGGTTGATTTAAAGGCCCTGGGTCTCCCAGCCATAGCTGGTTCCCCAGGGCCTTTAAATCTTGAGAGGCCACGCCTCTTCCGAATGAGGCCACGCCCCCCCTCAGGACTCCGGCAGTACCGGTAAGTCCTGTAAGTTACTTTCACCCCTGCCCTTACTCAAAATCGAAACGTGGGATTGCCAATAAACTGTCTGTTTCTTTACCTGTAAATTAAATGGACAAACTGTACATAGGCATAGAACTTCACACAATGAATGATTGGTATGCTGAAGTACGCCTCAACTAATCTCAGTGAAATCATTGCTCTGGATAACGTCCAGAGCTGCAAACAATTTCTCAGTGTTATAATGTATTTATTTATTTATTCATTTGTCGATAAGAAGTTTTACTGTCAGGTGATCTTGGGAAAGTCATTTCACCTCTGTGGACAAGTTTCCCAACCTGTGAAATGTACTTAGCTCATGTGTGTTATAAGACTTGATATTTATAAAATGTTTTGAGTCCTTGTATAGAAGACACTACAAAAGTGAAGAATATTTTCCCCATGATATCCCACCATACAAACAAAGACTGCTGTTCTTTCTAGCATATTCAAATATCAGCATCAGTAGGATGAATTATACCTTTGCCACACGCTCTATATGGAGCCAAATCTTAAATTAACGCAAAACTGAGGCTGGTTCAGAATGTTACAAATCACTTGTTAAATGCAGTTTCTCACTACAAACACATGACTTCAAAGCTCAGTGATCTGCCTTGGCTGTCTGTTGGTTTCCTGGTGGAGTTTTTAAGGTGTGGATATTGACCCATTAAACCGTAAGTGGCCTGGGACCTGTCTTCCCAAGACACCATGCCTTATGGTGCTACAAACAGTCTATGCGAAGTTCCAGAGGTTACTGAAGAGCATTATTGCAAAAATAACAGTCAAACGTTGGTGTTTAATGCTAGGACTAAATTCTATGCTTGCATAATATGGTGTTTCAGAGGGTTTAAAAACACTGTGTAATAATGGACTGTACCTTATTCGATTTCGTGTTGTAGGGGTGACAGACGCTGTAGGAGAGGAGGAGAGAGAGAGTTGTGGTGAGGTGGTTCCCATTGCCATGAGAGAGGCTGGAGATGCTCCGTCAGGTGCACTAATGTCCCGTTTGATTTCTTCACTACTTCGTCTAGACACTGAATGGGGGAAATTAAAAAGCTCTAGAACCAAATATATAACCTCACAAAGGAAGAAAAACACAAGCCTGTATCATGTAATTCTTCATATATTTCACCCTTAGTGAAGAGTTCTAGGAAAGGGGTAAATTGATAAAATTACCAAAGTTTTGTAGGATTAAATTTTACCTGAAGCAAGGGCAATTTGCTGAGTGGATGTCTTTAGTCCATCTCTCTAACAGTCTTGGAATGTCTTGAGTAGGGGAGATATTACATAAAACCAAACTATTATATTTTCTTACGGTCCATGCAAAAGTAGTTATGATGTTAGAATTTTGTTTTTTTTATAATTTGTTCAAATATTAAAAGTTCACTAAAATAAAACAGGCACCTGAGTGAAAGTTGTCAGATGAGGTGAAGAAGGAATCCTATTAGCTTGATGGCTGACCTTATCAGTAGTCAGAGAGAGATTCTTATTAACAATGAAAAGTACCCATGTAACACCCTGGAACAGTATGGACTGCCATTAAGTTTGCCTGATGAAGATTTTAATTACAAAGTGACCAAGACAATATGTGACTTTACACAGAAAAAAGCTATAGTGATTTACCACAGGGCAAACAGTTTGCGTTTCACCTGCTGGTACCAACACCACACCACACCACACCACAACCTGAATGTATGTCAAAACTCAGAATGGCTGAGTAGTAGAATATTCTTCCTCTATATAGAGTCCTTTCTAGTTAAATAAATGTAGGCAAGCTGAGTTGTGCTTCTTAAACCTGCAAACAAGCTACTGATTGCATCTGTGCAAGACAGAAAAATACAAAATGCTACAAATACTTCCAGAGAGATTTAATTTCTACTGGTATCAGGGACTATGTTAATTTATAAATACCGTACACAGTAAATTAGGAAGACATTAAAATATAAATTACAAAATATCACTCTTTTGGATGGTTAAAAGACATCTGAAAATCCTCATTTAAATACATTTTCTTACCTATGTCACACGAGTGAAAGCTTTAAAAATACAATTTACTTTTCACCATTTATACTATTTACTTGCTTTTCAACATCTCTCTCTCAACTTGGATGGTAAAACGAACATATTCAGACCCACTTTTTGTTTGTATTCTGAACCACTTCCAGGTTCTCAGTGCTGCAACGTATGTGCTGCACATATTGCACGGGAAGGTTTGTTTAAAAATATCCATTGGATTTAGAAATAGGTTCATGGTTTTATATTGTACTTAGGTTTGTTTTTATTAAATCTATGGTTTGGGTTTTTTTTATTTTATTTTTTTTACTTCAAATTAGCATGGACTCAACTTTCTATATAAACTAAATGACACTGATACTGGTGGCTCATGTAAATATTTTCAGTTTTGGAAGCATATTTTAAAAATGATTAATTATAAGTGTACTGCCATTGTTTTATCACTTAACAGTTTTTACCTTTTACCTTTTGGATACAGGTTTTTTAAACTCACATTTCTGTGTAACCTGCAAGTCAAAATTCTGTGCAACATTGAGAAGAAAGGTTATAGAGCAATACCCATTTCCTGGATGGTTGAAGATGAGTCATGCATGAATCTTGGTTCTAGTGTACACACACAACTATTAAAATATGCCATAGGAGGAAATTGTTCCACAGAGTTAAGCTCCTCAGTTCTGTTTGATCTAATAGGTCGGAATGTTTTATCAAGGGCTTTTATGTTATTTTCAAGTACAAAGGCAAGATTACATTTTCACATTTAAAAGTAAACAATTCCAAACAAGCAAGTGGTGCTTGCATACATCAATTGATAAGTGGTTGTAGAATCTATCAGTCGGAAGACACAAATTCTCTTTAAAAATAGTAGACTGGGCATGTAACCACAGCACTGAAAACAGAGGGTTCCTGTTTTTAATCAGGCAACTAGATACATGTTATTACCTGAAATAGATTTGGCACTTTCCATGGCAGGTACTCTTGGCAATGAGGCTGGTCTGCTGGTAGAGGAAGTTCTCAACAAATGTTCTGCTCAGGAGAAAAAAAAAGATGCAACACTAATGCAGATTTCAGTTGTAGGGATGTGATCAGTGCGGAGACCGTGATAATCATTTATGAATTATAGAATCGGTTCATCTAGCTTACCGATTATATGTCTGCTTAGAAGGAGGCCGAAAGTTTGTCCGTTACCATAAAGTTCACCATGGAGCCATCCTAACCATCCCCCCGTAACACCCCTTAGTAGACTGCTGCCATGATTTGCTATAATGAAGCTTGTAAACACAAGGCTGGGCAAGAAACTCCATCTTCGCACACGTCAAAACTACTCCATAAGTCAGGCAGTCGGAGGTGCTACTAAAGTAGATTGCTGTCATCCTCTATGGACGGGGCCCTACCAAACGTCCCGGACCATGAAATCTGGTCTTTTGTGTGCTTTTACCCTGCACTACACAGATTTCATGGGGGAGACCAGCATTTCTCAAACTGGGAGTCCTGACCCAAAAAGGGGTTGTGTGGGGGGGGAGGGAGGGTTTGCAAAGTTTTGTTTGGTTTTTTTTTGCGGGGGAGGGTCACGGTATTGCCACCCTTACTTCTGGGCTGCCTTCAGAGCTTGGTGGCCAGAGGGTGGTCACTGTTGGCCAGGCGCCAGCTCTGAAAGCAGCACCCACCAACAGCAGTGCAAAAGTAAGGTTAACAGTATCACAACCCCTTTACAGTAACCTTGTGACCCACCCCAACTCCTCTTTGGGTCAGGACCCCTACAATTACAACACTGAAATTTCAGATGTAAATATCTGAAATAATGAAATTAGCGATTTTTAAAATCTTATTACCACAAAATTGACAAAAATGGACTGTGAATTTGGTAGGGCCCTATCTATGGAGTTCAAATCCATTGTTGTAATAATCTTTTATCATTCCATGCATAATAGTAAGAAACTGCTTTAAATGCTAAAATGATGAAAGATTACTTCTGCACACTGCAAGTCAATGAAAAATTAATTTCTTAAAAAGATAAATCTAGCAATAAAATGGATTTTATATAAACATAAGACCCATTTTGATCTAACTTTTAGATTAAAAAATAATTTTAAATCAAATTCTTTAAAATAATGAGTACATAAAAGACACCTGCTTAAAGAGTTATATAGCAATATATAGTTAATAAGTACATAAAATCCAAAAAGGCAGTAATTTTTGAAGAAAAATGAACAGAAATGCTAAAAAATATAAAAGAACCTAATTCATTAACAGAAATTGGTATATGAGCAACACAGACAGATGTAAAATATACAAATATATACATTTAAAAAGTAAACACATTTCTTACCTACCATGCCTAGTGTTCAGAATTTTGCCTCTCTCTGGCACAAGTTGATGATATTAAACGCATAAAACAATGTAAAAGAATCCAGCTCCCTTTATGAGCACTTAATATATTAAGGTTATTAACTCTTGCAGGAGAAACAAAGAACTCTGAACACAGGTACTGGCAGGCAACAAGCCTTTCAGATTACTTTGAGAATGTATATATTTCTAATGCTTATGTCTACCCATGTATTCTGTTACAACAATTTAAGATGCTAAATCATTTACTTGGCAAGGCATTTCAATTTTACTTAAAAAAATTGAAGTATTCTAAAATTAAAACCCCCACTTTACTAAGCAAATAACCCCAATATGCATTCAACAAAAGTACAGAAAGAAGTCTGGCATATATAGACATCATTAAAGAGGAAATATACTGCTTGGAGTCATATGGGGATTATCTTGAGAAAACATCTACAAAAAAGCTCCCAAACAGGCATAAATCAGACAGCTACACCCAGAATACGAAAACAATTCATTCTTACAGGAAGGGCACATTGTGAACGGAGTTTGACAGACAAAACAAAGTTACCAGAACAGGGAACTATTAGGAAATAGCGATATCAACACTTGTTAACTTAATTCAGTTTTCTGTCTTGCTGTCAAAGCACCATTTCTTGAATACTGATAACATAGCAAAGAAAATGTAATTCATTTGTATGTGCTAGCGTACCCTGTATTTTTAATCTTGAAACCATGGACAATAATACAATAAGTACATACAAATGTCCTCTTTTTAAGACTTTGGATAGTCCTCTGGGACAAAGTAGCATGACTTCATGTCATGAGTGCCATGTTGGCCTGGCTTTGCATTTGACTTCAATACATTTTGGCACTTTTAAAGGCATGCATATCCTGATAGCAGGACATGGGATGGCTCTGTCAAAAATCCAGATGAGCATCAACTCTACAGAATTCATACATGGGCGAGACAACCTGTGAAAATATTTCTTTAGCAATTTACCAAAGACACATGGGAACATTGGAGCTCTGTGTTCCACTAACAGAGATCAAAAGTTCGGGAGACTGGCTGGGAGCGTCCAGTTTCTGAGTAATATGGTCACCTTTCAGCTCCCAGCTGCCGTAGGTGGAGGGAGGCCTCCATGCAGCTTCCAGCTGCCACAGGCAGAGGGGGGAACCCCACAGCTCCCTGCCACTGAAAACTATGGAGCCGCAGTAGCAAAAGTCATAGACAGGTCACAGCTTCCATGAATTTTTGTTTATTGCCCATGACATGTCTGTAACTTTTACTAAAAATAACCATGACAAAATCTTAGCCTTAACTATAACCCATGAGACAATTAATGAAGGAAGATACACACCTGGAAATTTAATTTAAATATGAATCATATAATGTGTCAAATACTTGATGGGAGGAAGCCAGTGTTTATGGTGAAGAATGCACTGCTGGGACTGGCTGAGGTAACCAGTCACACTGTACTAGCCTGTGTGTGGTACTAGTCTATAAAAATGAATTGTACTTACAGTAATTGACAAGGCTGTTGATAGTGAAATATTGGAATTCTGATATATTACAAGCTAAAGTTGTTAGATTGAAAATTAAAAGAATGATCACAATTTAATAGCAGGCGCAAGCTGCATAAGTGAAGAGTTTCTAAAAGCTGTTTGCTGCACATTCAGGAGACAGAAACAAGGTGGCTCATAAAAAAGGCCATCTACTGTCACGAGTTAGATCCGGAAGAGTTACATGTAAAACTGGCCAATGTCAGTAAATGTTCATTCTACACAAATCAATTTGCTGTTAATTACATGTTGCACTTGTAGAAAAAGCTAACAATTCTTTTCATGTAAAATTAACAATAAAAAGTCCTAATGAAATATGACTATTAGGATTTCGTTTATGAATCTGTTCTGAATAATTAATATAATTTCCAATAAGCCATATTTAATTAAAACCACTCTGAAACAAAACAGGTAGCTATTGAAATCCATACAAACAAAAACTGAATCCTTTCAAGGGTCTTTATAAGGGAGAGTAAAGAAAAATATACAGATGCTCAGGATACCCTCAACCTTTTGAACTGGGATTATCTATGGAATATGTTTAATAAACTTTGGCAGCAATTTTTTTAAAGACAGATTAACTGTGCGAACAGCTACTATGTTCAGAAAAGTACCAGGAATGATTTGCTTCGGGATAGCAATTCTTGAACTCCAGTGGAAAAATGTACATTTCATGAGAATTAGTCTCTCTCCTCATCATACATGCATCTTTTTGATAACAAACATATATACTGAAATGCACCACGGTTTTGTGTTTCAACCTCTCTGAAATTCCTAGTTTTTGTGGGTCCAAGTCACACTCAGTATTTATATTTTTTCTCAATTAAAAAAAAAAAGGTGAAAGCACCACTACCCACTTTACCCTTTATATTAAAGATACCAATTACAAGCCAGTAGTAGCATAAGTTTTACAAGAAGTAAAGCTAATGAAGTAGAACACATACCTTGAACAGGGATTTCTGCATAGCTTGGTCTTTTGTCTGACAAAGGTGTAAGGGGTTTGGAGGTTGATATTGGTCCACTTATAGAATGCCTCTAAAATAGCAAGATATCATATAACAACATTTAATTTGAAGACAAAGAGGAACCATCAAAATAGACTGTAAAGCAAGTAACCTCTAGTTTGAGTTTGATGAGTTAATTACTGTATAAAACCATCTTAACAAAAAGAATCAGTACACTTATAGTAGTGTCAGAATGTGGCATAAATATGTTCTGGTTGGTATAAGGCAACATGCAAAGAGAATTCATGCTCATTTTTGCTTCTGTGAGATATATAAAGAAGGCCTGAATGTTACTTTTTACCTGAGACCTGGTCTACACACAGACATTGCACCAGTTTAACTAAAGTCACAATATTAAACCCATGCAGCTGTGTGTATAAAGTGTGGAAAGAGTCCACACACAAAGCTGCACTGGTTTAATATTGCAACTTTATTTAAACCGGTGCAGCTTCTATGTGTAGACAAGCCCTAAGTCTTATTTACCAAACGATAGTAGGTTTGACATTCCAGGTACCAAGGAATTGAAACCTGAATCAAAGAGTGATTTTTATTCAGAATGACAGTTAGGTTTTGTTATTACCTATTTCATTTGAAGCACTCTACAAACAGCTGAAAGTAAATATCTTTGTTAAACATTTCATCATACCTTTATGATATCAATCTAATTATTTTCCATATGGAGGTCCTCTGCACTGCAGTTCTACTCTGAAAGATAACTATGTAAAATTAGCACAATTTTAACAGATTTTTTTGACCTGTGTGAATTCAATGTCCTGTCTTTTTAGTGATACAAGTAAGTTCTCACTGCTCTTTACAGATCCTACTCAACAAAAATTGAGCTGGATTTTTTATTTTTTCTTGTTCAACTGAATTTACTAAATTCCAACCAGTTACACCTGTGGAAACTCACTGAAAAAACAGTGGAACTCAAAAATGCCATTTCTACACTCACTTTCAGAGTAGAGCTGCACTTTAATGTTGATTTTTTTGATATGTTGACTCCGTATACTGCCTTCGGGAGACCTCACATTCCATTCGAGCACAGCCTCCTGGATACCATCATTGAGGAACTACAGCAACTACTTTCCTAGTATTTTTCTTTGTAAACATTTACATATTTTTAGCTATAATGAATCTTTACTCTCTGAAAAGAAGGAGAGCCAGCACTGTGTGATCCGATAGCATTCCACCCATCGCATGCAAATCATGTGTGGACTACTATTTTGGAACCAATAGGCTATATTGTGGAAATACATATTTATTCTGAAATCTGGATTTTGCATGCAGCATGTTATCATTCCACCACTACAGGTCTGGATCTGCCTTGTTTACAGAAGTGTCAATCTGCAGTATTTTCCAATGAAGTCAAACACACCAGCTGTCACTATTCTTTCAGTAGTTGAACAGTTTGATAATCATTCTCTACATTCACTGAGACCAGCTGTTAGTCTTTCCTGATTCCCTCTGTAAATTATTTGCATTATTTCCTGGAAAATTATATTTGGTTTCAAAATATCTAATGCAAGTTATAGTATACCTTCATTATTTACTTACCTTGTCCCTCTTACATTTAACTATCTGATCAACCCACTAAAGAGTTTAAAATGAAAATCATGTCAGCTTCCCACCTGGCCCATGCTAAGATAAGATGGCTAAATGAGCTGGCCCCCTTATCTTCAGGAGATTAAAGGCTCAGGTGCTTCTCATGCCAAGTCATGTAGAGAAGCTAAACTCAAAGATAAGGTTTAATTTTTTTTTATCATAAGTATAGAGTTCGCAACATGTGCTTGCATACACAGGATTACCAGGCTACTTACTCTAGCATGGCTTTCATATATAACAACCTTTTTGCACTGGCAAGAAAATGAGAAAACTGCCAGTGTCTAGGAGTCTAACCCCCATAATACAGCAAGAGGAATTATATTTCATCACTTCATTATCACATTATCTATGGGATCCTAAATGAATGCTATCAAGATGGATATTTCTTTGTTTAAACATGCTGTCAACGGCAAATCAAGTAAGCCAGAATTACAAATAAGAGCTAGTTTTAATCCATGCATGAAATTGCTTCTGATAGCTAATTTTAAAAGCTAATGTTCTCCACTTATTCAGAAACTTTAACCACCGTGTCAGAGTGAATTTCCCTATTTTTCAAAGGAAATAACAGTTATAACTGAAAGAAAAGGATAAAACTCAAAGAGGAATAAATACATTTTAATTTGGCTAGGCACCGTGTACTCAGATCACACACAGTCTCAACTCAATCAAGACTTCCCACTGATGTCCTGGGGGCTATGCCCCACCCAAATATTAAACATAATTGTACCTGGCCTGCCAAAATTGAGAAGCCAAAACTCTTGGCGGTACAGCAGTAAGGGTTGTAAGATTTAAACCTAAACCTGTCCCTTATTTCTCTATGATCCCCCACTCCTCGCCTTCTTTAAAAAACAAAAACAAAAAACAAACAAAAAGAAAGAAAGAAAAAAAACCCTCTTATGGCTTGTTTTCAAACACTTTCCTCTACCAAGGATCATCAGGCAATCACCTGCTGCATTGCCTATCTTTGGGCTAGCCCTACAGCAGTGGTTTTCAAACTGGGTTATGTATTAGACCAGGGGTCGGCAACCTTTCATAAGTGGTGAGTGGCCGAGTCTTCATTTATTCACTCTAATTTAAGGTTTTGTGTGCCAGTAATACATTTTAACGTTTTTAGAAGGTCTCTTTCTATAAGTCTATAATGTATAACTAAACTAGTGTTGTATGTAAAGTAAATAAGGCTTTTAAAATGTTTAAGAAGCTTCATTTAAAATTAAATTAAAATGCAGAGCCTCCCAGACCGGTGGCCAGGACCCAGGCAGTGAGAGTGTCACTGAAAATCAGCTCGTGTGCCGACTTTGGCACGCGTGCCATAGGTTGCCAACCCCTATATTAGACTATATTATTTGGAAAGGGATATGCAGCCTAAAAAGTTTGAAAACCACTGGGACAGAGGATGAAGGAAGACCTCCCTTTCCAATTCTACCATTCTCAAAGACTCCACATTAGTGGAAACCTCTCCCACCTCCAGGAGAAAGCTCCTGCTAAAGCCTATATAAACATGGAGCCTCCACAGTACTCCTAGCCTGGAAGCAAGGGAACATAGCTCCACACCTCCACCTACCCATGTTTCAGTACTACTTCCCCAACCCCCCATGTTCTCCTATGTACAGTACTTTAAAAACAAACATTCTTTGAGATAGGGTCAGAAAAGTGACGGTCTTACTCAGCTGGTAACTTTCGGTATGTGTCGTCATTTCTACTTGTCATAAAACAAGTTTATTTGGTTTTCTGCTTTTTACTTCTGTTGGTACTTCAGAGCCAATACCATTATATCCATCTCATGTTTACTCTAGCCAATTTCCTCTAGAATTTTCAATCATTCATCCCACCAGTGTTTGCACTAATGTAGACAGGCCACAGATATTCTGGGAAATTTTAGGGGGAAATGGATCTACTGAATTATTTACCGAGTTCCAACCAGCAACATCTGTACTAGTCTACTAAGGCAGTGACATGCAGCATAGGTGTCACTAAGGGAATAATCTGCCCTGCAGAGCCTTAATTACACATGATGAGGTGCAAGAAACAATTTTGCTTGACTGAGCCTACGATGAGCATAAGGGATGGTGTTACACACTTTACTTGTAAACTACACTCATTTGATATAGACTCAGACACCAGTATGGAACCGGACTTAAAAAAAAAACAACAAAAAAATCCACCAGTCACTGCTGGGACTAGATCTGTCACTAATACTGCCCTTTAAGTGTAACGTTAACTGACTCCTACAAGCCAGTTCTGAGGAACTGGACACGTCAATAGTCAAAGCCCACAATACTGAAAACAAAACGTTATAAAAAAAGGACAGAAGGGATACACACGTCCTCAATATAGACAATGAAGGGTGCACAGATGTGAGCCATAATGTTAAATATTGATATTAAAGACTATCCACAATCTGTATTCTGTAGCTCCTATTGGTCATTTTTCAAACTACATTAAGAACTGGCAGGAGGAAAGGGGTGAAGACATTAAAGTCAGGCTCATTTGAATGAACTGTATAATGAAAGATGTCCACAGTCTTAAATAAACTGGGCTTTCCATTCAGTGCTGTTCCCAAAAAGTAAAGGTATTTTATAAAAAGTAAAATTATACTTGCTCTTTACATAAAAAATAAGTTTGATATAAATATACCAGATACTATATGGGAGTCAGCAAAATGTACATTGCTGTTTGCCAGCTAGGGTGCAGGCTTATTCTAAACCACAGCAGAGAGCTAAAACAAAACTAAAAATGCCTAGAAACACTAACCCTGGGGGGGGAAATATTATTGATATTTACTTTCAAATATAAGTACAGATTAATTTACCCCTGGAGTAAGAATGAATCTGGCCTAATATATTTAACAAAAAAGTGGTCTCAGAATTACAAATAAGATTTACTATGCTAAGAGAGGAACAGCAAGTGCACAATCTCACTAGCAATAAGAAAATTCTCACTGCCATTTCCAAGCTGAAGGCAAAAGTTCTGCTAGATGGTAAGGACCTTCTGCTTATTATCTGTTAGCATAAATAATTAAGTTAACAGTTTCAGACATCAAAAATCTAATTTTAAATGTTATAGTGTTGGTACTTTCTTAGGTTAATACAGAAATCCATCATGCAGAAAACAATTTGATTAAGTTAGGCTTCCTGGAAATCACCCAGGCTAGAACAATGGGAGTTACTAATCAATTCATAAAGAGAAATAGAAACATACCCAATCCTTTTAAAAAAGGAAAGTAATCTGCATGTACAAAGTTTTTTCAATTTGAGAGGCAGAATGATGATGGACTGAGTTAGACCATTAACCTCCAAAGATTGTATTTTAAATCCCTGGTGGACACTGGTAAACATCGCTAAACCATAATCCTGAGTACCTGAGGTTAGCTGTAAAAAGTGTGTGGGGAAGCCAGCACACATTACCAATCTCTGTCTCCTTATCTGTAAGTTATTACGTATTTATATTACAGTAGAGCCTAATTACAAAGGGCCTAATTAGGACTGGGTCCCCTTTTGCTAGATGCTGTACAAACAGAGGCAGACATGGTCCCTGCAAGGAAGAGCTTACACTCTAAGAACCTAGTGCTATTAGTCCAGGTTCATGAGAATTAAATATACATTTTTAAAAATAGTGCTTTCCAGGAAGAAAAAAAGAAAACTGTATTCACTTTTTCTCTTAATCCTGTTTAATCAGTTTTCTAGCTACTGGGAGGGAAATATACTACTCTTAGTTCCCCATTGAAGGAGATATCTTTCGTACTTTTACATTGAGTGCCTCACTCAGACATTCAGATGAAACCTCATCTACACATGGGAAATTTTGCAAAAAATCCCCATTATTGCCAACACCAGTTCAGATAAATCAATGGTAGGAACCTTAGTGTAACAGGGCTGCCAGCTGTCAACTAGACCTGCTTTGAGGTAGATGGCAGTGATTACAATATAGGTAGCAAGTCAACTCTAGGGCTCCCATTGTCGCATAGAGCGGGAAAAAAGTTAGAAACTGAGGAAGTTTTGTGATCACAGTTTAAGAAGGAACAGTGACAATCACAGAAATACTCCACTTTGACTAAATCTTATCGCTCTGCCTATGTGCTTTAGGCTGAGGTGAAAATGGAGGGGTGAAACACCAGGCTGGGCTGCACCTGCCGATGTCGCTTATCGGCACAGAGCAGGAAAATGCATGCAAGACTTGAATGTTGCAGTCGAGTCAAAAGTAATTTAAAATACTAGATTAAACATAACCCAGTTTTCGCAGCAAAGTTAAATATGACACTGGCATTTAAGCCCAACGTTGGTGACATCTTCCTACTGAAGTGACACTGAAGTATAGATAAATGCCTCTTTTCCCAAAGTGTTTTGCAAAATAGGTATGCACTGTTAAACAGCTGCTCTACTCCACCACCATGTTGACTGCATTTTAGTGGAGGGCATAACGATTCCTAGATATACTGCAGTTATTACTATGCTTTGTAATCCTTATAGGTGCATAAAGTAAGATTAAAAATGTTAAATTATACAAAATGTTTAATATTCACACATTAGATTTTCCAGGGATGCCTGACACACGTAAGATAGTTTGAGTGCTGATAAAATGGATCAAATCACAGACACCAGCCTACCAGTAGTCTAGGGAAATGAGGAGCTCAGCAGAAGGAAAAGAGCAGAAATACCTCTCCCAACAGCCAGGACTGGAGTGATGAGAGAATACGAGTAAGAACAAAAGAAACACCTTAACGCTTTCCTTTACTGAATTGGAAGAGTGTAGTAAGATATTGCATTGAAAATATTAAACAGCGACGCTGTAATTGGGCTGTGATGTTCTATCACACAATGATGCTGACTTGGATCACCAAGGGAGGTATGCTTATGTTTGCATCTGGTCTTAAATGCAGATGGGTCTCACTCCAAAACCTGGTTTTGACAGTCTGTCCATCTTACCAGAATACCAGGATGGGTATAAATGGGATTTGTGCTGGCAAACAGATTGTCATACTGACCCAGAGTCTCTGCTTGATCAGTTAAGTGCTACCACAAAGAAACTGAGTCAGCAAGGGTATGTATGTCTACCCTGCCACATAGAGCATGCTTTCCACAGCATATAGATATGTGGTAGCTCTGCTCAAGCTAGTGCACTAAAAATAGCAGCACGGCTGCAGCAGCATGGGCAGTGATCAGGCTAGGTACCCAAGTATGAACCAGGGGGTTAGGCATGATTGTGCTGAGGCAGCTAGCCCAAGCTACTGCTTGTGCCACTTTAGCCACACCAATATCTTTAGCATGCTAGCTCAAGGTTACTTGTTCTAAAGGATTTCAGTACTCGTGCAATGGACAACTCTTCTAGCTTAACTCAGATCTCATAGCCACGATGACAACCTTGGAACTGTCCCAGGCAGTCACACTCTTAAATCTTGCTTTTCCACTGTAACTAAAGAAGGAACAAATGATCAGACTATGAAGGCTGACATCACTGGTAGGGGAGACTTGATAGAAGACCAATTCTAAGAAGTAGGCTGAACTGAATTATTTAATGCCTTGAAGGGGAAGATAGTAGAAATCAATGTGGTAACATGATGGAAATTCTGAGCCTCATTACATCATTCCTTCACTATAATTGGCTGTTTAGATATAATGCAACATAAATGAGGTCAACACAGAAAAGTGTCTCTGCATAGTTACACACATTCAGTAAAACCACTTATCTTCAAAAGAAATTAGAGGCAAAGTTGCTCTGTTACACTATTACGTTTCTTTTTCAGGGAGTTACTTCCACTCCAGAGAACATCCCACCTCTGACATTCTGTTTGTGCACCAGAAGTGCAATTCAAGATTCAAATTATGGCAGACAAAGAACCCCAAATGAAGAGTAGCAAGCAGCATGTGCTAGCTCCCCACTAGTTTAAGATGTTATTTTGGTTACAAAGAACTGAAGTTCATGGTTAATTCATGAATAAATAAAGCAAATAAGCCTCAGGCTACAGTGAAAAGACTTTGGTGTTGCCAAACCTCTAGTCTAGCCTTTCAGAATGTGAGATTAAGCATGCTCATTTCATGAATGAAGAAAAAAATATAAAGGCAGATCAATGCCGACTGAACTCCCAGCTGACACAAAGCTAGTCAGATCCAGCTGTCTTCTGAAAAACACTGTCACTGCTGACTGAATCACAGAAAGCAACACATTTTCTGATTAAAACATCTAATTTCTCCACTTCTGTTGTGAAGCTATTTGAGTCTCAGTGTGAAGGGACTGCCTCAGGTAAATTGCTGCCATGTTTGGACAACAGGTTTCAAACATTATTCTTTCACTGCCACAAGCCAGGGTTCAAAAAGGTGCTTCCTCTCACATCAATTGTAAAATTGTGCCACCGGATATTACAATAAATTAGTAGCATTTCTGGCCTGCAATACTCTGAATCTAACAGAAGTACTGATAAGCGAGCATACACTGTCACTGAAGGAAATGAGCACGGCTGGTTCCTCAAAATGCTTCATCCTGCCAGCAACTACTACCTTTACTCTTATCTGTTCTGAGCCTAACCCTGTTGGCATTCGTCCACGTCCACACCTCATCCTGATACTGAGAAAACAAAACAATGGTGTCCAGGTTCATAGAAAGCAAGACTGAGCAACATGCTCAGTATACTGCTAACTATGCAATCCTGTGATACTTGATGTTCTCCCCTGCAACTGAATGAAGGGGTGGGAGGCTGGAAAGGGGACAGAGAATCTAGGATACACCAACACGTTGAACATAACTCTCTGGATCCCTATATAATGAATAAAAAAAGCCAACTTATGACTTCATCGCTCTAATACAGGTCCTATATAGTGAGGCCCGCAACACTGATAAATTTGTATCAAAGGCTGATGACCAATCCCACACAGATGCATGACCTCTATCGCCCAAATGAGACAAAGGACTGAAAACTGACAGATGGGTTCCGGAAGATTGAAGTTAGCCTTTCATGTTACAAGAATATCAATTCACAGTAGCATAGAAATACTTAGTATCCGACTATAGAATTTTATTTTTCAGTGTTTCTTACTGAATGACACCACCCCCCCAAAAAAACAAAAAAACCCTCTACACATTACACATGCATTAAACAAACCTTTAATAATTTTTTTAGAACTCCAGTTGGTTAAAGATGTCACATAACCAAACAGTGCATGCAGTCAGATGTTCCTTCATTATAATATACCCCCATAGAAAATAACTTATTGCTTAAAGGGGCAGTCAGAAGTGATTTGTCGACATGGGAAGCAAAGTTGGCCCTGACAACTTCCTTGGAAATGGGGAGGGAAGAGAGACAGACTGCCTCTGTATCAACAGTAATATGGGGGAGAGGCTGTTTCACTCTAACAGAATTGGGCTTTAAGGGCAATATTTTTTTAAAAGTACCCTTAGGCTGTATCAGTGCCTTTGTCCAACTCTACATTTCAAAACTATTTACCTGAGGCAATATTTTACTACAGTTGCCAACAAAGTCAATCAGTGTCTGTACAATACCATCATCGCCTTTTGCATGATTTCTTTGACAAACAAAGGATTAAATACCATCACATGCACTTACCTGCATAGGAGACACTGCAGCTGCTGGGGGTGTTTTCATGGGGCTTGGACTGAGAGGAGTGCGAGGAATTGTGGCTGTGGCAGGGCTTGGAACTATTGGAAAAATAAAAAGGAAGCTATCCTAAATGCGGCATGGTTTTCAGTCAAATGGAGAAGTGGCCATATAGCCACATGTCAAGACAACTGTTTAAGGGCAGAACCTGATAGTTTTGTTTGCTCATATTGTACAGTGCTCATTTTTTGGAAAGCAACTTTGAAAGTTTAAAAAATGCTCGAGTACTATGTTGGTCACCTCCTAACATGAGCCTGCACTACATCAAAAATAGAAACACACTTAACTGGAAGTTTTACATACCAAAAATGGCTTTGGTTTTCTAATTTAGAGGGTTACGGTCTTCGTTGCATCTCTAGGCAGTGTACATTGCACATATCAGGGACTCTGTACTTTCCTCCCTTTCCCCCACAAATTGCCTGTGTGACACCCACCCATCCATCTTTATTTTAGGGACTCCCTGCAACCAGCTTTCATGCCAGAGCCTCTAACTCATTCACCCATGCTAGGGTCCTCCATTCCCCACGTATTAATCCCTCTGCTGCATTTCAGGGGGTTGGATTATCCTCCATGTCATCATCCCCACATACCATCACCCCCATTTCCCCACCCATCCCAAGGGCTGTGTGCACCCCTCATTCCCTCCTAACCCCCATATCAGGGTCCCCCATTTTCCACCACCAGGGAACCCTATTTCCTCTCCCTACATGGTAGGAGCTCTGTGAACACCCCCATTCCACCCACCATTCCACCTATTACCACTCCACCATTCTAATTTCCTTTCTTTCTGTTCCGGAGAAGCATTCAGGGAGTTAGCATTTTCATACTATATTGGGAAAAAGGCTAGAGCTAAGATAAGAGAGACTGTTACGCTGGAAGATGTTAACGGCTGCCACCAACCAGTTATTTCATCTATAAACGATCACAGAGGTAGTTGTAGTTGCTGGGTCTGCTAACCAGATGCAAGGAACTGAGAGTCCCCTTCATCTCCCCCCTCCAAATTTTCCAAATTTCAGAAAGAAGTGCCATCAATTTGTGTGTAAACCTCATTTTGCCCAGTCAGTCAGCTGATTCCCTAATTGCATGACTAGCAGATGATGTAAATTTCTTACCAGGATGTATTTTTATACAATTTGTCTGAGCAATCGGATCCTTATCCAAAGCCACAGATGAGCAAGTTTTCTGCTGATTCACTCATGTTACTTCCTCCTTTTACTAGAATTTTTTGCACAATTATTATGAACAAAAACACTAACAGCCCTCAAATTAGAACTGAGGAGCTTGAAAGCGACAAAGACAAATACTAACAGGGAGAACACAAATGTAGAAATATGACAACCTACAGAATCTCCATATGATTTATAGATTATACTGAATCATATGACAGGTCTTCAGGTGATGAGCATAAAAGTGGGTTGCTATTTACATTTCGGCTGCTTATATCAGTCTGGTACCGCTAAGGGACCTTAAAGTGCATGTAAATGTAATTTAAAATGTAATTTACACCCACATTAAGGCCCCTTTGTACTACCAGAGCAATGTAAAGCTGTCTTAATGTAAATGAGACTAAGGGTTTGTCTACACATTGGGGTAATGTGCTCTACAAATTTAGGGCTTATCTACATGGTGAAATAATGCATTTTCTGGGCTTGTGATTTCTAAAGCACACTAATGCGTTGTACGTTAATTGGTCTGTGTAGTCCCTACTGGTGCATACTGAAGGTTCCCTAGTACAATTTAATGTAATGCTGTTTCAAGCACTGGTACAATACACTAGGAAACTTTTAGTACACACCAGCAGGACCTACACAGACTAATTAATGCGCAATGCATTAGTGTGCTTTGGAAATCACAAGCCCAGAAAAATGCATTATTTCACCATGTAGATAAGCCCTAAATTTGTATAACAACTTCACAAACAGGACCTTTAAGTCAGGCTCTAAATTTACATGTCTCATTTCCTAAAGTGCTGAGTGCCCAATAGTTCCCACTGAGGTAAATGGGAGAAGTAGGGTCAACAGTTCTCGGACAGGCACTAAAATATGGATTTTAGGAGCTCAGGCTTTTTTAAAAAAACTTGGTGCTAGTCATTATATAGCTTCTAGGACGCTCATTTGGGGGCATGTATTAATGTTAGTGTCTTAATGGGAGTACTGAATATATCCTTAAGCTGGGGACACAGCTGAGTGTACAATTGGTATTATATTCCTGCTGAGTGAGAGTGCTGACTCACAAAGCCTCTAGTGTCCAAATTACTAGGTAAGTGACAGTGAGGGATAGAGAACATTCAACCCCTGGGGTTGAGGAGAAAAGAAGAAGAGAAAGGATAATTACTTAACAGTAATGTAATTTAGTATACATGGGCTTGTTTCAGACCTTGCTATTGTAGTGTCATCTAGCTGAATTTTGAATCATCCAGAACATCAGAAGCATACATGTCAACATACACAAACCTCTAACTTTGTATAGCTACTGCGCTGGCTAGAAGTAATTACCTTGTGAGGCACTGTCGAAGGATTTGATTAGTGTTTTTACGGTGGGAGTTGGCTCCGAGGAAGTGGATGACCTGCGACTTAGCCCCATTCCTTGTCTCAGAGCTGCCAAATCCCTCTCTACAGCATTCATGTAATTGTATACCCGGCCACGTTCCTCTTCCTGCCTGTAAACAAAAGCTAGGCCATCTTAGCCACATCAGAAAAATATCTTCTTTATGTCAAATGGCTTAAATGTAAACACAGGAATTGAGCTCATAACTCTTCTCATTATATTAACCTACTTTGCTATTGTAATTTAGGTTTGGATTAACAGCCTTAAATACCAGTCAACTTCTTTAGTATCTGCCAACAAGAGACCCTAAGTGAACTGAAAGGATTTTACCTATCGAGAGTCAAGTTTAGGGTCTTGTGTTTTCTAGTGAGTTAAACTTCAAATTTGCTATAGATTAAAAACTAATCCACTGAAATCATCAAAATAAGAAACACCTTTACAATTATTTTTGAAAGGGACAAACTTTTTTATGCCTGCATAAGTAAAAAAGGTTCAACCCATTTGGCGGGGGGGGAGAGCGCGCACCGGTAGGGTGGGAGAGGGAAAAATAAATTTTTAAAGTTCAGCTTTGAATTGAGACTAAACTCTAGTTGCAACCCAAAGGACACTAAGGTTTTAGAATGGAAGGGCCCTTTCAACCTAAGTTCATGTCGGTTATGACATTCACTGTCACTCTGATGGAGGAACCATCCTTCTGTCTGGAGAAAGCCGCCTTCCCTCCCCACCCACCCCAGGATCTGAGGGGTTATTCATTGCCTCAGTTTCAGATCAAATACTATGCTAACTACATTTTTCAGCAGCAGCTATACCGTTTCTCTTCTTTTAGAATCTTACAAGAAGTTTTTAAAGAATCATTTTCAGTTACCTTTGAGTTCTTTGTTCTTAGGAAATCAATTACCAGTAGATTATTTTACCTCCATCTGCAAGTAACATGGATTTAGAAAGCCCTTCTGGAATCAGTATCAGAACAAACCAAGCAATAGACTTCCAACATCCAAAAGCGTGACTACTGCGTAATAGGCTTGTTTTCAAGTTGACATTTGGTTGATGATTCTGTTACATTGTTAACACTGACTCCAAGGAAAAATCAATTCTAGCTGATTTGCAGCCAGTACGTTTATTGTTCCAATATATTTTACCCACCAGGGTAGTGAATTGATACTGCAAAGTCAAGCCTTAGCTTCAGCAAGGGGATCCAAACACCTCACAATTAGTCTGATTCATTTCAACTTAATGAACAAATTTTCTAGAGATGCTGGATCCCTGTAATGCAGAGCATAAATTGCAAACTTCCTATTTTGAAAATTCAAAGATTAGGTTAGAAATTCCTATCAAAAATGGGTGCTATGACATTTTGACTTAAGGCATTAATCTCTCTAAACTCCTGGTATGAGTATCTCCTAGGCCAATAGTAATCAGGAGTTTTACTACCTGACAGCCTATTCAAATTGGTAGCTTCACTTCAGATTAATCTGCTTTACCCTCACCATCCAGGTCATCTCTTATTTTCAAGTATATCCTCCTCCAGTCTGCTCTCTACATCTCACATATGCAGCCTGTGCAAAATTCCACTGCAAAAATAATTTCTCTCAGCCCACTCTGGTGTTCAAGTGTTCCCTGCATCAAAAATTTATATCTGAATTTACAAAGTGTTTATCAGTGTTAATTAACATGGCACTTTATAAAAGGTTTTAATAATGGGAACATGTAGACACATCACAAACATCATAATTGTAACTGCTGAGTCTCCAGTCTGAATCAAAAGGACCAAATAGCCATGGAGACCAAACAACTCCTAAACTCCTAGAGAGGACTAGTGGTCAGGGTTCAGGTAGATAGGCAGGACTGGAGAAAACATGAATTGTGTCTGAGCTGTATATGCTATGGATTCATTGAAGACTGAATTTTGTGCTATTTTGAAAGATGCCCGACTAATGTAATTAGGATCACTGTAAAAATCACTACTACAGAAAAACCTCCACAACCAGTTGATTATGAGGCAAACGCTTATTATTGAAGAAAGTTGACAGCAACTGCAGAAAATCCTAGTTGTCCGTTTTCCAAATTGCTATAAGCATAATTTAATTTTAGATAAGAAGCATACTGTATCAGCTTCTGTTCAATATATAGGAAAGTCCCTTTTACAGGTGAGGCTTTTAATGACTGATTTCTCATTCTATTTCTTAAATAGCACACTGCTGGAACTTCATGGAATGAGCTATGCAGTAATACTAATGGTATTTTTGGGGAAAAAATTAATTACTGCAGTAATTAAGTATTGCAGTAATTAAGTATTGAAACTGACTGATCATAGTCATTTCTAAACTCTAGCCTCAAAAAAAATCAAGGCCATAAGTAGAAATCAAATACCAGATGCGAGAATGCCCAGGTTTAAGTAGGTTGTATGCCTTCTAATATTCCAAGAGATATTGGTTCACATTACCAGTCTATGTAGATTACCTAGAATTAATCATCTCTTGTAGAACTCCTAGGGATTTCTGTCTCAATTCAAGCTATAACAGGTCACAAGTGAGAATCTAACATCTTTTATCTGAGTAGCCTAGTTGTCAAGAAACAAACCCTCTCTTCTCCATAGTAAGATAAGCTTGTGTTTTGCTCCCCTCTAAAGAGCCTGGCAGCTAAGCAAAATATACCTGCAACAGCACAGAAGAGACATTCATTGCTTGCTTTCCATGCTCTACTCAGGGAAGCTAAGCCCAAGTCATGGACTCTTATTTGTGACTAAAAACAGACTAACGACTTTCCTTTTTGTGTGTGCGCAAAAGTGCCAAAACAGGTACATTTCCTCCACTGCAGAAAATTAAAAGGCCAGCTATGAAAAAAAACCCTCTCTCTTACAGGTTTGCCCATTCTTTCAGAATTGTTCCTAGAAGTATGCAGAGAGCTCTTAGGCTGAAATGATCTGGCCTCAAAATGACAGTCTCGCTCTGTGACTTTTGACGAGTCTCAACAGTGACTCAGTTAAGAAATTAACATCTCAAATTGTGTAAAAGCAATAAAAATACATAACTCCGTTTTCATTAACATACTTGCGTGACTTTATTTCTTCCAGCTCTTTAGTGAGCTTTTCATTTTTCTCCTGAGACTCATGCAGTCTACGTTTTAGGTCCCCTATCTCCTCCTGGGCCTCAGATTTGATATCATTTGCTATGACTACGGCAGTCTGTAGATCAGCTTGGAACTGACGCCATTCTGCGGACTCCTCCTATAAATAACCAAAACTGTAAACAGCAGCTACTAGGAATTTGAAATCAAAGAATTACGCTGATGCAAAGTTCCAGTGAACTCTCAGAGTGGAAGATTTAAGTGGGTGGTAAAAGTACTCATATTTGACAGTCCAAAAGTAAAACACTAAAGTTACAAATCTTAAATATGAAGATAATTTCATCAGTAATCAGCTTTGGGGTTTTGAAGCAGGAGCATTGGAGAGGTCCTAAAATTTCCTTTTCTCTAAACAAAGAAAAGATATAGTTAATTCTTTAACGATTTGGTAAATTTATCCCAAGATGAAGCATTTAACTTCATCCTTGAGCTGATGCCCCTCTCCCCAGAATTATTCTAACTGCTTTTAAACACTGTAACATTCACTTTCCTGCCCATTAGTAAGTCTGCCATGTGCTTTGTCTTTGGTATCTATCAACACCAGTAATACCCAGTAAGACCAGTTTCTACCTCTACATATTGAAATCCCAACACCCTTATACAGCCTTGAAACATTTCTGGTATATTTTTAGAGCAGTGTGCAGGGAAAGACAGGCAGACTGTACTATATATTTTTATTGCTGGGTGATGTCTCATGTACCACGCTTACGGTGCCCCCTCCCCTTTTAGTGCTCAGTTGCACACTTGGTTGTAGGTGTTAACCTACCCGTAGCCTCCTGTGAAGAGTCTTTATTTCTCTTTCCATGTCATGCTTTTGGTCCTGAAGTTTTTTAACTGTATCTGGAAAGATAAGTCAAATCCACTTTAAGATAACACCTTACTCAGTGATTTGTCTACGAAAGAGCAACTGAAGCCACTTGTGCATTTTTAAGACTTCCTGAAACCACCACTTATATTTTTCAAATTATACTTATTATATAATTATTAATCAATGTCTAAGCATGAAGTTATTTAACAAAGCACACATTCCTGAAAGTGGGAAATTAGTATAAACTAACTCGATGGGTATTAAGATTCCAGTCTCTGCCTTACACCATGCACAACATTAAAAAACAAAAAAAACTAGTCACTAAAATGTTACCTGCAAGGTAAGCACAGTGACATGGGAGCATGCTGAATACAGGTTTTGATGCCATCAGCTTTTAAGTGGATTTTCCCATTTAAAAATAAAAATAAAAGCTGCGCTACCACACCTACGAATTCACACTTCACTTCCCTGCTCCAAGATAGCTGCCATCAGGAGTGATTCCCTTCCTTGTTATTTCAACAGGAATAAGATTCCTATTCTAGCCCTCAAAAAGCTCCAATTCTTGTGTATCACAGCATTGTTTGAGATAAGTTATAAATTAACTAAATAGTGGTTAAATTTATTTGAAGCATGAGGGGCAAACATTAGAGTATATTCAATGAGATCATAATATGGAAGTAAGATGTTCATTTAAATAGGTCAGCAGCTACACAAAGGGCATGCAGCTTGACCACTACCAACTCCTAATCTGGCGTCTGACAGACTGACTCCTGTGATTATTATTCATTTGTTGCATTATTCAATGCACAAGAGAACAGCATGATTGATTATTCCATTCCTATAATTGAGTAACTGATGAAGAAGCACACAGAATACCTTTCTCATTCAGTACCACTTCACTGATTCTTGGTTCTTAGGGGCATTCTATTTCTATGGAACTGTATGCATATATAAACTGTAAAGATTCAGGGCCTCTTGATTTGTAGGGCCAACTGTGATAAATTATGTTTTTTAGTTCAGGTTCATTATACCAGGAGCAGTTGTGAAGCAAATATCTTCTGTGTATATTGGCAGCGCTTTTCTCACATGAAGGCTGCAGGTACCCAATGTATTAAGCTGCTTAAAACCAAAACCTTGGCATAAACTACAGAGTAGTAGGCACATGCTTTCTGATTATTCAAACATTTACTGTACATTAAATTTAAACAACTAAATTGACAGAAGGTAAAATTGTGTGGTTCTTGTTCTGTTGTGAAACTGAACTTTCCAATGTGTTTATTTGGTTATCAGTTACAATTAGTTTCAGGGATAATTATGCAACACAAGATTCTTTTTAGAACCTTAAATTCTAACAGTGCTCTTGCCTGCTTCCCCCCATTTTTAAAATTGAACCCTATATTTTGGTACCCAGAACAATCCCCTTGGTCTCTTGGCAGAGAGCTGTTTTCTAGCATTACAAGACATTTTTAAAATAGCGTATGGTAGACTAAACCAAAATGCTAAGCAAACCCACACACTTATTCACATGAGGATATTCCATTTCACATCATTTAAACCGGATAGCTAATTTCTTTGTAAGAATGACATAAGCCCCTAAGTGGCTTGAAAAACAATATTTCAGGCTTGGAAAAGTTCAAACACTTCAAACCAGACATTTTCCTACATCTATAGCTATCTTATAGGACTACATATTCTAAGATGCACATCTAGCTGACCTTTTAACGTTGGATGTGGTAAGCTAATTAACAGTGAGGGTGACTCAAATCACATGGTACCATGTTGCTTAAGCTACAAAAAATGGAAACCTTAGCTAGTCTTAGTACAAAAGGAGGAATTAGTATTGATACCTTTTTATTAGGCTGAAGCTAATATGTAAAGTTGCCTGTTTTAGGTTAAAAGTGACAAAGTACAACTAAAGAATTTAAGCAGCAAAGAATCCTGTGGCACCTTATAGACTAACAGACGTTTTGCAGCATGAGCTTTCGTGGGTGAATACCCACTTCTTCGGATGCAATACCCACTTCTTGCATCCGAAGAAGTGGGTATTCACCCACGAAAGCTCATGCTGCAAAACGTCTGTTAGTCTATAAGGTGCCACAGGATTCTTTGCTGCTTCTACAGAACCAGACTAACACGGCTACCCCTCTGATACTAAAGAATTTAAGTAATCTTGAAAATCCTGTACAAAATGTACAATTTCTTCAAATACTGAAAGTTGCCTACTGAGGGAGCCAGCAAGCCCTACGACGCTCCCCACACTAGTTTGCAGCAGATTCCAGGAGCGAGGAATCTGCTGCAGTGGGGGGGCCATCTTTTTTTTTATTTTATTTTATTTTTTTTTAAGACAACTCAGGGAAATGGGTTTCATTTTTTAAAACAATTGTTTTTTTACTCCTAAAAATGAGTCATAATTTGTCTAAAAACAAACAAAAAATAGAAAAATAATCACAACAAACCAGAAAACCTAAATGTGTCCTAGAGTTAAAGATTGGGTAATGCCAAAGTTTTGAGCTGTTTGTGAGATATAAGACACACCATTAAATGTTAGTACGTTTGTGCTTTGAAGTTCAAAACAATGGCCTGAATATTCTCCAGCTACTATAAACAGTACAGAACATTTTATAGTAACAGTGTTTAATTTTTTCTAAATTCTATCAAGGGATGGGAGGAGAACATAGAATTGCCAACACCCAGGAATTCAAAAGGAGTGAGCACCTTAAAACAATTTAAGAAAAGGAAATCGTGGTTTTCAGTCTTCTGTTTTTGTACTCCCCTTAGCCATCCCAAATGCACACACATCATTTAAATACACAAAATATACAGGCACCAACTTCCCTATGTACCTACTCTGGGCTAACCCCCCTTTCTGTCCCCATGCACTATCCAGAGCCCACCCTGACCCCCAACAAGCTCCAGAGCTTGAGAGAGTGAGGCTGCTGCTGCCGCCGCCAAGCTCAAAAAAGGGACTACTACAGTATAGGGACCTCGTGATAATGCAGGCAGTGGCTATAGCTTCTAGAAGCAGAACAGGGAAACCGGAAGATCACTCAAACTTCCTGAGCTGCCTGTGTTTTTTGCTATGTGAGACGGTTATTTCTATTTTTAATTATTTGCTTTAATAAATAAATATGTAAGTCCGTTGTAAAAGGATATGATGTAACTGGAAATTAAGTGCTATTGCAATTTTAGATTACAATTTGTAACAAACTAGGTTATAGATGCTGGGTTTTAAATTGACTTATTTCAGTGTGAAAGTATTTCACTTGAATTTTATAAAACTGTGGAAGGTAAAGAACAAAATATTGAAAAATACTTAACTGTATTTTTATCATAATCTTTTATGAATCCAAATTGGCACAAAAACTGTCACTATAAACAAAGTTTTTTTAATGTAAACACCCAATCTGATTAATTTCAATACATTAATACATTTCAAATTTGTTAAAAATGTTACAATGTTAAGACATCAATATTATTTCATAATACACCATTTTAAACAAATTACAATCTGTGAACAACAATCACAATTCAGTTACCACCGAATCCAGCTATTCAGATCCACTGAGGATACTTTCAAGACTTTCTGAATTAAGATGCTGAAGAAATTAATTCTGAAGTCTTATCTGTTTGCATGCAGGTTTCTAGGATTTGAATGCCCCAGGCCACATGATGAAAACAGTTATTCTACAGCAGCTACTGTCACGATCATAACCTTGTTTTCTCCCAGGACATTTACTTGAGATTTTCACTACTAAATAGTGGTTAAATTTTTCAGTGTTTCATTGGAGAACAAGACTTTGAAATAATGGAAACAAGGCTTGCAGATGAATTACTAATGGCAGAACCCCACTTTCAACATAAACTTCTGCATATTGAAGAGTAAGTACTGATTCCTCTGTTGTGACTGGAAACTAGCATGTGATGACTGATCACATGCTGGAAAATTACATGATATAACGTCCAGCTAATGCTTTCTCAACACCAATTTTGCCATCATTTAACTGCAATTTCAAATCAGGGTTGTTGGGTGTTTTTTTTAAGTCTTTGCCAGCTTCAACATGAATTCAGAATCAAAGGCTATTTTACTGGCTTTGATATAAGAAGCAATTACTCAACAAGCTTCTTCAAACCAATTATTTGTCATCTTCTAACAAACCATGAAGTCTATTGACACTGCTTCCCATATTTTTTATAGTAATATTAGGATATGATTGTGTCATAATTAGGGCTGTCAAGTGATTAAAAATTAATTGCAATTAATCGCACTGTTAAACAATAACAATACTATTTATTTAAATATTTTTGGATGTTTTCTACATTTTCAAATATATTTGATTTCAATTATAACAGAATACAAACTGTACAGTGCTCAGTTTATGTTTATTTTTTATTACAAATATTTGCACTGTAAAAAACAAAATATCATTATTCAATTCACGTAATACAAGTTCTGTAGTGCAATCTCTATCATGAAAGTTGAACTTACAAATGTAGAATTCATGTATAAAAAATGCACTCCAAAACAAAACAGTGTAAAACTTTAGTTCCTACAAATCCATTCAGTCCTATTTCTTGTTCAGACAATCGCTCAAACAAGTTTGTTTACATTTGTAGGAGATGCTGCTGCCCGCTTCTTGTTCACAATGTCACCTGAAAGTGAGAACAGGTGTTTGCATGGCACTATTGTAGCTGGTGTCGCAAGATATTTATATGCCAGATGCGCTAAAGATTCCTATGTCCCTTGATGCTTCAACCACCATTCCAGAGGGCGTGTCCATGCTGATGATGGGTTCTCCTCGATAACGATCCAAAGAAGTGCAGACCGACGCATGTTCATTTTCATCATCTGAGTCAGATGCTACCAGCAGACAGCTGATTTCCTTTTTTGGTTGTTTGGGTTCTGTAGTTTCCGCATCAGAGTTGTTGCTCTTTTAAGACTTCTGAAAGCATGCTCCACACCTCATCCCTCTCAGATTTTGGAAGGCACTTCAGATTCTTATATCTTGGGTCGAGTGCAATAGTTATCTTCAGAAATTTCACATTGGTATCTTCTTTGCATTTTGTCAAATTTGCAGTGAAAGTAATCTTAAAACAAACAACACGTGCTGGGTCATCATCCGAGACTGCTATAACATAAAATATATGGCAGAATGAAGGTAAAACAGAGCAGAAGACATACAGTTCACCTCCAAGGAGTTCAGTCACAAATCTAATGAACACTTTTTTTTTTTCTTCTTAAATGAGTGGTATCAGCATGGAAACATGTCCTCTGGAATGATGGCTGAAGCATGAAGAAGCATATGAATCTTTAGCACATCTGGCATGTAAGTATCTTGCGACGCCAGCTACAACAGTGCCATGCGAACACCTGTTCTCACTTTCAGATGACATTGTAATTAAGAAGTGGGCAGCATTATCTCCCGTAAATGTAAACAAACTTGTTTTTCTTAGTGACTGAACAAGAAGCAGGACTGAGTGGACTTGTAGGCTCTAAAGTTTTACACAGTTTTGTTTTGGAGTGCAGTTATATAACAAAAATAATCAACATTTGTAAGTTGCATGTTCATGATAAAGAGATTGCACTACAGTACTTTTATGAAAGTAGTGAATTGAAAAATACTATTTATTTTGTTTTTTACAGTGCATATATTTGTAATAAAAATAAATATAAAGTAAGCACTGTACACTTTGTATTCTGCGTTGTTATTGAAATCGGTATATTTGAAAATATAGGAAAACATCCAAAAATACATTGCAATTGGTATTCTATTGTTTAGCAATGCAGGCATAAATATCTGTAATTTTCACTCCATGCATCTGAAGAAGTGGGGTTTTTTACCCACGAAAGCTTATGCCCAAATAAATCTGTTAGTCTTTAAGGTGCCACCAGACTTCTCGCTGTTTTTGTGGATACAGACTAACAGGGCTACCCCTCCGATACTGGAAAACAAAAGGATTCCCACCACATGCCAAACCTATTTAAGGCAGGGGAGTGACAAAGTGTGTTCGTTCTTCACTGAATCCCCGCCCAGGATGACTGCTGGAAACATCTAAGAAACAAAGACAAAGTGGGGGGAGGGGGAGAGGAGGAGAAGAGCTGAGCCCAGGCTGGAAACGTGTCTGGCCTGTGAAAAATACCTGGAGTTTTAATCTGCAAACATGAGCATCTGGCCTTCAAGAACCACTGCAATCTGCCTAAAACAACATTTAGGGTGAGAAATTACTATTTGTAACCAGTTTCTTTAGTATCTTAAGCTTAGTTTGCGTGTTTGTTTCATTTGATAAGTAATCTGCTTTATCTGTTTGCTAACCTTATAATCACTTAAAATCTCTCTCTTGTAGTTAATAAACTTGTTTTTGTTTTCTCTAAAACCAGTTTGTGTAATTCATAACTGGGGGAGGGGGGGAAAGCTGTGCAGATCTTCCTCCACATTCGGGGAGGGGGCGAATGTCATGACCGTACGCTGTACAGGTCTCTGTGCGGCGCAAGACGATACAATTTTGGGTTTACACTCCAGAGGGGGTGTGCACTGGAGTGCTGGGCAATTCCCTAGCTGAAGCCTACCCATGCAGAGCTGATTCCAGTGTCTGTGTCTTTCTGCAGCTGGGGGTGTCCCTACTTGTGTGTGTGCTGGAGGAGACTTGAGGGCCTGGCTTGGCAGGACAGTGTAAAGGAGCCCAGACTGGTGGACCAGGTGGGCTCAGTGGTACATCAGTACATCAGGTGGCACCCGGGGGGAGGGGAACCCATCACATCTATATCTTGTGTATGCATCAATTACTCTTATTCCCTTGGGCCAATCTAAAACAAAATCTTATAGGCAATCTGCAAAAGCATTCCATCTTTCTTCTTGGGTCATGATATTTGCTCTTTTCAAGTCTTTTGACAATAATTTTAAAATATGTGCAGCCATGTGTCACGTATTTTCTTGCAAAACTTTCCTAATCTTAGCCATATTGGCTGCATTGTTCGTCACAAAATAAATCGCATGGCATTTACTTCCTCTCACTCTGAGAAACACTAGCAACTGTAGAACAACAGATGAATATGAACAACTGAAGATAAATGTTTGTCCCACATGTAAACATTACTTCCCTCAGTAGCTACTGTAACACAATACAGTAGAACCTCAGAGTTATGAATTGACCAGTCAACCACACACCTCACTTGGAACCAGAAGTATACAATCAGGCAGCAACACAGACCAAACAAACACTGTACTGTGTTAAATGTAAACTACTAAAAAATAAAGGGAAAGCAGCATTTTTTTTTCTGCATAGTAAAGTTTCAAAGCTGTATTAAGTTAACGTTCAGTTGTAAATTTTTGAAAGAATAACCATAATGTTTTGTTTGAAGTTATGAACATTTCTGAGTTACAAACAACATCAATTCCTGAGGTTCGAAACTATGAGGTTCTAGTATAGGCTTGTTGTTAAACTTAAACCACTCATCTACAGTCACGCACAGGCACTCAGTTTCTGAAGACACGTATGTTATACCTACAATAGAAGCACCAGAATATTACACTAGAACAGTGCTCCAAGTATGGACGCAGATTATACCAGCCAAGTACCAATATAGCAAATACACCTTCCACAAAGGAAACAAATTATAAAAGTGTAGTTTTGCCAGTATAATGCATCTCTACTACGGCCTTCTGCTGGCACAGCTATGTCAATCAGGGACCATACCTCTTCAAGCTCCTGAGTGATATAGCTATACCAGCAGAAGTCTGTACTGTAGACCTGACCTTAGTCTTCTAGATTTAGGGCTTGTCTACACTTATCAGGGGGTTGATGCGTGGCGATCAATGCATCAGCGGTTGATTTAGCGGGTCTACTGAAGACCCACTAAATTGACTGCCGATCACTCTCCCGTCGACTCTTGTACTCCACCTGAATGAGAAGCACAAGGTGAGTCGACAGGAGAACATCTCCAGTCGACATAGCATAGTGTGGACCCCGCGGTAAGTAGATCTAAGTACATCAACTTCAGCTACGTTATTCATGTAGCTGAAGTTGCACAACTTAGATCAATCTCCCTCCTATAGCGTAGACAAAGCCTAAACGTTTCAAGAGAAGATATACAGTCAACACAAATCCTGACAGAGGAGTACAGCATGGTTGAAGCTTTTCATTTTTCTTGAATTGTGGATGCTCAGTGTAGGCCTGTTCTATATTTAAAAGTTATACTGGTAAAACTGCCTGTTACTGGTATGATTTTTTTACCAATATATTTACACCGCTACAAGCCTAGTGTACATGCATTATACTGGTATAAAGGAGCCTTTTACTGGGATAGCTATTTCCCTTAAAGTAGAGTATCTTTATACCAGTATAACTGCAACCACACTAGCAGAGTTATACCTGTATAATTATGTTAGTATACCTCTACCCCGATATAACACGACCTGATATAACATGAATTCTGATATAACGCGGTAAAGCAGCGCTCCAGGAGGCGGGGCTGCATGCTCCAGCGGATCAAAGCAAGTTCGATATAATGCTGTTTCTCCTACAACGTGGTAAGATTTTTTGGCTCCCGAGGACAGCATTATATCGGGGTAGAGGTGTACATTGGTGAACCCAACAATAGCTGTAACACTGCTGTTCAAAGACCACTTGTCTATTATGCTCACCAAAACTGTCTCATTGTTTCCTTGTACTCTGCCTGTATCCATCTGCTGTCTTTTGTCTTATTCTAAGATAGTGCCTGCCCAAAGAGTGTCAATCTTTTGTTCTGTGTTTTAACAGCGCCTAGCCCAATGGTTTTCTAGATCCAAGACCAGGACTCCTACATGCTAAATTACTACAAATAATAATAAAATAATGATTTAAATAATACAGCTTTCTATAGTAGGAAAATGGGTTGGATCACAAATACACCAAAGCACTGGCTTTTCGCTTATCCATTTTGTGTTTGAGTTTCTGTTATTGTCACATAAAGGTGTTAAGTCCAAGTGATCAGTCTTACTGGGCAGAGATTAACGCTTTCAGTGTCAAATTTTAGTAAGAAGTCACCTGTGTTAAGGTCTCAAATTTTACTATTAGTAAAACTCACTTGCGTTGAATAAATTGAATCATTTTGTGTGCCATATAATAAAAGTGGTATAAATAACCCAACATCAGCAAGAGTTAAGACGATTGAATTCCACTGAGATTTTAAGAGATCGTCATCATCTGTGTTTCAAAATATCTTGCATTAAATGTATATACAAACATCTTGATTTTAAGAAGAAAATCTGACAACCTAGGTGCTAATTTAAGTAGCTAATCTCTGTTATAAAGACAAACTTCACCAAGAGCATGTGTTTCAAGTGTTCATTCAACATTTATTGGCTCGGTTTTAGAGAGCTGGGGGGTTGGTTTTTACATAAAAAACAAATGGCTACTAGACAATTTAGCATACTTATTTTACCAAAAAAGACTTTCAGTTCAGTTCATTTGGTTTTTCAAACCCAGCATCCAAACCCAGAGCAAAAACGCCACCTAGTGTAATGTTTCTTAAAAAAAAAAAAAATAAATACAGGCTTAGCTATACTGGGAATTTTTGCACCTAGTATAAATGTGCTGCACTGGTGTAAAAAAATACACCTGCAATCTTTATTCTGGAATTTGTTAACTTTTTAGTTTGCAACCTGGGAACCTTAGCATTCTTTTAAAGTAATTTTTGCAAGCTTATACAATAGGATTTTCTTTTTTTAAGTTGAAGGGAAATGTCATGTCACAATGATTAAACACAGTTGGTTTTTTTAAAGACATGATGGCATGAGACATTTTATGTGTCCTCACTTTCTCCTAGTGCTAACTTTGGTCCTCTCAAACATGTACTGGTGGACAAGAACCTATAGTAAGAATCCTTTTCAACAGTGATTTGAATTTTACTGCTCATATTGATTAGATCATTTAGTTTCGCAAGCTGTTGAACATTATCTACAATTAAATTCCTCATGCAACTAAGTTTGAATTTCATGCCCAGACTGTTGTAATACACTTTTTGTTATATTCCCAGTTTCATCTTTCTGGTCTCTAGTAGCTATTCAAAGGAATGACACCTAACTTCCTGCACTTGAGCTTCTCATATGTCACTCCATTATTTATTCTGGCTGCTCATTAAACTGAATTCATTTCAAGGTCTTATTACTAATTTCAGTTATGAAGTACACCCTCCTACTTTTATGGACTTGTGAATTGTCCAATTGTTTATTAATATTCTGCCACTATTTATTGCTTCTCACATCATCCCCGTCATTTACAGTTAGTTCGACACTCAGCACATTCTCTCCTCAAAGAGCTACAGCAGTCACTCTATCCTATTTTTTAAATCTAAACCAAAGACTTTTCTTTCCTATTACTTTTTTACTATGGTTTAGTTGTTTTAATGTGGAGAACCATGCTTTTTCTGAATGGTGCTATATACAGAAACATGTAATGAAAAATTCTCTACATTTAAAAAGCCATTAACATGGACACCATGTATTTGGCCATTCATCTCAGACTAATTCAAGGTCAAAGGAATTGGTTAATCTATTAATATTAGAGAATTTGCTGTTGTAATGGATTTTTCTGTCACTTTAATACCACCATCTGTTAAATTTTTTAGATTCTAGATCTGTGCTCTGAGCACAAGTCCTAAAGAGATTTGCTCCTCCTCTTCAAGGGGTTGCTCTTTTTTTTTCTATGGGAAGCAGTGACACTAAAGAACTATTGTAAGAATTTTAGTTTTGAAGCCATGAGAGTTTTTAAAGGTATTGATTTATGAGAAGAGTATTAACAAAAAGGCAGATTTTAATTATACTATTATTTGGTTACCACACTTTGCAGCTACCTCAAGGTGTCACTCTCCTTCCTGCCTCTACTTACAATACAGGATGCTTCCTGAAGCTATTACATCAGATTACTATCCATAAAATTCAACTAAAACAGATTAGTATTGAGATAACAGATCAAAGAAGATATGGAATTTCTCATGGAGCTTTGAGCCTAGCAAGATATAGGTCTGCTAACTGACTGAATTGAGGTATGCAGCCTCATGACTGCACACAGCCCTTTTGAGACAGGTCTATGTGACAAAATTGGAACTGCTTGGTAATATTATATGGATACTGCATGTTAACCTGGCTATTGGAGTGTTTACCATATGATTTCGCTTTATAGGGGACTGTAAAGACAAAACAAGAAGGAAAAGAAAGAATGGCTCAAGATAAGCTACCACTAAGGAAATATTTGAGGGATGTTAAGTGACCATAGCAGAGCCATAGGCTGTGAGAACTCTGGCATGATCTTCTGCTAAGCCTACTGGAATGATTTAGTCCAGAAAGACCAAAGCCCAAGAACACAGAAGAACAACAAACTATGGCAGTTCAGGGAAAGTAGACTGATATGAAGACACCTGCCGGGGCATCTAAAGATGTTATGTCTCTTGAAGTTACCTAAAGACTTAGTCTTGTGAGTGTAAGACAGACATGCATGTAGAATGTTGATTTTAAAATCCTTATTCTTTAAATGCTTTGTCCTTACTGTTGACGCAAAATATATTTTGATGCTAAGAAGGATGCTTTGTCACTGTATACTGCTGGTCACAGGCTCCCAAAAGGAAGAATTGCAGGTCTCTGAACTCAGATCTGCTGGGTGAGCATGGTTAATCAACAAGGTACTGTAGCCCAAGTCTTGGACTCAGAGTGGGGCAAATGCAGACTTTCATACCAAGATATGTAAAAGGCATGAAGCCTGACACTTGCGGGAATGCACTGTGAAGGACCAGAAGAGGGACAGAGGTGCAGCTCTGTAATCATGACAGTCGATATTTATATTTTCAGACAGACACACTCCCCACTGAAGTGCTAGGCAAGACTGGCAGGCATGATTTTTGCTGGATGCTTCAAGTGAGTCTTGAGCCACGCTATTCAGGAAATGGACGCTAAGAGACAGCAAGATAGAAAGTTTTCCCAACCTGCTTGAGTTTTCCCAACTAGAGCTGCCAAATTCATTTTCAGTTTCACAGTTGAGCAAGTACACATGGATGTGACCACGAAGACAACAGTATATGCAAAATTATTTAGGGTCCCTGTTCAATTTCTCCATTGAAAATACATTTTCTTCAACAGGGAGACTTTTCTTGGTCTAGGAACAACCAAATTATCCACAGATGTAGACATACTTAACTTTTGGAAGTTTATATAGCTTTGCTGTACTGGAGAGATAAGAGAACTTGGGTTCTCCCAGACAGAATTAAACCAATAATCACAGGTAATACGCCATAATCTGAATCTATAACTACATGCTGTTCTGCTTGAAAATTGACTCAAAATGGCATTGAGGATTCATATTTATTCTCAAGATTGCCAGTTCATATTTTCTCAACTTACACGTGTTCGGCCCCATCCCCAACTAGTCCTGCAAGTCCAAAGTCAAGCTGAGTTCATTCCTTCTAAGATTCATTCATTCTTTCTGCAAGGTTTATTCTGATTTCAAACCACAAGTGCGCAAACCACAATTAAAATACTTTTACTATCCTGTTTCAGCTGTTTTCAAGTTAAAATATGATGCATCAAGAGGAACTCATATCACTTACTCTCTAAGTCAGATATGATGAGGTTGTCATGAAGTTTCACAGCTCGATGCTGCTCTACTTCATCTTCCAACTCGAAGATGGTTTCTTTCATGTCACTTCTTTCAGTCTCTTTTTCTTCTAGCTCTGCCCGAAGCTTTTCTAGAGTCATATTGAGATCCTCAATTTGCTTCTTGGCTTCTTCTTGGAAGACTCTGTATTCATCTTCAACCTGAAGAAAAACCATTAAATGACCATAATGAATTCAGGACAAAGATGAACTCAAAATAAAAATTGGTTGCATTTCACTGCCACAGCCATCATCCTTAAAATATTTTTTTAAATCTCATAAGAACTAAATTTAATATCAAGAAGTGTTAAGTGAATTGAGAAGCTTTATGTGAATTCATTAGGAGTTGCTATATCTGGACCAAAGTGTGATATGTCATACCTAACTTTTGGCTGCACTGCAACTATCACGTTGGACCACTTTCACAGTTAAGCTCTTATTTCCGAGCTGAATTTATTTCAGAATCTATCAAGCATCCCACCACATGACAAGTGAAGAAGTAACAGAATAATACTGAATCACAAGCTGAAATGAGAAGCAGCCAAAAAAAAAAAAAAAGAGTAATATTCCCCCATCCCACACACACAAACGTGATTACAAGAACAAGGTTTAAGCCCTGAGCTAATCTTTTCATCATTTTATGCCAATTACTGAGAAAGAATATTATAGTACAATACATGAGGCACCGCCTAGGTAAATCAGCTATAAATTATTTACACCTGCTTAAGGATGTCCCACAATCGCTTTATTTAAAAACCAATGATCTGCTTAATTCCACTAAGGTTTTACATATCTATTTTTTCCCTTAAACATGTGTCATTTATACGAGTAATCCAGTACAGCTGAGTTTAGGTGTAAAAAGCTTCATAAAAGGACACACTTTTTTTGTACATAAGATCCAATAGAAAAATTTTGAATACAGGCACATTCTGGCAAAGCTCATAACTGGTCACATACATCCAAGGAACAAATTGAAAAACTTATGAACAGTAGAGGGAGGCTTGGAGGCTTATATGTATAAGATATAGAATGATAATTGTTTGAACACTACCTTAGCAATGGCATCCTGCAATCGATTGGCATCATTGCGAGTGAGAGCCAGCTCTTCCTGCAGACTGCTGGCCAAAGTCTCTGCTTTTTCCTTGTCCAGCCTGACACTCTCCAACAAATCTTGTATATCTGATTTATCTCCAGAGTTGTGTATAGAGTACAGTTCAGCCACTTTTTGCTTTTCATGCTCCAGCTGAGCCTTTAGCCTGTTCATCTCAATCTGGTCACTGGCTACTGTGGCTTTGTACTCCTCTAAGGTGGCTGCTAATGCTGCCTTACTTTTCTGCTCTGACTCAATAATTCGTTCCATGTGGTGGTTCCGTTCTTTCAGTGCCCCTATAATTTCTTGGGCCTCCTTGTTATCTTGCTCTGCCATCTTCAAAGTGTTGCTCAGATGCTGCTGGACACCCAGCAGTTGCTCTCGTTCAAAACGAGCATTCTCAGCAAGGTCCATATACCGTTGCTCTAACTCCATATACCTCCCACTTTTCATATCTTCATCAATAACATACGAGATGTGATGTTCATCTAAAAGGGAGCGAAAATATTCAATCTGTCGGCTGAAGTGTTCTAACTTGTCACTCTGCTGGCACAAGGATTCCATAAGAATTACTTTTTCTTCTCCAAGTCTTTCATTCTCACTGTTCAGCTCTTGAGTTATTTGTTGTAAATCTGCAAGTTCCTGAAGTGTTGCTTGAAGCTCCTCAGCTGTACTATGCTGGTTCTCTTCCATCTGGTGTATCCGTTCTGTCAGACAAGCTACAGAAACTTCACTTGCATTGCCACTGCTTCCTTTCCTAGATCTTTCTATGCTTGGTACTCCTTCAGACTCCGAAGACGATGGAGCATCTAAAGCATCATCACTTGATGTAAGTGGCTGATAAACTTCACTGCACTCACTGTCTAAATTATCCATGGAGTTACTATGCTGATTGTCCATTAAGGTGTTTTCGTCCTGACTCAACAAATCTTCCATTGAACCAGGAGCAGAACCTTCCACTGAAGATGTAAGAGTGCCACCACCATCACTGTGGTTACCAGTTGTGATCTCTGGGCTCAAAGACTGATAGCCAAAGAGTTTCTCAGAGTTGTCTAGCCTTTGTTCCAAAGAAAAGCCCAATGCGTTTAATCTGTCCTTCAACATTCGATTCTCATTCTTCAATTGGTTGAGCTCTTCTCGGATGGCAGTGTTTTGCTCTTGTAACACTAATAATGTAGACTCTACATCAGTTGGTTGGTGAACAACAATGGCCTCTTTTTCCTCAGACTTCTCATCACCCTCATGCTGATCTTCATTAAGGCCCAGCTGAGCACGCATATCTCTGAGTTCATTCCTCAAGTGTAAAATCTCCACATCTTTAGTTTTTGCTAAAGTCAGAAGATCTTTCACTTTAGCTTCCAAAGCAGCTTTGTCACTGATTTGATTGTCCGATTTGGATTTACTCATCCGAACATCAGACTCTGGATTAGTACGACTACGGGAGCGTTTTGCCAGAATGGTGTCATTAGTCCCCTGTCCTGTCAAAGGCAGTTTTTTGCTTTGGTTCAGACGGGAACGATCACGTATTCTTTCCCTAGAAGAGCTAGATTCTTTATTTCCAGATGATGTGCTACGCTTGGCTGTGGAACTCGTACCTGTATGTTTTTAAAATTTTAATTTTAATTCATTTAAAAAAATCAGCAACGTGAGTACATGTATGAAATTACATATAAGATTATATATTTTGCTACGATTATAAAATGGCTGCCATTCTAAACCACACTTTCGAAAATGAAATATGTACAGTCTATTTATGAGAGTCTCAAATAGGTTTAAACATTCTTTATAGTGTCTAAAGACATGTTAAGCTCCCCCCCAAGGATTAAAAAACCTACTGTTTGCAAGAGGAAAAGAGATTCTCCCCTAAAGTTTCTAATAAATTGTATACAAAAAGGAAGAGTAACTATATGTAAGATACTTGATATCCTCTCTTTAAGTTCACAGATCATAGCTACATCTTCACTTTTAGGTATGGGAACACCGTTCCCATTTGAGTACTTTTTATAAACATGTATATTCTGATCCAAGAATGAAATCAGAGTATTTAAATACTCTCACCATCAAATTCAATTTCTCACCATTCTCATTCAAAAATGCTGAAGCAGAGAGCAGTATCATCACTTCTCTACTGTAAGGTGACTTACAATTTTATTAACTTTACTGAGCCCCAAAAGTAGCAATTAGATAACAAACATATTTCTACTAATTGTGTGGTGATAAACACTAGGGAATGTCAGACCTGCCTGAAGACTTTACAAAATTATGTATCCTTAATTACGTACATCCGTGGAGATTACTAGCTTAGCACAATACCCAATATTGAAGATATCCATCCCTTGCCTAAAACCTTTAATGCCCAAAGTAGGGATTATTTTAGCAGCATAAGTCTACATTAGCTGTTGGTCCCAGAGAATACCACTACAGAAAAAGCTAAATGACCAATATAAAAAAAATAGTATATGAAGGATTTGCAATACAAGGATTATCAATACAAACTGGGTGAGAAGGGTCATTGGCAGAGTGCTCTATTTGGCCTGGCCTTTGCTGAGCTCTTCGTTAGGTGCTTTGGTCCCTGCCTATGGAAGAATTGCAATGCTTTCATAACAGAACAAAAAAAAAAAGCCAAGGAAACAACCCTTTGAGACTAATATCTCCTTGTACCTGTAATAGTCTTGGGTTTATTCTCCAGGTTGTTCATGGTGGTCCCTGAAGCTGAAGATGCTGTGGATGTGCAGGTGCTCTTCTTTGCCTTCACACCATTGGTCATAGTCACCCCACCACCAGCCATTCCCGCTAAAAGGTCATCATTACTTTTTGTCTGAAAAGGGAAAAGGATATTAACATGACTGGATACGAAGTGCAGGACCAGAAATGTTAACTAATCAAAGCTGCTGTTATTACAAGTGAATATTTTTAAACACAATATATTTTAAGATCTAAAAAACACATTCAATACATCGATGCTTAGATAACACGCACTAGTAGTCAATCCACTATTTGAGACACAAGGTGGGTGAGGTGTGTCGTTAAATATCAGTTTAATGAGTTCAGTCTGATCTGGAACCAAAAAAAAATTACGAACCATAATAATTTTATGATTAATTACATGGTGTCACTACAGGTTGGTGTTTTAGTGCCTTAACTGTGCATTTCCAAACCTTAATATGTTTGGATTTCTTTAAGTTTAACTTTAACTGAGTGTTCTGGGTTTATATAATGATGTATAATAAATTACATCACCTCTATTTAGGTATTTTAACTAGGGCTGTCGTTTAATCACCATTAATTCATGCAATTAACTCAAAAACATTAATCGTGATTAATCGCAGTTTTAATCACATAATTAAGCAATCGAATATCAATGAAAATTTATTAAATATTTCAGATGTTTTTCTACATGTTTATATATATTGTATTCTGTGTTGTAATTGAAATCAAAGTGTATATTATTTTTATTATACATATTTGCATTGTAAAAAATTATAAACAAAAGAAATAGTATTTTTCAATTCACCTCATACAAGTACTGTAATATAATATTTGTTGTGAAAGTGAAACTTACAAATGTAAATTTTTTTTGTTACATAACTGCACTCAAAAACAAAACAATATAAAGTCAGAGCCTACAAGTCCACTCAGTCCTACTTGTTGTTCAGCCAATCACTAAGACAAACAAGTTTGTTTACATTTACAGGAGATAATGCTGCCCTCTTCTTATTTACGTCACCAGAAAGTGAGAACATGGCACTTTTGTTGCCAGCATTGCAAGGAATTTACATGTCAGATATGCTAAATATTCATATCCCTTTCATGCTTCGGTCACCATTCTAGAGGACATGATTCCATGCTGTGGACGCTCATTAAAAAAATAGTGTGTTAATTACATTTATGACTGAACTCCTTGAGGGAGAACTGTATGTCTCCTGCTCTGTTTTACCTGCATTCTGCCATATATTTTATGTTATAGCAGTCTTGGTTGATGACTCAGCACATGCTCATTTTAAGAACACTTTCATTGCAGATTTGACAAAACACAAAGATAGCTACAGCACCCAACCCAAGATATAAGAATCTGAAGTGCCTTCCAAAATCTGAGAGGGACGAGGTGTGGAGCATGCTTTCAGAAGTCATAAAAGAGCAACACTCCGATGCGGAAACTACAGAACCCGAACCACCAAAAAAAAAAAAAAAAAGGCAACCTTCTGCTGATGGCATTTGACTCAGATAATGAAAATGAACATGTGTCGGTCTGAACTGCTTTGGATTATTATCAAGCAGAACCCATCATCAGCATAGACGCATGTCTCCTGCAGTGGTAGATGAAGCATGAAGCGACATATGAATGTTTAGAGCATCTGGTACGTAAATATCTTGCGACGCCGGCTACAACAGTGCCATGAGAACGCCTGTTCTCACTTTCTGGTGACATTGTAAACAAGAAGTGGGCAGCATTATCTCTTGCAAATGTAAACAAACTTGTTTGAGCAATTTTTGAATGCAGTCTTTGAATGCAAATTTAATTTTTGAATGCAGTTTTTATTTTTACTTAATTCTACATTTGTACGTTCAACTTTCATGATAAAGATATTGCACTACAGTGCTTGTATTAGATGAATTGAAAAATTCTATTTCTTTTGTTTTTTTACAGTGCAAATACTTGTAATAAAAAATAAATAGAAAGTGACCACTGTACACTTTGTATTCTGTGTTGTAATTGAAATCAATATATTTGAAAATATAGAAAACATCCAAAAATACTTAAACTCTGGCATTCTATTATTAACAGTGCAGTTAATCACAATTTTTTAATCACATGACTATTTTTTTTAATTGCTTGACAGCCCTAATTTTAACTTAAATTACTGATATGTTCTCAATCTTAACTCCAGCTAAACAGGGACAAGTTTTTAAAGTGCTTGTACACAAATGCCAGAAGTCTAAATAATAAGATGGGTGAACTAGAGTGCCTTGTGATAAAGGAGGATATAGATATAATAGGCATCACAGAAACCTGGTGGACTGAGAGCAACCAATAGGACACAATCATTCCGGGGTACAAAATATATCTGAAGGACAGAACAGGTCGTGCAGGGGGAGGAGTGGCACTATATGTGAAAGAAAGTGTAGATTCAAATGAAGTAAAAATCTTAAGCGAATCCACATGTTCCATAGAGTCTCTATGGATAGAAATTTCATGCTCTAGTAAAAATATAACATTAGGGATCTATTATCGACCACCTGACCAGGACAGTAATAGTGATGATGAAATGCTAAGGGAAATTAGAGAGGCTATCAAAATTAAGAACACAATAATAGTGGGGGATTTCAATTATCCCCATACTGACTGGGAACATTTCACTTCAGGACGAAACGCAGAGATAAAATTTCTCGATACTTTAAATGACTGCTTCATGGAGCAGCTGGTACGGGAACCCACAAGGGGAGAAGCAACTCTAGATTTAATCCTGAGTGGAGCGCAGGAGCTGGTCCAAGAGGTAACTATAGCAGGACCGCTTGGAAATAGTGACTATAATACAATAGCATTCAACATCCCTGTGGTGGGAAGAACACAACTCCCCAACACTGTGGCATTTAATTTCAAAAGGGGGAACTATACAAAAATGAGGGGGTGGGTTAGACAAAAGTTAAAAGGTACAGTGACTAAAGTGAAATCCCTGCAAGTTGCATGGGCCCTTTTTAAAGACACCATAATAGAGGCCCAACTTCAATGTATACCCCAAATTAAGAAAAACAGTAAAAGAACTAAAAAAGAGCCACCGTGGCTTGACAACCATGTAAAAGAAGCAGTGAGAGATAAAAAGACTTCCTTTAAAAAGTGGAAGTCAAATCCTAGTGAGGCAAATAGAAAGGAGCACAAACACTGCCAACTTAAGTGCAAGAGTGTAATAAGAAAAGCCAAAGAGGAGTTTGAAGAACGGCTAGCCAAAAACTCCAAAGGTAATAACAAAATGTTTAAGTACATCAGAAGCAGGAAGCCTGCTAAACAACCAGTGGGGCCCCTTGATGATCAAAATACAAAAGGAGCGCTTAAAGACGATAAAGTCATTGCGGAGAAACTAAATGGATTCTTTGCTTCAGTCTTCACGGTTGAGGATTTTAGGGAGATTCCCAAACCTGAGCCGGCTTTTGTAGGTGACAAATCTGAGGAACTGTCACAGATTGAAGTGTCACTAGAGGAGGTTTTGGAATTAATTGATAAACTCAACATTAACAAGTCACCGGGACCAGATGGCATTCACCCAAGAGTTCTGAAAGAACTCAAATGTGAAGTTGCAGAACTATTAACTAAGGTTTGTAACCTGTCCTTTAAATCGGCTTCGGTACCCAATGACTGGAAGTTAGCTAACGTAACGCCAATATTTAAAAAGGGCTCTAGGGGTGATCCCGGCAATTACAGACCGGTAAGTCTAACGTCGGTACCAGGCAAATTAGTTGAAACAATAGTAAAGAATAAATTGTCAGACACATAGAAAAACAAACTCTTGAGCAATAGTCAACATGGTTTCTGTAAAGGGAAATCATGTCTTACTAATCTATTAGAGTTCTTTGAAGGGGTCAACAAACATGTGGACAAGGGGGATCCGGTGGACATAGTGTACTTGGATTTCCAGAAAGCCTTTGACAAGGTCCCTCACCAAAGGCTCTTATGTAAATTAAGCTGTCATGGGATAAAAGGGAAGGTCCTTTCATGGATTGAGAACTGGTTAAAGGACAGGGAACAAAGGGTAGGAATTAATGGTAAATTCTCAGAATGGAGAGGGGTAACTAGTGGTGTTCCCCAAGGGTCAGTCCTAGGACCAATCCTATTCAATTTATTCATAAATGATGTGGAGAAAGGGGTAAACAGTGAGGTGGCAAAGTTTGCAGATGATACTAAACTACTCAAGATAGTTAAGACCAAAGCAGATTGTGAAGAACTTCAAAAAGATCTCACAAAACTAAGTGATTGGGCAACAAAATGGCAAATGAAATTTAATGTGGATAAATGTAAAGTAATGCACATTGGAAAAAATAACCCCAACTATACATACAACATGATGGGGGCTAATTTAGCTACAACGAGTCAGGAAAAAGATCTTGGCGTCATCGTGGATAGTTCTCTGAAGATGTCCACGCAGTGTGCAGAGGTGGTCAAAAAAGCAAACAGGATGTTAGGTATCATTAAAAAGGGGATAGAGAATAAGACTGAGAAGATATTATTGCCCTTATATAAATCCATGGTACGCCCACATCTCGAATACTGTGTACAGATGTGGTCTCCTCATCTCAAAAAAGATATTCTAGCACTAGAAAAGGTTCAGAAAAGGGCAACTAAAATGATTAGGGGTTTAGAGAGGGTCCCATACGAGGAAAGATTAAAGAGGCTAGGACTCTTCAGCTTGGAAAAGAGAAGACTAAGGGGGTACATGATAGAGGTATATAAAATCATGAGTGATGTTGAGAAAGTGGATAAGGAAAAGTTATTTACTTATTCCCATAATACAAGAACTAGGGGTCACCAAATGAAGTTAATAGGCAGCAGGTTTAAAACAAATAAAAGGAAGTTCTTCTTCACGCAGCGCACAGTCAACTTGTGGAACTCCTTACCTGAGGAGGTTGTGAAGGCTAGGACTATAACAATGTTTAAAAGGGGACTGGATAAATTCATGGTGGCTAAGTCCATAAATGGCTATTAGCCAGAATGGGTAAGAATGGTGTCCCTAGCCTCTGTTCGTCAGAGGATGGAGATGGATGGCAGGAGAGAGATCACTTGATCATTGCCTGTTAGGTTCACTCCCTCTGGGGCACCTGGCATTGGCCACTGTTGGTAGACAGATACTGGGCTAGATGGACCTTTGGACTGACCCGGTACGGCCTTTCTTATGTTCTAAACAACTTTTGTCTAGGAATATGTATTAACATTCACAAAAAAATACAGCAGACTCCAATAAATTTAAAGGTTAGACGACACATTTTCTATGTGAAGAAGACAGCATGCCAGAGGCTTCATAGACAACACCATAAATGATAAAATTACATAGAGAAGTTCTTTTTAAAATGGCAGTTGCTTACTGATATTTTAACTCCCTCAGACATATAAATTGCCAGCGTAACTAAGTCTACAAATTAAAACCTTCCAAATTCTCCTACATATGGGAACACTTGAAAGATGTACGTAGTTTTATTTCACACAGCTGGCATGATGACAACCACACAAGAATGAGTCACTCAGCTATGTCACTAAAACGTAGCTAAAACCCTTAAGGTGCAACTGTCAGTCACTAGGTAAGAAGGGAATTTCTTGCTGTGCCTAAGATGCGTGTAATTGATGTAATACTTTTTAAAATTGTACACCTGAGTTGCCTGAAGTGCTACTGATAAAAAGAGAAAATTGTAAACACATAGTAGGCCAAATCCTTTCAGAGATAGATAGATCATTCTCTTCTTTGTTTTGATTAAAGGTATGACAGCTGGAAACTCTTGATGAGTAAGCTACACACCACAGTCAGAAGTACATGCCAGTCAGCTCTTAAGGAGACAGTTGTTGATGACACTGGACACTACTCAGAATGGTTACGTATCACATGATGGTTTTGTATTAAACAGGATGCAAGATACAAACAATGTTTTGTCAGGAATCTATTTCTAAACATAAGAATGTGCAGATTCACCAGCTGGGGAGAGAAAATAAAGTCCCAAGTACAAGGCACTTCACACGTCCCTGTATTCAAGGCTCATTTTATTGTCAAAACAACATCCCAAAACAAACACCACAAAATTCCGGGTAGTATCTATCCAATACTTTTCTAATTTCTATCAGCTGGTAGAGGAAAGGAACACCCTTTGATTTTGGTAATCCTGTCTGGTTATTTTGGAGACCCCTGGACATGGATCCCTCTGATCATGCGTGTCTCCTGTCTGCCACCCATCTAAGAGGCAGGAAATATTATACCTGGCTTCCTGTAAGTCACATGCTTGCTCCCAGTGATGTTCCCTGAGACTACACCATTCAATTTTAAAGGGCCCAGGGGACGTAAAAGGTGCAATGTGATGTGCACATATGCTCCAAAGCCTGGTGCCTTGTTATGCTGAGAGTAAGGAGAAACCTACCAGACAAATAAGAAGATGGAAGGTAGGATCAGCACACACCAGTTGGGCTGAAGCTCCACTCCAGATACAAAATGGAGAAAGAATGAAAAACTAGGAACAGTGTGGCTGCATGGATCGGACACCAGTCACCAACGTTAAGTATACCAATCAGGCAGTCTCTTAAAAGTAATACAGTCCTCTCAATTCCCCACTGAAGTATCCCTCTTGAGAAATTTCAGTTGGAATTTTTAATCTTGACACAGAGCTTATCATCCTACAACCACTCCACGAGTCAGTCAAAGAAGGTCATTCAAGAGCACCACATGACACTCTGTCTGAGAGAGCAATTAATGATGCCCAGTGGAAGGCAGCTCAGTTCGCACTCTGCCCTTTTTACAGAGAAGTCAGGAAAGTTAAGTTTCACAAGGTGCATTGCATTCCACCATGGTACATATAAACACATCCAAAGCTGCAATATTTAATGACCATAGAATTCGTAATCTCTCATTCTGTCCTGCATTGTGTAACTACTGAAATTCTCTTCAGTCACTGAGAGATTATGAATCCCAGTTTTCCACTGCATCACTATACTCATTCTAAAATTCCATCCTTCCAAATCCTTTACTGTCCAAAAAAATCAAGGCTATTAGAGCTTACCTTCAACAAGGATGTTGATGTTCCAGTTTTTGAGAGTTTTGTTACTGCAGACACTGAGGAGCCGTTTTCTGGTTTGATTTTTTCTATTGTTTGAGTTTTATTTATCCCGGGCACTTTGGGCACTGAGCCAACAGACCTGCTTGCTTTCTTCATTCTGGGCTGCCTCTTTGTGATGCATTTACAAACAAATCTGTGAACACAAAAACAAGTTAGAGAAGTGTTAAAGACAAGAAAGATGTAATATAGTTCTTTGAATGATTTGTTTAAAATCAGTACCCCAATGATAATAACAACAAGCATAAGCCAGAGCCAAATGGTATGCACATGATTGAGGAAGAAGAGTAGAGAGATTTTTGCGAAAAATTAAGTGTTCAAAGCAACTGGACTCCCAGGTTATATATTAAAAATATCTTCAAAGTCTCTTCTCACAAATAGCACTGAACAGATGGCATTTTATAAATGACCCACATAATCCTGCCTTCTTATCAGCAAAAACAAGGCTCATCAGGATAGTGATGTTTTTGATCTCTGACTGAAGGGAAGAAAAATACAATAGGAGTACTCTCTACCAACCACCTAATAAATGATTACCAGCTCTGGCCTTAGGGAAAGAGAATATTCTATCTGCCAAGCTGAAAGGAAAGTGCTGCAAAAGTTCTGGCAGTTAGAGAGGAAAGACGTGTTAATATATAAAATTCAGTGCTTGAAAATCCACTCTCCCTCTAAACAGTTGTGAAGAGAAAGTTGTCTCTGGCTTGCATGGCAGTCCAGTCATGTAGAGTTTAGAAGAAATTATGTTCCTAGCTCCTATGATTAGGAAGATTTCCTTCTGAATGGGAGCCAAACATAAAACAGTGCACTACTGTCTTCCAGAGTCTGCAGCTAGGCCACTTCAATGCTTCTGTCGCTGCTCATAGTCTTTTGTTGCTTGTGAAAGCTATCAGTTTCAGTACTGCAATTCCCAATATGTTGAGAGCATATGAGAGTTCCAATTTCACCCTTTGGGGCATGACAAACCTATGAGTAGCAGGGGTGGTGAGCACTACTGCTGTTCACAAGGGCTGACAACTCAAAATAGAGACTAGAGGGAAAGGCAGAATAATGGAGATCCAGCTCCCTGGCTGCTGAGAGTGGTGGGTGAGGATTAGAAAAGAAGGGAACATTCTTACTCTTTCAAGAGCCAATTAGTGATGAAAATAGCTATTATCACTCATCTCTCCCAGTCAAGAGACTCTGGAATGGAAGAAGAGAAGAAAGCTTCCACTCCCGTCAGGCAGCCATAAAGTCAAGGAAATAAGGGAAGTAGGTGTTTAGATTTATTGGAGTCTCATTATCTAGTGCTTACAGGAAATATGGAACAAGAACATCTTTCTCCCCTTCTACAAAAAAGGGCATTTGAAAGACATGAATGGTTAGAGATGATTCAGAATGTGGAGAAATGCTGCATATAAATGCAGTGATCAGGACTACTAACAACATTTAAAAGAACATTACAGTACTCCACTCGCTCAACATGTACACAAACTACTTTTAAAATTTAATTTCTTACAACTTAAAAATCTTTACGTATTATTTGGATGCATTCAGATCTGTAGATACTGTTAGCAGCAGAACTTTTCATTTTTAAACTACTGAAATTTACTACAACTGACCATTCTGACTGAACTGTACTTCTATTCCCATGGCAATTACATGTAATCAGCAAATAGAAAGTAAGAGGAATTTGCAACTAAATGGTTATTTATAAACTAAAGCTTCCTCCTGGGTCAACCATTTGGTATGGCTGATTACAGCAAGATTCTCCTCCCATCCCTGAATTCGAACATATTAGTTTGGTCATTTCTGAATCATCAGAAAGCCAAAAAAGCTTTCAACTACCACCACATTTGTGCAACAAATTCTGCTCTGTTTTACAGACAGCATTATGTAATCAACGAAAGACCTTTCAGAATGCATACGCAAAGATAGAAGAATTCAAGGGACACAGATATTTTTTAAAAATTACAATTTCAGGGTGTCAAGTATCAGAGGGGTAGCCGTGTTAGTCTGGTTCTGTAGAAGCAGCAAAGAATCCTGTGGCACCTTATAGACTAACAGACGTTTTGCAGCATGAGCTTTCGTGGGTGAATACCCACTTCTTCGGATGCAATACCCACTTATACCCACGAATACCCACTTCTTCACTTGCATCCGAAGAAGTGGGTATTCACCCACGAAAGCTCATGCTGCAAAACGTCTGTTAGTCTATAAGGTGCCACAGGATTCTTTGCTGCAATTTCAGGGTAAAACCTACAGATACTACGGACCTTCTCAACTTTACATTTTAAACCAGTGATTTATAATTGCTACAAGTGCCCTGTTTGATCTGTAGGTGGAGACTGAAACTAATCTGAATCAACAGTCAAAGTTAACAAAGACATATAGACCTTGCCAATTCCTCAGACTGCATTAAACTCTACCCTTTAAATAAATGCTCAGAGCTCAGATCAAGTTGTCACACCTACACTTGTGTCATTTATCAAGTAATAATTTGCAACTATTTAAAATATGACAAATATTGAATGTGCATATGTAGTTAAGATGAGAAATATTCTTATCCTTTCATTTATGACAAAAGATTGTGCTCTATTAAATTGTGGAAAATATATGGCACAGGCAAAAATCAAGGTGTGAGGATAATTATTTCTTGAGCAAGCTTTCGCACTATGATGAAGTATGGGATCTCTTCTTATAATTTTGTTTACTGTTCTGAAGCATACAAGCTTTGCCTGTGTACCTGTAAAACAGGTTGCAGGCAAAATTCAAGTTATGTCTTGACTTAAGACAAGCGTCTTATACAGGCAATATCTCATTGCTCTAATGAAATCTAGAGTACCCTCTGTGGTGGTAACAAAAGAGCATGTGAAAGATATAATTTCATGTTATTAGCCTTTCCTAAGAATGGTTAGGAAGAAATGAACAATTAAAAAACAATGAAACTGACAGGATGAGCCTTAAGGGTCTGCTAATCTATTAAAAAAAACTGGTTAATTTGAAGTCTTTTTTTAAAATTAAAATAAATTTCAAGTTTGAATACTTATTCAAAATGTGTTAGTATTCCCATCCCAAACTATGTGTATCTTTCTGTAGCCAATGCACCTTTCAGATTTACATCTTTCTGTATTTTACCATTTGTATAGAATTACATAGACTATAGCAACTGGTTTACTGCAGCGAATAAAGTTACCAGACTAAAAAAAGATATGAATATAGGCTGTCAAAACATTTTCACAGAAAGATGCAGTTTAGACTTTCGGAATTTGAATTATGGTCTAATCCTGCACTGAAGTAAATGGGAGCTGTGTCACTGACTTCAATAAGCGTAGGATCTAGCCCTATGAGAGCAAACATAACAAAATAAATTATCTGTTCAACGTCAGATGGTTCTTATTCATAGTGAAGTTCAGAGAAAACATATTGCTGTAATTTTCATTAAAAAATTACTAGCATATACTCCAAGAATAGCAACCGCATGACCAAGGTAATGCAACTAAATATTTCTACAGTATTTGGAAAGAGAGAACTTTACACCCAAAATAAATAAATACCTTCAGATGGGACTCAAAAAATTACACCCTTCAGATCAGGAATCATGCCTGCTTCTATAATCATACAGTGTATGGCACAATGGTGCCCCAGTCCTAGTTGAGGCCACTGGTTATTACTATAACATTGAGTATTAATGAAAACTGTTTCAAAACATTTTATGTAGATAAAAATTGCATGTAGATAAAAACGTAATTGGATAAGCACAGAATCCTTTTTCAACATAAAAAAAGAAAAATACTTAAAACAAGCACCTGAAATTATTTTTACTCGCTTTAGATTTGAATTGAGAGATAAAAATGAATTTATTATGTAAATGTTGTCTAAGCCAAAAATTCAAATACTAAGTTTCAGTGCAATACTACTGTTTAAAAATGGCAGTTAAAAATCCTTCCAAAACATTTTATAATAGAAAGACAGTTATGATGCTATAAGTATTCAAAGACTGCACTCAAGTAGGAATTCAATACTAACAAGTTTCAGAGCGTACTATGAAAAGCACCTGTAGGCACTCTGCTATTATCTTTTAAGGATCAAAACTTGCAACATCCACTTCTCATGAAGGGAACTGAAAATAAAAATGTCTACTTACCCATTTTTTATTCATCAGAATAAAAATTATTTAATCAGAATCCAGTGTGGATTTAGCAATAAATGAAAAAATGCTCTGAGAGAGAGAGGCAAGAGCTATATAGCTAAATCCAAAGTGACATCATAGGATGAGATTTTTATCTGTTTGTTAATGTTGCACTAAGAGAGAGTGTCAACACCACACATGAATTAAGAACTAGGGCATAAATCACAACAAAAAGGAGGACTAAAACCAGCCAAAAATAATCACATCAAATAAGTTATTGTTAGCAAGAGAGGGAAAGAATAAGTCACAATAAGCAGAATGTGAACATTCATTCTAACCTGTACCCTTTCCCGACTTTTCTCTTTCAACAGAACACATACCACAGAAAACTAAAACCAATACTGTGCAATATTGTGTTCGCACCATTCTAGTGGAGACAGATGCAGATAGTCCTACACTTTTATATCAGCTGCAAATAAAACTCCAGAAACATTTTAAAAATGCTTTGCCCAATAAGAAGGCACGACTCTGTACTACAAACTGATATGGTAAGGCTGCCCAACAGCATGAGATTCTTTCAGAGTTACTGTTTGGACATTAAAATGTTCCATTCCAGAAATCTGTAAATGGAAGGGGCATCTTTCCCTATGAATACTAAAAGTACGTTACTTATAGCTTAACAAGTGGTTTATTTCAACAATTCTTGGTTTTCCTGTCGTAATTTATATCTCATCCATTCTATTAAACAAAATTACTCATGTCAATCGTGCCGTTATAGGAGAACCTTGGAAAAAAGTGCCCGAGATACTCCCTTGCCTAGTGAACAAAATATCACATCGTCTATGTATGAAATGAAAAATATGTAGCCTAAAGAAGTTATTGAACAATAGTTCTAGCTACATAAGAACCATTAAGACAAGGTAGAATGGCCTTTTCATGAGAATTCCATGAATCACAGCAGGAAAAAAATAGAGACCACCCAAATTCCAGTGAGTATATTAACAGTATCTTATGAAAAGTCCAGGAGGAAACAGATTATAAAACACCTACCAAAAACAAAGGGTCACAGAGCTTCCCAAGCCATTAAGAGTGCTGGCCCCACTATACTGTCAACTCTTGAGGGAATTCTGTGCCCCCCCCCCCGCCGCAAAAAATCTGTGCCAAAAAAATAAAAATTCTGCAAATTTTGTCAATAAATATATGTGGTAGCTCCAGCATGGCAGTGGGGAGCACAGGCCACTGGCTTCACAGAGGTGGGAGATCATCCTGCAACTCCCTGCCCTCCCCCGAAACACTCAGCAGTAAGGCTGCACTTGAGAGTGCAAGGGCCAGGCCTGCTCCAGAAACACCCCAGCCCTGCCTCTCTGCACCAGGCACACCAGGTGTGGGCAGGCAGACTCAGCCCGGCAGGATCCAAGTATGGCAGGGCTAAGTGTGGGGAGGATCCAGGTGTGGGGTGAGAGGGTTCTATGTGGGGAAATCTGGGTGCAGGTAGCTCAGTGCGGAGTCCGGGACTATTTGGATGCACAGAGGCAATGGGAATCTGCAGGGGGTCCAGGTGAAGGTGGTTAGGGTTGAGTGGGTGCGGGGGGGTCTGGGTGTGGGGGAAACTCACTCAGCAGGGGTGGGTCCGGGTGCTGTGGGCGTGGGGCTTGGTGGTATGAGGGTCCAGGTGCAGCTGGTTGGGGTTCAGTGGGGTGAGGGGGGCAGGGTGCTCATTGGGGTGGTCCAGGTGCATGGGGGTAGGGCTCGTTGGGATGGGAGTTTGAGTGCGGAAGGCTAAGCAGGGGTGGCCTGGGTGCAGCAGTGGGGGTTCAGATGCATGGGGGTGGGAATCAGCAAGGGGAGGTCTGGATGCAGGGGGCTGGAGGTCGGTGGGGGGTGATCTCGGTCCAGGGGTGGAAGTTGGCAGGGAGGGACAAGGGATTGATATGACCTGGCCCTGGCTCCCGGTGGGTCTGACTCAGCCCTGGCTGGGCCATCCCAAGCCCCGCCCACCCAGCAGCAATTTACCTATCCGCCAGTTGCTTCAGGTGCCTGAAACAACTTACCCACGGCTGCTGGGGAGGGGCATGTGACTGCTCTTGCGGCTTCCCTTTGTTTCCTCGTCAGAAAAGTAATTTTTCTGCGGGGAAGCAAAGAAATCTGCAGCGGACAGGCATTCTGCACATGTGCACTGGCGCAGAACTCTCCCAGGAGTAATTGTCATTTCATATTCACATCCACACATTCCCTGCCCCAAACGCCATTCACCTCTAGCAGTGTAAAATTTCAAAATAAATAATTAAGGACAAACTGTGGCCAACTGAGCAGTCACAGAAGGCCACTGAGGTGGGGGAAGGAAAGTCTAGGCACAGGAGGTTTTGCAGCCCCCTTCACAATAGAGAGCCACATTCTGCTGAAACTCCCCATGTAGGAGCATAGACAGGAATTTCTGGGCAAACTATGGGCTGGCCAGTGAACTGATATACAGGCAGTCCTCCGACTTACGACATAATTACTTCCTGACAATTGTGTTGTAAATCGAAACATCGTAACTCGGAACCGCAACACACTCCATTGCGGGACCAAGTATTGTAAAGTCTAAACCAAGTCGAATCAGGGGGTCAATTCAGAAACATCATAAGTGCCATTTGTCGTAAGTCGAATGTAGGAAAGTCAAGGAATGCCTGTACTACACACAGATGCAATGAATTCCAGCTCTTAGTGTTGTAGCAGATGTAGCTTATACTTTCAGCCCATGAGCTCCACAAGTACTTTGAACCTTTCCTCTAGGTAGATAGACAGGGAAGGAAGAAACTCTCATCATTTCTGAGCTCCCTACAAGTTCACATAGTTTCTTTTTAATGAGTTTGTACAGGGAACCAGGACTTCAGAAAATACAAATTAAGGATGACATGTCTGAATTCCTACTTATTTTGGGGGCACAAACTAAAAAGTACATTTCTCTATAAATTATGGAATAATCACTGGGCAAAAACTAGACGCTATGCACCCTGATTTCCTTACTCCTTGTTTGGAGAAAATTTAAGCCCCATGTCGCTGTGAGCAATGTTTAACGGCTGCTAATACTTAGCATTCCAGACAAGTGATAGAAACATTCACAAAAGGACTGCCTAACTTATGATGAACTGTGTTCTATCTTTTAATAAAACAGAATAATTCATTCTTGTTTTTAAGATGTATTATAATTTAACTAGCAGGTATTTCAAGACACTGTGGAGAAAAAACAGTGACTGCTTCTAGTTAACTCAAACTCTGCCGTTAAAAAGTTCAGCTAATTTTTCTGGAAACTGAATTTCAAAATACAGAATGCTCACACAAGGATTCCAAATGTATATTATTTTAAAACAAATTTGAGATTATTGTATCCCTATAACTGTCTTTGTAGATAGGAAGTGCACCAGCAGAAACTATTACAGAAGGTTTCCTTTTGTTTCTGAATAGATTTTCCAAGAAAATTTGACAGGGAACGCTAACAAATCCATTTCTTGCAGGAATTAAAACTAGAGATGAGGAAAAAAATCCACGTGAGTTAATGGAACTAAGGAATAATTATTACTCAAAAGTGCTACACTAGTGACTTAGAATACAGTCCACAGTACAATTATATAGGATTTCCTATGTTAGCAATACTAGCATACATATTTGTAGGTGTATTTGAATGCATATATAAGCCCACTATAATGCAAACTGAAACAAAGTTTAACGGTCAAAAACCCACATGAACAAGAAACACTGAAGAAAATGGAAGAAAGAAATGTAAAGTGCGGCATGTTTCTCCTTTAAGGTTTCTGTCATACCAACAGCAAAACAAGGCTCTGTTTAACGTTATTGTTTTCCATATCCCATTGGTAGATTTAAAAGTTATATTCAAACTAGCAAAAATGGGCCAGCAGTTGAAATAATACACACAGTTTCAGTATATCAGTTACAGCTCCATTTCAGGTCATAAAAGTATTACACAGACAACAAAAAATGTAGTCCTCAGCAAGAGCCTTAGGCTGCATTTTCATGGAAAATTAATCAACGATTACTCTGAAAACTGGGTTTTCCGGGTTAATAGCACCGGTGGGCAGAAAAGAGTTCCAGTTCTAGCATGTTAACCCACATCTGACCAATGACTGACTGGCCTGCTTTAGCTACAGAAGTTGTTAATTTAATAAAAGGACATGGTCAACCTAAAATTACACTCTGAAAATGTTTTTTCTTTCTGTTGTTACAAGTAACACCTAAGATGAGTGCTGCTGAGCATCAGGTAACCAGGAGAGAGAAAAGTACACCCCCTCCCCTCCCCCGCACCCCCACTTTTGCTCATTTGATTGCTTACTGCAATGCGTTTATAGTCATTGACCCCACTTTCCAGCTGTCAGTTCCCCCTGCAGGTATGAGTGTTTTACACAGCAAAACTGAAAGAGAAGCATTTTTAAAAAGATAAAAATATGCAATTGTAAGACCACAAAAAACTGGTAGGATAACTCAAGGGCAGGTGCTGGACTTAAAACTAAAACTTTAATTCGTTTTTTAAAATGACTAGACTTCAAGCTGATAGTGTCCTTTACAGTGTGATTTTCACTCACTGACATAACTCCTCACAAAAGTAATGGTCAGAGTAAGTGGCCAGTGTTTACCTTTTAAGAAATTTTATTTCTGTATTTAAGGGCCCCATACCTGATCCTCTCCTTTCTCAGTCTGAAGCCCCACCCAGTAGACTCCTATATCAGCAGCAGGTGCAAAGCCAGCATGAGCAGCAATGGCTGCCTAAACATGCTTTAGCAGCCCTAAGACCAACGTAAAAGGACCACCTGTGCCAAAAAACTAATCTGATGCAGAGAGGCGACAAAGGAGTGGTGACAGGGTTATCAGGTAGACGGACCACCTGTGCCATACCCTATCCCAAAACTTGGAGCAGTCTGGAGGGAACGGGAAGATCTCCTCCCATCCCAGAATTGGGGAAGGGAGAGAAATAGGTCTAGTAAGGTGCATTTGTAAATCACCACCACCACTATCGGAGGGGCAGCCGTGTTAGTCTGGATCTGAAAAAGCAGCAAAGAGTCCTATGGCACCTTATAGACCAGGGGTCAGCAACCTTTCAGAAGTGCTGTGCCGAGTCCTCATTTATTCACTCTAATTTAAGGTTTCGTGTGCCAGTAACACATTTTAACATTTTTAGAAGGTCTCTTTCTATAAGTCTACAATATATAACTAAACTATTGTTGTATGTAAAGTAAATAAGGTTTTTAAAATGTTTAAGAAGCTTCATTTAAAGCTAAATTAAAATGCAGAGCCCCCCAGAGCAGTGGCCAGGACCTGGGCAGCATGAGTGCCACTGAAAATCAGCTCGTGTGCCGCCTTCGGCACCCGTGCCATACGTTGCCTACCCCTGTTATAGACTAACAGACGTACTGGAGCATGAGCTTTCGTGGGTGAATCTCCATTTCATCGGATGCATGTAGTGGAAATTTCCAGGGGCAGGTATATATATGCAAGCAAGAGGCAGGTTAGAGATAACGAGGTTAGTTCAATCAGGGAGGATGAACTAACCTCGTTATCTCTAGCCTGCTTCTTGCTTGCATATATGTACCTGACCCTGGAAATTTCCACTACATGCATCCGACAAAGTGGGTATTCACCCACGAAAGCTCATGCTCCAATACGTCTGTTAGTCTATAAGGTGCCACAGGACTCTTTGCCGCCGCCACCACCACTATGCAGACATGCAGGTATATTTTTTGTGTGGACTGGGGAATAGGGGAGAAACACACATTGCGCCCCCCTTCCAAAAAAAAAAAAAGATGGCAAAGAAGGGAGGGTGAACACTATAGAGGGGCTCAAGATTGGTTACTGAACCCAGATCTGAGCTCCCTGCTCCCTCCTGCTGCTGCCTACAGAGCTGACAGAAACCCACTGAGCTCCTCCTCCAGCATCTTTCCAACTTGCCCTGCAGAAGGAAGTGAAAGGAAATTCCATTAAAAAAAAAAAAAAAAGAGGCCATAGTCTCCAGAACTTTGGAATTGCTGGCTGGCAAAGAACTGACAAGTGTGTGTGCTAATTCCATATTCTAGAACTATTTTACTGATTCCATAAGAACATGATCCTTAACCAAGGCCACTGGAACCTAGTTGCCCATGACAGAGGCCTTGTCTGGTTACTCACCAGTAACTTGCTTTGTTTTAGCTACACTCATGCCAGTACTGCCACAATTTAGAATTAGTAATTACTAATCACTATCGTTAGCCTAAGAGTTTCCTTGGAGAGAAAGGGGAGAAGCTGTAACAGCTGCCTAACATATTCTGTTCCTATGGAGTATACTGCAAGTGTATTTTAAACATATATAGAACCTTTCTTCCTAAAACACTTTACGAGTTATATAAACACAGTACACTAAAACTCTAGGAGTAGCAGCAACTGACACACAGAGTACTGCACAACAGTTGGAGAGAAAAAAAGTTTCATGAAATGACAAAAGCAAACCTCCATTCTTGCAGAATGCTTCACAAACAGCAAACAGACTTCCATATTTTAAAGCCTGGTCTGAAAAAATCTACATAGTAAACAGCCTGGAACTTGCTTCCTGGGCTTAGTTTGCATCCCCATAAATCACATTTTTATTGACTAGTTCATTGAGAGTAAATATTTAGAATCATACAATATCAGGGTTGGAAGGGACCTCAGGAGGTCATCTAGTCCAGTGGTTCTCAAAGCCAGTCCGCCACTTGTTCAGGGAAAGCCCCTGGTGGGCTGGGCCGGTTTGTTTACCCTCGGCCTGCGCTGCTTCCTGCGGCCCCCATTGGCCTGGAGCGGCAAACCGCGGCCAGTAGGAGCCATGATTGGCCGAACCCGCGGACGTGGCAGGTAAACAAACCAGACCAGTCCGCCAAGGGCTTTACCTGAACAAGTGGCGGACCGGCTTTGAGAACCATTGATCTAGTCCAACCCCTTGCTCAAAGGAGGACCAATCCCCAACTAAATCATCCTAGCCATGGCTTTGTCAAGCCTGGCCTTAAAAACCTCTAAGGAAGGCGATTCCACCACCTCCCTAGGTAACCCATTCCAGTGCTTCACCACCCTCCTAGTGAAAAAGTTTTTCCTAATATCCAACCTAAACCTCCCTCACTGCAGCTGGAGACCATTACTCCTTGTTCTGTCATCTGCTACCACTGAGAACAGTCTAGATTCATCCTCTTTGGAACCCCCTAGCTTTGCAAGCTTTATGTTCAGACTACTACACAATCTCCTCCAACAAGGCCTGAACACTCCTTTTCTATGGATAGCTTCTCATTTTCGTTAAAAAAATAAAAAACAAAAAACACGCACTTCCTGCAACCTAATCTATTTTCATTTATATATCATAAAAATCTCCCACCTTCTCCAGATTGCATGGAAGGAAACAGACACAGGACATGCTGAAGTATGTTTGTACAGTACTATTCCGTGTGGTGTTCTATACTCCTCCAAGCTGCAGAGGGCAGGTAACTGCTGAATTTATTAAGAACTATAAAATATTTCTATTTAATATCCGGACTCTGGTAAAGCATTAATATTGTTACTCCCATTTTGACCTGAGCAGCTAGTCAAAGTCGGGGCCTCTGTGGATGTTCCAGTTAGGTGTAGAAATTGGTGGTAGCCAGGTATTTCTTTGTACACTTCTTGTATACAAGACTATTTCAAAGTCACCTGTCTCTGAATGCAGATGGAACCAAGAACAGTTTCTCAGATTACCAGCCCCTCAAGGCCCATTTAGCCAACATTAGACCCAAAAATCATTCTCCCTAGTGTCTTCCATACTTCTGCTTGGCTTTTCCTTGTCTCTTTTCCTATGCCTCTCTCTCTGTTCTTGTTTGTGACCTCAGTATCTGTGTGTTCTCTCACATTCCCAAACACACCTACCCAAAACGATACTCAGCCCAAAAGCTCCTAGGCAGGTTCACACACACCTTTTGTCCTAGGTGGGGCTTATGTTTACAGTTAATTGAAGGGCGTGTTCACACTTATCAACTTCAATAAGGTTTTAAGAACCAATAACCAAGGCTCATCCAGCTCATAAAAATATCCTCATTTTATAAATGGGGTAAGAGGTTCCCAAGAGTATACAGGAAGTAAGCACCAGACTGAGGAGTAGAACATGTTTTTTGGCTTACAGGCTGAGGCCTAATGCACTATCCCACAGGACAAGTCAGTCAGCCTTTCAGTGACTATTCTTTTTTCTATAATATGGGCCTAATATTTTATACTATCGCATCTGTAAAATTCAAAGCACTGGACAAAGGAGGGTAGGCCTAAGTGACCAAATTTAGTATAATTAAGCATATATTTGAAGTAATTTTTCTCATAGGCATGATCATATGAGACATGAAGCATTCCATCATTACATATAAACTATTACAGCAGAATACAGGGTTCTGTTCCTAGCTCTGCTATGAGTTTCTCTAAGAACCAGTGCAAGGTCACCTTTAAAACTTTATTCAATCCAAGAGGAGGCTCATCCTTCTCACAGGAAAGGATAAAGGATGACCTTACAGTTGAGAAAATCATCCCTGCTAATTCTGTACTAGATAAGCAGGAGAGAATGGGGCAGCGGTGGAAGGTGTACATAAGAGAATTAAGCCAATTGTAAATATCTTAATTTTTGTCAAAAAGAGCGAAGGAATAACAGACTCTAGAGGTGCACCCCATCTCATATGTATCTTGCCTAAGTGCTACATCATCATTAAGATGAGGGAGTCCAAAGGGAATTTGATGGTATAACTTCCAACAGCTGAATCCACACCATCTTCAAGACCCATATTTAAGTCGTTACCCACTCTCATCAAGCCAAGACAAAGCTGCTTTGTAAAATTCTATTTGCTCTTTCTTTGGGGTAGGGGGAGAAATAGAGGTGAACTCATTTTTTTCAATCTTCAAATCACAGCGAAGAGTGTCAGAGCAAGCAAGCAAACTTGTTCTGATCAATTTGTGGCAATACAGCATGACCACGATGTCCATAAAATAGAACATACTACATGGGTTTTCCCGAAGAAAACTTGAGGGACTCCACTAACAAATCCCTCCATATAATGACAATATTTACCATATGACTTTCTGATGTCTAACAGGTAGGGAATTACAGAAACAGAGGGATATTTGTTTAGGAAAAGCAAAGCCATATCTAATGAGCAAGGGAGTGCTGCTGACCGGGTAAGAACAAAAGGTAAGAGAATTCTCCTGCCTAATGGATACACAGTTCAAGTAATTGCAGTCAAACTTCAGGGACGGCTTGCTGAAAAAAGATTACTGGAACTTAGTAATGCAAGTAAAAGTAAAACCAGTTAACCTCTAACCCTAAAAACATCAGACTTTACTGGATCATTTTTACAGACGTTTCTATTTCAGTTAAGGCTTGTTAATTTTAAGATCGCCAAAGTTTTAGTGTTGTCCTTTGTACAGAAAAATATACTGAAGACTCTCTCCCGTTCCCCCCCAAAATACTGAGGACATTCCATATCACAGTTTTTAAAGAATGCCCCATGTGTCAACACCAATGTCTGCTTTTAATTAAGAATGAAACTTGCTACACATTTAAACAAAGAGTTCTAAGAATTTCAAACTCTTGGCCAAAAGTTTTTCAAGACTGTTTTCAAGCAGTCAAAGGTTTATTTTCCACTGACAAAAAAGTAGTTCCTCTGTACAAGAGTGCAGAAAGGGAAGAAAAAATACATTCCTTTTCATTATTTAATGAAGAGACCATCAGTTTCTGTGTTATATTGATTTCATAATGTGTTAGTTCATTTGCAATGAACATTGGTTCAAGCAATGATCAAAGTCAAGTAAACTTTTAGATTAAAAACAGGGAACACAAAGAAAATTATACTAACATAACTGATGTTTAACTACAAAATTACAAACAACCATTTCAACTGTCTTCAAGATACACAGTTATTCAGAAAAACAATGAGGAACCGGTAGCATCTTAAAGACTAACAATGGACTCGTTGTTTTTGTGGATACAGACTAACATGGCTACCCCTCTGACAGTTATTCAGATGTCTAGGTTTTTTTAACACGATCAAAAATGTGAATGTAGCAAAATATGACAATCAAGCATTTCAACTCTAGGGAATGGACAGTAAAAGAGTGCATGCTGATTTATATGCACTCATTCATCAATTTGTGCCAGGATGTCCACTAGTTTCACTGCAATTTTGCAGAAAGATGCAAGAAGAATTGCAAAATTGACATACATTCAGTATGAAAACAGATGTAAATTTTGTCTATGTCTTAGCAAAAAGTTTAAAAGATGAAGTATGTAAGGAACATGGGTGTGCTTCACCTAAATATTCTTCCTAAAAGATTTGATTACTTTACAGCACCTAACAAGATGTTAGAAGTGCCTCATCCTAGAATCTTCCCTGTTTTCTATGCAGTGAGCAATCCTAGGATTTGATCCTGTAATTTACACCCATACAACAGTTTAATTTCTGGGTAGTTTGCTCTGTGGTTTATCTGGAACATACTTCTTGCAAATAACCAACATTAAGAGAGCTTGAGGCATTCCGACATTAGGTACAAAGATAAAAATCAAAGTAATTATTGTTACCACATAGGAGAATAAATATGATTAATGCAATTGTCCTCTTACTTATGAAGAGGAATGTAATTGTGTGCGTGTAAAAAGTTTAGACGCCACATTATTTGCAGTGTCTGCTCAGATGCAGCAGCCAACCACCACCTGCAAGTTGTATTAAATAATAAGTACTCCCAATGGTGAATTCTCAAGTAATTTTAAGTTAAATTAAAGCAGAATAAGTACACTTTCCTTGTGATTATACCGTAATCATAGCTTCAAACTCATTCAATCTCTACAGCCAATTTTGCTTCTACAGAACCAGACTAACACGGCTACACCTCTGATACTTTTTCTTCATTATCAGTGTATTACTAAAAAAGATTAAATCTTTAGGGTAATCAAAAACAAAAACACTCAAGCACATGCTTAACATTATTCACATGATTTTTTTCCCATTGAAGCATATGGGTTTACTCACATTAGTAATGTTACACACTTGTTTAAGCATTTGTAGGATTAGAGCCAATAATTGCTAGTTAGAATCCAAAGGTACAAACAAGAGGCCGAATAAAGAACAGCATTTCTAAACGGAAGTCTAGTAAAGGATTCCTTGCTTTAAAAAGTAAAAAGCAACCAGAAAATTCCTTTTGAAAACAAAGCAGCCAAAAAAGCAGGTCATCTACAACTACTATTATTTATTTACACTTAAAAAGGTAACAGTGACCTATTGAATGCTCTAGGTGCCCTAACACATTTGTTATACAATACAGTGAAATTCCAGAAGCACGAAAATAATCATTTCAACAGGAACTTGGCCTGCCAGCGCACATACATAAACTAATTTCCAACCTTTCATCATTATGGGAAGCACACCCTTCAGCCCTCTCCTCAAACCCTATCAAAAAGATGTCTTTTACAAAGTGCCTGGAAGATTACAAAATTTGGGCTATTTCACACCGGAGTGGTAGGGATAAATTCCAGATCAGGTGAATAGCACCATACAACACAAAACGCAATCCATGAAAAATCCATCACAGTTCACGGTAACTGAACCTATATTCCCCCTCCATGGACCCTCAAGGGCACCCATTCTGGGTCCCTGGCTCTCCAGCTATCACCTCTCTTTGCTAGAGATCCATGTTCCTTCCCCTCCGGACCTGGGTATTTCCAGTCTGCCCAGTTCCCTGCCTACACTGTGATGTTCCCAGCAAGCCAGACTGCCTAAACGGGCCAGCATCTGCACTTTACTTTCTTTCCAAAGGCTAACAGCATCATGACCCTCACATATAAGTTATCACACAGCTCTTTATAAGCAAGCACATTTATTCTTAATGCATTAAAGAGAACCATTAAAAACAATAAAAGAACCTTAGCCATACATACCAGAGGTCACCCAAACAGCAACCTCTGGCTCTGGTAGGTTTCAGCCCTTCAAAACACACAATGTTTTTCCCCATTGTTACAAGTTCATAACAGTCTCAGATTCAAAACCAGAACACAGGAGGGGAAGAGCAGGCATTTCTTTACACAGCTTGAGCCTTTGATCTTAGCTTTTGGTAACAGGTAATCAGCAAAAACCCTTTTCTCAGGCTGAGTTTTTGCATAACCAGAACTGGGGAATTTGTATTCACCTCTCCCTAGATACTCCCCAGGAAAACCACCACATTTTTTGTTCCAAAGCCCATTCTTGTCTGGCAAATTGTTAAATATAATCCTCTAAACCCCCAGATCTCACATCTTTTGTACCTCTTCCCTCAAGAGGCTGCATGCAATCGTGTCTCATAATAATTCCAAAACCATTCACTTAATATAATGCACCCCAATGCAACTCTGTTTTACACACAAAATTCAAATCCCAGGCTGCTGACTCTAGCGACTGGAGAAATAAGAAAATGGTGACATTACAAGAGCCAAGAGAGTAAAAACTGAGTGGGAAAGGGATTCTTAGGCAAGCTACTTAAAACTGGTTTGGGTTTTTCTATTAACATCTACTTACCCAAAATAATTCATTTTTTGGAAAAAAGGAAAACTTTGTTAGAGATACAACACCTATGGTATTCACAAATATCCCTAAGACACCTCAAAGGTCCTCCAACAAAATCAAGGATGACCAGACTTGATACTCTTTATGTTGCTAAGGTTAAAAAAAAACAAAAACAAAAAACCCAAGCAAGGGCAGGGAAGCCACTTTCATGACTATTTTATAATCCACATGGTGTTAACGCCAGCAATAGCCAGTCTATACTATGTCTCCCAAAGTTGTTTACTTTGCTGAAGAAGAACTGGTTTTACCAACAGTGGGGAGAAAAATGTTCAAGAGCCCTAATGTAGACAGGACCTTTGTATCTGTAGAACAATCATAGAATATCAGGGTTGGAAGGGACCTCAAGAGGTCATCTAGTCTAACCCCCTGCTCAAAACAGGACCAATCCCCAACTAAATCATCCCAGCCAGGGCTTTGTCAAGCCTGACTTTAAAAACGTCTAAGGAAGGAGATTCCACCACCTCCCTAGGTAACCCATTCCAGTGCTTCACCACCCTCCTAGTGAAAAAGTTTTTCCTAATATCTAACCTAAACCTCCCTCACTGCAGCTGGAGACCATTACTCCTTGTTCTGTCATCTGCTACCACTGAGAACAGTCTAGATCCATCCTCTTTGGAACCCCCTTTCTGATAGTTAAAGCAGCTATCAAATCCCCCTTCATTCTTTTCTTCTGCAGAACTAAATAATGCCAGTTCCCTCAGCCTCTCCTCATAAGTAACGTGCTCCAGCCCTCTAGTCATTTTTGTTGCCCTCCACTAGACTCTTTCCAATTTTTCCACATCCTTCTTGTATTGTGGGGCCCAAAACTGAGCACAGTACTCCAGATGAGGCCTCAGCAGTGCCAAATAGAGGGGAATGATCACATCCCTCGATCTGCTGGCAATGCTCCTACTTATACAGCCCAAAATGCTGTTAGCCTTTGTGACAACAAGGGCACACAGTTGACTTGTATCCAGCTTCTCATCCACTGTAACCTCTAGGTCCTTTTCTGTAGGACTGCTGCCTAGCCACTCTGTCCCTAGTCTGTAGCAGTGCATGGGATTCTTCCGTCCTAAGTGCAGGACTCTGCACTTGTCCTTGTTGAACCTCATCAGATTTTTTTTGGCCCAATCCTCTAATATGTCTAGGTCCCTCTGTATCCCATCCCTACCCTATCTACCACTTCTCCCAGTTTAGTGTCATCTGAAAACTTGCTGAGGGTGCAATCCACACCATCCTCCAGATCATTAATGAAGATATTGAACAAAACTGGCCCCAGGACAGACCCTTGGGGCACTCCGCTTGATACCGGCTGCCAACTAGACATGGAGCCATTGATCACTACCCCTTGAGCCCAATGATCTAGCCAGCTTTCTATCCACCTTACAGTCCATTCTTCCAGCCCATGCTGCTTTAACTTGCCGGCAAGAATACTGTGGGAAACCGTATCAAAAGCTTTGCTAAAGTCAAGGAATAACACGTCCACTGCTTTCCCCTCATCCACAGAGCCAGTTATCTCATCAGAGAAGGCAATGACGTTAGTCAGGCATGACTTGCCCTTGGTGAATCCATGCTGAATGTTCCTGATCACTTTCCTCTCCTCAAAGCGCTTCAAAATTGATTCCTTGAGGACCTGCTCCATGATTTTTCCAGGGACTGAGGTGAGGCTGAGTGAGGTGAGGCCTGTAGTTCCCTGGATCCTCCTCCTTCCCTTTTTTAAAGATGAGCACTACATTAGCCTTTTTCCCCCTCCGGGAAAGGGGGTGGCTTCCGGGCTCAGTCCAAACAATATTCACACTGTAAAACCACTTCACAATATAACTAGTACCATTCTAGCAGAAAGGTTCTCTCTGAAGGTGCCAACCATTTCAACCACCAGCATAGATAGAATACTTCATCCACAACCTGTTCCAGGCTTTTTGGTAAGGATAAGGGAGTTCGGTACAGTGTGCTTAGCAGGTGCTGAATCCCCACCACCTTGATTTCTTCTCTGATAATGTGGGGGGAGTAGAGAATACAGTGAGCCTGAGCTTTAGAGTGTACATTCTTTGCCATTTGTGTGTGTAAGGCTGCTCTCTATATTCGTTACCCAGCCAGCATGAAAAGTTTAGGAATCCCCATCTGCAAAAATATGCAAAGGCCGCCACACACACAAAATTATTGTTCTGGTAGTGATGATTTCACTTCATTACACAGTAATCCCACTACAAATAGGGTAGAATTAGGACATACTGCTCTTCTTGGAAACATATTCAGCTAACTTTGCCTCTTTGGGGGGAAAAAAACACCACATGAGGGAAACACTGCTGCTTAATTACAATATTTATATATAATCGCAATAACTATTTCCATCAAGTCACAAGTAGTCAATGAGGTATGTCGATTTGGTTTCATTAATAACTAAGGAACCTTTGTCCATTTAATGCCTTTTTTTAACGGTGTGAGTTAAGTGTTCTAGAGCCCACAGGCTGTTGGGCAGCAGGTCCCCTGGGAATAGCTGTACAGAAGAGGCCAGGGGAAGATGGAAAGGAAAGGAGTCCTACCTGGGCATGGGGGGTACAGGGGACAGCAATAAGGACAGGAGGGAGAAGATAAGGGAAAAGGAGTAAGGGGACAGGGGAAAGATCTCGAGGAAAGCAAGTAAACAAGAGACGGGTGGCAGGAGTAAGGAAATAGCGAGGGCAGCCACAGAGAGTTGAGGTGGGAGGAGGAGAAGGGAACAGGGTGGAAGGGGAGAGTTCACTACCCTGACTGGCATGACAGTGGACACAAGCACTATCCCAGTTCGATAACCCGGCCTCACCGCGTGCTGTCCGGGCTCAACAGTCGGTGCACGGTTTATTTACGCCCCGCGCGGTGCAGAATGCTCGTCCCGAGCAGCGGGGACACCCTCGGCCCCAGCGGGCGCTCGCCGCGCGTCTGCCGGGCCGGGTGAGGATGACAGCCAGGCCGGGCCCGGGGCGGCCCGTCTGCTGGGCAGCGCGGCTAGGGCGGGACAGGGGGTGCTGGGGCCGGCAGGACGGGAACTCCGGCAGCGGCAGCGGCAGGGTGAGCCCTGGCTGGCGCCTGTCAGCGCGGCGCTGGAGGGCGGCCCCAGGGGGAGGGGACAGGCTGGAGCGAGGAGACAAAGCTGGGGGGCGGCCGGGGGGCTCCCGGCGCGGAGCGCAGGCTGCGAGGCGGCAGGGCGGGGAGCAGAGAAGCGGGAGGTCACGGAGGGGCCCCTAGGCAGGGGCGAGTTGCGGAGCCCCAGCGCAGCGGCGGGGCGGGCGGGACGGAGAAGGGGTCAGTGGCCCGGGGCCTGGCAGGGCCTGTGGCCGGCGCGGCGCGGAGCCCCCTCCGGGAAAGCGGGTGGCTCCCGGGCTCGGTCCTTACCGGGCAGCGCCGCCTCCACTCTCGCTTCGTCACGGTCCGGGGAAGCGGCTCCGAGACCCGACAGCAGCGACCGGGGAGGGAGGGGTGGTCACGGCGATCGTCACTCCCCCTCCCCTCCCCAGAGCCACTACACTGCGCAAGCGCCGAGCCCAGCTGGGGGCGGGGCCCAGGCCGAGACTACGCAGCACGCGCGTTGGAAAAGCGCATGCGTGGCGGCGTCTCCTCCCTCTGTCGGGCGAGGACCGCTTGGAACGTTAGCGCGCGCCGCCTGTTTCTCTGCTCCACGGTGAGGGGCGGAGCCAGGCCCACTGACGGCGCCGGGGTGTTGGCTCCTCCCACCTACTGATGCCCAGCGAGCGAGGACCTCGAGCCGGTTTGGCCTGGTCCCCCCGTGCTCGGACCCCGGCTGCGTTGGGGACCCGCTGCCACACATGGCAGAACGGGTTTGGCGGCTGCTCTGGTCAAGCGGGGTCCTTGAGCCAATGGCCCCGGGAAACGACCGTCCGCACCGCAGCCCCCGGTCTGGGTGGTGAGTGGGCGCCCCCGTCTCCTCAGCTCCCTCAGCCAGTGGGAGACAGGGACTCGGCCCAAGACCCAGCCTGCTCTGCCAGCTCGCTTCCAGGGTGACCCGATACCAAGGGTGAAAAATCACCGCAGGCAGTAGGCGGTAATTGGTACCTATCTCGTCACTTCAGCCCGCGCTGAGATGCCTTGAAATGGCTACAGGGCCACCTCCAGTAACAGCCAAATGGTCATCAGCATCACGTACTAGGAAGGAGAAAGGAGAAGTTGATGTGTTCTTGACAACCTTGCTGGCCTCCAGTCCTTTCCCTACTGGTGATGGGCTCAGTAGGAGCAGGGTTATAACGGGTGTAATCCATAGGGATGTTTAGTTTGAATTGGAAAAAAAAACAGTGCTACTTTGGATGGAGTCAAGTATCAGGGGTAGTTGTGTTAGTCTGTATCCACAGAAATAACAAGGAGTCTGGTGGCATCTTAGAGACTAACACATTTATTTGGGCATAAGTTTTTATGGGTAAATAACCCACTTCTTCAGATGCATGGAATGAAAATTACAGATGCAGGCATTATACATGAAGAGAAGGGGTTACCTTGCAAGTGGAGAACCAGTGTTGACAGGGCCAATTCAATCAGAGTGGATGTAGTCCACTCCCAATAATTGAGGAGGAGGTGTCAGTACCAAGTATCCACATCACAAGAAACACCATCATAAATGGTACCCTAGTTGCAATCTCAAGTGGTCTGTCCACAGGCATAAAAATGTTCTCTGTTTGGTATTGGTGAGATCCAATACTTCCAATCAAGGTTCCTTATCTTTAGCTTAGTAAAAGTACTATTAGTAGTATTCTGCTAGCTCTACTTTGAGTCACTATCATGTTCTACAAAAAGGTAATTTTATATTAAAATGAAAATAAATTTGCTTTAATTTTGGACATGGATTTTAAAAACTGGCAATGATTATCTCAGTAAAACATCATTGCCATCACTTTTACTAAAATATTTGTCATTTGCATTTATTGTAATTTTCTTGCATCTTTCAGTGTGGTCACTTCAAATGCCACTCAGCATTACATTTTAGAATCATAGAATATCAGAGTTGGAAGGGACCTTAGGAGGTCATCTAGTCCAACTCCCTACTCAAAGCAGAACCAGTCCCTAGATCCCTAAGTAGCCCCCTCAAGGATTAAACTCACAACCCTGGGTTTAGCAGGCCAATGCTCAAACCACTGAGCTATCCCTCCCCCCTAAAAAATTAATCACCATCATGGCTGCTGATTCTAAAGCTCAGAATTATAATATGAAAGAATGATTGTAAAGTGATAATCCTTGGTCAGAAAATAATGGGTACTTATCCTACAGTAACTACTGTTCTTTGAGATGTCATAGGCAGCCTGGATCCTATTGAGGTGCTTGTGCACCTCATGCATGCAAGATTGGAGTTTTTTTGAAAGCGGTGTTAGCTGGGCCGCAGATGCATCATATAGCTCCTTATGCACCATACAAGGAGACAGGGTGGATCATCTGTGACCCCTTCTCAGTGCCCTTGCCATTCAAAGCCAGTGTTGCTGAGGTCTCCAAAAAACAGGGATGAAGGGTGGGCAAGTCACGGGATACACACACTATAGAACACCTCAAAGAATCAAAGTTACTGAAGGACAAGTAACCATTCTTTCTTCTTCATAAAGACTGAATATGGGATTTGATCTTAGGTTGTTTGCCAGTGCTGGAGAGACTGGAACCTAGGTGGCAGGTCCTTGCTGATTAGGAGTTAATTATAGTCCTATGAACTCTATTGTCTGCGATGGCATGAGTGATGATTTTTCATAGTTCATAGTGAATACTAGTTGAGAGAACAGGGAAAGGACATATTCTAAGGCTGTTGCAGTCTCTTATTGGGACCTGCCTCTGATCAGCTAGTCATCTAGGTGAGGTGGGTACACAGATTCCCTGCTTCCTTAAATGCACTGCTAGGTATTTGGTGAATACTCTCAGTGGCATGAGAGGCAGAACTCTGTATTGGTAATGGCTGGGCCTCACTATGAATCTTAGGTATTTCCTCTGGGCCAGATGGATGTATGCATTCTGCAAGCCAAGAGCTACAAACTAGCCTTGCATTTGAAGAAATGGACTGATGGAAGCAAGTATTACCATCCTGAATCTGAGGGTATATGTATTTGTTTCGTTTCCTCAGCTGTAGATGTAGAACTCCTTTCTTCTTTCAAATGAGGAAATACCCAGAGAGTGGAGTGTGGTATTTGAGTCCTTTGGTGAGTACAGAGTATCATCTGTCCTCTTTCTGAGCAGCTCTGAGCCCTGAAGCAGTAAACGCTCAATCATAGCCTGTATTTTTCTCTGAATGCCCACTGCCTGTAGCTGTGATGCCTGGCACATTGTTATCACAGTGGCCATAGACGTAGCCTTAGTTTTGGAGGCATCCATGGCCACCACTTGACCTTCTTTAGTTATATCTTTAGGCTCCTCTTGGCTGCAGGATCTTCACAAGGTACGTGTTACTCTGTCTTATGTTAGGAAGGCAGTTAGCCACACGCAGTTGTAGGGAAGCTGAGAAGTACAATCCAAAAAGGTCGCGCCTTCTCAGACCCTTGCCTTACTCATATTCAGCTTTTAGTATATCGCTGGTATGAAGAAGGAGCTTGGGTTGTGGTGGGTGTAGACGTATTTAAACTCCCAGGGAGGTACTTGGTATTTCTTGACTCACTTTGCGGTGGAAGTTAGCATGGTCAGTGTATACCATAGGGCCTTAGTGAGGTCAAGTAATCCCTCATTTATGGGGAAGATGATCCTGGCTGGATCAGAAGCTGACAAAACAACAAATAGCTTGTGTGATTTCTCAGATATGACTAACATCTCTATCTCCAATCAATCCTCACAAGGAACTTCTGGAACATTATGATGTCTGTTGCTGGTATCGAATGCTGGGGATACTGCATCATCAGGTGACGAAGACAAAAAGTGCTTTGGATCTGTCTCTGTATCTGGCTCTTCCTGGTAGTCTGGTGTAGGAATGCTAATGGGGAGTGACGTCTTCCTCTTGAGTGTGGTTGAGTCTGACATCTCAATGCCTGCAATAGTGGACCCCTGTACCACCAATAAGGACACTGTGGCATACCAAAAGAATACAGCTGTCTTGTTGGGTATTGGCCAGTCCACAGCTATTCCTTACAGACTGGAGGCAGTTGAGCCCTGTAGGGTAACCTGGGAGGTACATCCATAGTGTCAATAACTGACCTCAGAGGAGGGACGAGGAGAATGTATGCCCTGGTAATGGTGAGGAGTAGACCACTGTCATGGGGTGTGCCAAAGTATATGGGACTGTTGGTATTAGAGTAGATAAATGTCTCAGCTCAGATGACGGTCTTGGTTCTCTGGGCTTATCCTCCAAAGTGAGCATTGACTCCGATGAATGGGTCATTGTAGCTGGGGTCAGTGCTAGAGTTGTTTGCTACATCGTATACTGCTTTTCCTCAACCCTTGACACTACGTGGGGCATTGTGGGATTTATCTCCGGAGGCTTTATGGTGTCTGTTCTTATGGGATGAAACTGAGATCCCTCTGGAATCTCTGTATTTGAAGATACTTCTTTGATACCAGAAGTGTTGGTACCAGCATTGATGCCAATGATGTTGAAGATGGCTTTGATGCCAGTGCTGGATTTTGCACTGGTCTTTAATGTTGCTTGTCTGCTAAGTGGGATGCTGGATGAAGCTAGAAGAATTCTGGAATTTGTCTCCTCAGGATCTGAAATCTTCATAGACTGTGCCAGAAAATGGAGCTTTAGCCTCATATCTCGCAACTTGCACATTCTCATGGAGAGTGACAAGTATACCGAGATGATGTTCCATCTATGAGTCCTGCTGTGTCCTTCTTTTGGGGGAGTGGGGGTTAGGCCATTGTAGGATGGACAGGATTAAAGCCCAGATTTTGTCTCCTCTGTGTGAAGAGGCCCTGTATAGGTGGACAATTCTTTTCTTAAAAAAAGGTAAATTTTATTAAAAACAAGAAAGAAAGAAAATACATCTGGAACTTAGGCTTTTGCTAGATTTTAAAGGAGAATTCCAAAAATCAAGCACCCCAAAATAGCTTTCTTGGGGGTTCAGCTTAAAGGTTACAAGCAAACAAAAGCATCTGTCATTAGCACAGAGGAGTCCACAAGCCAATAAGAAATAAAAGAAATAACCCTAATCGCGTCTAGCTAAACATTCTGATCTACTTACACATTTGGAGTTCAGATAAGTAGTTTTAGGCATGATCTGATGACTTATAATCATACCTGACTTAGCTGCTTATAGCATGGCTGCTCTGTCCCTCCAACCGAGAGAACAACAGACAAAGTTTCTTTCCCACTTTTAAAAAGTTCTACCTTCCCATTGGCTCTTTTGGTCAGGTGCCCACCTTTTTTCCCCCTTTACCTGGGGGACTTGTTAACCCTTTACAGGTAAAGCAAGTAAAGAACATCTACCAAGCAGGATTTTATGGCTGGCTGGGTGTCCATCAAAGGGAGCTATCCCCCCGCTTTATTTATCACAACTTCCTACAGGGCCTGATCCAAAACTCTCACTGAAATCAAGGGAGTCTTTCCATTGCCTTCAATGAGAGAGAGATCATGCCCAAAGTAAGGAAAATATGTCACTAACCCATACATCTCAGAGCAATATATCTGAAATATTTAGATATAATTTGTCTTATTAAATTGTTTACCAATACGATAATCTAGGCATTGAGTTTTGATCCATTTGTAACAATGAGTTTTACACTTGAATTTTATTTTCTGTCATTTAGATTTTCAACCAATGTTTGTTCAACTCGGTTCATAGGATTTCCTTGGAGTTTAATATCCTTTTGCCATTTAATTTTTTTATGCATATAAAACAAACTGGCAACTGAGTTACCGGTAATTAAATTGAGATGTGGTGGCTTTCCCCTAGGTGTAGAACTAGACATCTGTGCAAAGTGGGCGTAAAATGTTACCAAACCAGAACAACAATATTTTACGCCCACTTTGCACAAAAATAAATTACTATACAAGGGGCAAGACAGTGGAGAATCATGTCCTGTAATTACTTTGTACAGAGCATTTATTAAACATACCTGGAAAGGTGTGCCCATTTCTGGTGCCATAATAGAGGAAGCCTGGAAAAGGTACAGGTAAATAATATCAAAGGCATCAGTAGTTAAGAAGACTAGGCTTGCATTCATTAAGAGCCAAATACTTGTTCTGTTAACAACAATTGGAATTTTATTATTTACTTCAGCTGGAAAAGGATATGGCCTTAAGGGATTAGCTGAGTGGAAAGGGTCTTAGAGGTAATCTTAACAAAGGGTCATTGTAATAATTTAGATGGAGTATATGAACTAAAAGTGTTAAAGTAGCCCAGTCACTGTCCTACATTAAACAGTATTAATTAAACGAGGCCTGGGGTTGGGAGCTCCCCTTCCTGATTCAATATACTCCAGTCACTGTACAGCAAAGCCGCAAGTCCCTCCACTTTGATTTAAATATTGCCATCCGTATGCCCACAAACCATGGCTGTCTCAGTGTAATTTGCAAGATCCTCAGGTCAGGGACCATGTCTTTATTCTCTCTGCAAAGTACCACGTGCACCCAACTGCTCTACGCAGTAGTGTTAAATGACGAAGTTTATGGCTGGTTTAATTTTGAGGCAATACGCCTATAACAAGATTGGCATAGCCCTAAAATAAACTCTTCTTCACCTGTCACTGTCCGTGTGTACATCTCACAGCAGCTTCCATTTAACTCAGCAGTAATTGTAACCTGGGTCATGGAGTTCATTTAACCCAGCATCCTATTACATCTTGCAGTTATGAAGTGTCCACAAGGTAGCACGTGATAAAAATCCAAAGATTAAATCGTACATCATAAGCTTTTATCAAATGCCATTCACACATTATCAAATGCCATTCACGCATTCAGTCCAGCCTTCACGGCCCAATGTGTATTTAAATAAGACCAATGGAACTTGGCAAACACAGATACAAGAGATTTTATTTAACCTTGTGTACAAACAACGGCTAAAAAAGCCGTAGATTTTTATTTCCAAATACAGTTTTTGGATCTTTTTTTATGCCATTTATCTTCAGAAAATTTTAAAAAATCCAGCATGACCATTTTTTTATTTTTTCTCTGTTGCATTCTTTGGGCCTAATCCTGAGAGCTTTTGAGCCCAGCAAGTCTCATTAATTTCAATGGGAGTTACGTGTGCTCAGCACCTTTCAGGATTAGGGCATTTATTCAGTTTTTGAAAACAGAGCACTAATTGGGTATTGAAGCACTAACAATAGCGTTATAAAATGTCAAAGCAGAATCTTTAACATGAAACATGGTGGTATTAAACAATGCAGACAATATTAGCTCTACGGTGAAACTCAAATTACCCACCACCAATGAACAAGTTTCTTCTACACCTCATACTTTAGCACTAATTATATAATTTAATTGTATTTATATTTAAATAAATAGTTTTATTATCTGCTTTTCTTTGAACTCTGCATGGATTATAAACACTTGCAACAGTAGAGATAAGAACAAACTACACAAGTTACATAGGCAAGAGAAGGCTTGGTTTTTATTTATTTATTTAGCTAAACAGACACAGAAAGGACATAAATTTCACAATGCCCCATTCTGAGATTTTCTTTTTAAATTCACTGTTTCATTCTGACTTCCTCAGTTATCCAACATCCTTCTCTTCCAGTTTTAGTATTTCATAGTCACTTGTAGTATTAAGATCTTAGCTTGGATACTCATAATTGGAAACATCTACTCTGGTGTAGGTAACAGTTTTACCCAATGCTCCTACATTGCAGTTGTTGTGCAGCATTCTCAAGCATTTAAAAGTTGATGAGAAGCCCAATCCAAGACATCAGGCTGAGAGTATCTTAAGAAGGGATCAGGTAGGGGATAGGCTAAGAAGTACTGCTGTGAAGGATTTGCTATGGCTCTTTCTGCATTAAGTATTTGAAACTGTTTTCAAATAGTTTTAGTTTATCATGACTGATACAGTTTATGTCTGCACCCAAATTCATTACTGATTCCTCAATGGGCCTAAAAGGGAGGAAATGTGAGGTTCTCTTTGCAAAGATTGATGGTTGATGATTCCATTGGGCGTGGAGGAAGAGGTGGATTTGCTCCTCTACTGAGCAGCCAGTGAGGCCCACACTTAACTCCATACATCCCTTGGGAGAAGTGGGGATCTGGGGAATCAATAGGTGATCAAGGCCATATGCGTGGAAGCCCTGTCCATTATCTGTGCAGGAACCCCAGACTCAGAGTATCTTCCATGGCATCTACTGGGATAAGCAGAGGGGTGCTGCCACTTAGGCAACTCAACTCCCCTTCCATGCAAGAAGGTATGTTCCACACACACAAGGTCCCCTCCACACATAACTTAGGAGATAAGACTAGGCCTGTGATACAGCTGCTTTCAGAATCCAGGCTATGGAGTAGCTAGATGGTTAATCTGGAGCACATCTTGGGCTAATATGACTTAAAAAATAGCCTGTCTCCACTGGACTGAGAAACTGCTATAGCTGTTCTAACAGCCGTCATACTGGCAAATCCATGTGGAATGTTTTTGACAACAGTATTTGAACATAACTGTAGTTAGTACATAGCAAGCTCTAGAGCAGATAGGGCCCAAGACACTACTCCTGTGCTGGGGCACTTTGTTGAAGTACTGTAATTTTCAGACATGTTTAAAACATGGATCCTTAAGGGTGTAAATGCAACCAAACTGTCTTAATCATGTCTCTAAACAATGGTGCAGCCCTGCAAGTCCAAAAAAGTAGCACAGTTGGTCCAGTGTACACTCAAAGTCTAAACTGTCTCAGACATATCAGGGAACAGCCATACTATAACTGGGTCTGCCAGTATGACAGTTTATACACTGTACATGGACATTAAGTTGCTCAGATTTCTGCTAGAAAAGAGATGCTTCTTTCTCCTTCCAGGGTAGAAGGAAAGGCAAGGACATGGAAAGTATATGTATAGATCACCTGCATATGCATTATTTTACAATGGCCTCACCTAAGATTTCAGTACAGTACAGTAGTGCACAGAGACTCAGCAACAGGGATGAGGGGGGAATAGCATGAGTCACTGCCATATTTTCTGCTTGTTGGCAGTTCCATTGCTATGTTTTGTGTGCCCTAGAAAGGCAGACTGGACTTCCTAGAGATGTGCCCAGCAGAGAAGATGACTCAGGATGTTTGTTAGCCTCCATATCAAGGTTGTTTTGGTCCTACTGCTGTGAACACTTCACAATTATTGTATATTATGACATTTTATGCTCACAGTGTTGAGATTGGCTTTTTTTTTTTTTTTAATCAACTTCCAGGTGATTTTCTAATTCTGGACTGGGTTTTCTGTGCTTTTTTTCTCCCTTCCTTTTTTGTTGTTACAACCACTAATGTATAGAGCTCCCCCCCATATTTGAGGACAAGTAACCTATCATTGGAATGTAACAGCTTTCAGTAGCAAAAGAAAAGGATTACAGCACATCATAAGTGGTAGACTAAGTGCTGAATACAATAACGTTTTAGTTTACTGACAATACAGTCTTAGCTCAGCGTACGTCTGGGGGCATGAGTTTTTTCTGTGACTTTTAAGGAGAGGGGATCATTTTCTCTTTTGCCAGACCATGTGATTTGTGTGATTCCTAATCATGCTTCTCTCATGTTTTTATTTTTCCTTACTCAAAAATCAGTGGGGAGTGAGGGTAGATATTAATTATTATTCCGCTGTAAGAGCGTCCTTTAAAGGAGATTCCCTTTGATTTTGAGGTCAACCTAGGTACACTCAATGAAAACTTTTATATACTGAGCCTTAACACTCACTTTTCATTCTAGCTGTGTATGGGGAAGTTATTAACACTAAACCGGAGACCTCAGTGTCTTAATGCTAAGTAACTGATTTAGAAGACACATTTCTTCAAGGCACATAAGCACAATGTGAACGCTTCTGTCTTCCTGTAATAAAATTCTTCCTCCTTTGAAATTCTGAGTGGAAAAGGGAAAGGGCAGAGTTCATTTGAACATTTCAAATTCTTTTTTAAAAAAGTTTCCAAAGTAGGACTACTGCCCCCCAAATAATGTCACCTTAGTACATAAGTAGGCACTGAAATAAATGATGGACAGGAGGGTGTTATTTTCCCATTATTAAGATGCAGGTTTTAAGCACCTTCAAAGGCCATGGTGATCAATTTACACTTAAGCATTTTCAAGGAATGGCACAGTTGAGAGAAGTGAACACATACCATAATGCCTGTAAGTGTTGCAGTGGGTAATGAGCAAGTTAGGAGATCCTTTATACACTTTACAGAACATCATATTTGTTTAAATGAACCTATACAGAAAGTGAACATAACAGTGTATCCGTGGATCAGATTAGGGAACAGTTAAAATGAGTAAGTGGTGTAAAAATACTGCATCTCCATTAACAGATTCCACAGTTGCACCACCTAGTGGCCTACAGAAATGTTGCAGTTTCACATCACATGCTACATATTGATTGCGCTGTACTTCACTAAGCAACTGAAGCTCAGAATGAAGGCAGGCAGCGAGCATCAGCGAAGGTAATCAAGCATAGCTGTATTTTGCCCTTAGCTAATACATGAAAGTTAGCAGCATATAAAAGTACAGCCTGATTTAGCCTAACCACTATCTCACCTCTTTAAATTGTGCAAGAGTTAAATTCACCAGCAGCATTTCAATGACTATATTTCAATTTGGTTTCAAAGAAGACACTTGCCCCAATACAAAATGACACACAAACACAAAGATGAAACAGATCTAAGTAATTTTTATCAATCCTCAAAAGCTACTTTTCATGGTTTATTTGCCCATTTTACTCAACATGACTTTACTTTGCTGGTTTAAAAGCCTACTCAACATTTAAAATCAAATCAAATTGAAAGGAACAAAAACAAAGCTATTTCTGAATGAAAGGAGAGACTTGCTTTTTTTTTTTTTTTTTTAAACAACTGGTGATAGACAGTGCTCAAATCATCTGGAAAATCCTACGTGAATGTTCTAAGGTTTCAAATTAAAGTAGCTGAAAGCTACAGGCTTGGAAGGGTCTGGTAAATATGCTGATATCAAAAAAAGTATTAGCTCCCAACACACGTCACAATCAACTTTAGGGGAAAATGCTTGCCAGTTTTCTCGGTCACACCATCTGTGTTGCATCTTCTTAAATGTAAAATGGTTTTCTCAAGAAGTTCAGCTGTAAATATGAAGCTGTGGTAATCAGAAGGGATTTTGACCCAAGCTAGGTGGTGCCCATCACTTTTTGTTTAGTGTGGCTTAAGAATCTTAATGGATCACTAGGCAGAGGAAATAAAAATCCTTTTGTGAATTCTGAATTTCTGAAAGCACAGTCCATCTGTAAAGCTTACAACTCTAGGGGAAGCTCAACTACTCCATTCTCACATTTCAAATAAATCAACAGTCTCACCCTCATCATAGGATGTGCTATTTCTCCAGCCCAAAATTACCAGCTTTGGGGAAAACGTACACTCATACTCAACTGAAATAATTCGTGTGTTATGCTAAATTAACAACAAAAATTCTTCTCATCCACATGCCTGCATGTTAGATAGGGTTACAGCAGAATCAAGCATTGTAATGTACTGAAAAACTAAAAGCAACAACCTGTAACAGTAACCAAAGCAGAAGCAATTTTCTTATTGTTACACAATATAAATTGGTAACTTAATATTAAAATTATACTTCCTATATAAATAAAAATAAAAAAGTCAGGCAAAAGTAAATTGGCACAGTCATTATGGTATTGCTTTCCAGTTTAAACACTGCAAACTGCACCCACAGATTACAAACACCAAAAGGGGTAAATGATCACCACTGATTGGAGTAGAATTTTGAACTAGAAAAACCTGCAGTGCTGCTGCCTCAAAAATATCAAACATTTGAATTTTGTAAAGGAGTGGGTGGTTGTGCAGCTGACCAAGAGGATTGTTACAGAGCTGCTATTTAAAAACAAAAACATGTACATAAAAGCAGAAAACTATGGAGTGTGTTACTGGTCTGTAACCTTTTCTTGAGACAGTAAGTATCTTTCAGGATTGCCTAGTTTTTACCTTTAGTTTTACAAAAGGCCAAAAATTAACAACCAACCAACCCATTTTTAAACCAAGTTTTTGTTTCCCTTCACCCTCCCCCTGCAAGCACCTCCTAATACACACACTTTTCTGTCTCAGGGGTTCGAATAGCAAGGGGGTTTAGAAGCTGGAATGTAGCGAAAATACAGTCGAGAGATTTTCTAGTTGTACATTACAACACACATAGATTTGCTTCCAGACCTAAGAAAAGAGGGGTGCTAAACAATAGTAAATGCCTATAAGAATCCTTATAATAGCATGCAAAATGCTGAGATACTCACAAAATCGAAATAATTTATATTTTTCTTTTGAATTTCCCACTTCACAGTACAATAACATCTATTATGCAGCAGTCAATTATGTTGACTGCTAAATAGTTTCCCTTGTTTTTTTATTTTCATTTTCTTTTTTTCTCCCTCTCGTTTGGAAGATTCCTCTTATTTTTCTGAGCGGAGAGTTCTGAGACCTTCAGAAAATTCGGCATAACAAGATTTGTTTTTTTCTCTTTAGTATTCTTCCCCCCTCCCCATACTGCTTATGATTCAGCTACGCGTGTCGTTAATTTTAAAATTTGCTTTTCTCCCTCTTCTTTCTCTTGTCTTCAGACTGCCCTTTTCTTCGAGCCAGGGTGTTGATGGATGGTTGCAACTAAAGTGGATACTGCATAGTGAGGTGGGTAGTACAGGCTAAGGGAGACTCTGATGCAGCTGAAACCTCTCCCCAGATGCTTGGCACATCTGTTTCATGACCTGAATAGCCTCCTCTGGTCGTGAGACCATGCAGTTAGCTTATGCTTACAATTCCCAAGGCAAATACTGCTCCCACTTACACCCATGGAACTCTACTGACGTCAGTGTGGTTGCACAGGTGTAAGTGGAGTGGGTATTAGGTCCCACCTGGTGTACTGCTATGTGTGGCTTTATAGAAATTTCTGCACTGCTCTTAATTCCAACAGGGTCGGAATTTCTGAAGAATACAAAATGCTACCTGTTAGCAGATTGTCCATACAGTACATTGTGACATAGCCTATCAAAGTATTTGTAGCTATCAGAAAAAGACTCTTGTAGAAGCAACATACAAAGCTTCAAAAAATTCAAGTATCAAAAATGTCATTTTGATAAAAGTTTCGATTAAGCAGCCAACAAGAAAGACAGCTGTTGATTTTTTGTCCCCAGACACTTGAAGAGACTTCAGTACATGTTTGCAGTGCTTATTTTAGCACAGGTATTAACATCTATTTGTGTGGAGAGCTAGGCGTTTCCATTCAATTTCGAAGGTCCCAAAGAATTTAGCAACCATTTTTGGACAACACTGCCTCTGCGTTATAAACAACTAAGTGAGCTTGTTTGTTGATGGAATTAAAGTGCTCAGCCTAGTTCTCCCTGCTTTTCTTTCATGTACTGTACTTATCTGTTGTATAATGCAAGTGGGTCTGGCTCCTTTGACATCAAAAGAAAAGGTCAGAAGTGCAACAAAGAGGCAAGAAAAGGATACCCCCCTTTCCTAGAGTTTGTACAAACATTTACAAGGGAAGGGGTAGGAGAGAGACAAAAAAACAACAGGTCCAGTTGTACACAAAACTTCTAGTTTATTTTTTAAAAACCCTGTTCAAATCAAGACTTGAATTTCTCAGTGGAGGAATCAAAGATCCCCTTGCTGAATGATACTATTCTCTGTGGCCCAGAACAGTACTTTAAAACAGCAGTTATTAAAGACACACTTGTGATATAGCCTTTAATTCCCCTCTCACCCCAGAAGGGCATTCTGACAAGTGTTCGTGTAGAAAGCTTGAAGCTTCTTGATGATAGATTTCATCCCTAACAATGAGGAATACCTTCTCACCTTCCCAAGAGCAACAACCGCACTGTGTTGCATTTGTTCAAGTGTCTGTTGCGCCTTCTAGTGGAGCCTTTCAGCACAGCTCCATGTCCAGTCCAATTCTTCCCTATTCTATGGATCAAAACTAGAGGGAATTTCTCCTTATTCTTCAGCTTAGCTCTGTTTGACAAACAGCAGAAGCACTGAAGGCTATGCTTCCTCATGACAGGAACAGGCCAGTAATGTCTGAAGAAGAAACAGTTCTCCTGTTCTCAGAGTGGCAGGTTCACACCAAGAACAGTTGTACAAGCCCCCTTGTTGTGACCAGACTCCTACACCTCTGTGGAAAAGAGGATGCTTTGCCTTTTGCTGTCTGGGGTGGGGATAGTCTCCAACTGCAGGAAGTAAAGAAGAACTTGAACCTGGAAGAAGGAAGGGAGATGAAATCGTAAATCAGTCTTATATTGCCGTGCACAGTGTGATCATGAATATTTAGTAAACTTCAATGTTTCAGTGGCTCTCCCTTCATCCTACATGTTAAACTGAGGTACAGTGAAGCTGTCAATATTCCAGATCAGCCCAGTTTTGAAATCTTTCTGGATTACTAACTCACCTTACCAAAGCCAGAGAATCCAACAGTCTAACCTACTTAACTAGCATGCATATTGGAAATGCTTACAATGCCTTTTAGCAGCTATCAGTGGACAAAAAATTCTGGAACCAGCAAAAAGTCTCTCTGAATGTTGGCACACATGGTAAAGTGGAAGAGAAAGAAGCATTGTGGAAAGCACCAACAATTAGAGCTGACTGAATAACTGATTTTTTGGTTTGGTGGCAGTTTTGAAAAACTGGAAAAAAAAATCTGAGTTGGCTCGAACCAAATCAAATATTTTGGAATTTCTGGTGAATCACAAAAGTCCATTTTGGGTCTGTTCCAGAGCAGGGATTCAAACCTGGGTCTCCCACATCCCAGGGGAGTGTCCTAACCACTGAGCTAAAGGTTATAAGGAGTTGCCACAGCACCTCCTCCCCCTTCTTGTTTTCTTTCTCTCGCCATTTTATGACTGGGTGAAAATATCTGTCTCAAATTTGCAAACAAACAATTTCAGGTCAATTCAAAGAGAATTTTTCATCAGATAAACTATTTACATGAAAAATGTCATCCAGTTGTATCAATAATCCATTAGCCCTAGAACCAGTTACTAAGCCACTGTGAGATGTGTGTTACCTTGTCACCTAAGTACACACAGAGCTGGGATGAACAGTTGATGTGGGTGCACCAAAATGTTAGTGCTAGCAACCGAGTTGGCACAGAAATATGCTGAACTGTCTGAGCAAACACTGCCAAACTTGGTTTAAACACGGTGTTGAGCATCACATGGTTGAAAGTTGCTCGGTAGATTAATCCTATGGCTTGTTAGCAGGGTAGTTTATAGCACTGATTGTGCTACCATGATTTTTTAAAAATAATCCTCGTTCACACTGAACATGCTGTTCTAGTTAAACTGTGCTGGAAAGCCGGAAGAAGAGCTCTACATAGCTCAAAAGCTTCTCTCTCACTAACAGAAGTTCGTCCAATAAAAGATATTACATCACCCAACTTGGAAAACAACTATTAAGGATGGTTCTGCCCAAAGCCTCTTGGAATGACTGCAAGTAGCCCAGTTCTGGACAAAGAGGCTAAGATATTGTCTCTATCAGATTAATTAAAATATTTAGTTTTTTACCTGGGACATGACTTCTAGTGACCAGCTATCAGTCATTGTTATAGGCTGGGTTGGGTTAGCAGGAATCTTACTGTCCTTCTCTGAGGGTCTGAGCAGCGTTGGTCCAAAGACAGTTGCCAGGTTGTGCAGGGACATCTTGTTGATGCTCTCTCTCTCGGCAACCCTAAGAGGAAAAAACAATGGAGAAAGAGGGTGTTTCTACATTCTGTGGCTCAAAGAAACATTCCTATTAAGCAGGTTTATTTTTACCTACTTTTAAGAGGTTTTAGATACAGACATTCAATAAGCAACTATATACTACTTATGTCTCATTCATAGATTCTAAGGCCAGAAAGGACCATTGTGATCATCTTGTCTGACCTTCTGTGTACCACAGGCCATTAGACTTTCTCAAATGGTTTATTATTTGTATTATAGTAGTATTTTGGATTAGATGCTGTACAGTCATGGGGACTTGTCTAAGTGCACTATCTGTGTGGATCCTGCTGCCATGCTCTATAAATTCTGTAGTGTGCTTTAATCTAACCCCATTTCAAAGTGTGCAGCAGCAGGGTCCACACGGACACTAAGGGTATGTCTACACTACAAAATTAGGTCGAATTTATAGAAGTCGGTTTTTTAGAAATCGTTTTTATATAGTCTATTGTGTGTGTCCCCACACAAAATGCTCTAAGTGCATTAAAATCGGTGGACTGCGTCCACAGTACCGAGGCTAGCGTTGACTTCTGAAGCGTTGCCCTGTGGGTAGCTATCCCACAGTTCCCGCAGGCTCCGTTGCCCATTGGAATTCTGGGTTGAGATCCCAATGCCTGATCGGGCAAAAACAGTGTCGCAGGTGGTTTTGGGTACATGTCGTCAGGCCCCCCTCTCCCTCCCTCCCTCTGTGAAAGCAACGGCAGACAATTGTTTTGCGCCTTTTTTCCTGGGTTACCTGAGCAGATGCCATATCATGGCAAGCATGGAGCCTGCTCAGCTCACCATCACTGTACGTCTCCTGGGTGCTGGCAGACATGAGACTGCATTGCTACACAGCAGCAGCTCATTGCCTTTTGGCAGCAGATGGTGCCTTACGATTGGTAGCCATCATCGTTGTATTCCTGGGTGCTCTTTTAGCCAACCTCGGTGAGGTCGGTCAGGGGCGCCTGGGCAGACATGGGAGTGACTCAGCCAAATCATTCCCATCTTCTGTCGAGCACTCAGGAGATGACGATGGCTAGCAGTCGTACTGCACCCGTCTGCTGCCAGCCTAAGATGTAAAAGATAGATGGAGTGGATCAAAACAAGAAATTGACCCGATTTGTTTTGTGAAATCAACAGCCTGCTAAACCCAGGGTTTTGAGTTCAATCCTTGAGGGGGCCATTCTGTGTGACAGCTGTTTGTGTTTCTCCTTGATGCAAATCCACCCCTTTTGTTGATTTTAATTCCCTGTAAACCATGTCGTCAGTTGCCCCTCCCTCTGTCAGAGCAGCGGCAGACAATTGTTTCGCGCAAAACCAGGCAAGGAGGCGATGGCCACACTGTGACGAGAGTGATGAGGACATAGACATGGTCATAGACTTCTCACAAAGTACGGGCCTGGCAATGTGCCCTGGCAATGTGCACATCATGCTGATGAGCTCTGCATGGTCACCTGTGCTGATCAGTTCACCACGCTGGCCAAACAGGAAATGGAATTCAAAAGTTCGCGGGCCTTTTCCTGTCTACCTGGCAGTGCATCTGAGTTGAGAGCGCTGTCCAGAGCGGTCACAATGGAGCACTCTGGGATAGCTCCCGGAGGCCAATACCATTGAATTGTGTCCACACTACCCCAAATTCGACCCGGCAAGGCCGATTTCAGCGCTAATCCCCTCGTCGGAGGTGGAGTAAAGAAATTGATTTAAAAAGCCCTTTAAGTCGAAAAAAGGGCTTCATCGTGTGGACGGGTCCAGGGTTAAATCAAGGTAACTCTGCTAAATTTGACCTAAAGTCGTAGTGTAGATCAGGCCTTAGTGCATGGCACATTAGTGTGGGGTAGATTCACACCCCAGCTGGGTACTAAACCCAGATCTCCTAGACCAGAGCCTTAACCACAAGACCATCCTTCTTCTCTACAGATATGTTCCTTAGCACGAACAAAAAGCAAATACATGAATATTAAAAAAAAAAAAATTTCTTAAATGAAAACACTGTGCAGGTAATAAACAAGCTCATTTAATGAATACTAAGGTGCACTGAGCACTGTACCATAATCTGGTAGAAATTACAAACACACAAAAAGCACCATATAATAAAGTCCCCCTGAAAAAATGGCAAAGAAATAAGACCCAAAAAGGCATTTAAGCAAGGAGGAGGATAAAGGAAAAGAGACATCTAATTATGGCATGACAGTAATAAGCACCTTTGAAAATGGAAGGTTTAAAGATGTTAAACAGTTGGGAAGACTGATACAGCTAGGAAGGGAGAGTGAATTCCATATGGCAGGCCCCACACAGCAAGGAACAATCTCTTGCCAACACAAGATGTATTGTTGCAATTCCTAAAAGATGGGTGGTGTTAAAGTGCAAATACCTGGTAAACATACTCAAGACTTAAGATTTATGCCATTTCCTGTGTTCGGTTACTTCACTCACAGGCAAATGTGATTTTATGGAGAGAGAGAGAGAGGGTGTGTGTGTGTGTGTGTGTGTGTGTGTGTGTGTGTGTGTGTGTGTGTGTGTGTGTGTGTGTGTGTGTGTGTGTGTGTGTGTGTGATCATATTTTCACTGTAAAGATCTTTCTCATCCCTTCCTTGGGAAGGATTCATAATGGCTTCAGTAACAGTGAGCATGGGAAACAGGACGTAGCACTTTACCAGGCCTATTTTTACTCAATACAGAGCAAATTAAAATGAAAATCAGTGAAGGTGCTCTTTGAGTGACACAGCACATGTCCAAGAAAGGGGCACCTCTCTCCACGGCACTTGGAATTGATTTACACACGAAATGCACCTGTCTAAAGGGTCTCTGTGTTACCTTTTTAAATGGTCCAGAAGGAAAAGGAATGTCACGAGGTTGGGTTCTGGAAGTGAGAGCAGTAAGTTCAGCATGCAGCTTTCCTTTGCAACAGGGTCTGAAAGTGCTATGGGAGGAGAGAAAAAAAAATAAAGGACGGAAATGAGAGCTTTACTGACGGTGTAAGAAATGAGAAAATATGGGTGACGCTTAATGTGCTGCAATTGCATTATGGAGACAAGAGGCGCAGAGTTCAATCCAGGCACAGCCTCACTCCCCCTCTGAATTCAGTTCTCCCCTGTTAGACAGGTGATGGAGAATCCTTTCCTCTGTGCAGGAGACCACAACTGCATTCCAGACTCAGAACACTCAGGCCTTGTCTACACTACCTGGGTAAGTTTACCTAAGTTACGCTACTCCAGCTGTGTTAATAATGTAGCTGGAATCAACGTAGCTTAGATCAACTTACTGCGTTATCTACACCACACTGTGTTGACGGGAGATGCTCTCCTGTCAACTTACCTTAATCTTCTTGTACCGGTGGAGTACCAGAGTCGACCAGAGAGTGCTCTGCAGTGGATTTAGCGGGTCTTCACTAGACTTGCTAAATCGACCCCCATTGCATCGATCACAGCAACGTTAGTGTAGACATGGCCTAAGATGCCTCCCTTCTGGGTCAACACAGGAGAGCCCATCCCAAAGCAGATTTATCTCCTTTGGAGAGTGAATAGTACAGATACCACTTCAGGGCCTAAACAAATAGGATTTCTCTTCTCTTAATAGGTAGGTAATGTCTATCCTAGAACTTGAACTTTTCCATTCTTGCAGGTAAGTGAAGCCACTGGCCACACTAAAACCTGCACATAAGGCAAGATTCAAATTCTCTTCTGAGCAACTCATGAGCCAAAGAAATAGCCGCAGCCTCCCTTCTCTACAGTCTGTCACAGGGCTTCCTTCTAATATTACAAATATTATTTTTCATAATGAGTAAACCCCTTCCTAAGGCTTCAGGAGCAGCCTCTTAGAGAAGAGCATCGTAACACTTAGCACGATAGGTATCAATGATTTCTTCTATTACACACCAATGCCCTCAGCAAAGTTGGGGTACAGTTCGTCTGTGAAGAGGGGTTCAGGCAGTTCTCTGAAGTATAATTTTAATGTCCCTGCAATGGCATTAACATCCATCTCGCTCATCATCACGGACACATCTTTGTTGTCTGTAAGAGAAAGCAGGGAGACATACAGGTACTGAAGCTGGGTGGTCCTTCAGTCATTCCTTATTCTTGTTTTCTTTTTTGGTTCCCCGTTTATCCTTTATTTATCTTCTCTCCCTACCCAAGTAGCTGATGCTCATCACCTTTAGTCAGTCACTTTGCTCAGGTTGGTTGCTGAGTTCTCCATTTATATTATCCCAGTGCCACTTAATAGATCAGAGTAGCTATAACGTGACCACTTTGCAGCTAGACCCCCAGTACAGCCAGGATGACATCTAGCTTTACATCTGCTGGGAGGCGGGCGCAAGAAAACAAACTTAGCTTTACCTAGAGTTACTTCTGCTGTACCAGTGTCATGGGCTGGAGCCAACCACAGTGAAGTCAATGGGAGTCTTTCCAATGTCTTCAATGAGACCCAGATCAAGCCCCATATGAGGCTGAGCCAGTGTCAATTAAATGCTTTTCAGTTTCCTAATAATATGTTGTATAACAACTAACAACAGCCACTTCCCCATCTGGAACTCTCTAGTACAATCAGAAGCACCCCTCAGCCTCTCCCAATTAAGCAGAGTTCAAGAGACAAAAATCAAGCAATTTAGGTCAGAAATGTAAATTTTGTTAAACACCTCCACTCACCAAAAACAGCCTCATATGAAATGTATTTGCATTTACATAAAAATAGCATTTTTTAAAATGTAAATCATCCCTCCCTCCCCCATGGTGTTGGAAACCCAGAAAGCAGGTGAGGACATTCTTTAAAGTGAAGCAACAACATGAGCCCCTTTTGCATCCAAGAGTCTCAAAATGCTTTACAGAGTTCGGCAAGTATCATTATCATCCTATTTTACAGATGGGCACACTGAAGAACAGAGAAAGCTTTGCTTGCCTGAGGTCACACAAAGCATTAATGGGAAGCATTGGGAAGAGAACCCAGGAGACCAGACTCCCAGTCACATTCCAGTAACCAGAATTTTCTGCTTCTCTATCCAATCCTTTAAAAAAAATTTCTTAAATGATTTTGATGTTGCCGGTGCTCTTTTAAACAAGAGTCTCAAACAACCGTGGGGACTTCCTGTTAATCCAGAATTCTCATTGACATTGTGGAAAGGAAGACTGCTGATTGCTCTCATTTCCCCTGAGGAAAGTGTCTGCCGTTTACCATGGCAAGGCAAGGCAAGGCATGCAAAACCGCCATTTCAGGGCTGCTGGGAAGAATAATCAGCGCATTTCTCAATACAAGGGTCCATTCCACTGAATACCTCAGGTTAACATCTACAACTGGAGGACACTAATAAAACACACAGCCCGGGTAAGAGGATACTCCTTGCACCGGGGTCTCCACCTCTTCATGCTTCCTGGGCTACATGAGATTAAAATAGCACAGTAAACCTGAAAGGCGATCGTAACTCAGGAGATAATGCAAAGGAAAACCTCAGGAGCAAATACTTACTGACATCAAAAGCAGCTTTCAAAGCTTGGATATCAGTTGCAACCCCAGAGACACGGTAGATGCCCACCTCCTCCATCCCACGTCGCTCTATCTCCTCCACGCACTGGCGCACAATGTAAGGCACCTTTGATCTCTCTCTCCTTGAGAAAAACAGGAAGAAGAGTTCAGTACAGCATAGGCCGAGAAAATATGGTTACCAGAGTTACATTAGGCATGGGATAAGATGAGACTGCTTGAGTGAAAGGAGCTCTAGGCCACGATTTTCACAAAGGACTGAGTGAGCACTCACCCTATGAAAAGCCACCCCTTTAAAAAGTGTCTCAAATTGGGCACCCAAAAATGGAGACACCCAAAATCACTAGTCACATAAGTGTTTAGGAGGTGCAGACTAGCACAGGGGTAAGGATGGAAAAGAGAGTTACCTTTTCCGTAACGGGTGCTCTTTGAGATGTGTTGCTCATATCCATTCCGTATTAGGTGTGTGTGCTCACCACATGCACCGGTGCTGGAAATTTTTCCCTCAGCAGTATCTGTAGGGGACTGGCTCTGGCAACCCCTGGAGTGGCGCCTGCATGGCATAGTATAAGGGGTGCCACTGGCTCCCCCCACCCTCAGTTCCTTCTTGCTAGAAACTCCAACAGTGGGGAAGGAGGGCGGGTCATAGAATGGACATGAGCAACACATCTCGAACTGTCTTTTCCTTCTTTGAGTGCTTGCTCATGTCCATTCTATATTAGGTGACTCCAAAGCAGTACCCCTGGAGGTGGGTACGGGGGTGGTGGTGGGTGGTGCTTGTAACCCTTGGCTCATTGATAGGGCTGGTCCTGCTGAGGCTGGCACCCCTGGCTGTTGCGGTTTGAACCGTTTACACACCAGGACTGGGATGTAGACACCCAGGGTTTTCAAGGTGGCGCGGGAGTCCTTGAGGCCATGCAACTTGCTGTCTGTTTGCTCCTCAAATAGGGCCCACCATCAAAGGGTAGGTCCTGCAATGACTGCTGGGCCTCGGTGCACAACCCAGAGACTCACCACATGGAGATAGCGGAAGCCCTGGTGCAGGCAGCAGCATCAGTAGCATCTGATGCTACCTGGAGGGCCGCCCTGGCCACAGTCGTACCCTCACCAAAGACTGCTTGGAATTCCTTCTTGGAAACCTTGGGGAGCGACCCTTCGACCTTGGCATGGCTTGCCACATACTGAAGTCATATTGGCCAAGGAGGGCTGGTGGTTGGCTACTCTCAGCTGAAGGCTGGAAGACGAATAGATCCAGCCTCCTCGAGTCTTTATTTTTGGGGGTGGCTCTGGGCTTTCCTTGTGGTTAACCACCAAGGGAATTGAGGGCTGGGTGGGAGTATAGGTACTCAAGTACTTTGTACCAACCAAAGGGCATATGTTTGACCCTTTTAGAGATAGGGGCCAGGAAAGAGGGGATCTGCCCCAGAGCATTAGTGATTCTGGAGACCCCTTCATGAAGGGGTAGGGCCACGCTGGCAGGAGCTGAGGATATCAAACAGAGAGTCCAAGGGCTCTTCCAGTTCCTCTGCCTGAAGCCCCAGGTTAGAAGCGACTCTCTTCAAAAGTTCCTGCTGCACCTTGGTGTCATTCTGAGTAACTGGGTGAAGGGGCCCCATGATAGCCTTGTCTGGCAACGACGAGGATAATGCCGGTGCCATGGGAACCTCCACGTCCATTGGTGGTCCATCAGCTTGCTCCCTGGGTCCTCCTGGACCTGCGGAGTCATACCCCCACTAAAGCCTTGAGCACTGGAGGGGGATGGGATACCGAGGCCACTGACCTCTCCGAGGCTCCTGCCACCGATCGGGTAGCCTAGGAAGGCTAGTGAGCCGCCAGGGGTTCCACGGGTACCATGGCGCTGGCCACTGCGCTTGGGGCCATGGGGCAGGTTTCGGTACTGATAATATAGTCGGCACTGCCAGTACCAGGGCTTGTCCCGCAGTCAGGGAACCTTGCTCCAAGCTGGAGCTACCAGCAGAGCAGTCAGTACCGGGCCACTAGGATTGGGTTGAGCGATGGCTCTTGTCCGACCCATGCTGGTCGCTGCGTCCCGAAGCCGACCTGTCCGAGCAAGACTGTCGGGACTAACAAAGAGTTGAGAACTACTACTAAGGGTAACTAAGGAACTACTAACTATATACAACTATATTACAGGTTTTCAAAGTCGCGAGGACTGAGAACGAAACAATGCTAGCCGAAGCAGCAGAAGTTCCAGCACAGTCACTGATGTCAAGAAGGAATTAAGGATGGGGGGTGCCGGCGACGCCCCTTATACTGCACCATATGGGTGCCACTCCAGGGGGCACCAGAGCTGGTCCCCTACGGATACTGCTGAGGGAAAAACTTCCAGCACCGGTGCATGTGGAGAGCACACACACCTAATACGGAATAGACATGAGCAAGCACTCAAAGAACCACCTTGCTCCATGTTAGAGGGTTTATTTGACCAAATCCGCAAATAGATTCAGGAAAATACTGACATTGAACCAGCATCTTTCTATAGCCCAACACTATTAGAGAGGAAGAATATCCATTTAGGAAGTTCTGTAAAAACCCCTCCATTTTGAGAGCTCTGGGCTGGTATAAAAATGGCAGAGGATACTGGTTATTATGAGCAAATTATTCCAGTCTCAAGGGTTTAAAGTCAAGAACAGTCAGAGCTGGTGTCCTCTATAGCGAGACTACTCTCAAATGGCAACACACACATCTATGCTCCGGGCCAGCAAAAGGCCCATGCACTGTACAAGTCCTACTTTACCCATATTCTGTGGACCCTGAGCTGGTCCTTTTCACAGGGGGTGAATTCACTCTCTGTTCCTAGTTTAGGAAAATTTAGCAGCTAATTCCCCAAGAGCTTATCTTTTTCAGCAATAGGAAGAGACTCATACATCTCACAATAGCTGGATTCTCATGGTCATATGAAAACTGTCCATAGAGAGCTTGTTCCTTTGTTTTTCCTGAGTAGCTGATTTAATTTCTGTTTTTGTAGAGAGGTTATACACTGGCTCATCTCTGCACATTCAATCCCATGAAACCTCTCCCACTGAGGAGCTGCAGCCTTATAGAGAAGTAAGTATGGTGAGCTTGCAACGCAAGCAGGTGATTAGAGAATTCCTATGCAGCCCTTAGAGAAATAGGGGTCATACTGCTATCCAGTTAATAGTAATTCCGTGGGGAGGAAGTACCAGGTCTCCTAAATTACCTACCACGAACAAACAGGTTTCTTCTGGCAAACGATTCATGACAAAAGATCAGGGGTTAAAATAATACAAATGGCTCCAAACAACTTGAACATTTCCGAGTACGGAAAGGAAATTCTGTTGTTCAGTAGCTTTGGAAATTTGTGACCAAGTCAGCCAACTACAGAGGAAAAGGGCCAGGGTGTTTCCGGAACACGGCAGAGCGAGAGATGTTGAAAGTAAACACACTGGGTTTCCAAGCAAAAGTGTGCGTGCGCTGCTGGCTTTTGGAGGGTTTTTTTCCATGCACAGGATGAAGCTGGGAGAATGTGAAACAGCTCCTGCCTGCAGAAATTGCCATGCGTTAGCCTCACAAGGGCAAGAAAGTATCTGCATACCTCCATTCACTGAGGGCTTAAGTAGGTGCAGCTCCATTGACCTACTGGGTTTAAAATAAAACAACAGAGAAAAGTGTGACCTGACAACTTACTTGGTGACAATGGCAATCTTGACTCCAAAGACCCCAGTCTGTTTACGAGATGGCATTCTTTTCAGACTAAACTCCCGGCTGGTAAATTTCACTGACAGCTTCACTTCAACCTGCAAGGACGACTTTAGTAGTTACTTTTCAAGCAATAAATGTTTTCTTTTGTTTTTCAAAATGTTATGACAAAGAACAGAGAGAATAAACCTGATGCACAAGGTCAGGCAAAGAAGCAGTGCTAGCAGTTTGTACTCTACTTACTCCATTCATTGAGATGACTGTGCGTTGCCAATCTTTATCCTGTAACACCTGCGGATCCAGCTGAAAAACATGGAAGTTGCTTGTGAGTTGAGAATTGGTTTCAGAGACTAAAATCAGCCAGTTTGAAAAATCTATACAAGTCTGCATGGCAATGCCTTCACCACTTACTTCCATTTCCACAGGGGAATCAGAAAAGCCCTGAGTTTCAGATGTCAGGTAACTTGTACAGAGTTCTGTACTCTAAGGAAGGCTGGGTATGGATCACACGTGTATGTGGAAACCCCAGTGTCAAATGTGCAATATCCACTTAACAACAAGAAAAACCTCAGAGAGCTAAAATGCTCTTCTAAAGCCAATAATCTCACCTTTGATAGAAAAGGAAGCTTCCTTCGCTGCCATAACATAGCAGCCATATTTAACTGCCATAACATAGCATCCCACCCCAGCGAATCGGGAGTCAGGAAGGGAGAGAGTAGATTTTCTAAGAGGAACGGGCTAAGATCTGAAACAGCGAGGGCTTGTTTATCTCTGAAAAAACAGGTGAGCAAACTGCAGGTCCCAAACCCAAACGCTGGCACCAGCTTGGTCCAAAATAATACGTTTCAAAGAATATCTTAACATTTATTTCCAAAGGTCATGAACAACAAGATTAAGAACAGGAATTAGGGAGTATTATATATGATTCCCAATTCCTTCCTGTTCCAGAGAGAGAGAGAGAGAGAGTGTGTGTGCGTGTGTGTGTGCGCGTGTGTGTGTCTGTCTTCTTATTTTAGCTTTGGACCCCTTTTCTGTGGGTGCAGTTTCACAGGCCCAGGGTACATAAGGTTTAAATACTGAGCTATTTACAGCCTTTAACATCCCCTCCATCCAACTGGACAGCCGAATTTTTCTAGCTCTTTTGTTCAACTCCTGCTAGTGAAACAGCTACCAAGGACGCAGAACAGACATTTATAAACATCTGCTCCAACAATCAGAAATTGCTGATGATTAGTAACTTATTACATCTTCAATAATAATCGTCTTGCCTCTATCACTTAGAATCTTTCTATCTGATCCATCAAGGTTCTCACAACACACCCATCACCACAGTTGCGGAGTACCGAACACGTGTATTAAAGTGAACACAAGTACTCCGTATCAGGCGCTCTCCTTCCCCCATGCTGTAGGGCGTTCTTATTTATTTATTTAAAAGCCTCTGATTTTGGGGCTTACTAAGTTCATCCACCTTACAGTCAGATTGTCTTCAGCTCTTGCACTCTGCTGTTTCCCCCTCTGTACCAGCCCACAGAGCTTTCTGGGAGTGGAGAGAGAAGTCTGCTACCCCGTCCAAACAGATGATGCAGTCTACATGCAGAGGACATGTGGCAGAGATTATGCTGCCTGAAGCACATTCCCTCCAAGAGCTACCCCCAGGCACTATGGCTTCTACACTGCCTCAAATGCAAGCAGGAGGCCAAATGCTACAATCTGGCCGCGAGGGGAATTTGGATCACAATTTCCCAGAGACAGGCAGGGCGGGAGTACTGTGGAACATGATACTCAGCCCCAGGATGAAGTGAGGAGCGGGGCTTGAGAGAGTGCTTCGCCAGCATCTCCATCAAGCTTCCCTAGCACCGGAGCTTTGGGACAGTTTCCAAAAGGAGCTACATCCAGTTCTCCTGGGCTCCAAAGACATCATGACCCAAATGCTGGGTCTGACAGTGAGAGAATGGAGGAGGACTATGGGGTGATCCAGGAGGACGTATACATGCAATCCAAAGAAATTAAGCACACACAGTGCTCAGAAAAAAACCACCACTTTTTAAAATCCTGCTCTGATTTGGGAATGAAGCCAGAGAAGAGCTGAATGGGAAAGCAGCCCAGAGATCACAGGAGCAGGCAGATATAGTGTCTTACTCTGGCCTGCCCTATTCTTTTTCACTTCAGCTCCAACACAAAGGGAGAAAATGCACCTGAAACTGAAAGAGTGACCCCTGTTGTTACAAGACTCCACTGATCAAACCCATGCTCGGAAATGAAATCCTGGGTCTCCATTTCTAACCTAGCTTGATTTCTTTCAACAGGAAAGTTCCGAGGCTGGGAAATAGCTTGTCAGGTTCTACAGGAACATCCCCCAGCAAGGTCGGTGATATCTGTGAAACACTCACCTCCAAAGAGCCACAACTGGCTCAGACTGAACTTACAGAAACGGAACAACAGTTTGAACATGGAGCTATACCAGCAATTAGAACCTGACAAAACGAATCTGTGATTCCAGACATGGCTTTGCAATACCAAAGTCTATTCCCCGAAAAATGCAAGGCAAGGGGCGGGTGAGTGCACTAACCTTTCACCTTGAGACACACAGGTTCAAATACACCTTCATGCACAAATGAAAAGGAATTTAGTAACTAACTCTAATCCGATACCCCATCAGCCCTGCCCTCCCCCGCACAATATAACAGCACTAGCATCTCACTGCACAGTGGAGGATGAATGCTAGACAAGCAGGAGTGATGCAACCCACAGTATCCTTGATTCTACCGAGTATGTTCAGCCTCTCCTTTTCCTAAACCCTAATCCCCACTTCGAACACACAGGGAAAGATGCTGCTGTCAGTTACATACATGAAAGCCCACAGAGAAAAGCTTCTCCTTCTCCTATGTTTCAGAGACCCCAGATAAGAAGAGGAGGCGAGAGAGTGAAGCCCACCTTTTCTCTGCGTACTTTGTTACGGACATGAGTCCACAGCGTGGTGTTGCCAGCATGTGTGCGTTTCCCCGTTGAATCTGCCTGGCTCCGATAGGTACAGCTCTGGTAGAAATATCTGAAGATCCCTTGCATAGTGTAGTCGGCAACCAGCAGTTCCCACATCGTGGCTGCACTGTGTCTGAAGTTAACAAGGCTAGTTGTGCCGAGTCGCTGTTACTTCAGCAGCCCCAGACTCTACACTTAGCCAAGAGGTTTTTGAGGAGACTTTTTCCGGAAGGCCCGCCCCCTCCTGTCAGGCTGGCCATGTCACCGCCAGGCAGCCACAATCTATGTCATTCCCACCCACGCCGCAAGAATTTCCAAGCTGGAAGAATTTTGCAGCGTGAGAGGTTTCTTTCAACAAAACACATTCCCTTCCCAGGCTCAGGAGGAAACCAGTTCTGAAACGTTTGGTTTCCTGTGCAACACAGCTGAGCCCGGCCAACTGTAATGGCCTTTCACTAAGGACTCTGCTGTAATGGCCTTTCTGATGATCTCGCCCATGTTTAATAAGGCCAAGGCTTTCTGACCAGGTTGTGCTTTTGCCCTGCACCTTACAATGGTGGGTATTCATAACGTAGAAGCAGTGGCTAAGTTTGGGGAGGGCCGGGGGCAAGAGGGAGTTGGGTGCTAGCACTCAGAGTGGGCCTGGGCATTCCGAATATTTACACAAGACAGGGGTGATACCAGCAGGCCCCACTTAGCGTTTCCTCCATTATCAGTTGAGGCTCACAATTACTAACTCACACCAGTCTGGCAAGATGAATGCAAGTCAACAGATGTTTCAAAGCATAAGCCAACTGCATTCTTCTTCGTTGTCTCCAGAGCACACGGCATATGGCTGGTTAGGACCGTCAGCGACCTCAGGCAAGTACTGCCCTTTGTGAGTGAGCCCTGGTGCCTGCTGAAGGCTGATATAATAGCTTCTGCTGCCTGTCCCTTCCTCCACCCCTCACTTGAACACATGCTCCCCCCACCCTTGAACTCTGGGTTGGAAGAACTCCCACTCCCCCCAGGCTGGAACCTCTCCAAACAGAACAGCGTGTACTCAGTGGAGAGGAAGCTGGGAGGAAGGTGCATGAGAAATTCAAGGTTAGGTGGTAAGTGCCATCCCTGTATATTATATAATCCTAAAAATTCAAGGTTAAAGTGCTTTTCACATTGTTATTTAAAGTGCTATTGGGATAAACAAATAAAAGAATGAGACCTGGGGGAAATAAAAACAAAACCACTTGGTGCTGCTGAGCAAGACAGGAAGATCAGGCCTAACACTAGAGGAGGAAATAACAGGGCCAAGGGCAAGTAGAGAACATAATCTACCTAGCTTTTAGCAAGCTCGCAATACTGGAGCGTGCAGACAGCTGACCTCCAGCGTGGGGAAAGGGCAGCTGGAGCAGACCGGGTTCTGGCCTGGAGAATGAAGACAAAGGGTGCTAGTGAGTGAGACACTTCAGCACAGAGCGAGGTGGTGACAAGCAGAGGGTCAGACTGACTGGCTTGAGGTCTGATTTATTGATCAATGACCTGGAAAATGGAACATCCAGGAAGAGAACAACATCTGCAGATGATGTGCCCCCCCGCCGGCAACTGCTCTGAGCGAACTAGGCCACAACACAAGCTGTCAGTCCGAGCGTGTTACCGAAGGCTGGGGCTGGCTCCTAGAGAACGCTGCCTCTGCCATGATTTCAGACTGGGTGCAACTTTCATTAAACTTGGTTTAATACCCAGGGATCTCTCCACACATCTCCTGAATCAGTCAAAACTTATGTCTGGCATGTTTCCACAACCAAAGAGGACAAGGACAGACCTGCTACAGACTCTCTCCTATGAGGTAGGAAAGACAGTCTATAGCAGAGTCTGGCATAGTTCTCCTCATTGCTCAGGGAAAGCAGGCCAGGACCACCTTTAAACTCTGCTGTTGCTAGCAAATATTCAGCTGCAGTGTGAACAGAACTGCTCTATTGTCCCGTTGAGTTTCACAGCTGCCTGTTCCTTGGTGTTCCTTGTGGTGAGCTATAAAGTGAAATGCAAATGAGCCAAGCAAATTCCTCTCTACAGCCTGCACAGATCACAACAGCACAACAGGGATTGCTGCAGGAAGGACCCCGGCTCAGAAGCAGCCGAGGAGCCGTGGCACCCATTTAAGTAAAAATGATGACAACAAGGAGGAAGAGGAGGAGGAGAAAGTGGTGGAAATGGGAGCTGAGGGCACTTAGTACCTCATGGGTCAGGCAAAAGGAGAAGAGACCCAAATTAGGAATGCAGGGGAAAGAGGCAGGTGTCAGAGACAGCAGGAAATGGGGTGGTGGGGAAGGTAAGCCAGGGACTCAGGAGAAAAGGCTCTGGTCTGGCTCAGTAACCCAACACACAGTGCATTGGCTTTCCAGAGAAAGAGCAAAGGAAAGATGCAGAAAGGGAAGAACAAAGAAGGACTGAAAGAGGAATCGATGGAAGAGGGAAGCGGAGGAAACAAGAAATGCCTCCTTTCAGGTTAGTGCATTTTACGTTATTTATTCATATTACTTCCTCCGTTTCTTGAATTTCCATGGCAGTTTCACACTCCAGCGGTTTCTAATTGTAACCAATGGGAAACTATTGTCTGTGGCTCGTTAGTTCTGGAAGTACCCAATCCTGCCTGGACCCATTCTTCCTAGAGCTCACCACTGACATGTCAACCCCTCCCCCGTTGCCCTTTAGGCATGACCCAGAGGTTTCTTCATTTCCACCCTCTTTTCATTGCTGAGATGCTGTTCCGCATGGTCAAGCTTCTGAAATTAACTTGAGTCTGTAAATGGTTTTGGAGGTGGATCTTAGGGGCTGCAGCCTGCGACTGTTAGTTTTGCATGAAAAACATTTATCTGTAAGTCTAAATAACAGAGAGGGGAAGGGAGATAGCCCTGTGCAATTCAACAAGCCAGCCCAGATAACGAAACAGATAAGGGTGATGGTCTTGCATGGCAACAGAGGAATATTGGCAAACCGCTGTCAGGGCATCAGAATATTTGGGCTCTAAGGTCACATCCTCCTCCCCACCCCCACATCTTCCAGCACTGTTTTGGGGGGAAAGAGGGTTGGGCTTCTCTGAGCTGCTCATGCAGAGAAAATAACTGTTGTTCAGAACTGTACTGGTTTTAGGAGCTGGATCACAGTGCACAGCGTCCATTCACTCTTGCAGCCTATCCCAGGGCTGGGCATATTTTCGCTGACATCCTCACTCACCCGGATGCAGAGGCAGAAGCGTAAACAAAAGGCATCCATGTTAATTCCTGCAGAGCTAGAGACGCAGGGAAATGAGTCTGCCAGATGGAGAAGGGCAAAATCCAGAGGGCAAAAGGGCCAAATGGAGAGGGAAAAAATCTTAGCTAGAGATGAGTGGAGCTGACAGTCTCCGTGTAACTAAACCAGGAGTTCCCTGCTATGGTAAGAAACAATATCCTGACACCATCCCCCATCCCTGCACTGTGGCCTAGAACAGGGGTTCTCACAACACATTTTTTGGGGACCTTAAAGTGCGACCAACTTTTGCTGGTGGCTGCGCTGACAAATTTTTCCTAAAATACTTAATTAACGTTAGGAAAAAGAAATAAACATGCTCATATACACAGCCAAATCATTGTCATTTATAGAAACATTTTGCAGACTCAGTAATAAAATAACGTCGTCGTCTCTAGTCTTTACTGGCCCTGAACAGAACAGAAACACAAATAAGCTGCTCTGCGGGTTCTTGTCTTTGTTGTTGTTCTTACTTTGGGGGTTTTGCTTGCTTTTTTAAAAAGACTTGCTAGCTAGTAAGTCTGCTGCTGTGAAAAGTGCTATTAACAAACATACAAATATCACTTTTCACAGCCGCAGACTTGCTCAGTCCTGGCAAGCCTGGGGACAAATTAAGCCTTGGATGGGGAGGTCGGTAGGGGGTAAGTGGGGAACGGAAACATGATGGGCTGGCGGAGGCAACGGGGCCCAGGGCGATGGGGGTGTGAACCCCACAGCTGGGGATTGGAGGCCCATGGCCAGAGCCTGCTGCCTGCCCCCACACCAGGGCTGGAGCCTGGCCCTACCATCCCCAGGAAACTCACTAGCTGCCCGCTTCTCCAGCACTTGTCTCTCCAGAGGGGAGCAGGGTCCAACCCCTGCTGGTGGCCCTGTGGGAGGGACCACTGCTTTGCACCCTCTCCCATAGCACTGCCTAGAAGGCTGTGGCCGCAAGAAAAACCACTGGTGGCCACATGCAGCCACAGTGGCTGCATTTGAGAAATGCTGCAGAAGCACATCGTCTGTCGCCACTTCATTGATCAGTGCATCTGACATGGTAGGTAGGCATGTCTGTGCATACACAGGGCGTTAAAGAGCTGTTCGGCTTGCTGCCCTTCCGAGGACAGAGAGAAGGGGCCCTAGGAGGGGGATTTTCCTGCTAGGTTCACAAGCAGCACACTCACAATAAAGTTCTGAGGCTCATAAAATCTGGGGAAAAGTTGGAGTCTACAACCAATAATAAAGCTCTTACATGTGGACGTAGAAGAGGTAGGTAAAACATTCCATAGGAAAGGAACATATGAGCAATGGGAGCCATTAAACTGCTGCCTGTTCTTGGAAGCCTCTACAATTTTCTGCACACATGGACAATTTACAGCCTTCATTCCTCCTCTACCATTATGTAACAGACAGAGCTAATAAAAATTTCGCAGAAAACTATCCTGGTCTCCCAGGCTCATTGTCTTTGTCTCTGCTACACAGAATTTGGTGAGTCACAAATACCAGTAGTGGGAAGTTGCAGATTTACAATAATAATAAATGGTTTATAATAAATGGTTTAGAACACATGGTGGTTTTAGCCAAAATAATTTTTTTCCTAGTTTTTCAATGGGAGGATGTGGACGTGACTCTGACTGTTCTGGGAGGCCAGGCTGGCTAGGCTCAAGGAGCCTGTGGAAAAGCTCACCCCCCTCCCACTGGCTTCCACGGAGCAGTGTTCATCTCAACCGAGGGCAGACTTTGACCTGGATAATGACAACACAAAGCTCCAGAGGCTATTAAGTGAAAAAAACGACACAAACCAAAAGCCTCTGGAAAAGTCTTGAAAGAAAACAAATATTCAAAATAGCAAAAGGCACATCACAATTTCCACAAGTTTATCCCCACTACTTTCTTTTGTTATATTAGGAGTATTTCCTGATTTTAAAAAGGAGCATTCAGTGACCTGGTAAAAAAATAAATCAATCAGCCCATAACAATTCTTATCAACCATAGATCCCAGCAGAGGGGTTATTTTAGGACTCCTCCCCCCCCCTTTTCTTTTTTTAAAACTACACAATAGTCCTAAAAATAAATACTGTGATGGGACAGAAATTCCTGAGAATTAAAGACAGCCTGACCTGGCCTAATTTCAGCCTGTTCAGAAATGTGATGGGAGGGTTTCTTTGTAAAATTGGGGGGGGGGGGAATCCGATAAAACATTTAAAAGCGGGAAATTGTTTCTATTTAGGGCTACAGTAGAAACCTGACTTTAGAGCCAGTCAAAAATTATTTTATTGAACTATTTCCTTGAAAACGTTCAGGGTTTTTGCCAGGAAACGAAAATTCCCCAAACCAATTTTAATTCTTTTTATTTTTGTTTTGTTTTCCTGATTGAAAACTGAGAAGTTTAACGAAAAAACAAAATTGATTTTTGGTTAAACTTCTCAGTTTTCAAATTATGAAAAAATGGAAAAATTTAAAAAAATGAAAGTTTTTTGTGAAAATGGCTGTTTCACTGAAAAGCCATTTTTTGCCTAAAAAAGTTTTAAAGAATTTTTTTTTTTAAAACTAGCTGTATCTGAAGCCTTTGGAAAAATCCCGGGTTTGATGACGTGGGGGTGGGGGGGCACTGATGAAAGCACAACTAAGAGCTTCATGGCTGAAACTTTGAGCATCAGTCAGCACAACCCCAAAGGAAGTAACCAGTCCCTGTTAGCCTGACTGTGCTATGTGGGAGACAAGGTGTGTGAGGTAATATCTTTTATCGGATCAACTTCTGCTGGTGAGACAAACACGCTCTTGAGCTACTCAGAGCTCTTCTTCAGGTCTGCGAAAGGGACTAAGAGCAGGTCTACATTTAAAACACTGCATTCAATAGTGAGAAGTGTAAGGTTATGCATTTAGGGATGACTAACAGGAATTTTAGTTATAAGCTGGGGACGCACCAGTTGGAAGTAACGGAAGAGGAGAAGGACCTCGGAGTCCTGGTTGATCGCAGGATGACTATGAGTCGGCAATGTGATGTGGCCGTTAAAAAAGCTAATGCGGTCTTGGGATGCATTAGGCGAGGTATTTCTAGTAGAGATAAGGAGGTGCTAGTCCCGTTATATAAGGCGTTGGTGAGACCTCATTTGGAGTACTGTGTGCAGTTTTGGTCTCCCATGTTTAAGAAGGATGAATTCAAACTGGAACGGGTACAAAGAAGGGCCACTAGAATGATCCGAGGAATGGAAAGCCTGTCGTATGACAGGAGACTTGAGGAGCTCGGTTTGTTTTCCTTAACCAAAAGAAGGTTGAGAGGAGATATGATTGCACTCTTTAAATATATCAGAGGGATAAATACCAGGGAGGGAGAGGAATTATTTCAGCTCAGTACTAATGTGGACACGAGAACAAATGGATATAAATTGGCAGTCGGAAAGTTTAGGCTTGAAATTAGACGAAGGTTTCTAACCATCAGGGGAGTGAAATTCTGGAACAGCCTACCGAGGGAAACAGTGGGGGCGAAGGACCTCTCTGGCTTTAAGATTAAGCTTGATAAGTTTATGGAGGGAATGGTTTGATAGGATAACGTGATTTAGTCAATAGGTCAATAACGTGCGACCACTGGTAATTAGTACCGAGGGTCAATGTTGGGATATTGAAAGTCTTTTTCCTGAGTGTCTGGCTGGAGAGTCTTGCTCGCATGCTCGGGGTTCAGCTGATCACCATATTTGGGGTCGGGAAGGAATTTTCCTCCAGGATAGATTGGCAGTGGCCCTGGAGGTTTTTCGCCTTCCTCCACAGCATGGGGCAGGGGTCGCTTGCTGGAGGATTATCTGCTACTTGAAGTCTTTAAATCAGGATTTGGGGACTTCAACAGCTGAGTCAAGGGAGAGAATTATTTCAGGAGTGGATGGGTCAGCTTTTGTGGCCTGCATCTTGCGGGAGGTCAGACTAGATGATCATAATGGTCCCTTCTGATCTTAAGTTCTATGATTCTATGAATTCTCTGGGAGCATCAGCCCCTTTTGCTGCCAACCCATCATCTCTCCAACCCTCTGGTACTTGCAAAACACACAGAAATGCTACACACTGCTTCTCAATGAAGAAGAGGTCAAACAGCCCATTTAAATCTTAGATGTACCCTGTTATGGACACAAAGTTCTGAACATGGCTGTTGTCAGGGCAACAGGTATGTCCTGCTTGGTTTTACCATCACATCAGTACACTCACGGCATGTACTGTAGGGCAGATAGCATTTTCTCTGGACTGATAGAGGCCACCGTCATGTCTCACACACAAAGCCACTCTCCTCACTCTCTCTTTCCCCGTGCAAATGGAGCACACAGGCCTCAGTGACTTTGAGCTGTGACCATGAATTCTCCGGGGAGGATTTGAGACATGACAGAAGATGAATCACCCAATTCTCTCCAACAATAAACCCCCTGCAGAATGCCACCAACGCTGGGGCCAGAGGAGTATAAAAAGGGCCAGTGTCACATTTTAACCTCCCAGCTGTGTCTCAAAGAATCCCCAACCTGGCTGCGTGACTTCCAGAATTCGGCGCATTCTCTAGCAGAGACAAGGGAGCTCCAGGATTCAAAAGCTCCATTGTTTATCCTAGTGCAGGGCTTAGGAATGGATAACAGCAAGCCCTACCTGGATCTGGCCTTTCCCCATGATTCGATCTGTGATCTCTCCATCTTCTTTGGTGAGCTTGGTTTTATTATAGCATTTTTCATAGCACAGAATCCGTAGGGTCTGCGATCCCTCCAGCTCGATCTCAAACTCCTGCAGCAAGGGGAAGGAGAAGGGGAAGAGCAGCAATTAGTTAGCAAGAAGATAGATTCTTTTGGATATTTGACTGGTTTCAGTGAGGCTGTACAGAATCTGAAGGGACCACTCAAGGGACTGACAAAGATCTCTCGTCTAATGGAGTGGGTCTTAAAGAGAGATCAAGCAGAACAGTACTGAGCCCATTTGGGGGACACTTTGGAGGTGTCCCTTGGTCAAGTTTCAATATATTGTAGTGGTGAACCATTGAAAGAAATAGATGGTCCCGTATTTCTTGTGTTTAATTACACTAGCTTTAAAATACGCCTGCTATAAAGAAGCAGGATGCTGAAAGCTAAGTTTATAACTGTACCCTCCCCTTCGAAAAATACTTCCTTATTCAGTGTATTGCCACAGATTTTTTTTTTTAAGTACACACACACACACACACACTCACACACCAATCAGCTGGCTGATCACGCAAAGGGCATCTGCTGCTGACACATTCATTTCATCAGTGAGTCTCCAAGATTAAAACCTCCTACAAATGGTGAGAGCCCAGAGGAAACAACAGGAACCTGCAGACTGTGCTTCCAGATGTGCTGCACATGTGAGAAGGGTCCAGTTCATGCAGTACAGATTGCAAACCAAACAGCCACTTCATTTGCAAATGTTCTGCCCCAAGGGGATAAACAAGGCCCAGCATGTCTGATAAATCACACGAAGAACTATCCATACCCACCTCATTCCAATTGGGTTCCGTAGTGTCCCTGTACACTCTGGTCTTAGCTTTGTTCACAAAATATCCAAAGGAATCCACCTCCAACGTGCAGTACAGGTCTGGAGGCGAGACACAGAATCAGTTAAGATTACCATAATCTTTTTCTATAAGCATTTCTTCCTAGATGCTTTCTCACCTAAAGGCTTCTCTATACTGAGGACACTGGAACCAATGTAGCTACATCAGTGCAAACAATCAATGTAGACGGGCTGTGTAATGCAGCTTACCATGTGCTGGTGCATGGCCTGTATTATACTGTGCAATGGGTCTACACTATGGGTTTGCAGCTACATAGCATGGGTGTGATTACGCTGGTGTAACCACAGCAGCCTAAGTGTCCTTAGCACAAAGAGGCCCTTAATGCGCCCTCCCTGGTACTGGCACACATTCCTCAATTCAGCCAGAAAGTGCATTTCTGTCACTTAGCAGAAAGGGCACTTTGTCTCCTCTTTTCTTAGATTTGTTTTTGTGTGCAGTTACACAGAGAGAGAAACGTGGGTGCCCTGGAAGCTAGGGTCCATTCCAACGCTCAGCAGAGCCCAAAGGAAGACCCCACTGACTTCAGTGGAAATTGGATTGGGATCTTCCCGAGTTACCTTAGCTGCTGCAGAAAGCGTGTGTGTGTATTTTAACAAGGACGCTCTCCCTACCCCACACACTGCTCAGCTTTGCCTCCTGCTTGATCCGCCAGTGAACTCCTAATCCAGTGTTTATTACCATAGATGTTGTTACTGTGAGATCAGGGATTGAGCCTTGAGATTTCACTGCAGGATCAAACAGGATTGGAAAATGGGCAACGAGGGAGCAAGAGCCGATTTACCCATGAACTGTTGGGTAAGCAGCACGTACAGTAAGAAAAATGACAGAAAATAGGGTAAGAGTGAAATGATTTGTGTTGGCGCCTGGTCTGTTTGAGAGCTTTTATCCCTACAAAAAGCTAGTCAGCATCCCCCAAATGTACACTAATCTCCCACTCCCAATCACCCAAACTGACTCTTCACCCAACCCTGTATCCCCAAACTGACGTCTCCATGCCCAGAGTTCCCCCATTCTTGTCCTTTGGCCCTAACAGAGCCCCACTTGCACGTCACAGATCTGCAACTCACTTGTGCTCTGCTTGAACCCTGTGGCAGAATGAACAATGACATTCAGGAATCCATAGAGCCCAGGCGATTCGTCATCTGTACAAAAGACCCAAGGAATTTTAGTTCAGCTTCACAGAGGTGGCAAAGGGGAAGAAGGAGGAGATTTACATCACAGAGATTGCAGAGTGGAAGAGGAAAAGGAGTTGTAAGTTGCTCCAGGAACCGCTCCTTTCCCAGACTCCTCTTGACAATTCTGGAGTTTTTACAATCACACTTCATTATTTTTAAATTTTTCATCTCTCCCAGCGTTGCTGTGAAAGTCCCAAACAACAGAAGAAACCAACTGACTATACGGGTAAAGAAGCGAAACTGACGATACACAAAGGGCTGTCAACTGCACAAAGGAAAACTGAAAAGTATTTTTATATTACAGCAGCACCTGCTGGTCCTAAGTGAGATCAGGGCCCCAGTGAGCTGGGCACGCTACAGAATAAGTGAGAGTTCCTGTCTCAAAGAACTTCTAATCTTAATAGGCGAGACAGACAAGGATTGCAGAGGATACAGGTACAGAGCAGTGAAGGAATTTCAGTCAGAGTGGAATGGCAGAGTAGGGAAAAACTTAGATCCGACTCAGCTTTTCTTATCTCTCCATTGAGGATTTTCTCTCTAATCTGTCAGCGACACTGATTTTAGCTGTTACTTGTAACCACAGTAGGTAAAACTTTTCAGACAGAAGAGTGAGTCTTAAGCTGCTGGCATCCCTTTAACGCTGGCCTGGCATAAGAGTCAGAGATTGTAAGGATCTGCGGGACTAGAACCTGGGTCTGTGGAGCCTGGGGCAGCTGACATTCCCCCATCACCAGCAGGTCACCAGGCAGAGCTGCAGCCTAGGAGCACTGTGGAGATTAGGTGCGGCAGGAAGTACCGCCCAAAGTGGTCAGAGCAACAGCACCCTGTGGCCGTCTGATTGGCCCACGGTTACTACTTAGCCCTAGAGGTGCTCCAACAAGTTGCCTGAGCAAGCAGGCAGAATCCTGCCTTGCTGCAGCTCCAGACCTTGCCTTGCTGTCTGACCTTAGGCCTCCGACTCCAGCCTGTCGCTGACTCTTGCCTCCTGACTCCAGTCTGGTAACTATTCCTGACCCCGAGTCTCTGACCCTGGCCCGACTCTGACCCTGACTCTTGCCTATTTATTTCAGTTCTTGCACCTACTCTGATCCCTGCTTTCCAACTACCGCCTTGTGGCCAGCCCTTGGCTCCATGACACCAGCCCAGTAACAACCAGTAGGCCAGACTGCCCACGCCCCGGACTCTTACAGAGAAACCATGTGATACACAGCGATTATGTAGAGGCTGCATTTCTGAATACTGGACTCGTATCTGCAAACTCCCCATCACACTAACAGACATGCACCACTCTGCAAATCTACTCACTGAGAACCAGCACAAACATGCTCCCAGCATCTCCAACACTTTGCCTCCCTACATTTGCTTCATTTCACCTTTTTGCTGCCTCAGGAGTAGCACTCATAATTTCATTATAAACGCCCTCCCCGTCAAACACACACTCCAAGAATTTCAACAAGTCAGCTCAAAATAATTTCACACTCATGCCTCCAGCTGAGGAGGATGGAGACAGCTCAACAGAACAGAGCAGCTCCCCCACCACAAACATGCCATCTGAAAATCCTACCCTGTCTCAGTCATAGGCAGGACTTCACCCCTTTTTCTCATGTCCAGCCTGTTCATTTTTAAATCACATTCTAAAGAATATATCTAAGAGAGACTCCCGCAGACATCCATGTGCCAGGGAAGCAGAGGGGCTGGACTCCAGGAGGAAGGAGTGGGGCTAGTGGCCAGAGCTGCTGTGGGTACAATGGCTAGGGGGTTAGTGGTAGGAGGACAGGGGGAGGGACTTCAGGCCATTGAATGATGCGGGAAAGTAAAAGGAACAATAACGACTGAAGTAATATGAGAATCCACCCAATAACAATGGGGGAGATGGAGAAAAGCCACAGGGGATGGGCAGGAATTCATTGTCAAAGGAGCAGTGGGGGAGAAAATGAACTGCAAACATTCCACAGGTTGTATTTATTTATACTGTGGGACTGAATAACTCTGGAACCTTTGAGCAGACCCTCCCCTGCCCGCTCCCTCTGCTTGCTGCATCTTGTCTATTCAGAGCAAGCTTCTGGGGGTAATCAAATCTTCCTACAGCAACTAGCTGCAGCAGAGCTGGGTTGTTCAGGGTTTAAGTGTGGTCAGAATCGGAATTGTTTTACAAGACCATCCACTCACAGCTGCCTTGAGGCCTGAATGGTAAGAGCAGGACAAGCGGGATGTAAAGGAAAGGCAGGGGCTGGGTTATGACTGTAGCTCTTCCACACGAGGGCACCGACAACCGCTCTCACCTTCTTTATTGATGGTGAGGGGGATGTTGTGGACGGTCTGAAGCTTGACGCAGGAGTTTGTCAGCATCTGGAGCTCCACGGACGTGAGCGAAAAGCTTTTAAAGCCTGTCAAGGAAATTCAGAGAGGGAATGGTATCTGCACAGAGCTCCATGGACACTCCCCCAAGCCCAGGCAGGGGGTACTTACGGAAGCTTCTAGGGCAATGCTAGCAGATGGCATAAGGGAGCATTTCTGTGGTTGGAAGGAACCCTGGCTCAAGCACAGGCCCCTTGGCCATACTGTCAGGAGGCTTCAGCCCAGTCACATGCAGGGGCTCACTTGTCCTATGGCTAGTCTCTGGATCTTGCACACAGAACGAAAGACTCTTCTCACCTGATAGAGCGATAGCCAACCCCTCTCCAAAAATAAAGCACTCCCTTCAGGCAAAGGCCAGGGAACAGGATGGGCCTTTCACTGCCCCAGAAGGGCAGACGACTCTGGTTTTGGCATGTCAATGGGAGAAATGATTCCTTTGGGGAGAGCTCTCCCTGTGCCCTAGCTCCCAGACATTCACATCTAGGGGCTGGGAGCAAAAGCACCTCCACTGGCTTCAACTGCAGTGACAGGGCAGGAGAAGAAAATAAATTCCTGGATATTCACACATCTCCTTCTCCTTGTGGCAGGGGGCCATTCCCCACTTCTGGCTAACTCCCCGGGATAGGGGAAGGTTGGACAATCCCTTCCCTGACTCCTCCTCCCTGGCAGGGTAGAGGGGCATATGCGCGGAGGTTACCCAGCTGGATGGTCTCTAGAATGCCCTAAGACAAGGGCTCTGACTGGCCAAGGGACACTCACATTTCTTCTGCTGCTCCCGGATGTTCTCTCTCCACTCTGCCCGTTCGTAGTCCGACGAGATGAGGAATGTGTAACTCTATGCAGGAAGAGACAGGGGAACAAGGAACACGTCATTCTGACCCACCACCTCCCAGTGAGAGTTACTGGATCCAGAGCCCACTTGTACACCTGCCAGCTTCCTCCCAGCACTGCTTTGGTAGTGCCAGCCGGGACCCTGGCACTGTGAACGCCCTCTTGCTGGTGCTGAAGGCACGCTGCTGAGGACACCTGCAGCCTGGGCTTCTTCAAAGGACCACCCTGTTAATGGCCGCTGGGACTGTGGCAGCATGAGCTTCCATGACTGCTGTCTACTCTGGCCAGGCCTGCCAATAGTGCATGCCATGGAGATTAGGTAGATGTGTGGATAAGGAAGCAGATGCCAAAATGCCTTCGAAATGAGCTGAAGAAAATGCTGGTGACTAGATCTTGAAACGATCCATTGCCGAGTAGATGCAGATACCACAGTCACCAATAACCCCACACATACAGCACTGGAGATAAATCTAACCCCATGAGCCTCTCCCACTAGCTAAGAGAGCATCTCCATAGTCTGTTAGCACTAGGGGGCCAATGAAGTCTACAGCCATGAAATTAGACCTATGAGTACCCTCCCCCTGCAACTTTACTAAAGGATGAGACTATGGCGCAGCAGCTGTGGGGCTTTATCCCAGGGGAAGTGATGCAGTTCCCACCCCATCTGGTTGGATCCAAGCACAGGCAGATAGTAGGGTGAGGGGTGAATTTCTGATATTATTTTAAAAAATGCAAATGTACATGCAAATTAACCCTTGGGCTCCTGGTAAGTTGCCAATGTGGCCTTCAGCGTGGCACAGGCTGGACATCTGCAGCTTGGAGACTATTTTCAGATGAGCCACTGGATGACGAGACAATTACAAACTGATGAATGCTTGAGCAGATCCGATTCCCTTGGGTGGGGCACTGTGACACGCACATGCACACAACCCCCCCCCCTTGCACCTCATTCTTGGTCCTGTATGCAAGGCCCCAGAGACACCCATGGAGCAGCTTACCTTGCCGTTCCGGTTGTGAACCCGGAAAGCCATGTTGGGAGACATCAGCAACAGCAGAGATTCCTGCTCAGACAGCTTCTTTTTCAACCTCTCAATGACCTTGCTGCCCTTGTTAGCCCTCTAGAGAACAGAGAGAGAGAATCACAGAAGATCAGGGTTGGAAGGGACCTCAGGAGGTCATCTAGTCCAACCCCCTGCTCAAAGCAGGACCAACATCAACTAAACCATCCCAGCCAGGGCCGTGTCAAGCCGGGCCTTAAAAACCTCTAAGGATGGAGATTCCACCACCTCCGTAGGTAACCCATTCCAGTGCTTCCCCACCCTCCTAGTGAAATAGTGTTTCCTAATATCCAACCTAGACCTCCCTCACTGTAACTTGAGACCATTGCTCCTTATTCTGTCATCTGTCACCACAGAGAACACCCTAGCTCCATCCTCTTTGGAACCCGCTTCAGGTAGTTGAAGGCTGCTATCAAATCCCCCCTCACTCTTCTCTTCTGCAGACCAAACAAGCTCAGTTCCCTCAGCCTCGTAAATCATGTGCCCCAGCCCCCTGATCATTTTCATTGCCCTCCGCTGGACTCCCTCCAATTTGTCCACATCCTTTCTGTAGGGGGGGGCCCCCAACACTGGACGCAATACTCCAGATGTGGCCTCACCCAGTGCTGAATAATCACTTCCCTCAATTTGCTGGAAATGTTCCTACTAATGCAGCCCAATATGCCGTTAACCTTCTTTTTGTCCACTGTAATCCCCAGGTCCTTTTCTGCAGAACTGCTGCTTAGCCAGTCGGTCCCCAGACTGTAGCCGTACATGGGATTCTTCCGTCCTAAGTGCAGGACTCTGCACTTGTCCTTATTGAACCTCCTCAGATTTCTTTTGGCCCAATCCTCCAATTTGTCTCAGTCACTCTGGACCCTATTCCTACCCTCCTGCATATCTACCTCTCCCCGCAGCTTAGTGTAATCTGTGAACTTGCTGAGGGTACAATTCACCCCATCATCCAGATCATTAATAAAGATGTTGACCAAAACCGGCCCCAGTACCGACCCCTGGGGTATTTGCTTGATACTGGCTGCCAACTAGACATAGACTCGTTGATCACTACCCATTGAGCCTGACAATCTAGCCAGCTTTCTATCCACCTTATAGACCATTCATCCAATCCATACTTCTTTAACTTGCTGGCAAGAATACTGTAGAAGACCGTATCAAAAGCTTTGCTAAAGTCAAGATATATCACGTCCACTGCTTTCCCCATATCCACAGAGCCAGTTATCTCATCATAGAAGGCAATCAGGTTGGTCAGGCATGGACTTGTCCTTGGTGAATCCATTTTGACTGTTCCTGATCACCTTCCTCTCCTCCAAGTGGTTCAAAATGGTTTCCTTGAGGACCTGCTCTATGATTTTTCCAGGGACTGAGGTAAGGCTGACAGGTCTGTAGTTCCCTGGGTTCTCCTTCTTCCCTTTTTAAAAGATGACCACTATATTTGCCTTTTTCCAATTGTCTGAGACCTCCCCCGATTGCCACAAGTTTTCAGAGATATTGGCCAATGGCTCTGCAATCACATCAGCCAATTCTCTCAGCACCCTCAGATGCATTAGATCTGGACCCATTGACTTGTACATGTCCAGCTTTTCTAAATAGTCCTCAACCTGTTCTTTCACCACTGAGGGCTGCTCACCTCCTCCCCATACTGTGGTGCCCAGGACAGCTGTGTGGAAGCTGACATTGGTTGTGAAGACCGAGGCAAAAAAAGCACTGAGTTCTTCAGCTTTTTCCACATCATCTGTCACTAGGTTGCCTCCCCATTCATTGAGGGTCCCACACTTTCCCTGACTTTTTTCTTGTTGCTAACATACCTGTAGAAACCCTTCTCGTTACCCTTCACATCCCTTGCTAGTTGCAACTCCAGTTGTGTTTTGGCCATCCTGATTACACCTCTGCATGCTCAAGCAATATTTTTATACTCCTCCCTAGTCATCTGTCCAAGTTTCAACTTCTTGTAAGCTTGCTTTTTGTGTATAAAGAAATCTCAATGAAGATTTCACTGTTAAGCCAAGCTGGTCGCCTGCCATATTTGCTATTCTTTCTGAACAGCGGGATGGTTTGTTCGTGCGCCCTCAATAAGGCTTCTTTAAAATATAGCCAGCTTTCCTGGACTCCTTTCCCCCTTGTATTGGCCTCCCAGGGGATCCTGCCCATCAGTTCCCTGAGGGAGTCAAAGTCTGCTTTTCTGAAGTCCAGGGTCCGTATTTTGCTGCTCTCCTTCCTTCCTTTTGTGAGGATCCTGAACTCAACCATCTCATGGTCACTGCTGCCCAGGTTGCCACCCACTTCTACTTCACCTACCAATTCTTCCCTGTTTGAAAGCAGCAGGTCAAGAAGAGAACAGCCCCGGGTTGGTTCCTCCAGTAGTTTCAACAGGAAGTTATCCCCAACACTCTCCAAAAACTTCCTGGATTGTCTGTGCACTGCTGTATTGCTCTCCCAGCAGATGTCAGGGTGATTGAAGTCCCTCATTAGACCACATTGTGGTGGTCTCATGCCAGAATCAATGTGGAGGAGGATATTTGACTCGATTTTCTGATCTATCCCCCTCTTCCCTTCACAGGTGGCCAAACAACACTTCCATGCAGCAGTGGTTCTGCCGTTGGGGCAGGTGGAGCTCAACCCTACTTAGGAAATGGCTTGGATTCTGCGACACCCAAGCAAACGAAGAGGGGACAACATTAGAACCACAGAGACTACAGTGAAAGAGGTTGACATGTTTATCTATAGACCTGCTTATGCACCCAAATCCGCTAGGCTTCAAACACACTTAGAAGGCACTGCTGATATGGTGAAAATTCAGAGGTATCTTTATATGTGACCAAAGCCACACCCAGGCTCGTGCTTAGATATCCAAGAGCTGAAATCTCTGAAAAACAGGCTCATCACATTTTATTCACTCTCATGTGACCTCGGCACAAAAGCTACCCAATTCCTCCTTCGACAGTAAGTGTATCCAAAGACATAGCACCAAGAGCAGGGCCTGCCAACACCGTGAGAACATTCAACGCCTAGTTGCTGGATGCTTTGTTATTCCTGGATGCCCAGAGGACACTATCACACAAGGGATAATGCATCATGCCTGGCTATCGCTGCCTGCCCAACCACTACATGCATAACCAAAAGTTTAGTTCCACTGCATGTCAGAAACAAGTGCCATAGCTTAGTAGAGTTACCTGTCCAAACAAACTCTGGAAGTGAGTTACCCCCACCCTCCAGCAGCATCCCACTTCCAGGCTAGGACACAACATGCACTCCGGGCTTGGGGAAGACGGCTCCACCTGCCATTACCTTTTCTCGCTGGATGTCATTCTTCATCTGGGAGATCTTGATCTTCATGGCATCCAGCTCCTCGTCAGGCACGAGTGGGATGTTGGGCACTGCCTCGGACTCATCCACAGTTTGGAAGCTGAGGTCTGAGAGTGGAATGTACCATTTACAATCATATTGCTGGCTTTTCCTGAAAAGAAGAGGGGACAGGGCTTTAAACACGCTTGCACTCCATCAGCTCACACTGCTCCTTCCATGCTTTCCCGCCCGGTGGTTTCAGCACTGCAGGTTACAAGACAGTGAAACAGGCTCAACCTCACTGTAATCCCCGAGATGGAAGCACAGCTGAGGTAGGTCTGTTTTCCAGCAATGAATCTTGAAGGAGCCAATACCCATTACAATGCTATGTACAGTGTGCGGCCCGTAGATTTTTATTTTTTTTAATCCAGTGCTCACTCTTAAGCATCCCAAAGCACTTCCCAAATACAGTGATACAGTGAAACCCCGCTATAACACGACCTTTGGGGTCCAAAAAATTCCATCGCGCTAAATGCGGGGTCGCGGTATAGCGGGGTTTCAAACCAGTCAGTTTTTCAGTGGTCCCCAAAGCGGTGCATTGAGGTGCACCGCCTAGTGCCCCTGGTGCCTAGTGCCCTGCAGGGGAGAGGAGCTGCGGCCCCCCGCCTGCCGGAGACAAGAGAACTCCGGGGCTGCGGGCGCCGGTGCTCTCCGTCCCCGGCAGGCGCAGGGCCGGGGCTTCTCTCCAGCTTCAAAAGGAGCCGCGGCTCCCCGCCTGCCGGGGACAGGCAACTCCGGCTGTGGGCACCGGTGCTCTCTGTCCCTGGCAGGCGGGGAACCGCGGCTCCTCTTGAAGCGGGACAGAAGCCGCGGCCCCGCGCCTGCCGGGGACAGGGAACTCCGGCTGCGGGCACCGGTGCTCTTTGTCCCTGGCAGGCGGGGAACCGCGGCTCCTCTTGAAGCGGGACAGAAGCCGCGGCCCCGCGCCTGCCGGGGACAGAAAGCACCGGTGCCAGCAGCCTCGGAATTCTCTGTCCCCAGCAGGTGCGGGGCTGCAGCTTCTCTCCCCTGCCATGGTGTTGGGGACCATTGGTACAGTACCATACTGTATTATACCTTAAAGGAGAGCCAACCTGTGATCGCGTTATATGTGATTTCGCGTTATGGCGGGGCGCGTTATTGCGAGGTTTGACTGTATCTTTAAATACAACCATCTCTGGGGCAGAAGGCAGCAAGCTGCACAAGAGCTTACGATCATATAATGCGATGCCTCTGGGTGGGTCTTTGGCAGAGAGGACTGAACCTGGGACCTCTGGATCTAAAAGCAGGAGCCTCTGCTGCCTGCTGCAGAAGTTTTTCCACAAGCTGTAGCTGCCTCATAAACCCTTGTGAGATCCAGCCACTAGAGGGAGATAGCGAGTAACCTTAAGCGCAGGCTGTAGCAGGAAGTGAAGAACAACACCTGAAACTGCAGGGGGAATGAAGGGAGGCAGAGTTAAATGACCCCAGCTGGAATTTGTCCAGGATGCCACAGTTAGCACCCCTGCTTTTAGGAAGGTAGCCAGGCAGTAGTTAACTCCCCGAAGTGATCAGGATTTTGGCTCTGTCTCATCTGAAGGACAATGCTACTGTACGATGTTCCCTGTATGGGCCGCAGCTTTGCTGAGTTAGGTGCAGCTGCATGCACTGAACTAGAGTTCTGCCAAGTCCACGGCTCTGAATATAGGGTGTGAAGCACCGGAAAATGGGGTGTCAAGCGGGAAAATCCTCACCCTCCAAGCTGCTTCTTGAGCTTGGCGCACAGGAACAGGTCAGTGAAAAGAAAGACGTGGCGCAGTTTCCGAGCCCCCTCTACCAGCTCCACCATGAAACTGTCCTTCAAGAGCTGCCGGTGCTGTCAGAAAGAGGAGACACAGTTCTAGTTAGGACAGGAGGGGTCGGTCTCTGAGCGAAGGCACTACAGTGCCTCATCAGTACCTCCGGTACGATAAACCTCCCCAGCACCAGCCCAAAGCATGATCCCCATGTGACCCATCGCTGGTGGAACATGGCAACCCTGCCCCACCCACTGCTCTGTGCCAAGGGAGACCCTCTCTGTGTGCCTGTCCGAAGCAGGGCCTGAGAAATGGATGATCAGTTGAGGGGTCTCATTAACTGGCCTGCCTGTTTACTTCTTTCCCCACTTGTGCGCTCTCCTTGTCCATGCCCTTCCTTGAGACTTTATCATCCGGCTTTCTCAGACCCACTAAGGATGCATGCTTTGCACAGAGGGCCATCCCAGTGACTTGGCTAGGCCATCCCCTCTCCTGCTAATCCTGGCCACTGAGTTAACTCTTTGCGGTCTGGTCCCTTCCTGCTGCTCTCTCCATCACTTGCAGGACGTGCATAATCAGAGAAAGCAGCTGAATGTTGGGTTTTAGTTTTTAACTGGAGTCAAATCTCCACCTCCAGCTGGTCAACTGCCAGCTGGCTTGGGGCAAATACTTCTGAGAGCTGCACAGAGCACGGTTACCCACTGCCTGGTGCAAATGCTGGACGGGTCACCCAGACTCTCCAGGCTCAGCCTCTCTTTCCAGTCACTCGACTTTCCAAGCATTTTCTTTGGGGGCTGAAACTTCACCTGCCAGATCTCACTCAAAGGAACCTTGCTGGAAACATCAAGCAAAATCCTTTCAGCTGCTTTAATTTATGGCAAGTCATTGACAGACCATTACCACACACACAGGGCTTGCCAGCAGCCTTCAACAGCAAGGCATTCCACCGTTCGCTAGCAGAGGGCAGCATACACCACTTCACCAGGTAAGCTTTCGCATCTAGCTGCAGCCACTCTGCAGAACTACCACATCCAAACCATGAAACACCCTCCTTGCCACGCTGTACCTGTCTGTACACAGCAGCTGCTAAATATTCCTGCTGCTTCCCTGTTCCAACAAGTGCTGCTAAGGGATCTATATTTGCTTAGAAAAGCTAGCAAATCCACCAGCAGTCCCTAATCAGCCAGTAGTCGAACAGTCCCATCTGGATGTGTTTTTCCTATGCATTTATTTAAAGCCTTTTTCTATTCCCTATACAATTTCCCCAAAACACGAGACACTGATCAGACCTCGGACTTAGCCTGGAGCATAGCTCTGCTGCCTTCATCCCCCTCAGAAGACAGGCTCCTAGTTTCAAGGGTCTGAACGAGTTCCTTGGGCCAAGTGGTTTGTTTCAGACATGACGACTGTCCCCCTTTTCCTCCCCGTGCTCCAGAGCCCCACACCGAAGGAGAGGCCCATCATTCAGGCAAAACTAGGCAGTAGTACATAGTCATCAGCAAGCTTCAAGCCCGGTTCTGTACTCAGACCTCCCCCTCCAGAATCAGTGGCAGCCTGAACGTGAGCTAGGGGAGGTGAAATCTTGCAGAGGGTTCCAAATTGGGGGGTTCTCAATTTGGGGGCAAGTCTGATCCTCACAAAAGTGGAAATCTTCTAGCACTGCCTTGATCCAAGTACCGAGCAGGCTTCTCTGCCCGGTTCTGCCAGTGCACCCTAACCCTGACCTACATCACCCGTTACTCTGGTGTTGGGTCCACACACCTAGATACTATGGTGATCGGTGCTGCAGCAATAACTTTTATGCCTAGGTATTCTGGTGATAGCTCTGCCAATGTTATTCAAGCCTAATCGAGTCCTCCCTCCCCCCGGCTGTTTTACTACCTGCTCCCTCCATCATCCCCCACACAGACAGCTTTGTCAGTGCACCCTGCTCCTGAGCTACCAGATCTCTACTATTGCAGTACCAGGCTCTCGCATGCAAAAATTGCCAATTCCCAAGCTGTGCTATGTTTTGACTGGGAAATGGATGAGATTGAAACATCCAAACAGTTACTTGTAACCAAATCAGAGTTTGAAGCTAAGTCTGCGAATGTAACGCCCTGTGCATTAACTCACTGTTCTCCTCAACACCCCCACAACACTCTCAATGTAGAGGACACATCTGTAGGCGTGTTCATACCCACCCACCCACCGAGCTTTGCTCTCTAAACTACCTTTATTGGTACCGTGATGTGAGTCCCTGGGCTTGGAGAGCATGCCTGCCTGCATTAATGTCTCTGCTACTCGTGTGTGCTCATTTCCCGCCCCCCCAAGGACTACAGAGCGACCTGCAGCCCAGATATGGAACCAGGAGCGTCTGGGCAGAAACAAAGGATAGGCCTTGTCAAGAGCAAACCCCCACCTTCCACAGCTGGGAAGGATTCAATTTGAGAGAGAGAGAAATGAGGCAGAAAAAATGGTATTTTTCAGCAATCCAGAACTCTAATTTAATGTTTTTAGAGCTGATGAATATTTATTATGATGCAAATCAACTCTGCTCCTCTGAGGCGTGTGAACAGCTGCTTGTTGCCAGCCAAATCTCTGCTCACCATCCTTAGGTGTAAATATGTTCTCACACGTCAATTCCGTTTGTTACCCAGCTGCAATCCTGGGGTGCAATGCTGATCCTCCATTCCTCCCCCTAGCCCACGAGGGTCTCGTGGCACAATCCTGCCCTAGGGGAGACTGCTGCTGGGTCCCTGTGGCAGGCCGGGGATGAGAGGGTTAGGCAGGTGTGGTTAACAAGGTCCCGACTATTTGCTCAGTAGCCAGGCAGGAGGTTCCTTTCATAACACTCTTTGAAGCCGATGGAGAGCTGGAGCAAGGCCACTGTCTGCAGCCTCTATCCCGCGCTGAAGGAAACCATGTCTCTAAATCCCTATCTGAAAACAGAGGGGACAGGCCACAGTGGCTTCTGGAGCAAAGGCAGCTCTTGCCCAAAGAGCTGCCCATTCAAGGCAAGACTCCCATCCCGCTGAGACGCTGCTGCTCAGCGAGAAAGTTTCCTTCCTACAGGGGCGTTAGATGAGGCCATTCCTGCTAGCTAATGCCTGGTCACTGACAGTGCGCCCCCTTCTGAGAAATTCAGCGAAGCCAGCAAACAGCCTAACGCTGGTCCTGGCACAGACTCACGTGAGCTGTTTGAGAATTAATCTGTTCTGCTCGGCTCTGGCTCAGTTTCATCTCCCCTCTGGATCTGTCAGTGCTCTGATACCTAGGCTGAGGATCAGAACCGAAGAGTCTCCACAGGCCTGGACTACCTGGGCCATGGCTCCAAATACAACCAGAGACTGCAGCCAATGGAGTGCGGAAGGTTCCCACCTGCCCCCCATAACATCACAAGAGCGTGAGGGAGGGGGTAGGTGCAGGCAAAGGCAGTGACCATAGGGAACTAACAGTGTGAATATTCTCACATGGCATTGGGATTCCAGATCCACCTATTGCCCACGACCCCACTCAGGGCATCCATTCCCTTCCGTTACCAAGAGCCTCAGCCACAGGCGCCACCTGCATAGCCCCTGCCTGTAAACATCCAGGCAGGCTCTTCCAAGTAGCAGGTTCCCACTTGCTCAGAAAAGTTCCATGTCCAAAATTCCCCATCAGCCTAAACAGGAAGTTCAGCACCGCCACAGGCAGAGCCCTGCTGTGACGCCGAGAGCCACCATCCGTTCAGCCTGTGATGCTGTTCCTGAGGCAATGCTGATCTATGCCGAGTTTATCTGATCCAGCACTTGGGGGATAAGTCAACCCGATCCTCGAGACAAGACGCTAGCCTGAGGCACCGGAATGACTCCTACAGAGGTGGGATTTCTCAGGAAAGGAGGCCGGCTGGGGCGCCCGGCGGAGGATGTCTTCTAGTCAGGCATAGGAAGTCAGGGAAGGGGGCGGAGGGGATGTATTCCAGTCAGCGACTAGGAGGGAAAAATTTACCAAGCCTCACAGAGAGGGGGGGGGGGATTTTCTTTCCTCTTCTGTTCTATTAACAGTCCTGACTCATGAGCCTACCGGAGACGTGTCCCTGCAAGGGGGGACCCAGGGAGATATCTCCATAGCAGATGACCCAAGGAGCTTCCAGCTCCTGTGGGCGAGGGGCAGAGGGGTGGGGGAAAGGAAGCCTGGAGAGTGGCTTTGCAGAGCAGGCTGGGATCTCGCTCTCCACAGCAGGGTTCTTGCTGAGCCTGAGCTGGGGGATGGATTTATCTGCCCGCTTCTCCTGGAACTTGACCAGACTTGGTACAATAGGTGCACATCGGGCTGCTGATGACGGATGGGGGCGGGGGGAGGGATTGTTTCCAGTAGGGAGCTGCTGGGGGTCACATCCTTTGCTGCGATGACTCATCTGGCTGGGAGGGTTCAGCAGGTCAGAGGGAAACAATAAAAGGATTTCCCAACCGGCTGACTACAGGCTCCTTCGTGAGGGAGCAAAGGGTACCTCTCCCCAAGAGTCGGTCAGCACGTGCCCAATCCCCCGCCCCGGCCCAAGGGAAGTCAGCATGCCCCTCGGACGGACGTTCCCAGCACCCGTCTGCACTCGCCCAGGGTTCACACACTGCCTCAGCCATGCTCCCTGGGCAGAGGAGACAGATTCCAACGAGGAGCCTGCTCGGCAGAATCTGCTGCACCAGTGATCGGCGACAGGCTGCCTCAGTGCAGGGGAGCGAGAGGCCCAGGAAGCACGCCCCACAGGCCTGCAGTCAGACAGTCTCGCCTCGCAGACGTGACCCCATCAGCCCCCTAGTACACAGAGACTGTTCACCTCCTCTTCAGAGTCCTCACCAATCTGGCCACGGAACCAGCACCCCACAGACCGTGGCAACTCACCCCAGCAGCTCAAACCCAGCAACATGGGTCCCCCATTCCTTTCCCTCCCCATCTCTCTTTTCCCCATCAACCTCCCTGCCTAGCTTTCTCCTCACTGGCATCCTTTTGGGGGTCCTATGTTAATAACAGACTTCTGGGCCATAGGGTGTTTTGGGCTGTTTGCTGCACGGCTCCCCTGTCTGTACCCACCCCACCTATCCAGCTTATTCCTCCTGGCCTGACTGAGGAATGGCAACACAACCACCAGTGTATAGAAAACGTAAGAGAAGAGGCTCTCCCACCATCCAAATACCCTGGGGAAGTGTATGGGCTACAGACACATTCAGGTGGGCTTAACGCCAGAGTGGTGACTGAGCATCCAGCACACACACTTCCATCAGTAACACCCTAAGATGAGAAGCACTCCTGCCAGGACAGTGCAGTACTGCCATGCAAGAGCCTGGGCTGGGTCCCGGTGTCTGCTCCAGCCTTACTTCACAGGGCTTCTCTTCCCTTTGCATATCTAGCACCTGCCTCCTCCCTTTTCTGTCGGTGTCTCACTGCTTTGGGTGCAAGAGCCTTCCCCCCTGCAGCTCCTGTCACTTGGAACAGCCTCCCTGTGTTTCCTGCCTCTTCATCTCTTCTCTCCTTCACCTTTGAGTTTCTCAACCAGCCTCACAACCGCCTGCACCTTCATTTATTCATTGCATCATGTTTTCACTGGTTGCTGTCTCTAATGCCGTGTGCTGTCTGCTGTTGTGTATTATTTAACTCCAGATAGCGAGGCAGGTTACCTGTTTGTCAGAGATGCACGATGCAAAGTAAAACTTGTAATAGCTGTTCATCTGGATTTAAGATCTGAAAAGGGCTGTCAGAGCTGAGGAGGAGGTGTATCCTGGGTGGTGACGACAGAAGACTGCAGCGCGTGTGGGTGAGAGTTACAGGAAAGACTGGAACATGTGTGATGCAGGAGGAGGAGGAGGAGGATGGTAAAGCACAAAAGGATGGCTACTGGCACATGTCATTGAGGAATAGGTGGTTTGGATTTCTGCAGAACGTAGGAGGAGAATGATTCCTGTGTGTGATGCAAGAGCAGCATGACAGGACATCAGGATCATCTGCTGAGGAATTAATGGGCTTCTCTTAATAGTCTAACAGCCTTTTGTTTTCCAAAGTGACTGACAGTGGGAGCTATAGGGCTTCAGCCAGGAGACAGAGAGCATGAGATCCAAAGCTGTATTTCTGGGCACATTGCTGCAGACAGCATCTGCCCAGGGCCACTAGAAGCAGCAAGCTCCAGGCCCCAAGATGTCCGAGACCAGCCCACAAACCCGGTGACGCTCCAGTTCACACCCTTGCCCGTTCCCTTTTGTAAACAGTCCCCTATTGTTCTCTCTTTCCCTACCTCAAACTCTCCCTCATGCGACTGCAGCCTAAACCCAATGATGCTGTGCCACTCAGAAGTCACCTGGCTGATCCCTCAGAGGCAATTCACTGTCAGATGCATTTACCAGCTAACTTCAGAAATATGGAGATTGCAGTCCACGGCCAGGCTTGAGCGTCTCAGATATGATGGAAAAAAAATAGGAGACAGGCTCATACAGACTGACTGGGACCCCCTCCGCAGTGGGAATCTGCCTCTCTCCCCCTAAGGGGCTCAGTGCTTTTAGCAGTTCCATTAACTCCTGCTTTACAAGCAAAGTCAGAACTGGATAGGTAACAGCGGAGGGGGACGTTTCAGCGTTAAGCTCTTGCTCAGAGAGGCAACGTGGATTCCTCCAGCCAGCCATTCTCACACCAGCGGCAGCTAGGAACCTCTGCACCAGAGGGGTGCCAAACCAGCCACCCCACTGGAGGCTGTGCAGGATCGCTGGGTAGAACCATAGGGACTGATCCTTCTGAGACAAAGAAAATGAACGGTGGAGGGTGAAGCGTCGGCGGTGAGCAAACAAGGCCCTGGCTTGGAGCTGCGGTGGGGCCACGTGCACAAGACAAGAAGGAATCTGAACTTCTCACATGCCGTAAATCAGGAGGCTTCATGTCACTCAGGGACACCCCAGTGGGCTCTTTACTACTCCTTGGCAAGCTACTGAAGTGGGCACTTAGGGAAGGATCAATCAGAAACACTAACAAGCAGGAAGGAGAAAAGAGGATGAGAGGGAGGGAGGCATTTCCACGCTCCTTGGCAGGGGAGATTCTGGGGCTAAGATACGTCCCCAGAAGCATAACATTCCATGCAGGTTACTGTTCCTTCGCAGGGGGATGTCCCCCCACGATGGGTGCAGTGGTTATCGCCTTCTGCCATCCTACGGACCAAATCCTAGACACTGCATCTTTCCCCACAAGTCCATGGGTCGTATGCTGGGGAGACAAGCGACCCAATTCCCCACAACAGGCTAGAGAAGAACCCCAGAGCCACACACTGGCCTTGACCGAGCCCCATTTTTTCTGGCTTTTGTTGTAAGTAGCATCCTGCCCACGTCCCTGAAGCATCCAGAAAGTGGTGTAACTCTGCCCCCCTCCTTACGTCTGGGACCCGCCAGGCCCACACACTCGAGGAGCCGCCGGCTGCCTCAGGACCATGCCTCCCACTTCAATTCCCATCGAAAGATCGAATGCACAGATCAGAAAGGGAACGGGGCTGAATCTGCAGCTCTCCCTTGCCCTGTCAGCATTGCTGTATCGCACAGTAAGCGGAGACACAGCAGAGAAGGGGGCCAGGTAATATCGATGGCCTTGAGAGCAAAGTGCTGGGCTGTCCTTGCCATGCCATAAAGGTCGCAGCACATCCTGGTTTAGGCATGGACTGGGAAGGGTCTGGGGCAAGATACTGGAGTGACTTTATGGAATAGTCCAGTGGCTAGGAAAGGAAGGAACAAGCTCCTCTACAGTGAGCAACCTTTGCGTTCCTCATTGTGTGCAGGATGCGGCCAAGTGCCTTGTAGCAAATGAAAGCACCTAAAGCAGCAGATCAATAACCTTGGGTCACACCTTGGGGGAGGGTGTGTGTGTAGAAGGTTGTGCGCGCGCACACACACACACACACACACACACACACACACACACGCACGCTTCTAGCGGCCTGTCACTAGGGAGATTAACCACTGGCTGCTTTCACCAATTCAAAGCAATCCGGCAAAAGAAAGCAGCAGCGAGAGGCAGGCAAAGGGGATTTACATCCTCCCTGTGCTGTGCTCGCCAAAGGGGAAAAACGACTCCACATTAAAGATGGGGATTGGGAGCCTTTTGCTGGCAGGAAAAAGAAAAGAAGAGAAAAAGAGCCCCTTTATATGCACGCTAACAACTGAGATCGGCACCTGAGCACTGTGTGAGAGCAGGCGGCTGGAGCTACAGCAACTAGCCGGCTCCCCCCTCCCAAAAGGAATCTCCAGTGGGAGGGAGGTAAATAATGAATAAAAGCCATCAAAGCAAGCTGGCTATTCATTAAAATAAAAAATGCATTATGCATTGAGAGCCGTCAATTAGGACATGCAAACTGCTTGCTATCCCATCACCCCGGGGAGGGCACAGACAAGCGGAGCAGAAGGAAAGGCTAAGCCAGAGATTTACACACACAGACAAAACCCAGCTCTGATCCCAACCTGGAAGGGCTGGTGGTGGTGGGGAGCGGGGCTTGTTAACTCTTGAGGAAGATCGTGCACAAATCCTTCATTCATGAATGGCTCGGAGTCCAGTCCTGTTGGATCACAATTTCTAACCATGGAAATGGTAAACACTCCCCATTCTGGCCGAGCTTTGGGGAAGAAGGTGGTGCCCTGCCCCTTAGAGGCAGGGCCTTTGGTGCAGAAAAGCCAAAGGAAGCAGCTAGCATTCGACTCCCAGAGGGAAAGGAAGTTAAAGGGCAACACCGAGAAAGATCTGGAATAAGCATCATTCTTCACCTCGGCTTGGAACAGACTGTGAGCAGAGTAGGTGCATATGAGTGAGAGAGAGTTATGGATTCCCTCCATCACACAGGAAAACCTGTTTTCAGCCCTGATTCTGCTGTCCCTGCCACAAGAGTAAACATGGAGTAACCACCTGAAGTCAGTATGTTCACCACAGCATAATGGGAACAGGAGCAGCCCTGCTGAGCCCACTCTTTACACACCCCATTCTCATTTTGTAAGTGGTGACAAATCCACAGCTCACCAGAGAGCACAACAACTTCATTCCCGCTGCCCTGGCTCCGGTCACTTCATTAGGATTCCACGGGACACTGCAAAGCCTGCATCCCTCATCGAGATACTAACAGATGACCTGAGACTACAGAGCACTCCCTCTCCTGCCACAGGGGCATTCCAGCCTGCGATACCTGCTATGACTCAATCAGCACCCACTTTAATGAGGCCTTCTTCTGTCTCCAAGGCCCTGGCCACTCTCATGTGTGTATTTTCATCCCACCCTGCTACTGCCTGGCCCCTACAGTTCTAGTCTCCGCACATCTCAAAACAAGCCCAAAAGCAGGAGGTAAATGGGGGAATTCCTGCTCAACGCTGAGGAACAATGCACTCGGGGGCCGTCTGAGTATCCCATCTCCATTCTGCATCTGCCAGAGAACCCTCCGAGCTGAAAGGGTCAGTGAAACATACAGTAATAGTCCCAGGAATGTGTATGTTTATAAGGCTGGGGGACTGCTCACTGGACTGTCTTCAAGGGGATCCCTGGATCCAGTTGTAGTCATCTTGGGCTCTGCAGATTACAGGGCACAGTTCTGACATGACAGCAACTTCAGCTGCAATTCCTCTACCATAAAGGTCCTGTTGCTGCTTCTCTTGATTCCGCTCTTTCATCCAAGCTCTCCCACCCCATTTTATCCAAGCTTCCCCCCCAGCCCAACTCTCTCCTCCAACACTTATCATCGTCCTGGCTGTTACTGAGCAGGAGGGACCAAATTAATCCCTACAAAAACCACACTGGAGTTCCCCTAGCGATGGATCTGCCCCAGGAACTCAGGGAGCCACTCAGAGCCATGCCACTGCAGAAGTCTGTCTCCATTATAAACAGTCCAGTCTGTGGATGAGGAGGGGACAGAGCCCAGCACTTCTGGGCCCAAATCCAATTCCCACAGAGGTTAATGGGGGGCTTTTAACTGACTTTAATGGACACTGGATTGGCCCCTAGACAGATGAATAACCCTAAGCTTTCTACCTCAAGGGGTCTCTCTCATCCCATTTTGATTTCTTCCTACTTCTCTTTACATTCTATTTGAGAAATAGCTCTGATTTTCCGCCTCTTTGCCCTCACACAGTGAGTCTCTGTATTGGACACAGGGGCTGTAACCTGTATTTCTCCGCTGTACCTTGGGTCCTGACATCATTCTGGGGATACTTTAAGAGACAGAAATCACAGTGCCAACTCCTGGCATCATTCAGTGACCAGTCTGCCCCTCTCTTGCTCGTCACAGCAGAGAGCTAAAGCACACCTCCAGGGGAGATGTCCCTCTTGCCCAAGACTGTAGGCGTCTAGAAGATGCAGAAAATGCATTTCATCCTGAACGTGCAGATTTAGGTGACCATCTTGCCAAGTGTGTGCCTGAGAGGGGATGTAAGGGTCACAAGTGCTGGAAAATGCCCTTCTAATTTTCCATTATTCCAGCAGCTGCTTTCCTTCCTTCTGAACCATAGGCCCTTGTTCAGTTTGCACCCAGAATACTAGCGAGAACGCTCCCTGAATCGGGATAGCGCACGCTATGCACGTTGCAACAAGAAGAGCGGGGATTCTAGTCACCCTTCCCCTGTGGTAGCTCCAGACAGCCTTCTGAACAGAACGGGCAGCAAGCCACACCATGTCCTGGGGAACACAAGGACTGTGCATAAACTGTATCTCAACAACACAGGAACTAGTAGCATGGGCTTTAAGAAAAATCTACAAGCAGGTATCAACCTCTCACGGAATGAAGCGACAGCCTAGAGGAGTGAACAATGGACTGGGAGCCAGGAATTCTTGAGTACTAATCCTGGGTCTGCATGTAACTTTATCTTTGTGTGCCAGCATGACTCCCCACAGAGTATTAAGCTTAGCTAGCATGCTAGAGTTCTACACCAAAAGGAGGCATCAGTCCTCCGGTATCCCTGCATTCACTATAACCTTCAGAAGACTAGGGTACTCTCCTAATTTCCAGCCCCTCCCAGAGAAAGGCAGAACTAGTGTTTGGAAATAGATCTGGTCACTAGAGGGTGGGGACTCACCTCTCCCTTCTTGACAGTCATAGATTGTCTGCGGGGTGTGATCTCCTCGTTGATACTGGACAAGAAGTTCTGAGAGATGCGCAGAGCATCCTGCAGGAGCGGGTGGTCGGGGTGGCTTGCTGGAGTGTGTTTCAGTAAATCCTACCACCAAGAACACAAAGAAGGGACAAAAATAAGGAACGGCGCCCACCAGAACAGCGAGCCACAGGCTCCGGCAGCCCAGTTATTGGAACCCTTGGGACAGGTGGCTCTGGATGCTTGTTCTAGTTAAGGGCAAGGCAGCAGATGACTGTCCCAGCCCACTGCAGCTGTGGAGTCTAACCTCGCCTGCTAACCCCGCTGGGGATAAGTCACTGGTTCCGTACATGGAATTATTCTCCACCAGAAACTTCAAGTTGCTCCTCCGCATATAAAGACAAGACACACCCATGCAGAGCAACAGCCTCGTAGTTTCCCCAGTCTTGTCTGTGCAGGAAAGGCTGGAGGGAAGAGAAAGTGGGGACAGCGTCTGCGCTCTTATAACTGCCATTTAAACACATAAGCTACTTACATGAAGAACAAGTGTGCTGCGTGTCACTCGATCCACTGGCTTGTAGAGCAGAGCTGTGGACAGAAAGCAGCAGAGGCATAAGGAAGGCAGCCATCTAAAAACAGAGTGCCCTACAGAGCACACTGAGCCATGCAACCAAACATACAGGCACACATTAGTACAGAGGAAACATCCTGCAACTCTCTTCTCCACAGTTAATGAGCTACAGAGTCAATAAAACACACAAGTGTGTGGAGAGAAGCAGTTAGCAGCCACACCATGTGCACACATTCCCCCCTCCGCACACACAGCTCATTACTGCTAATTCAAACATTCAAAACACACTGCACAAACACAGAGACACACACAAACACAACCTACTGCACACCCCAAGCAACACACACAGCTGAGGGAGAGTGAATGGCGAGCTCGCTGAATGGCACAGAACACCCCCAGCAGGGCACTCTTCTGATTAACCTCTGACATCCTATAGCTCTAGATCTTCGGGGCTGACCCTGCAGCTGAGTACCGTGCCTAGCCGCACTCTCTAGAGCCATTCCCCTGCAACGCCTCTCCTAATCTTGCCGGGAAGGCCTCTGAAGGGTGATCAAGGCACCACCTCCCATCCTAAGCTCAGCCTGGCATCTCTAGGGTGCTCCCAAACCCTGCCATCCATGAGGCTGTGCCTTACACATGTCTGGAAGCTCCTTGGAGCAGAGACGATCTCTTGCTAGGTGTATGTACGGGCCCAGTACAACGGGCCCTGATCTCAGCTGGGACCTGTAGCACCACCATAGTACAAATAATAATTCCTTGTCTGATGTTGTTTGTGCTACTATTAGGCAATAGATGCTCTTCAAAGATCATGGCTATTCTGTGAATGGTCCACTGTTGCCCAAGGGAACGACTAGCCAGTGCTCACAAACAGGGAAGAAATAGTAGAGGAAGCAATAGTGGATGGGAACCTGGGAGGCAGTGACCATGTGATGGTCGAGTTCAGGATCCTGACACAAGGAAGAAAGGAGAGCAGTAGAACAGAGACCCTGGACTTCAGAAAAGCAGACTTCGACTCCCTCAGGGAACTGATGGGCAAGGTCCCCTGGGAGAATAACATGACAGGAAAAGGAGTCGAGGAAAGCTGGCTGTATTTTAAAGAAACCTTATTGAGGTTGCAGGAACAAACCATCCCGATGTGTAGGAAGAAAAGTAAATATGGCAGGCGACCAGCTTGGCTCAACAGTGAAATCCTTGCTCGTCTTAAACACAAAAAACCAGCTTATAAGAAGTGGAAGATTGGACAAATAACCAGGGAGGAGTATAAAAGTATTGCTCAGGCATGCGAGTGAAATTAGGAAGGCCAAATCACACTTGGAGTTGCAGCTAGCCGGAGATGTTAGGAGTAACAAGAAGGGTTTCTTCAGGTATGTTAGCAACAAGAAGAAAGTCAAGGAAAGTGTGGACCCCTTGCTGAATGAGGGAGGGAACCTAGTGACAGAGGATGTGGAGAAAGCTAGTGTACTCAATGCTTTTTTTGCCTGTCTTCACAGACAAGGTCAGCTCCCAGACAGCTGCACTCTGCAGCATGGTATGGGGAGGAGGTGACCAGCTCTCTGTGGGGAAAGAAGTAGTTCGGGACTATTTAGAAAAGCTGGACAAGCACAAGTCCATGGGGCCGGATGCACTGCATCCGAGGGTGCTAAAGGAGTTGGCCAATGAGATTGCAAAGCCATTGGCCATTATCTTTGAAAAATCATGGCGATCGGGGGAGGTCCCGGATGACTGGAAAAAGGCTAATGTAGTGCCCATCTTTAAAAAAGGGAAGAAGGAAGATCCAGGGAACTACAGGCCAGTCAGTCTCACCTCAGTCCCTGGAAAAATCATGGAACAGGTCCTCAAGGAATCAATTCTGAACCACTTAAAGGAGGGGAAAATGATCAGGAACAGTCAGCATGGATTCACCAAGGGCAAGTCATGCCTGACTAATCTAATTGCCTTCTATGATGAGATAACCGGCTCTGTGGATGAGGGGAAAGCAGTGGATGTGCTATTTCTGGACTTTAGCAAAGCTTTTGATACAGTCTCCCACAGTATTCTTGCCAGCAAGTTAAAGAAGTCTGGGCTGGATGAATGGACGGTAAGGTGGATAGAAAACTGGCTAGATGGTCGGGCTCAACGGGTAGTGATCAATGGTTCCATGTCTAGTTGGCAGCCGGTATCAAGTGGAGTGCCCCAAGGGTCGGTGCTGGGGCCGGTTTTATTCAATATCTTCATTAACGATCTGGAGGATGGTGTGGACTGCACCCTTAGCAAGTTTGCAGATGACACTAAACTGGGAGGAGTGGTTGATATGCTGGAGGGTAGGGATAGGATACAGAGGGACCTAGACAAATTAGAGGATTGGGCCAAAAGAAATATGATGAGGTTCAACAAGGACAAGTGCAGAGTCCTGCACTTAGGACGGAAGAATCCCATGCACTGCTACAGACTAGGGACCGAATGGCTGGGCAGCAGTTCTGCAGAAAAGGACCTAGGGGTTACGGTGGACGAAAAGCTGAATATGAGTCAACAGTGTGCCCTTGTTGCCAAGAAGGCTAATGGCATTTTGGGTTGTATAAGTAGGGGCACTTCCAGCAGATCGAGGGATGTGATCATTCCCCTCTACTCAGCACTGGTGAGGCCTCATTTGGAGTACTGTGTCCAGTTTTGGGCCCCACACTACAAGAAGGATGTGGATAAATTGGAAAGAGTCCAGTGGAGGGCAACAAAAATGATTAGAGGGCTGGAGCACATGACTTATGAGGAGAGGCTGAGGGAACTGGGATTGTTTAGTCTGCAGAAGAGAAGAATGAGGGGGGATTTGATAGCTGCTTTCAACTACCTGAAAGGGGGTTCCAAAGAGGATGGATCTAGACTGTTCTCAGAAGCAGAAGATGACAGAACAAGGAGTAATGGTCTCAAGTTGCAGAGGGGGAGGTTTAGGTTGGATATTAGGAAAAACTTTTTCACTAGTAGGGTGGTGAAGAACTGGAATGGGTTACCTAGGGAGGTGGTGGAATCTCCTTCCTTAGAGGTTTTTAAGGTCAGGCTTGACAAAGCCCTGGCTGGGATGATTTAGTTGGGTTTGGTCCTGCTTTGAGCAGGGGGTTGGACTAGATGACCTCCTGAGGTCTCTTCCAACCCTGAGATTCTATGATTCTATGATATTAATGGAGGCTTCTTGCGCAGACATGCAGCTTTCTAGGCAAGTGCTCAGCTAATGAGCAAAAGGGAGCTGCTTCCTGGGGGAGGCAAGCAGAGTCACCATCACCCACCAGCATTTAGAAAGCAAAAGGACCATGGAAGGTGGGGCGGGGGAATGGTTATTCCACAATATATCTACCCTCCACCCCAGGCAACAATAGACAGCTCCACTCCCACCCCTCCACATACTGACAAACCAGAGTCTCTTCCATACAGAACACTCACTTTCCAAGGAGTTTTTGGTTGTCTGATCTTTTGAGTCCTTTGTATTTCTGGCCTTGAGATTCTAAAAGAAAAAGAAAATCCATGCAGGAGACCGATCACCACCCAGAAACACCACCCTGGAACCCAGAACCTCCTCAACACCTCCAAGGGAGGAAGAGGTGCCTGTGTTCATTCAGTCAGCCTAAAACAGCATTCAGAAAAACCCTGCTATATTCCATGTCAGTGAAGGAAAATGCATTGTCCTGATGGTACCTCTACCACCATCATGTCAGTGTCTGCCAGGAGCCTCCAGCTCCAAGCAGAATTCCTAAGAGTGAGTCTTAATAGAGACCTGAGAAACCAGGGAGCCACATACAGAATATGGGAGAAAACCTGGGGATGGCTGAGTTGTTATCACCAGTCAGACGGGAGCATGTCCACAAGGATGCATGTGCCATTGGCTCAGTGTACATATAGTCTGGTAGCTAAAGCACAGGGTGGGCAGTCAGCAGACTGGGGGGCTATTCCTGATTCTGCTGCTGCCCTGAATGTATTAACGTGGGTAAAGTGCTGTGAAATCCTCAGCAAGACATGGGCACAGAAGTGCCCCCATATTCATCACTGTTACTATTTATTACATGATGGTCATCGCCAGGGCTTTAGCACTTACCCACCAGGAAATGACATAATATGTGGTGCCCAGAATCTGCATTTGGTACAGTGCCCGGCATGAGGAGGCCTGGATCCCTTTGGTGGCACTACCACAACACAACTAATAAATCTAACTATTAGTCAGAGGAGACTTTACAGATTGTATTTGTCTATTAAAAAAAATTAAGCGTGGGGGAAGCTGCCCCGATAGCCAGGTGACACGGCTGATGCTACAGGCTGTATTTGAGGGTCAAAGAGCCATGGCTGCAGATGGGAGGTGGGGAACCCCCCCCACACACTGTGATGAGACCCACAGCACATTTTCAAAGGGCGTTGCCAGTGTGTGTTCCCTCAATCTTAATGTCTTGAAACCTTTTACTTTTTAAATTTTAAAGATAAACAAAAAAGATTTGGGCTCCTGGACAAACTAGTGTTTTGAAAAGAAAGAAATGCCTCTGGCACAGTGCATATCCGATACTGAAAAGGTGGTTCCATTTAAATCCAATTTTTCTTGGCAGATGCTTTTTTCCAGCTGTGGCGTTTCTTGGGGCTGTAATCACCACAGTGACACTGTCCGCTGCACAAGGAGCTCCACCCAGAGCCCATTGCATGAGAAGCCTGCAAAGTACTTCAACACATGGAACCCCACTCAAAGGCAGGAAATCAAAGCAGCCTAATAAATAATACTAAGATTCCACTTGACACACTTGTCATTTTAAACAGCGCATTCTAGCGCTACCTCTTTCAGCACTTGAGGCTAATTAAGCCTGTGATTCTACCGACAGACATCATGCAAGCTGTTAGAAACGGTCTTTTACACCACAGTCAGTGTCATTATTAGCAAAAAAGAGACATCAGGAGCTCAAACACAACCCTCCTCTTTAGGGCTGCATGATGCTGGAGCAGGGCTTGGAAAGTTCAAAGCCATGCCAGTCATTATAAGAGTCACTGTGGGGAACAGTGAGCAAAAACTGCCTAGGAGAGAATTCACAGTTCCTCCCGGGCCAGCCTTAACTGAAGGCCACTGGCGGGGCTGGGGCTGGAGCAGTGGCTGTGGGGAAGCTGACAGCTCCTCCAGTCCCAGCCTCTCTGAGGAGCGATGGCTGCAAAGGCACTCAGAGGCTGCACAGGAGTGACATCGCAGCGTATTAATCAGCTCCGGGCGGCGTGTGTGTCTGAACATCATGACATTACCTCGGAGATTTCAGCAAACTGAGCATTGGCCTGGCAGCATTTCTCTGCCGTCTCCATGGCAACCTCATAGTTATCCACGAAGGCCCTGTACACTCCCAGCTGGCTGGCCTGCAGGAATCAAAACAAAACAAAGTAAACACCAGAGAGGGGGATGGCTTGGGACAGCTGCTGGTGGGAGTCAGAATAACCAGGGAAGAGGCTGATTTACACCAATCCAAAGAAACTCAGGATGCTTTGAACA